>NC_031983.2:14713583-15328407 GCF_001858045.2 Oreochromis niloticus | reverse complement strand
AAAATGTCCAGGAGTCTGGGAGGAGATCCCTCAGGAGAGCATCTGCCACTTCATCAGGAGCATGCCCAGGTGTTGTAGGAGGTCATACAGACATGTGGAGGCACACAGACTACAGAGCCTCATTTTGACGTGTTTAAGGACATTACATAAAACCAAATTAATGATTCTGTATTGCATTGATCAAGGAACCAACCCAATAGGAGCTAAAGGAATCCTCTTGACATTACTTCACTCAGTAAGTTTATATTATGTTTAATGTGCATTTTCTGCATCAGTTTAGAACATGTTAGTTCTCCCTGGTCTTTTTGGAGACAGATCCTGAGACAGCAGGCAGCTATGGAGAACTCGTGTCAGCTGTGGTAATTAAGGAATACTTTGATTTATATTGATTTCGTGACACTATCCTCAGGCACATATTCCCTGGATATATATAATGACATAACTCCCATTTTGGAATCATTGCTTCTTTGATCTTATCAAATTATTGTCATAGATATGAAAATATTGATTGAAACAGAATAATCCATTGAAGTCTCCATCATCATCCAAGGTCACTGTTATTATTCAGATTATTTTATCTCTATTTTCCTCTAGAATGTTTTGAAAATCAGCATTTGCTAATAGACTTTTTAAGTTTATTTTGATCCTATTGTTTACGTGTGTAATTGCATTTTTATTGAAATAATGACAGGAAAACCCTTAATCAAATTGTGTCTTTGGTATCTAATAATAATATTAACAATAATAATGTGTAAACAAACAAGAAAAAATTTCAATTATTTTCTAATACCCTGTGTATAAAAACCACATATGACCACAATTCCAAATGTGCAATTGTCACTGCATCTAAACATGACATATTGCAAAAGGTAGAAACATATAATATACAATATGTCTGAAGCTGCTACTGGTGCAGTTAACTTTGCTTTAGGCTCCCATACACAGTACTGCTGACCCTAATCACCTCTACAAGATGTTACTTACTTTACTTGAAACAAATTAGAGAGTGAAACAGAGACTGACACTGGCTGAAATGTATAGTAAATATTTTATTTTGAATTTTATGCTGAACTACAAACTGAACTGTGCGATCGCACACAGGGATCTGGTTTACTGTGTGGTAAAACTGCGCAGTTCTCATCTGTCATCCCACACTTTGCCACTGTCAGGAGGAAAAACATAAACAACAACGACAACCACACACAAAATAGGATAATTTAGGTTGTGACATATGACAATTTTAGGATGAAATTTTCTATATTCATGTCATGCTTTATACACCTTCATTGTAATATAAATTAATCAAATCAAGTCAGAGAGTAATAATATATGGAGTAGATGTCAAGCAGGACCACAGCAGCAGCCACGAGCCATCGGACCTGCTGGATGAGAGAGCACAGAAACTCCAGGGAAGAAGTTTAGTTAGCAACATGCATGAACTGCATTACTGAGACATGTATGCTTACAGATGGTGAGGGAGAGGGGAGAGTTTTTAGTAAAAGGAGATGTGACTGCATCTTCAACCAATACTGAGCCTGCATAACCCTGAAAGAGACAGACAGACAGAGGAGAGAGAGAGAGAGAGGGGGGGACACTAACCCACAGCAGTCTGGTCCTATGCAGCATAACTAAAGGCTGACCTGAACCAGCCCTAACTATAAGCTCTATAAAAGTAAAGTCTTATGCTACTCTTAAAAGTGTTGACCATGTCCACCTCCAAATCTCATAATGAACTTTGGAGGTGGACTGCTATCAGCTCCTCAGCTAAAAGCTAAAAGCTCCCAATTTACTTTAGTCCAAATACATGAATTCAACTGAGGTGAGAACTATTTATCAACAATATAAATGTCTGTTCCGGTCCAACAAGTTGTTACTACATACCATATCGAGCAGGGCTTCCACTTGACTTTAACTTCTTTTCCTGAAAAACATTGTATAAACAAACAGTTAATTAGAAAGACATGCAGTTGCATACAAAAAGGAGCTTATAAACATTTGTGTACTATTGAATGGCTCAATATATATACAATTAGTTTAGTTTGGGCAGCACGGTGGCACGGTGGTTAGCACTGTTGCGCACAGCAAGAAGGTCCTGAGTTCAATTCCACCATCAGGCCGGGGTCTTTCTGTGTGGAGTCTGCATGTTCTCCCCGTGTTTGCGTGGGTTCCCTCCGGGTACTCCAGCTTCCTCCCACCGTCCAAAGACATGCAACTTGTGGGGATAGGTTAATTGGATAATCCAAATTGCCACTAGGTGTGAATGTGCGAGTGAATGTGAGTGCGAATGGTTGTCTGTCCCTATGTGTTGGCCCTGCGACAGACTGGCGACCTGTCCAGGGTGTACCTGCCTCTCGCCCTATGACAGCTGGGATAGGCTCCAGCGCCCCCCGCGACCCTGAAAAGGATAAGCGGAAGCGAATGGAGGATGGATGGATGGATAGTTTACAAAAACATAAGAACCACTACAATGCTTGTACTGCCAGCATCGAGTGCATGTCAGCAAGCAACACTGCTTACATTGTGGCTCACAAGCAAAACTAACTGAAGCAGATGTTACTGAATGGAAGGAGCACCTCCACATCAATCACTCCTTCTGAGCATGATGTCAGGAGGACTTTAAAGAACGTAAACACCAGGAGGCAGCATGACCAGGTTGTATCAGGTGGTATGTTCCTATTTAATGTCCTACTTGGAGCGAAATCCAGACTCAATGGCTGAATTAGCGTAGATTCATCAAATACAAAAGCTCATGGATAGTCAGTCAGGCACAGTTCAAGTCCAGGAAGTCCAAAGATGCAAACAAATCTGCACAACAGCAGGCTAAATTACTTACATTTACAACTCTCCTGTCTACTATCTCTTCATATTTGAAAATCTTCTGTGTACGGGTTTTGGCATTCTGAAAAATAACAAATGAAATATTACATGAGGTCTGTAAGACTGGAGAAAATGCAAAAATTAAGAAAAAGAAATCTTAACAAACTTAACGAACCTGTCATGTATTTCGTACATTTACAATACCGTAACATCTAACCTTTCCTTGTCCTTTTTTGTTGGGACATCCGAGGTGTACGCCGTAGAAATTGAGGGAAATGCAGGAAGCGGAGATGAAGAGGAGGATGCAGGAGGAAGCAGAGATGAAGAGGAGATACAGGAGGCTGACAGAGGGAAGATGTTGTTCAGGCTCTAAATGAAGAATAATTCCTCGTTTAGAGCCTCTGGGTCTGGGACTGGTCCAGCATCGACACTGTCAGCAGAGGATGGTCCAGCTGCTGGTGTAGAATTTTTAGCAGGAGGTGAAGCTTGTAATTCTGCAAAATTTTAAATATTAAATATTCATTAAAATGGGTTGAAAAACGTACAGTACACATAACACATAATAAGTAGTGTTTTGCATGTTTTCAGTTAGGTTTTACAAAGTTACAACTTGTAAATATGGCATCAAATAAGTCACTCACACCCTCACTGACCCAAATCATTCAGTACAAGTGCCCTCGGGGTAGTGTGACATCTGTAGTGCTTTCTACATTGTACATTAATAAATTAATGAGTGTGACTATAAATCCAGATAGCTGATGACTTTTGTTATACTAGAAGTCTCGAAGAGAATTATCAGGTCTGGTTTTCGAGAAGATTTTTCAAATTACATTTTTATATATATGAGTGTGAAAGACCATACTATACACACACACACACATACAAAATTGTTCAGGTGGGTAACACCAGAGGTTCAGTATGGCTAGCTTTGGTGACGTGAACACCACATGGGGAGGTAATAAGGCATATATAACACTATTTTCATGTTAGCAACAGGACATGTAGGGCAGTTGTCACCTCACAGCAAGACGGTTACTGGTCTGAACCTTGGCTGAAAAACAGAATAGAATAGAACAAAATAGAGTAGAGTAGAATAGAATACAATAGCTGGTGACTGTTAACTATCCTCATCTTCACCATCTTGTTTGTCTCTATATCTCGTGGTGAACTGCCTACTTATCTAAGGTGTACAATGAGTATCACCCAAAGACAGCTAGGATAGGCTGATAAGGACACAGATAATGGACAAAGCATATCTTACTTCTCAGAAGGTGTTCATAAAGTTTCCTCATCTTCATGAGGATGTCACGTGCAGCACCATCCGCTGGCTCTATGTGATCACGTCCCCTACTATACGGCCCTTTCGGTCAAACTGTCCAAGAAACAGAATTGGCAGGGCATGTAGTTTTGAAACCTGCAAGAACAACAAAGAAAAACATATGCAGCCAGTCTTTCATGTAAGCAAATTGATGTATAACAAACCTTTAAGTTTCACATCTTTGGTGTTTATTGTTGTAAATAGTTAAAAAAGTAATTATGGAACCAAACCTGTAAATTAATGATAAAATCCATCTTGAAATGTTTTGTCTCTCTGTTAATAGCCGATTAAATTAGAAATCAGAAGTAGCTTAAATAAAAATAGTTTTTTCTAGTTTGATGTCTTTAGTGTGATGATGTTATTCTGATGTGAATAACTTTTTACTTATGCTCTTTTATAATAAATATGTTATGTGTATATACATGTCTTGTTAGTTTCTTACTTCATGATATACAAGAAAACACTGACAACTGTGATTAATAAAGAACCACTTATTAGATCTGACCTTACTGATAACTGGGCTGAATTGACCACCCTGCTCGCATTTCTGTTTTTTTTTAACAGAGGCAGCCCAGTTGCTGTTCTTGTTTTTTTTTTTTTCAATCCCTCCTTTACGTTCAGGCTGCCCAGGCATCCACTGCATGTCTTCCTGTTGCAGGTGCTTGGAGCCTGACAGGAAGGGCATGGTTTGGTTTTTGGCTTTATAATTTCTGCAAATGAAAATGGAACATGTAGGGATTATTTCAGGTCTGTTTTGGTGAAATGGTTACAAAAATAATTTGTGACCAAAGAAATAACTTGTATTACGAGGCAGTATTACACCATATTTAGAAAAAAAAAAAATCAGTTACGAGATTAAAGTCGTTAATATTGAGTTAATTACGAGAATAGGGTTAAAAAAATGAATTAATTAGAGAAAGGATACATTGCTAAAATAGAGCAGTACTAACATTAGCTGGGTGGCCAAGCAAGTGTCTTACACATGAGAATACGTCACAAAAAAAATTTAATAAACCTTTGCAGAAGTAGTTCTCTTGGTACACAGACTGCTCTGTGAAAACATTTCAAGTTTAATATCAGCTGATTAATATTTCAGTGAACATGCAAATTACCCACAGTTTATCACAACTTACCTAGCTAAGATCTGCCTCGTGTCGAGTCGAAAAATTCGCTGGACGGTGAGTTGAAAGATCCATTTACTACGACTCCCAAGATGCATTGCAGTAAAAACCATCCAATCGCCTTGCTTAAGATCTGTTTACGTGTCGCTGAAGGCACGCTGTAGATAAATATTGCAAAAAATGAAATAAAATAAAATAAAAAAATAAAATTTGCAATTTGTAATTACATAATTAAACACTGGGCCAGTTTATTTTCGTATTATCGCTGGTTATTATTTTAGAGTAAATAAAGGAATAACGGGTAGCACCAAGCTGTTGATTATTTTCATTTCCATAGCAACGGTGTTTGAGGCTTATGGGTAGTGTGCAGTTACGGGATTAGTGCGCCGTTAGCGTAAATTGGTCTGATTGGTTGGAGCCGAGCGCATCCAAAACTAACAGGAGTGGTGAATAAAACTATAAATGTGTTTTACGTGAAATAAAATAATAACCCAACCAAGGATTATGTACGTTAAATCTGAGCACTTTCAGATCGTGAATCACTTTGGAAAATGAAGCGATTTTATTGTTGAATTATCAGTGTTACTTTCATGTGTTTTTGTTGAGAAATGTTAAGGATGTCATTAAAAGAAAGCATTAAATTAGGGAGAAAAACCCGTTCGCGGAGAGGGTCCCCGGTTTTCCAGTTAGATTGTACTTCAAGGCGTCACGTTTCGCCGTGACGGGGTTATTATTGGAGTAAATGGATGGCCGGAGCCTCTGCTCGAAGCGTCTCTGATCGCCGAGAGCGGGTTCATATTGGAATGAATTGACAACCCACAGCGTCGCATAAAAACGTGGAAGGGTACCTTCAGCGTCAGCATGAGAAGTTAAGGGACGTGACAAATCGTCAGTAATTTACGCCTCGGGAGTGAGAACGGGTTGGTACTTCATCTCAGAGGTAGGTTAATAAATTGGATTTAACTTAACAACAATACTTTCATATGGGTTCTTTATAAACTTGAGTACAACTTGAAGGTGGTAGCAAGATGCGCTGCGTGGATGTTTCCGGGGGAGTTCTCTGCCGAGTGCTGTGTGAGCCTGCAGTGGACGGAGGCAATGAGGGGGTGAGACGTGAAACCTGTCATTTATCTTGTGCCTTTTCCAGCGGATTCTTCAGCTGCCGTAGTAAATCTTGTCCATATTCAGTTTGTGGGTAACCTCCCCCTCTTGCCCCAGCGTATGGTTTTACCGTCGTTGTTGCTAACGACAACGCATAACAGCAGTCGCTTGTCCGTCCGGAGTGTGGTTATATTAAATATAAGCGAAAGAGTATGGGGCGCCGTTTGGAAATTAATACTACAGTGACCATAAAAACCATGAAAAAATATTGCCGTAATATGAAACGATAGGCTTTTTCATATCATCATCCGATATGTGTCGTTATACCGAACAGCCCTATTTTGAACTCTCCTCGTCCTTTTAGTGCGCAGTCACCTTTGTTATATAGCAAGGTATTTAAAATGAATAAATAAATATCCCGTTCATTTCAATACGCATGATCTGAGCATGCGCGGAATGACAAGGAGCGCTTCTTTGATGCTTTTTTTTTTTTTTTTTTTTTTTAATACAACTTTATTTGAAATTATAAAGTGAACAGTCAGTCATTCCAGTTCAGTTTGTACAGTAGACAAACAAGACAAATAACAGTAACAATATACAGTATGATGAAATAAGAAGGATAAATAAATAAAGGAAAAAGAGAAAAAAAAAAAAAGGAGGGATGTGACAGACTTCATAACAACTATGTACTTTAAAAGTTATATTTGTGACAGCTCATTCATTAAACATCTCTGAATGAATTTCAATCAATGATAAACCTTTTTTATTGGAAGTTAATTTAAGAGAGTTTAAGTAATATTCAATTTCAATCAAAAACAAATTAAATGCTTCTTTGATGCTTTGATCTACTCAAAGGAGAGACTGTGACGTGGCAGTCGACGTCACCATCTCTGCCACATGAATCCATAAATACAGGTGCTTTAACACAGTTTACTTACCTTCGTGCGGCTTCAGAAACAGCGAGTCGTTTTTGCAAAGCGAGTTGTCTTTGACAAAGATAATACTTTTACATTCATACAATTCATACAAAGTTTTTTTCTTTTGACACTGTGCTTTTATACTGTTAAAGAAATGTCAGAGGAAACATTAAATAATTCACCTACGGACAGAGATAATACAGAGGAATCACATCAACTGCGAGAGAGAGCGCTTCTCATTGTAAAGCTGGCCAAGGCTAACAGTAAGATGTGTCAATTAGAGAAAGAGAACAGGGCTCTCAGGAAAACTATACATAATCTTGAGATCCAAGTGGCAAATCAAAATGCAACTGAACGTGAGACTTCCTTCGCAGAACCATATCGTGACGAGGCTC
This sequence comes from Oreochromis niloticus, assembly GCF_001858045.2. Lineage (NCBI taxonomy): Eukaryota > Metazoa > Chordata > Actinopteri > Cichliformes > Cichlidae > Oreochromis > Oreochromis niloticus. The sequence continues at coordinate 15,320,738 of NC_031983.2, read as the reverse complement.
ACACTAGTGGTCGGTGCCGTTGTGCTGCCAGATGCCATGAGTCTCTGCAGCAGTTGCACAGAACGTTTGAGTCAATCGAGAGAAGAATAGGTCAGTATGAAGGGTTTCTCGTGGAGCAGAACAGAATGATTATCACTAAGCTGGACAACATTGAAAGGGGGGTAAATGAACTAAAGGAAGAGAATGCGAAAATCAGGAGTGCTTTAAACAACCTTGTGATCAAAGCGGAAGTATCACAGCGTTTAATAATTACACGTGCAGCTGAACATGAGGAACATAACACTCCTGTCACAGAACCACCTCCTGATGAGGCTCAGACTAGTAGTTGGTGGCGTGCTGGTGCCAAACTCGCACTTAAAGTAGGTCTAGGTCTTGTCACAGCAGCCGTTGTTGTTCCTGCAGCTTGCTGGGCCGTCTCAAATATTTTCAGCTGAAGTGAATGTCCGTCCTCTGTGGGATTATCCTTATTATCCATTCCAGCCCTACTGTAATTGTGGATGTCGACCGGGTGCCTTTTGAAAACAGTAATAATGTTTTCCAGCCACGGTCCACAACCTGTCATAACTATACTGTGCTCTCCTTTATGTTCAATTTTATTTTGCCCTCACCTCCCAACCAGTCATGACAGAAGACTGCCCCTCCCTGAGCCTGGTTCTGTCACAGGTTTCTTCCTGTTAAAGGGAGTTTTCCTGTCCACCGTTGCCTTGTGCTTGCTCATAGGGGATCACTTGATTGTTGGGGTTGAATTTTTGGATTGAATTTAATTGGCTTAAACTGAAAAACAAAAATTCAAGTGAGGGGTTCTGATAGTAGAGAGCACAAAATTTGTTAATTGGATTTTTTTATTTGTAGTTTTTGTAGTGCTCCCTACTACAAAAACTACAAATAGAACCAATGCAGTTAGCAGCAAATCAAAATAAAGAAAAGTAATATTTAAAAAAAAATCCACTACTGCTCTGTGTGTTTACTTCAATGAAGACTTGTATGTTTTGTGATAGAAAAATATAAATTGTCCAAAATATTTGAGAGTTTTTAAATTAGCACTGCATGAGTTTAACTGTGGCACAGACGGCTGTCGGCCTGGTGAGTGAGAGTTCAACCTCCAAACTGAACCCAGTGTGTTACTCACAGAATCACAGATTTACTCACATTTACTGATTGTTCTGTAGGGTCTTTACAATTTTCAGCCCCTTCAGGTGACTGTTGTCTTCTGACTCCATCTTTAGGGTTTAGTTAGATTAAATATTTAACCATTTAATTCAAGAATGAAAGACACATTTATCACAAAGGCACTCTTATAATGTAGATTAAATGTGTGTTGACATAACATCTAGATGTATGATTAGAAAGAGAGAAATGCTGTAATGACATGAGCAAAGTGCAGTATTCCAAGATGGCATCAGAGTTTTAACACCTTTTATACTCATGTTTTTTTTAATTATGTTAAGTGTAAAACATCAAAGATAATGACATTGATTCATCTGTTTATGTTATTATCACAATAATAACAACATAAAATTATTATGGTGACATTTTTTCTGTGCTGTATTAAGGTTACCAGAGTCAGCTGGGGATTCATGAACATCATCAGTGATGTTTCTCCACAGCGGGCTCATCAGTACCTGGTGACAAAAGGTCAATCCAGCTCTGACTTGAGGCTGTTCAAGAATCTGCGCCACTTGATCTGGTTCCACCTCTACCACAGGCAGAGAAACACAGGGTGAGATCTCCTCCTGCCAGTCATCACGCTATAACTGTGTCCAGGTGTTAAATTCGTCCATGTGATTCAGCAACACTGTAAAATAATATTCATTTCTTTGGTAAGAAGTGTGTGTTTCTGTTCTTAAATTGATCATCACCAGCCTGGACTCTTTGTTGGCCAGACAAAATCAGGAACGAAATCATTGGTTTTCACAACTGGGTCCAGTTCCACCTGCAAAGGATATAAGGCCAGGGAGCATGATTTGGTAAGTATAACATTTCACCAGACAGAAGAGTTTCATTTCCTTTGATTTCAGTATTCTCAGCCGGTCGGCCTCATGTGTGCCTGATCACAAGTCGGTCCACTTCATACATGCACAGTAGCGCAGGCAAATAGTTGCTCACACGCTCACTGTGGCCATTATTGAGCTCGCGTTTGGTGGAGACGAGTTGGGCTTCGATTCAGATTCACAAGGTCCCGAATCGATCGATTCGATCAGTGAGAGGATGGACAGACTTTCACTTCTTGAAAGATCAGATCCAAAATCAGTTATGCATTAAGAAATGTATTTATTTGAATATTTTGTGACATTGTTATATGTGTTGCATTAGTTTAAAAGTTTTTTTGTTATTAATAAATTGACTACAACAAACACTAACTGTCACTGAACTCATTTTATTTTCAGGTATTTTTAACATGTATGAACATAATGCTAACTTTGGACAATTTTACATGGATATTTATTTGATGGCAATAAAGTAAATAACAACAACAATTGAACAAGAATATTTCTAATAAGCCAACAATATTTAAAGAAGAAAAAACAATATTTACAGTTGTTTATACAGGATTAACCTGAGTGACCTGTTCCTGGACCGTTTTTTTTTTTTTAACAACTGTAATAGATTACAGGAAGTCTCTGGCTGTGTTGCTGAATCTGCCGATGCAGGATCAGACATGGATGGATGAGGTGCTGCAACTGAGACCTGCCGTTTGTCTTTTCTGGTCGGCGAGTGGAGAATCACACACAGTGGTCTGCAAAGAGAGCTTCAGGATGCTTCCTCCCACTGTCCACTGCATCGTCCATCCACAGGGTTTGCAGGGCTGGCTCAATCCATGGCCACCACACCACTAACATGTTTTCAGAAATATGCAAGCAGGAGATAGTGGATGGTATATTACTACTAGTACAATACTTTTAACTTTGTAGCAGACAACACTTTGATAAAATGCTATGAAAAAAAGAAACCAACAGATTAGATTCTAAAAGTTTCAAAGAGATTTAATTTACATATTTTATATAATAAAGTAAATGTACGAATGACCGGCAATAATTCAGTCACTGAAATTATCCATGAAATTAGCTAACTAATTCCTAAAAGTGTGTAGATTAAAGAAAATTATTTTACCTGGATACGATTGTCTCTGATGAGCCTGAGGTACAAAGCATGCTGGTGATGACGATAAAGTTTTCAAAGACTGATTGAATAATCAAAGAGACATTTATAAAGCGCAGTCTACAACAGACATACTTACTGTGTGAAAGGGAGAAGAGAAACATGCTGTGTTGTTGCAATTCTCTTTTGCATGAGCCACACCGGAAACGCTCTGTGCAGAATAAATAGCTGAGAAAAAAAACCCATCAAAGTTGAGGTAAGTGGTTACTGTTCATCACAACTAAACAGTATCATGTTTTTGTTTTTTGTTTTATCTGATATTAGTTTGTGAGGATCAAATTTCTCTTTGGGTAAAAATTAAAAGGCCTCTAAAGGCCTCGTAAGGTCGGTTCTAAAAGGCAAGTCAGTCCCTGAAGCTTATTTGTCCCACAGATGCTAATTCAGTGACAGCTCAAGTCTGTGGGAATGTATAAGGAAAGTTTTGGGACTGGACCCCTGTCTGATCCTAAAAAACTAACTTTGTTGTTACTTACAGCAATATTGAGGAAACATTTAACAGTTGGAGGTTAATCATGGAACAGGAAGAAGTTCAAAGGGAAAGTCCCTGCCACGCTTTCGGTCATGCTTCAATCCGACATAGTCATTCAACCGGTCCATGCTATATCGCTCCTCTCGACCCGGAGTGGTATAACGTGCTGTAGAAAAGTTTGATCGATTTGCTCTCTCTCTCTCTCTCTTTTAAAAAGTTGTAAATTCTCTGTCTCTCTCTATACAGCTGTATGCGATCTGATTTCCACTGACTCCCCCTGAACTTTCCTCAAACCTGTGCCCCAGGTACGACCCCCTCCCTCCCTCTCTTTACAAACATAATTTTTCTTTGTCATCGGACGCAATTCGTCATGCATCTCGATTAGCCACACATCTGGTTTTGATTAATCACGCTTCCCACTTCCGAAGTACTTCCGGTAAGGTCAAAAGATCAGGCCAAAAGGTCATCAATCAAACTCGCATTCTTGAGTGACACAAGGAATACCCCTATCAGGGAAAACAGAAAAGCAAAAAACAAAAAATAAAATATTCCTCATCAGATTCTAACAACTAAAAACATGACAGTTACCTTAATTGGATAGCCTATATAGAATATATTTGAAACCAACAATAACAATAACATTTCTCACTATTGCCAATATCAACAAAACTGAAAAGGGTAGGCTTTCTTACTTACAATACTGGATACCAGTCAGGATAAAATGAACAGTGTGTTAAATGTAACCCAAGAAAATCCAATGCTGTGATAATCTGGTAAAAAAAAAAAAAAAAAGTTTAATATTTTGAGGGTTTTTTTTAATAGTTTTATAAGTTAAACACACAGTAGTTTATATCAGTTCAGACATGGAGTCAGAGTATTTGGAAGTGCTAGAACACTTTATTGCAGAAAACCCAGTGCTGCATAGCATCAGTCACCACTGGCACCCATTCATCCATTCATCATGACGCAGTATGCTTCTGGAACCTTACTTTTCAACCCATTTTCTCCTTTATCGCCAACACTGATGTTGTAGGGCAGTGATTGATGGAGGCCCGTTGAATCCAATAAGAGGCTCACAGGTCGTGTCCAAATTCATTGGCTGCATCCTCCGGAGGACCCGGCCTTCGCGGTCTACGTGGGCCGGGTCCTTAGAAGGTCAGGTAGGCCGGAAGTAAACAGCTGTGAAATTGGAAGGTCTAACCTTCAGATGTGCGTCGCCGCTGTCCCGGTGGAGCTTAATAAACTCAGCTGTCTGCTCCTTGCTATCTAAAATATAACAGGACACTGGTGTAAATTCTTGACCATCTCACACTTCTGTTTAATCAGTTTTCTGTTTGACGTTTATTCAGCTGTGTGAAAACCAAGGAGGAACCCACTTGGGGGATTAATAAAGTTTTATTTTATCTAATCTAATCTAATAACTTTAATCTCAGCCAAACCGTTCTACTCACGAACAAATAAAACACTGATAAAAGCCAAACAATAACATTTTTGGGATGTCTAAGTGACTTATATATTACGTTTAACCTGAGCAGCAAAAGACCGCGGTGATCTGAAAATGATGTGCTGGGAGTTTGCCGTTCTCAGCGGCTCTAGTGACCCTCGAGCTCCTGGCTAGCTATCGAGCTGGTGGATAACAGACGTCGCCGTACACGTCGGAGCACTTTTGCAAATATGTGATTTCTTGATAAACCGCGCAGATATTTGAAGTTTACACAGCTACATTCTTGCCTGAAAATGTGTTAAAAGTTTATTTTGTGACACAGAAAGATTAATAAGAGTAATATTAAAACTTACTAGCGGCCGCCATTGCTTGAAACTGGAGTTGGCTGGGCCGCGCTATGAATTCTGGGATACGGTGGGCCACGAAAGATACACCCGACCCAACCTTCAAATTCGGGGAAAAGGAAGACGCATTTGCATTCAGAGGAGTCTACGAATTTGGACAGCCTCGGCGTGTTGCTGTGACGTAATCGGTCTACAAATGCGGCCTCAGGAGGATGCAGCCCATGAATTTGGACACGACCATAGTCTTGTCTGCAGTTTTTTGCCGGCTTAGCACAGGTCAAAACGCATTAAGTCTTTATCTATATTAGGCCTGAAGATGAGACATGGATATCATGATCCTGATGAAAAGTTAATTAGTGGCATCACAGTAATCTCTGTTTACAGAGTTAAAGGTGGGGGGGCTAAAATGTTTAATCAGATGAGGGGGAACAACAACAGGCCCGCTACCATGCTTTAGTCAAGTCAGTCAATCAGCTTTATTCGCCACATGCAGGTTGCCCTGCAGTGGAATGGACCCGCCCCCCGAACTTACACACACAACGCAGACATCACATGGGGATACAGGTCGGAGATTGGTAACATTACAGAAAACCACTGAAATGTACACTACAATGGGAAAGTACAAGAGGAAAAAAAGAGACCTCTACTCATGCCGGGCTCCTATGGGAGGACAGCATAAGAACAGGAAACAAAAAAACTCCTCTGCACAGAAAGCACATGAATGTCCACAGCACAACATTATGGAGCACGTGACAAGCCACAGGGTTGGGTAGGGGGTGAGGAGTAATCCTAAGCAAACACAGCAGCCATCCTGCCACTGCGCCGCCATCCCAGCGCGGGCCCAGACCTGTCATGTTCTCTAGGAGGGAACAAGCATCGAAGGCGTTTGGAAAGGGGGGGATGAGTGAGTGCTTATCAGTGTATGTGTATGTGTGTGCGTGTCCAGAGTTCAGCTGAGACAGTGTCCTTCGCCCTGCCAGGCTAAGTAAACAGTCTTCCAGCCAACCCAGGTGGCCTTGCTTGGAATGGGAAGAACAGTCTAAACACAGTCGTTATCAGGGAGTTTTTGTTCAGCTCCAGCCTTGAGCCCGCAGCTGGCGCCGAAGGGATAGCCACATTATGATGGTGGTTTTCTTTAGTGCGAACAACTCATAATTTCAAAGCTCTTCTTAACAGTCCGACACTGGTCTCTCAATCTCCCGTTGGAGAGCCGTGAGCTTCTCCATGATGTTATCAAACTTGTGCTCCGTGGTCTTGTCATTCTTGTGCTCAAAGAGCAGATTCTGAGAACTCACGAACGCAGTGAGCTGGTCCAAGATGTGATCCAATTTGCGCTCAGAGGTCTTATTCTGAGTATTCACGGCAGCCGTAAGCTTCTCCAAGATCTTATCCGTGCTGCACTCAATGAGCCCATTCTGAGAAGTCACGCCTCGTCCCATCATTTCAATCCCAGCGGGCAGCCTTGTGGGGGTTTGAACAGCCGGTTCCGCTTTCTTAATTCTTCGATAAGCCAGGGCCAAGCCAGCTCCGATCAGCAAGAACCCTGTTATCATGGTTCCGAATAGGTAGATATCTTCAGCGTCTTCGATCGACAGTCCCGCAGGCACACGATTCTCCATTTACACACTCCATTACCATTACACTGCTACCAGGAGGCTGAAATAATAGAAAATGTGTTTTTACAGTATTCAAAGTCAAACAGTCTTTAGATTCAAAGGCTGCTCTCATGTAAATGTTGCAGGATATAATTTGGAAACATCCATATTTATTAAAATCTCAATATTTCCTATGAAGACATATAGACTCTACATGGCACTTTGGTGTATTTGATGCCTTGTAGGAAACCCTGAAAATAAAAGTTAAGCAGTTTGTCTTACCTTATTTTTCTATTCACACACAATGCATACAGTATACTTCAATACAGTATAAATGGCATCTTAGGTTTCTTTGGATCTTTCAGTTTACCTTCAAAGTTAGGGCAGGTCAGGACCTGAGTGCTGTATGAGCTGAGAGGAGCCACTCGGGCTGAGTGCTTCTTCATCCTCCACTGGGGGCACCACACACTGTCCTCCCCTGGAAGTAGTGTGTATGTAAGTTTAGAAGTGTTGCTTGGCTGCTGCTGCAAGCTCGGCAGCTCCTTCAGCTCGCTCCGTGCATCCTCAGACTCCCGACTCCTCCGCTTCTTTTTCACACTCTTGACTGCCTCCTCCTCCTTTTCCTAGGTCTCTGTCAATTCTTCTGTCTCATTCCCAGCAAGTCCTGACTCTCTGTTCATGTCTAGACCAGCACGCTCGCTGCTGCTGGGGATCTGTCTGTATAGTGCCACAGCTCAGTGGTGATAGCTCAGCGGAAGTGTAGCGAAGTGGAGACCCTACAGTTGCTCTATCATGCCGTGATCCAGCTCTGCCAGTGTCTCCAAGGGACACTGAGCTTCAAGTGTGTGTGGCATGGTGGAATCACTCCCCTCATCTCTTTCGACAACCTGTTCTCACTCCCGACTCGTAAAATACAGGCGATTGGTCAAGTCCCTAAACTTCTGATACTGACGGAAAAGATACCCTTCCACGTTTCTATGAAACGCTGTGGGTTCTCTTTGGGCAAATCTATGTTTGTGGAAGAATGGATGACAAAACGAATTTGGTCTCTCACACATATAATGGTTGAAATTGGAGATATACTTAAATTATATATCAGAGAGGTGAAATCCACAAAGTAGCCAACATTATTTTTTACAATTATAGATATTTTAAGGCTGTAAAACCCCTCACTACACACTTTATACACTTTTCTTATACAGGCATGAACAGTTTTACACTTTTCTCCCTTCTTTAAACACTCTCAAAGTTCAAACCTTTGTAAAAAAACAAACAAAAAAAAAAAAAACAAGCATGCAAAATTGCACTAAAAAAACTGGCGAAACAGCGCAGCCACGAAAGGTGAATCGCATTTTAGCGAGGGACCACTGTAATTTTGAAAGTACGTCACAACATACCCTTCGTAAATACTAATGTATAGAAACCCTTACTAGCAATCATTCATTTATTTTTTGTGGCTTTTTTTCAGGGTTTGTTGACATGCTGTGTAGGTGTGTACTTGGCTAGCTGACATTGACATAACGGGGGAAACTTTGACTATTGTTCACCTGTAGTTTGAATGCTGAACATTTGCCTGTTTAAATCATAAGAAGAGTCACTATGCTAGATGAACTGCGCGTGTCGCTGTATGAAAGGCGATGCCTTTGGCCAAAGAGTAAATATGTGGTTAGCTGTTGCTAACCATTGACTATAATCACTGCTGTAAATATTAGTAGTCTAGAATTTAACCTGTAAATACTGCTTAATATTACTCTATGAATATAACCAATGTATTGCATTAATTATTGCTTAAAATAACTCTTGCTGTAAATGCGAGTTAGAGGAATACGCGTGGGAAAATGAAGGGAAGTAGGCAGATAAATAGCAAGTTGTAGAGGGACTGTTTCGAGAGACTGAGAAAAAATTAGCTCTCTGCGCTGCAGAGCACTGTGTCTGCAGGCAGTTTGTGAACCATCCCTAAGTATGTGGATGAGTGAGAGGAGCATCAGAGCAGTGAAAAGAAATAAGTTTGCAAAAATTAAGAATTGTTGAATATAGAGAGAAAAACAGACACTGCTGCCGAAACATAATGTTGTTGCTGTTTAAATAATTTAAACTGAAAGATCTGCAGAAATAAAGTATTTGTTAAGCAACAATACAAAGTAAAGTGAAAAGGTTGTGGGTAAAATTGACTAAAAGACAATATTAATTCCCAAAACAGGGATCGCAGGCACCTTATTGGATCCTCATCCTAATGAAAGTAAGACCAAAAGTTACATAGATTGGAAATAGAGCTGACTGAAGTAAAAAATAAAACAAAGGATAAACCAAACTAGAGCTTAATTAAAACATATCCAAACTAATAATAGCAAGAATAACCACTACAAATTAATACAAATAATAATAAAACGTAGCTGGGATAAAACCCCAGCCTAAAATAAATGGAGGGAAATTAAATAAATCACACAAAAAATAATAAATGAAATGGGGAGATTTGTGTGGTGTGTGGCAAATATAGGAGGGAGTGGTGATGATCTAAGAACATCTAAACATCTTAATAAGGAAGGAGAGATAGAAATCAAATAAATAAGAACATGTTTGGGTTAGAAAGAAGTAAAGAGAGTCAAAGCAGCATCCATAAATACATCTCAATAAAATGCAGGAGTTGTAGAAGAGTTCTAATAACGTCTCAGAGCTTGCATGTGAAATATATATTAAAGTTTGGTTATCACTCACCAAAGAGGAGTGCGAGCGTAGTAAATAATGAAGTTTTGTCTGTTCTAGAGAGTTCTGCTCTCACCAAAAAGCATGCAGAGAGTGCAAGAGGCACCTGAGTAATATGATGTGAAATAAACGAGTGTTGGAAAAAGTTTCTGTCAAGCTTAGAGGAGTTCAAAATAAATGGGCTGACATGTGGGGTGAAGTGGTAGTGAGGACAAATATGAACAAATTGACATAAAGAGACACCTGCTATAGATCTGTCTAAAATGCTGCCGTCACAGATAAGCAGTTGGGAAGAGAAAAGAAGGTAGATGGGGTTAAAATACAACCAACTGGTATACTGAGCATAATAGCTAAAATCACTGGATGGAAAACAGAGAGTTGAAATAGGGGAGTTTTTTCGCATATGGTGGTTTAATAAGTAAGAGATTGTGGACTTAATAATTTAAAGTAAAATTTAGGGCCCATGTCAGTGAAGACGCTTAAACAAGTGATCAAATGCTGAGTAGTAGGAACAAAAAAACAAAAAGAAATGTAAAAAGAATAGTGCCCATTAGAGTGAGGAACATAAAGAAAGAAAATCCAAATATAAGAAAAAAATATTAGATGAACATCTGTGAGGAAAATGATAAGGCAACTATTAAAATAAGAACAGGGGAAGTAAGACATAAATGAGTGAAAGAGGAACGTAATACATTAGAGTAGAGAAGTAGTGGAAAAAAGATAATAACACAATTCAGTGAGTAAACGAAAAGCTTAAATATAATAATAACTGACTAGAGTGTAATGTTAATAGATAATATAACAGTAATTAGAAAGATGTAATAAATAATGTCATTAAGTGTAATATTACAGTAAGTGGAAGCGTAGCAATGAATGCAAAGTGATTACACTTGAGGACTTTCTTTCTTTTGAGAAAAAGACTATTTGGCTGGGAAAAGAAATAGAAATAAACGTGATGGGATGCATGGCTGGTTAACCTGCAGCTGTGGATCATAGAATTGCTGATCAAAAAAAGGAAAAGGCATGGTTAGATGTTGTATGGGGGAAAGGATTAAAGAAGGGATCTTTGGTGTCTAAAACACTTGCCTTGATACTGGTCAGAATGTGTGTAATCCTTCTTCTGATATTTCAGGAATCAGGGTTTTGAATAGTGACAGGGTTGATCCCACAGCGGCATCTTGTCACTTACAGGAAAGTTGAGCAGAAAAACCTAAAAACTGTTTTATAACAATAAATATAAGTATGATAATAAACCCTTATGATCTTGTTTTAATCTTACAAGAAAAATAAAGAAGCAAATATAGATAAATCTGTGCTGCCAGTAAGAAACACAACCCTCCTTCTATAAGCAGTGTGCATCATGCAAGGGGGAGATACACGAGAGCCGGGTTTGGAGGGGAGGATATAGCCTTTGTTCCAGCAAAGGTTAGTAATTAGAAAGAAAACATGTGAATCTAAAATGTAAAAAGGAAAAATCAAATGAGGAGCCTTTGTATTTAAAAAATATACTACAAAAGTGATTTTGGCTCAGAAGAGGAGAAGAAAATATGAGAAAGTCAGAGATGTAGGAAGTCAGATAAAGGAGCTGAAGAGTGTGTGGGTGATTAGACAAGTGGGACAAAGAAAGCTGTGAGTGAGAGGAAAGGAAGGCAAAAGAAAAAAGTGGAGCAAATGAAAACAGTTACTCACTAACTGATGTATGCACATACTCGAAACAACAACTCTCCTGCTATGAAAAAAAGAAGAAATAACTCCTTAGAGATGGAGAAGCTCACCAGATGAAGGGGAGAAACACAGATCACCAGTGAAAGACAGCAGGTCAAGAGCCCGTGGAAGAGAGCAACACTGGCACTGCGAAGGGCTACGTCACTGATGAGGCCTGCACAAAGGTGGAGAGGAGGAGTCGGCCAGATGATGACGTCTAATGGTTGACATGGATAAAAGCCCAGGAACTCCAGAGAGGGGCGTCCAAGGGAAGATCCACAACTCATGAAAGAGAGAGATAGAGGGTGCTCTATCTCCTCGAGTCTAATGAAAGACTATATCTGCAGAGGGCTGGAAAACTGTATTAAAACACACCTTTAGTCAGCTGACATACTCATTAATCTGCTGAGGAGCGACAACCAGTGGCCTCTAAAAAGCAACATCGTCTGCATCTGGGATGTTCCCTGTGTGGATGTTCCTGGAGAACTCCGAGAGGAATGTGGGCAGTACCATTACAACAAGGAATTTACTGCCAAGAGAAATCTTCAGTACATGGACTGTGACTGATACCAGAGTACCTAACTATCCATGATATGTGCAGTGAACAACATGAAGCAGCTGCATCAGTAATGCTCCCAACAAACTAATAAGTTTAAAGCCCTGGGCTCCACCCCTCGTGTTACTCTCCCAGTAGGAAAAGAACATAATTAATAGCAGTTAGACCACATGTACCCATTAGACAGGAAATCATTAAAAACATATTCATTATTAACACTCTGACATTAGAATAATATTGAATGTTTAGGAAAAGTTTAATAGATAAAGGGTGCAGACGTGACTCTTATTGACACTAGGAACCCCAGTTAAGGCATGGGATAGATAAGTTAGTATAGCTGTATGAACTAAACTTAGAGAAGTTAATTATCCAGAAATGACACCTATTGAGCACTGCATTATGGAAGGGATGAAACTTACACATTTACTAAAGGCTGTGGTACTGATGAAACTCGGGATCCCTGGTAATGCGCTACTTTCTAAAGAAAAGAGAAATTGAGACATCTGCTGTTTCTGACCCTGGTACACTGCTCTTGGGTCTGACATTACATTAGATTAGATTAGATTAGATAAAACTTTATTAATCCCTTGGGTGGGTTCCTCTGGGAAATTCGGTTTCCAATAGCACAACACCGACAGAAGTTACAGAATGTGAGCAGAATACCATATATACACATATATAAATACAGAGACATATATAAATAAAGAGTATACAAAAGGGATAAATAGAATAAATAGGAATAAGAATACAAGGGAATTGCACATTTCAAGTCTATTGCACCGTTGGATATTAACAAAAAGTATTGCACAGTGAAAAGGCACTACAGCTTAGTTGTCCCCCCGTCCTTTGTCCTCCTGTTTCCCCTCCCTCTCCCCTCCAGAGAGGAGTTAAACAGTCTGATGGCGTGTGGGACAAATGAGTTTTTAAGTCTGTTGGTTCTTGACTTTGGGAGAAGCAACCTGTCACTGAACAGACTCCTCTGGTTGTTTATGGCTGTGTGCAGAGGATGCCCAGCATTGTCCATAATGTCCAGCAATTCTTTTTAGTTTTTAGTGTCCTTTTCTCTGCCACTGTCACCAGAGTGTCCAGCTTCATGCCGACCACAGAGCCAGCCTTCCTGATCAGTTTTTCCAGCCTGGATGAGTCCTTCTTTGCTGTGCTGCTCCCCCAGCACACCACAGCATAGAAAAGTTAGAAAGACAAATAATACATTTCCAATTTTAATTGGAACTTAATTTGATAAGTCCATAATGTATTTGACAGAAAGATCAATCAAATAGTTAACAGATAATTACCGTCCATCAGTAGCCGGCTGCTGATTTTCTGCCATTCTCTTAAAAAGAATCTTGACAAGTACTAGAAGTGCATATCTCTGGAGAGGCAGACTTTGCTGAATGTTAATAATAGAGGATATGACACAGAGCACTCTGGGTCAAGGCAACACCTACAAAGACCTGGTAAGTGTGTCAGTTGTGTGGCTGTGCTTGTGCTTGTTGCATATGTGTGAGGCCTACGTGCAGGAATTCCCCCAAATACTGAGCTGCAAGAGTCTTAGTGTTAAATGCATTTAAATACAGTAATTTTATCCTAGATCCTAATATTTATTATTGAGAATGTATTCTTTGGTGCTTTTAGCCCAATGCTACATGTTATGGAGGTTTTACAGTAGAAATATACAGAAGAATATACATCAGTAAAAGCACAAATATATAGAGATGCCAATGTATTTGCTGCCCTTGTTTATTATTTATTGTGATTATTTAGTTTACAGTAAGATCTTTCCTTCCATCTCTTTCAACATCTTGCAAAGTGTTGCAAACAGAAACACTTGTGTGCAACTCCATATCACAGTAGTGAGCAGAGCAGTGCTAGGCAGCTGATGTATATTTCATTGTAAATGTGTTAATAATTTCATTTTTAAATGCTTTCCTGTGATTATTTTCACTTTGGCTTGAAATAAAATGTCTCCCTCTGCTGTAACCACAGCTTACTGCAATTTTTGCATGCTTGTATATTTCAACGATAAACAACGATAGTATTCAGGAAGAAAACCAAACATTGCATATATTTTTTTTATCATAACTCTGGTTTTACGTGGCCTATCAACACAATTTAAAAACTGGTATAAAGTCCACACTTTTTCCGTCAATTGTTCCGTCTGTCCTGCTCACATCTCCAATGGTTGTACACGTTGTCATTAACGTGGCTTCACTCCTCATCAGCCACGCTGTTTTTCTAGCTAAAACACCGGTGTTGGCACATAAGGACTAAGGAGGCTGTCATAGCCTGTCAACGACGTTGATTAGCTCGGTATATACGAATGTGAATCGAGTGATTGGCTGGATTATGGGATAAGGTGGCATCGTTCTAATCCCATACGGGAGCAGCCAGTCACTTACTGGCTAACACTGCAAAACAGAATTGTTAAAGTTTTAATTTTTATTTCAATTCAGGTTAGATTTTTTTTGTGCGCAACGCAGATTTTTTGTGCGTAGAGACCGTGCCAGCAGTGCGCAATTGCGCACGCGCGCAGCTTAGAGGGAACATCGAAAGACTGAGGGCTATTTCTTTCTTTTTTACAATACTGGATTTAGATTTATTTTACTTTCTTATAATAACCTTATTACAGACATAATAAAATGAGCTTTGTCATCGCACGAGATTTTAACCTTTAAGATTATCTGATTATCCTATTGCTTGTAACCTAGCAAAGTATCGATGTCCGTGCAAAGAATTTCATACATGCACACGCCGCCGACTCAACTCAATATAACCCTGAGTAAAAAAGAAAACAAAAACAAAAAACACAGCACACATATTCAGGTATCGGTCCTATTTAGTGTCCCAAATAATTTTATTAAAACAATTTCACCCCTGATGAGGTATTTTGGTTTTGTGCAGCCACTCCTTCTCAGACCAAAGTTAAGTGAGGTAAAGAGCTTTTCTTCATTTTTGAGATGTACTTTTACAACAAGGAAGCAGGTCTTCACATTAGCAGAAATGCTCAATAGACAGAAAAACAGAACCCTAAAAGAAAATTACCCTGAGATTAAGGGAAACGGCCTTGTTTTACGCACACCACGGGTCAAGAAGGAGTCAGACGACCGACAATAGGATCGCTTCATCCCGGTCAATTACCTCCGAGAGCTCGGGATGCTTCAACTCCCTCTGTCGGATACCATAAGCGTATAAGAAAAAACCCCCGGAGAATTTACAACTTTTTAAAAGAGAGAGAGAGAGAGCGAGAGAGAGAGAGAGAGAGAGCAAATCGATCAAACTTTTCTACAGCACGTTATACCACTCCGGGTCGAGAGGAGCGATATAGCATGGACCGGTTGAATGACTGTCGGATTGAAGCATGACTGAAAGCGTGGCAGGGACTTTCCCTTTGAACTTCTTCCTGTTCCATGATCAACCTCCAACTGTTAAATGTTTCCTCAATATTGCTGTAAGTAACAACAAAGTTAGTTTTTTAGGATCAGACAGGGGTCCAGTCCCAAAACTTTCCTTACACATGCCCACAGACTTGAGCTGTCACTGAATTAGCATCTGTGGGACAAATAAGCTTCAGGGACTGACTTGCTTTTTAGAACCGACCTTACGAAGCCTTTAGAGGCCTTTTAATTTTTACCCAAAGAGAAATTTGATCCTCACAAACTAATATCAGATAAAACAAAAAACAAAAACATGATACTGTTTAGTTGTGATGAACAGTAACCACTTACCTCAACTTTGATGGGTTTTTTCTCAGCCATTTATTCTGCACAGAGCGTTTCCGGTGTGGCTTATGCAAAAGAGAATTGCAACAACACAGCATGTTTCTCTTCTCCCTTTCACACAGTAAGTATGTCTGTTGTAGACTGCGCTTTATAAATGTCTCTTTGATTATTCAATCAGTCTTTGAAAACTTTATCGTCATCACCAGCATGCTTTGTACCTCAGGCTCATCAGAGACAATCGTATCCAGGTAAAATAATTTTCTTTAATCTACACACTTTTAGGAATTAATTAGCTAATTTCATGGATAATTTCAGTGACTGAATTATTGCCGGTCATTCGTACATTTACTTTATTATATAAAATATGTAAATTAAATCTCTTTGAAACTTTTAGAATCTAATCTGTTGGTTTCTTTTTTTCATAGCATTTTATCAAAGTGTTGTCTGCTACAAAGTTAAAAGTATTGTACTAGTAGTAATATAGCATCCACCATCTCCTGCTTGCATATTTCTGAAAACATCTTAGTGGTGTGGCAGCCATGGATTGAGCCAGCCCTGCAAACCCTGTGGATGGACGATGCAGTGGACAGTGGGAGGAAGCATCCTGAAGCTCTCTTTGCAGACCACTGTGTGTGATTCTCCATTCGCCGACTAGAAAAGACAAACGGCAGGTCTCAGTTGCAGCACCTCATCCATCCATGTCTGATCTTGCATCGGCAGATTCAGCAACACAGCCAGAGACTTCCTGTAATCTATTACAGTTGTTAAAAAAAAAAAAAACGGTCCAGGAACAGATCACTCAGGTTAATCCTGTATAAACAACTGATATTGTTTTTCCTTCTTTAAATATTGTTGGCTTATTAGAAATATTCTTGTCCAATTGTTGTTGTTATTTACTTTATTGCCATCAAATAAATATCCATGTAAAATTGTCCAAAGTTAGCATTATGTTCATACATGTTAAAAATACCTGAAAATAAAATGAGTTCAGTGACAGTTAGTGTTTGTTGTAGTCAATTTATTAATAACAAAAAACTTTTAAACTAATGCAACACATATAACAATGTCACAAAATATTCAAATAAATACATTTCTTAATTCATAACTGATTTTGGATCTGATCTTTCAAGAAGTGAAAGTCTGTCCATCCTCTCACTGATTGAATCGATCGATTCGGGACCTTGTAAATCTGAATCGAAGCCCAACTCGTCTCCACCAAACGCGAGCTCAATAATGGCCACAGTGAGCGTGTGAGCAACTATTTGCCTGCGCTACTGTGCATGTATGAAGTGGACCGACTTGTGATCAGGCACACATGAGGCCGACCGGCTGAGAATACTGAAATCAAAGGAAATGAAACTCTTCTGTCTGGTGAAATGTTATACTTACCAAATCATGCTCCCTGGTCTTATATCCTTTGCAGGTGGAAATGGACCCAGTTGTGAAAACCAATGATTTCGTTCCTGATTTTGTCTGGCCAACAAAGAGTCCAGGCTGGTGATGATCAATTTAAGAACAGAAACACACACTTCTTACCAAAGAAATGAATATTATTTTACAGTGTTGCTGAATCACATGGACGAATTTAACACCTGGACACAGTTATAGCGTGATGACTGGCAGGAGGAGATCTCACCCTGTGTTTCTCTGCCTGTGGTAGAGGGGGAACCAGATCAAGTGGCGCGGATTCTTGAACAGCCTCAAGTCAGAGCTGGATTGACCTTTTGTCACCAGGTACTGATGAGCCCGCTGTGGAGAAACATCACTGATGATGATCATGAATCCCCAGCTGACTCTGGTAACCTTAATACAGCACAGAAAAAATGTCACCATAATAATTTTATGTTGTTATTATTGTGATAATAACATAAACAGATGAATCAATGTCATTATCTTTGATGTTTTACTCTTGACATAATAAAAAAAAAACATGAGTATAAAAGGTGTTAAAACTCTGATGCCATCTTGGAATACTGCACTTTGTTCATGTCATTACAGCATTTCTCTCTTTCTAATCATACATCTAGATGTTATGTCAACACACATTTAATCTACATTATAAGAGTGCCTTTGTGATAAATGTGTCTTTCATTCTTGAATTAAATGGTTAAATATTTAATCTAACTAAACCCTAAAGATGGAGTCAGAAGACAACAGTCACCTGAAGGGGCTGAAAATTGTAAAGACCCTACAGAACAATCAGTAAATGTGAGTAAATCTGTGACACACTGGGTTCAGTTTGGAGGTTGAACTCTCACTCACCAGGCCGACAGCCATCTGTGCCACAGTTAAACTCATGCAGTAAAAACTCTCAAATATTTTGGACAATTTATATTTTTCTATCACAAAACATACAAGTCTTCATTGAAGTAAACACACAGAGCAGTAGTGGATTTTTTTTTAAAATATTACTTTTCTTTATTTTGATTTGCTGCTAACTGCATTGGTTCTATTTGTAGTTTTTGTAGTAGGGAGCACTACAAAAACTACAAATAAAAAAAATCCAGTTAACAAATTTTGTGCTCTCTACTATCAGAACCCCTCAGTTGAATTTTTGTTTTTCAGTTTAAGCCAATTAAATTCAATCCAAAAATTCAACCCCAACAATCAAGTGATCCCCTATGAGCAAGCACAAGGCAACGGTGGACAGGAAAAACTCCCTTTTAACAGGAAGAAACCTGTGACAGAACCAGGCTCAGGGAGGGGCAGTCTTCTGTCATGACTGGTTGGGAGGTGAGGGCAAAATAAAATTGAACATAAAGGAGAGCACAGTATAGCTATGACAGGTTGTGGACCGGCTGGAAAACATTATTACTGTTTTCAAAAGGCACCCGGTCGACATCCACAATTACAGTAGGGCTGGAATGGATAATAAGGATAATCCCACAGAGGACGGACATTCACTTCAGCTGAAAATATTTGAGACGGCCCAGCAAGCTGCAGGAACAACAACGGCTGCTGTGACAAGACCTAGACCTACTTTAAGTGCGAGTTTGGCACCAGCACGCCACCAACTACTAGTCTGAGCCTCATCAGGAGGTGGTTCTGTGACAGGAGTGTTATGTTCCTCATGTTCAGCTGCACGTGTAATTATTAAACGCTGTGATACTTCCGCTTTGATCACAAGGTTGTTTAAAGCACTTCTGATTTTCGCATTCTCTTCCTTTAGTTCATTTACCCCCCTTTCAATGTTGTCCAGCTTAGTGATAATCATTCTGTTCTGCTGCACGAGAAACCCTTCACACTGACCTATTCTTCTCTCGATTGACTCAAACGTTCTGTGCAACTGCTGCAGAGACTCATGGCATCTGGCAGCACAACGGCACCGACCACTAGTGTGAGCCTCGTCACGATATGGTTCTGCGAAGGAAGTCTCACGTTCAGTTGCATTTTGATTTGCCACTTGGATCTCAAGATTATGTATAGTTTCCCTGAGAGTCCTGTTCTCTTTCTCTAATTGACACATCTTACTGTTAGCCTTGGCCAGCTTTACAATGAGAAGCGCTCTCTCTCGCAGTTGATGTGATTCCTCTGTATTATCTCTCTCCGTAGGTGAATTATTTAATGTTTCCTCTGACATTTCTTTAACAGTATAAAAGCACAGTGTCAAAAGAAAAAAACTTTGTATGAATTGTATGAATGTAAAAGTATTATCTTTGTCAAAGACAACTCGCTTTGCAAAAACAACTCGCTGTTTCTGAAGCCGCACGAAGGTAAGTAAACTGTGTTAAAGCACCTGTATTTATGGATTCATGTGGCAGAGATGGTGACGTCGACTGCCACGTCACAGTCTCTCCTTTGAGAAGATCAAAGCATTAAAGAAGCGCTCTGTATTATTCCGCGCATGCTCAGATCATGCGCATTGAAATGAACGGGATATTTATTTATTCATTTTAAATACCTTGCTATATAACAAAGGTGACTGCGCACTCAAAGGACGAGGAGAGTTCAAAATAGGGCTGTTTGATATAACGACACATATCGGATGACGATATGAAAAAGCCTATCGTTTCATATTACGGGAATATTTTTTCATGGTTTTTATGGTCACTGTAGTATTAATTTCCAAACGGCGCCCCATACTCTTTCGCTTATATTTAATATAACCACACTCCGGACGAACAAGCGACTGCTGTTATGCGTTGTCGTTAGCAACAACGACGGTAAAACCATATGCTGGGGCAAGAGGGGGAGGTTACCCACAAACTGAATATGGACAAGATTTACTACGGCAGCTGAAGGATCCGCTGGAAAAGGCACAAGATAAATGACAGGTTTCACGTCTCACCCCCTCATTGCCTCCGTCCACTGCAGGCTCACACAGCACTCGGCAGAGAACTCCCCCGGAAACATCCACGCAGCGCATCTTGCTACCACCTTCAAGTTGTACTCAAGTTTATAAAGAACCCATGTCAAAGTATTGTGGTTAAGTTAAATCCAATTTATTAACCTACCTCTGAGATGAAGTACAGTCTCTGTTAATTTGAGTTTCCATGAAACCGCGATAAACAGGTATTTGCAGGGTTTTTTAAAATTACTATACCAACCCTTTTTAGTTTAGTAAATATTGGCTATATTGAGAGGTCTTATTTTATTCTTACTTAATTCTTCTAATTTATTTGAATTATGCCCTCCAATTAAGATAGATTTTATGTTGTTGGTAAAGATCTGGATGGTTATTTCATTTTATTCTTCATTTCTATTTTTCAAGACTTTGTGAATTCTTTGGGTTTTTTTTTTTTTATAACCTGGCCTACCCTTTTCATTTTTGTTGATATTGGCAATAGTGAAAAGTGTTATTGTTGGTTTCAAATATATTCGATGTAGTCTATCCAATTAAGTTCAATGTCATGTTTTTAGTTGTTAGAATCAAATCACAAAACAACAATCCAAAGGGGAGGACACGGGGCCGCAGCATGTGCCCCACCATCTTAACATTTCACTCGGATCAGCCACAGGAAAAAGCTAAATTCTTGGCAAAAACTTAAATCTAGGGCCACCGTAGCTTTACCAGGTGTAACGGCTATGTCCACACGTACCCGGGTATTTTTGAAAACGGAGATTTTCCGTTTTCGTTTTAAAAAATAATCCCGTCCACATGTAAAGGCAGAAATGAAGGAAAACGCTGCTAGGAACATGCCAAAGCAGCAGGTGGCGCTATATTCCTAACCGTGTAGAAATGTTGGCCAATCAGAAGTCTAGAAGACTCGGTGGGAAAAAGTAAACAAAGATGGGGCATAGAAGCAGAACCGAGTCGTATATATGAAGGGACAGTAACTGTGTGTGTATATGTAAGCATTTAAACACTGCAGAGAGTACAATTAACAGTAACAGTATTGTAGAAATTCATTTCACCGAAACAACAACGTGGCGCACACTGTGACGTCAAAAAAGGCGCACACCTTTGACACTGCGTTTTCTCCGTTTTTCTCGTCCACACGTAAATGCAAAAACGGAGTTTTAGAAAATATCCACCCTGGCCGGAGTTTTTAGAAATCTCCGTTTTCAGTGACCGAAAACGCCGTTTACGTGTGGACGAAAGGTGCAAACGCATAGAAAAATCTGCGTTTTCAAAAATACCCGGGTACGTGTGGACATAGCGTTTAACATTCAGGCATCCTCGAAAACAGAATGGGAATAGAGCAGCTGCAAGAGAATTCAACATTAATGAATCAATGGTACGGAAGTGAAGGAAGCAAGAAGAACGAGTTGACTTAAAGTAAAGTTTGACTTATCTGACTGTTTTGTTTCGCTTAATGCGCCTTATAGTCCGAAAAATACCGTAAATCTGTGAATAGTGTTAGTGACTTTTCATACACAGACTAACAATTATAACCCTCAAATTTTATGTCTCATATCAGCATGTGCCAATCATTCTCCTTTTTAGGACCAGTTTGTAAGAAGTGTAAGAAGCTCATTTCTTTACTTGGTATTTCATTTAAAAAAAAAACTCTATGAATTGCCAAAAAGTTAGTAAAATGTTGCAGCAAAGTAGACGTTTCTCTTCATGTTATTGGCAGGTGCATGAAATTGTGTAGGTGAATGTTCCGTATCTTACAGGTCTTTCCTAAGAAGACTGAAGTGACACCTCCTCCGTCTAGACCTGAGAGAGAAACTCCCACTCACACAGTCAGACACATAAATGTGCTCTCTGTCGGAGAAGTGGTGCTGTTGCTGAACTGAAGCTGTGAATTCATTCAAAGTGTTTTTACGTACACAAGGAGATTAAACAACAGAAGAAGCAGTCAGGTAAGTGTACGGTAACTCTGTCATTTGTTGTTTTTATATGACAAAGAGAGGATATTAAGAGAGGGAGATAAGATTAAGCCTATTGTAAAGTGTGACGCTCGTGTAGTGGCTGCAGTGTCTTACACTCACTAATAATCATTAGAGTGATTATTTGGTGTCAGGATTGACACCAAATAATCACAGACAAGGACACCCCCCCAGCCACCCCCCTCCCCGAAATATAAATAAAATCAACATTGCAAATGAACAAAATGAAATAAAATTACCAAAGCAAAAATTATGAGACATGTTATTCAGTAAATTAGTAGGGCCAGCATGTCGGCATGTGCGCTGATGTGGTGTGTGAAATGTTGACACTTAATGCTTTAATCAAATGATGAAATGTTTATGCTGTGCTTCCTTTATCAATTTTTAGCTTGAAATTTTTATAAAATTAATACTTTGGGGAAGGTAATGTCTTTCTCATAATGTTGAGCTTAATTTTAACATCAAATTATCATTATTAATTATAGCATAACATGCATCATTAACATGATTAATAAATTTTGACTAATTAATTAATTACATTTGATATTGTCAGTAGTTGAAATCAAAATTGTAAAATCTCTAACTTGGTTTCTTAGAACTGTTTGTGGTGTAGCTGCTGATCTAAGCAAATCCATTCATCGTGTGCTCAAAACTGCAAACATGTTGCAAACCTCTTGCAAACTGCAGCAGGCTATTTGGTCATTGCTTATTCAAAAAAGTCCATTTGCACCAACATACAGCAGCTTGTTTGCAGCAGGTTATAGTCTAAGAACCACATGTTGGTTAAACCACTTGCATACTTTTTTAGTTCACCTTTTTGATGAATTCAGGTCATGTGATAAAGATCAGTATAAGAACTTAACCAACTTTAGTTTCAATAACGTCTCTTACGTAACCATTTTGTCTTCAGTGGGAACTTTAACAGTCACAAATCCCATCCCACCCACCCTCTTTTGATCTATAATTGACTATGACTTCTTTTTAAAGGCCTTACGATGTATAGTGTTACAGTCAGATGCAGACCCATGTGTCCTCTAATCAGAAGTATTTTCCTCTGAGAATTAGATTAGAAAAATGGTAATATGGAGGCTATACATACATGAAGGCTAATACAGAATATTGAAATGTCTGTATGGAGACAGTTTCTGTTAACACAATAGAACTACAGTTCTGCGAAACACAGTCACAAATTGTGATCTGTAATTACTTTATTGTAATACCTGTACTGCTTTTCCTAAAACCTTCCTATGACATATACCCTCCATACAGTAATAAAAAACACAAAACCTAAACACATGGAGCAATGGAAGAAGGTGGCCTGGTCTGATGAGTCACATTTTCTTTTACATCCCATGGATGGCTGGATAAGTGTGTCTTTTCCTCGGGAATACCAGGATGAACTATGGGAAGAAGCTGGCGGGAGCAGTGTAATGCTTAGATAGGCAATGTACTGCTGGGAAAACTTGGGTGCTGCTATTCATGTGGATGTTACTTTGACATGCACCACTTACCTAAACATTGTTGCAGACCATATACACCTTTCACAGTATTCCCTGATGGCCGTGGCCTCTTTCAGCAGGATAAGGTGCCCCGCCACAAAGCAAAAATGGTTCAGCAATAGTCTGAGAGGCACAACAACAAGTTTGAAGTATTGGCTTGGCTTCAAAATGAACCAGATCTCAATCCAGTCAAGCATCTTGTGAGTTCTCCAGGACAAACAAGTCAGATCCATGCAGGCCCCACCTCACAACTTACAGGACTTCAAAGATCTGTTACTGTCTTGGTGCCAGATACACACCTCCAGAGGTCTAGTGGAGTCCATAACTGGATGGTTCAGGGCTGTTTTAGAAGCAAAAGGGGGAGGAATGCAACATTAGGCAGGTGGCATAATGTTATGCCTGATCAGTGTATACATTAATACATCTGAAATTAAATAAATGGCTAAAAAGGTTATGAAAGGGAAACAATATTTGACTGGTAAATACATTTGTACAAACAAAAACTGACAGACAACTTAGTCCTTGAAGCAGGAAAAACGCTGTTACTTCCTTTACTTTAAACCTATTGTAGTCATTTACTGTTGTTTTTATTTATTTGTTACTTTTATTTATTTTACCTGCCTTCAATGAAAGGACAACAAAAAGAAGTTATTCTCAAAGGCTTTTCTCTCCATTCCTACCTTTGTCATCTGCATCAAAACTCTGAGTAAAACTCTGATCATCTGTCACAGGACATTGTACTGATGATAATGTATTTTGTCTCCCACAGACAAACATAATGGAAATCATTCAATCAGTTACTATGACAACAATGAGTAGTGTGGAGTCCACAACCATTAATCTGTTCCTGGACTCTGAGTTTCGTTATGTGCTCATCCCAGTCTCCTACATCATCTTCTTCATCCTGGGCTTGATCTCTAACCTCTACGTGCTGTTTGTCCTGCGCTGCCTTCATCAAGCCAAGGCCATGGGAGAAATCCACATCTACATGACCAACTTAACTATCGCTGATCTTCTGTTTGTGTGTGCTCTTCCCTTTTGGATTGACTACTATATGCGTGAGGGAGACTGGGTTTATGGAGATTTCATGTGCCGGGTGACAGGCACCTTCTTTTTCATCAACACCTACGGCACCATCCTGTTCCTTGCAGCCATCAGCATCAACAGATACTGGGCGGTGACTCGGCCTCTGGACGCAGCCTCGTCGGACCACAGAATTCGTGGAATTATTGTTTGTATTTGTATCTGGGCGTTTATTGTGGCGATGTCTGTTCCTTTTCTGGTGAGTCCAGGGATCAACGTGCACCGTAAAAACAACACTGACATACGTCGCTGTTTTGAGGGATACCAGGGTGGAACTAATGACAAGAAGAAAAAAGTGGTTGTAACTCATTTTTTAATAATTGGATTGTTTTTTGTTGTCTTTTTACTCATTGTGATGTGCAATATCCTTATTGCTCGAAGTTTAATTTTTAAAAACTCTCCTCAGTCGGAAAGTCAGTCTTCAGGAACACAGTCTAAAAAACCCAATTTAACGTCAACGTTTAAACGACCCACAGGGGTAAAACGGAGGGCTCTCCAGATGTTGCTGGCAGTGGTGGGAGTGTTTGTTCTGTGTTTCCTGCCACACCACGTAGTTCAAGGCCCCTGGGTTCTGGCAGTGCTGGAGATCGAAGACGGCTTTGGCCACGTGAATTACAACGAGACCACTCGTCAGTTGCTGAGCGACGCTCATCAGATCACCCTGGTTCTTATGGGCCTCAACTGCATTTTGGATCCTGTAGTTTATTATTTTGCCACAGGGAAGTTTAGAGGACTCATCAAGGCCCGCATTAAAAAATTAATCCCATGCACCCAAACTCAGAGCTACCACTTAAACCAGCCTGCATCACCTGTTTGGACTCTGGGAGGAAATCAGAGGCCTCATATCAAAGCCACAAAGGCCGGGAGGCAGGATCAAACTCCTCACACTGAAAGGAGCTCAGTGGTCATTGCATAAAGTATTTTCAAAAATATCACTTATCCAGCATTTTGATTTTTCCTCGTCAGGTTGGGTGTACCAAACGGTGCAATCAGTTGAAAGCGCAGATGTGCGCTTGATGCAATAAGCACTTTTTTATGCAATAAAGTTGTCTTTTTCTCAATTACATCCAAACAGTGTTTGGACACTGTTGTCATCCGCAACATACCACCAACCCAGTGATGTCATGTTCTTTACCGATACAAGATGGCGCTAAACATGCTTTAAAAACTTTAACTTTCAACACTTATTTCTTAAATCCAGCTTCATAGACAGAGTTACATCTATGACAGTTGTTTACAGTAGTGCTCCATGTTGTAAATTAGCCTTTATACATGTGGTGTTTAATGTACACATTAAAAGTTGGAGAGGCTCGTTAACCTTAATCTCGGAATTATACCTTGGAATCAGGGAGAGGAGCATTCATTGTGTTGTGTGTTTGTACATAGGATGTGTAGTTAAACATTTATAACACAACATCACCGCTCTCACTCAACTACAGTGAGTGAGAGCGGTGGTCCACGCAGTTCACAGAGTGCTGTATGGAGCCTGCTTGAAAGACTCCCATACTGTGCTTTTATTAGTCTCTACCTCCATCATGTGGTTTAAATATATTATTGCTCATTTGTCTCAGTGGCTGTAAAGAAAGCAGTGTGATCTTCAAACTGTACTAACATTTTGTCAAGATGTCGGATCATTGTGAGAATCAACATCCCAGGAAGTTTTGAATGGCCTATAAGAAACCTGGAAAACTATTCCTGAAGATTGCTTAAAGAGTATTCAAGGTGTATTGAAGAATAAATGTGGCATTATAAAGTATTAACTTTCTCTGTTGTTAAAATCATGGCACTCTGGTTTTGCCTTTTATATTGTATATATTATATTGCATGTTTTCACATGCTTAAATAAATCTGTGCCCCTGTGTTCATCTTTTTCTTCAAAATATAATGAAACGAGGGGTAGCTCAAGACTTTTGCACAACGCTGTACCTATTGACCTATAACTGATCTGTACCTATAACTGGTTTTAATATAAATACAAGAGATTTGTGATTTATGACACATCATCTCGTGGAAGTTCATCTCTATTTTTGTTATCTTGTGAAATTATTACTCAGCATTCTCTTAGACATGATGGACTGTTTAATGGAAGTTGATTCATGGAAGATGAATTGTTAAACAATATGGAAAACCCAATTTTTATGTACTGAAAACTCCTTTTCTGTCATTCTTCTTTACCATTTTCTTCCCTCTCACCTGCCTCACATGTTTTTATTTTTATTTCCTCATCACTGAGGATCTTATTGTCATGGTAACCCACTGGTCAAACCTTTTTTTAATGACTTCTTTTTTCTCACCTTTTCACATTCGCAGGGTTCCCTCGGAAATGTGTATGAGTTTTTGTAAATAAAAACATGAAATCAAATTTGATCAGAGGATCTCTGCCTTTATTAATTCCTTGCATTCTGATTGAATGCCTACAGTGATAGCACACAATGATAACTGAGGGCCAGTTAAGTATAGCAACATTAAATATGATGTCAACTGTGGTGGCAGGAGCAATACAAAGATACTGCTGTAATAATCAGGTGCAGGAGTGTTACAGATCTGCCACTCTGCCACACATGCCTGTGTACAACTTTGATGTGTTATATTAGTAGCGATGCTAATGATAATAAACTGCACATCAATCAAATCTCTATTTAGACTAGATGTTTAACTGTTATCATTCTGATTAATAGCTTTAATTATGATGCACTAACGAGACAGAAACTTGTTAAATTAGATATCCGTAAATTAATCACAGACATTAATGAAATGCATGATGCAGAAGTTACTGTCCGGATGTGCTATGTGAAGCAGGCAGAGTTAGGACGCAAGTACAGGACTCAGAAGCACAACTAAACTTAAATGCAGCTTTATTGTTGGACTCATTGGAGTACAAATGCTTGCATAATGATTTATTATACTTCAAACAAAATCCTTAATTAAATTGTCATTACCATATATAATCAACCACTGATGAAAGACCATTGATCAATGACCATTGGATCAGTGATCAATGGGGAATGGGGAATGGCTGCAATCACAGCATTGTAACCTTACCTTTTTAGGTAAATGGCCTCCTTGACTCCCCGCTCAAACCAGCATTCCTCCCTGTCCTGGATGTGTACATCCTCATCATTGAAAGGGTGGGCACTGGCCTGTAGGTGTGAATGGACTCTGGAGTCCTGGCTTGACGAGTCAGCTCTTCTGTGCTGTGCCATATGCTTCGCCAGAGGTCGTTTGATTTCCCACACTATATTACTCTATTTGTACTGGGGGAGCTGATCCTTGGGGTGAACCAAATTTTGGCGCAGCATGTTTTGGGATTTGAAAGTCAGAGTATTTATTTGGGTTTCACCCAGGGCTGTGTAGGCGTTGGTTGGATAGCAGTGATGGTCACCTTGGGGTGTCGGTTAGAACACACAGGACGTTCAAATAAGGTTGTTCCTCCTTTACTGTCATTCTTTAACACAACAGCACAGTAATGCAACCACAGGCTTACAGATGTGACATACAAGAACTCACAAGTGTGGGAGTGTGTGTGGTCTGCAAACAAAACATATACAAAGTGTTGAGTATAATAAACATTCAAGTAATGAACTATGCTTCTGTACCATGCAAATTATGCAGGAAACCGGTCCCCACCTCAGACTCAAACACGACAAACCTCTTCTACCACCTACGCAAGAATCACGTGAAAGGTGAGAGTTTACATAGAAAATGGCGCCCGTTAAAACTTATGTCTAAAATTGTATAGTTTCATGCATTGGTCAAAACACTTGACTCCAGGTACATGATACTCAGTTGAAAACACTTCACGCACGTTGAGTTGCCCTAGAGTTGCCCAAGTGTGTAACATAACAGCATAACATGAACCAGCCAGATAGTGAACAGATTAATAAACATTGCACTTCTACATAAGCCGATTCTCTAAATAACATAAAAGGCTCAAGACTGTCCTTTCCAGGCAGGAAATAGTGTCTACTTACAGTTCTTTAGCGTCCTTAGCCTCTTGCTATGTGTTAGCTTAACCCCAGTGCTCTGGACCACAACTGCTCTCACTTGCCAGAATTGGGCTTCGCCAGCCCCAACTTGTTATAAAAGTCCACAAGCTGGACCTGAGATCTCCCTGAAATTTGAACAGCCACTTTAACCAAGACCAATTCTGGTCTTATTGGTCAAAGTCAAATTACCGTATCAAGCAATGATACAAAACACTAAAACAGATTCAATAAAACTTTATGTAACAAGTGTCACCTGGCAGTTTGCTGCCTTGTGCCGTGTGATTGATAAAGGAACTTTGACAGGGTAGTGGTGCGTGAGGTGAGGTCAGCGCTCTTAATCCGTGTTGTTGGACTTTTTAGTGTGACCACAAGTTTTAATGGCAGAATCAATCAAGCTCTAGATCAACTGCGCGCAGGGAAACCGATCAATATTGCAGGTATATTGGGTGTTTGTTTTAGATCTGTGATTTTGCATGGTTTAATAAAATTGATGGGTTTATTGGGTAACATTTTAATCAATAATTTTGTTTGTGTTTTGCAGCTGTTGTTGTGCTGCCTCTGCTGTCCTCTTTTTGTTCTTTTGGTTGATTTGTAATTTTGTTTTGGTTAGTCCGTCGAGCCGTAAAGGCTGTTATGAATGATTGAGAGTGAGCCTTGTAAGGGCGGACTAACCTTCGTTTATTTGTTTGTGCCACTTACCTTTATAAACCCAGGTTGCAGGTCATGCATAGCGCTGAATCCCAGCTGTACTGAGAGCCAAATTGTTTGCAGTGCGTGCCCACAGGTAAATTGATAGCAGTGTCTCTAAACTGGGTGTGACGGTTTGCAGTGTAGTGTTATTTGCTCACACCTTTGGTTTGATAGGTCTCATGTGCAGTATTTCTTTCACATTTTATTTGACACCTTAGTGCTCAGTTACATTTATAAAAATGGGTCATCCTTTCAGATCAAACATTATAAACTCTTATTCTCGTGAAAACTACAGTCGTTCTTGGACCTTTTTCAATGTAGCAGCAAAATGTTACTCAAAGGACAGAGCCTTATCAAGAACAACCCCCCGATACTTAGAACTATCCACCAGTTCAATGGCTGCACCATTTACTACTGTTAGTGCAGGATGGGGGGATGGCTAAAAGCTAAAGGATGTGGCTGAATAGTATTGAAAGCTGAAGAAAAGTCAGTAAATAGGAGCCGAGCATGGGCTTTGGCCCCATTGAGATGGCGACATAGGAAATTTAATAAAGTGACCACAGCATCATCAACACCCCTGCAAGGCCTGTATGCAAACTGTAGTGGAACATTAAGCTTTTCTACCTGCTGGAGAATCTCCTTCCTGATGAGCTTTTCCAGTTCATTAATGTTTTCGGATGACTCCGTAAACACCGACCAGTCAGTGCAGGCAAAGCAGCCCTGCAGGGCTAAAGAGACGTCGTTATCATACCTTTGTGGGGTGTTTCCTCACCTTCTCTCTCCGTAGCACAGTCTTATAAACAGGCAGGAGATGCACCGTGTTTTGGTCAGAGGATCTGAGGCGGGGCCTGCCACAGATGTATACGCACCTTTAATGGAACCATAACATAGATCCAGAGTTTTATTAAAGCGTGTAGGAGAGTTCACATATTTATAGAAAGTGCCCAATGTTTTCTTCAAATTACAGATAAAAGTCCCACAGAATAATATTAGGGGCCATCGAGACAGAGAGATTGGAGCAAGTACACGAGGTTGTCAGTCGCAATCTTCGAATTTGCTTTCGGATGGATGTAATTAACGGTGATGTTGATTTGTAGGAATTCCCTCGGCAGGTAACGGCCTGATAGACACAGAGAAAAGCTTAATGTTTGGCAGACACACCTGTTCACGGTAAAGTTTTTACACCATTTCTGATTAATAAACTGCAACAAGAAAGCCAAGCGACTGCTGCACTCCTTTTGGTTTGTGCTATGTGATGCAGAAAGGATGGCACAGCGACACAGGACCTGCGTCTACTCTGGTCCTGTTTTATTTTAGGATAATTAACCTCCAAATTTTATGTTTCATATCAGCATGTCCTAGTCATTCCCCTTTTAAGGACCAGTTTTCCTGTGTAAGCAGTTCTTTCTTTACTTGGTAACATCATTTCTTTGTAGTAGTTTTCGGTGTTTCATGTTATTATCAGGTGCATGAAATTGTGGAGGTGAACGTTACGTATTTTGGACCATTTTTGTAAATAAAAACATGAAATCAAATTTGATCAGATGAGCTAGGCCATTATCCTGATTGTTTGGGGTACATGATGATAACTGAGGGCAACTCAGGTACATATGTCAATATTAAATGTGTTGACGTCTCAAACTGTGGTGTTGGGACCAATGACAAGATTCTGCTCTGATAATGTCAGTAATAGGTTTTGATAAAGTTTCTTTTTAACATGAATTGCAATTTATGCTCATAATAGAGTTGATGCACTCCTCGTTAGAAGGATAAAAGCATTAACCTCAGTGTGAAGGGTTAAGTGTTGAAAGTAAAACTGCTAAACGCTTACAAAACACAACTTTTAATTAGGGAAAGGCGCCCGTGTGTGGGTGTATGATAACATCCCGTTCTGGTATTGATGATAACATAACATAGGGTGACCATATTTTGTTTTTCAAAAAAGAGGACACTTGGTGGGGGGCGTGAATTAATAAGAGAGAGAGAGAAAAAAAGAACGCCTAGATACTGCTAGCATAATGGGCAGGTTTTCGACAGGGCTCCCACACAAATGCAAAGCAGAGGATGAAGCATCGCCAAAGACTAGAAAATATGGTAAAGCATATCTTGCCTTTAGCTTCACCTGCACAACTGCCAAGGTAGGTCTCTGACAGAATTACTTTCCCCTGCGTTGGGAGCAAATCAGGGATCGTCTGTCAAGGTTCTCAGTCATCCAGGTCATTGTAGCCTAAGGAGCTTATATGATGTCACCAACTGTCCAATGTTCCCTCTAAACTGCGCACGTGCGCAATTGCACACTGCTGGCACGGTCTCTGCGCACAGAAAAATTGCGTTGCGCACAAAAAAAATCTAACCTGAATTGAAATTAAAATCAAAACTTTAACAATTGTGTTTTGCAGTGTTAGTCAGTAAGTAACTGGCTGCTCCCGTATGGGATTAGAACGATGCCACCTTATCCCATAGTCCAGCCAATGATGCGATTCACATTCGTATATACGCAGCTAATCAACGTCGTTGACAGGCTATGACAGCGTCCTTATGTGCCGACACCGGTGTTTTAGCTGGCAAAGCGGCGTGGCTGATGTGGAGTGAAGCCACGTTAATGACAACGTGTACAACCACTGGAGATGTGAGCAGGACAGACGGAACAATTGACGGAAAAAGTGTGGACTTTATACCAGTTTTTAAATTGTGTTGCTAGGCCACGTAAAACCAGAGTTATGATAAAAATATCTGCAATGTTTGGTTTTCTTCCTGAATACTGTCGTTGTTTATATTTACTGCGGGACGAAACCTTAAAAACGGCGTTTTATAAGGAAAACGCTCGAAAGCACTCTCTACCTGTGAGCAGAAACAAAACCAAAAAAACTCCCACCCTTTCCTATTGGTCGAAAAAAGTACCATGTCGACCAATCAAAAAATGATATGGCAAGTTGTTAAGAAACGGGGGGAAGTTTTAGGAGTGACGGCGGTGTTTTGAGATGTGAGAGATTTGCAACGTTTAGCGCAAATCTTGTGTAGTTAGTGTGTAGTTAGTGTGTAGTGTGGTCAATAGTTTTGTTGTGTGTGTCAGAACAATGAGGCGGCTGCTGAATGTTACAGGAGTGATACATCTCCTGTTGTCAGGCCTGCAGGTATCAGGCTGTTGTTCTCCTTTATCTCATAGGGGACAGAAATTATATTTTGGAGTGGCACAAATAATTTGTGTGGCATCAGATTTGATGCAGAACAGCTGATTGTTCTGTAAATAGTTTGAAATGTTTATTTAAAAAACACCTTGGCTGCATTTTTAAGTAAACAGCTGCAAAAAACTTTGTTGTTTGCATAACTCAGTTACTTTTTTGAAGAAGTAACTATATAATTAATTGCCCAGCATTGGTCACTATACTGTATTTTGCAGACAGAGAGTTATAGGACTCTCCCAGACCACAGACTCAGACTCATAATACAAGTCAGAGCTTTCTAGAAAAAAAAAAAAGAAAGTTGTGTTTTCAAAATTGGAGTTCAAGTTATTTTTACTTCCAATAGTGTTAACATACTACACAGGTCAATGACTACATTTTTGTTTTACATTTTCATTGTAAGTGGGCTAAAGCAGTTACTTAAAAGTAGTCGAACATAAATGTAAATGCTGTAATTTGATTATTTTAATAAACCATGTAACTTGGATGGATTAGATGCTGGCGTGACCACAGTGCACACGTCTGCTGTTGCTCACAGTGGTCCAAGGGATCGCTCAGGGAGTTTGTGTGTTCGCTCAGACACATGGAAAATTAGAGGGAACATTGCAACTGTCTGCCATCTATAATCCAGTTTTGAGATCCCTTCCCAGACGCCTTAACGCCCATGAACATCCTGGGCCTTTTGAGATTGGGAAATCACATGATAGGAGGGGGCAGGTTATACAATGGTTTTACCCGAAACCTTGGCTGATTGTGACCCACACCCATTTTCACACCTTGGCTCGTGTGATTAGGTAGAGGATTAATAGTGGGTCCATAACCCTTTTCGGGGACACTCGCATAGGGTTTAAATCTGGGACTCTCCACCATTTGACCCTAGAACTGAAGAAGCTTTTCAGATGAGAAGTGAAATGTCTTGAAGCAACTTAAAGATGTCCAGACGCTTTTCTTTCCAAGCGCTTTAGACTACAGAGGGATGGCGGCACAGGGTGAATTTGTGTAATTTGCTATATCATTTTTATATTTTGTCAACATTAAATGAAGGAAAAGAAGAAAAAAAACTGTCCCACAAAATGCCCTGTGGACATCTTTCATGTGTTATATTAGGAGTGATGAAAATATGCCAATGAAATCAAACAAAACATCAATCTGATCTTTATTTAAACTAGCTGATTAACTGTCATCATTCTGACCAATACCTCCAATTATGACTCACTGATGAGACAGAAACTTGTTAAATTAGATGCCATCTTCTGTACTAGCAGAAGATGGCGCTAAACATGTTCAAAAAAGGTTAATTTTAAGCAGTTATTTCTTAAATCCGGCCTCACAGACAGTGTTACATCTACAGTATATCTATGTAAAGTGTGGCAACTCTAAGATTGGTTGCAGTGGCTCAGCTTGGGGGAGAAAAAATCACAATATGTTTGTTATATTACAGGACCTTTCACGATACGAAAATATAGTATAGAAAAACACAGCTTTAAAGCTTTAAATTTCCAGTTTATCATAATAATGTAAAATGATTGCCAGATATTGAAAGCTGAGGTTATTCTGAAAAAAGGGCAAAGGCATTCACTTACAGTATGATCTCTGACCTTTTTACAGCAAAAATTACCAAATGAGTTCAGGAGGCTTGTATGATGTTTGGTAAATAAAGGGACACTTTCCTGTGATTATTTTCATGTTGGTTTGAAACAAAATATCAAAACTTTGCCTCTCTAAAATGTGAAATAGACACGGTGAACTGGCTTGATTTCACAATTTGACGTTATATTAGGTTGGATAAACCGCAGTGATTGAGGCTACATCAGTAACTTTGCCATTTATCCATTCTTATTCCCTCAATTTAAGCCCAAATCGATTTGATGTTTGAAGGCACACAGTGTTGTGAAATAAAAACTTTCCTCAAATGTGTTAAACTTAAAGTAATGAATCTATTTTGAAGATGTAAGGAGTAGAAAATATAGGTATTTGTGGTAAAATGTAGGGAGTAAATATAAAAAATCGTCAGAAAAATAAATACTCAGGGAAATATAGGTATCTGAAAATTCTACTTAAACACGGTAACAAAGTATTTGGACCTTGATACTTCCAACTCTGAGCACAACAAAAGGTGTCCATGGAGAGCTGTACACAGTGCATATTTAGTATGCATACCAATACACAAACACATCATAAAACAATCGCAATTACTAGTGTGTAACATTTTTTGCCCTTGTACAGCAAAGTAAAGCTGCGAATGTGAGAACTATTAGATTCTTTTTTCTAAAGAAATTCATGAAAGAAACAATGCCAAATAAAGAAGAGGGCTGCATAAGTCTCACACACTACCAAATAAAGACGTGCAGAACTGCAGATTCACGGGGTTTTCAGTGGAACAACTACTGTTAGTAAACATTAGCAAACATTTGGAAAAATCAGGCTGTGTCTTCTTCACGGGACTCATGAAATCGTGTAGCTGAATGTTCCTCGGGTCTTTCCTAAGAAGACTGAAATAACACCACCTCCACTTTGACCTGAGAGAACACTCCCACTCACACGCTCACAAGACGCACAAACTCCCCCTCTCTCTCAGAGAAGTCGCACTGTTGCTGAACTGAAGCTGTCAATTCATTCAAAGTGTTTACGCGCATCAGGAGATTGAAAACAGAAGAAGCAGTTGTGTAAGTGTACAGTTCTCCTCGTTATTTCTTGTTTTACATATTAAGACAGGCAGTCTTAATATCCTCACTCACTAATAATCATCAGTCTAATAATGTGTTTTAGTCAAGAAGAGAAGACACTAAAGCTAAAAGCATCTTTATTTTCACAAATCTTTCAGTTTTAATTTTGCTTGAAAAAATTGTCAGTTTATTATTTGATCAAATTAATCGCATTTTTCTGTTTCTGGTGTGCCTCCTTTATTCATTTCTTAGCTTCATATCTGTGAAAAATGAAGGTTTTAGAGTAGCCAGTGCTTTGCTCAAAATGTTTAACTTAACTATTAATTACAGTACATCATCTGATATTAATAGTTTGATGATGTCAGTAATTGAAAAATAATTGTAATATCTGAAAAGTACCTTACAGCTGTTTGTAATTTAACTGCTGCTGCTGCATAAGACAGATCCGGACAGGTTATAAAATAAACACCTGTGGCACTTATTCAGAAAAAAAGCCAGAAAAAATAGTACTCAGTTAAACTTGTTCACAAGCTGATAGTATTTAGCAGTGTCAGTTATTTCCCAGTAACAGGGATGTGTCAGTTTATCAAACAGCTTCACAGCTGATTTACTGTTGGACTACTGTTCTTTATTGTTGTTTATTGACAAGCTTGTTGTCTGTAATTTGTGGTTTACACATTCGCCTCCGAGAGTCTGCATTTGGGTCCTGCCCTGCCTGCTCCACACACAGTTCATGACACATTGTTCACTGACAGATTCTCCTCGAACATCTTTAGGTGTTTAGAGGTTGCACCGTTTCAGTGTCAGCTCCTTTACAGCAGTTTAAAGGCTGAGAACCACATCTCTGTTCAACCTTTGACCTATTTGCACTACTTTTGTTTTAATTCTGATGCTTGTCTTTGAATGAATTCAAGTCATGTCAGAGCGATCACTATCAGTGGCTTCAACTTCTATAACCATATTAGTCTTGGTGGCAAAACCAAAGATAAAACGAACCTAAAACAGTCACAAATCCAACCTCAGTCTTTCCCTCGTGGTCTGCAACTGAGTTTTCAAAGGCTTCATGATGTTACTGCAAGATGCAGATTAATGACTCTAGTTATAAAGTATTTGACTGACAGTTAGATCTTAGATGAGTAATAAGTAGTCTATGGCAGATAAAGTCCTAACAGGCCGTTTTATACAGAGTGTTGAGACGTTTTTTTGGAGGCAGATTATATTACTATGATAAAACTACAGCTGTGCAAAACAAAATTTCACATGAAGCATATGTTCAAATATGGGTGCGGTCCAACAACTCAGTGATTTCATGCTTCTGTTGTTCCCCTGGCAAGATGATCTCCAGTTTATAACTTATCATACTTCTGTGCCATTACATCAATTTGGAACATATGATTCATAGTACAAAGAAATGTTAAGACTTCTCAGTCTGTTTAGAATTACCTGACAATTTCAGAAGATGTGCTCAGATAACAACAAGAAATCAATTAATACAATAAATGTATGGCTAACAATTTATCTGGTAAATACATTTGTGCCAATAAAAGTTGATAGATAACTTAGTCCTTGCAGGAGAAAAGTGTCCTCTTTATTTATTTTACATCATTTTTACTCATTTAGTGGTTTTGTTTTTTTCTCTATTTATTTTACCTGAAATTGAAATATTACAAAAAAAATCTTTCCCTACCTTTGTCATCTGCATCAAAAGTCTGAGTAAACCATTGTACTGATGATAATATATTTTGTCTCCCACAGACAAACATAATGGAAATCACTCAATCAGTTACTATGACAACAATGAGTAGTGTGGAGTCCACAACCATTAATCCGTTCCTGGACTCTCAGTTTCGTTATGTGTTCATCCCGGTTTTCTACATCATCTTCTTCATCCTGGGCTTCATCTCTAACCTCTACGTGCTGTTTGTCCTGTGCTGTCTTCGTCAAGCCAAGGCCATGGGAGAAATCCACATCTACATGACCAACTTGACCATCGCTGATCTTCTGTTTGTGTGTGCTCTTCCCTTTTGGATTGACTACTATATGCGTGAGGGAGACTGGGTTTATGGAGATTTCATGTGCCGTGTGACAGGCACCTTCTTTTTCATCAACACCTACAGCACCATCCTCTTCCTTGCAGCCATCAGCATCAACAGATGCTGGGCGGTGACTCGGCCTCTGGACGCAGCCTCGTCGGACCGCAGAATTTGTGGGATCATTGTTTGTATTTGTATCTGGGTGTTTGTTCTGACGATGTCTGTTCCTTTTCTGGTGAGTCCAGGGATCAACAAACACTCTAAAAACAACACTGACATACGTCGCTGTTTTGAGGGATACCAGAATGAAAGTAAAGAGAAAAAGAAAACAGTGGCTGTCACTAATTTTTTAATAATTGGATTGTTTTTTATTGTCTTCTTACTCATTGTGATGTGCAATATCCTTATTGCTCGAGTCTTAATTTATAAAAACTCTCCTCAGTCTAAAATTCAGTCTTCAGAAACTGAGTCTAAAACACCAAATGTAACGTCAACGTTTAAACGACCCACAGGGGTAAAACGGAGGGCTCTCCAGATGTTGCTGGCAGTGGTGGGAGTGTTTGTTCTGTGTTTCCTGCCACACCACATAGTTCAAGGCCCCTGGGCTCTGGCAGTGCTGGAGATCGTGAATTACAGCGAGACCACTCGTAAGTTGCTGAGCGACACTCATCAGATCACCCTGGTTCTTATGGGCCTCAACTGCATTTTGGATCCTGTAGTTTATTATTTTGCCACAGGGAAGTTTAGAGGACTCATCAAGGCCCACATTAAAAAAATAATCACATGCACCCAAACTCAGAGCTACCACTTGAACTCTGATAGCAAATCAGAATCCTCCTAGGAAACCCACAAAGGCCGGGGTGGAGGACCAAAGTCAACATGGTGGGAGGAGCTCAGTGGTCATTGGATAAAGTATTTTCAGAAATCTCACTTATCCAGCATTTTGAACCAAACCCCATCTCAGATAAAATTCTATCCATTTTATGACTGAGATGAATCTCAGTGACTAACTGTGGAATAATTTTGAATCCTCAGTTACATTATTAAGGTGGCCATGAAACACTACATGTATTATAGCTTTTCTCAATTGCTTAAACACTATAACCAATCTTTTTTTTTTAAACTATTTTTCAAAAAGCACACCTATTTTCCTGAACTATAAACACTATTCCCCTGCTAACAGGCACATTAGTTAGCTAACATAACACATTAGGTTATATAATGTGTTATGTTAGTTAAATATATGACAGTTGTTTAGAGTAGTGCTCCACTGTGTAAATTTGCCTTTATACATGTAGTGTTTCATATCCACATTAAAGGTTGGAGAGGCTTGTTAGCCTTAATCTAGGAATTATACTTTGCAATCAGGGAGAGAGGAGAGGAGCATTCATTGTGTTGTGTGCTTGTACATGCAGATGGAATTAAACATTTACCACAGAGGGATGCTGGTGAAGCTTAAAACGACAGTGAGTGAGAGCGGTGGTTCACACAGTTCACAGTGCGCTGTATAGAGCTTGCTTGAAAGACTTTCCTTTTATAATGTATTTTCATGCATATTTGCAAATGCTTTTTCTGTCATTCTTCTTTACCATTTCTTCCCTTTCACCTGTCTCACATGTTTGAAATATTTCCTCATCACTGAGGATCTTATTGTCATGGTCACTGTCAGGTTTATATTAACGGATTGTCATTTATGCTTAAAAATATTTACTCATATATGGTTAGAGTTTTATAAAAGATTGCATAATGATAGAGGTTTGATCCTTAGCAGTCTGTAAAGACTGTGTGTGCCTTCCAGA
This sequence comes from Oreochromis niloticus, assembly GCF_001858045.2. Lineage (NCBI taxonomy): Eukaryota > Metazoa > Chordata > Actinopteri > Cichliformes > Cichlidae > Oreochromis > Oreochromis niloticus. Next base: position 15,281,831 of record NC_031983.2, on the reverse strand, counting down.
GTGTTCTGGCATGCACACACACAGCTTAAGGTCATGAGAGAGGTTATATCTTCTCTTACTGATATATTGTATAGCAAACACATTTATATCTATTTTACTCTAAGTGCCTTTTGTTTAGATGAACTGCCGGACTTCCAGACCAGCAAGTATAGGGAAGTCGTTTATAGGGTCACATTCTATGGGAGGGAGCAGACAAGAGCAACTGGGATAAAGCGAAGGAAGGGCGCTTGTCGTGGTTCTCGCCCTCATGCATGAGTAACACAAAGAACTTTGACTACTTGTGTCTTGCTTTGCTGTGTAGTTGAATTCTCTCATTCCAGCGGCGGGTTTGTGCTAGACAGACCCATCAGTCACCCACTGGTCAAACCTTTTTTTAATGAAAGGATTTCTTTTTTCTCACCTTTTAACATTTGCAGGGTTCCCTCTGAAATGTATAGGAGATTTTGTAAATAAAAACATGAAATCAAATTTGATCAGAGGATCTCTGCCTTTATTAATTCATTGCATTCTGACTGAATGCCTACAATGATAGCACATGATGATAACTGAGGGCCAGCTGAGTAAGTATAGTAATATTCTGAAAGATAAAATGAATGGAGGAATGTGGTGGGTGTTGACAAATTAGAAGATGTGCTGTATCCTTTGTGCTTTCCCACTATTAACATTTTTTAACATTATGCTGACATGATTCATATTCTAGTATTATCAGATTGTTTCTCATTTTTAATATTCTGAGATGCACACATGGAGAACTTCTTTTCACTGCTACCTTATTCACAAGTACAGTTTGTACCTACTGCCCTTGTGACACCCCTGCCCCGGGGTTTGCATTTCCCCTGTAAACCAGGAACGTAAGGCATCTTAGTGGCATTAAAAGCCACTGTAAAACTTTAGTAAATAAATGTCTTGATGCATGCTCAATCATCCAGGTAAGGAAATCCCAAAAAAGTTGATTCTGTTCATCTGGATGGGAGAAACATTTTGTCACTCATCCAAGTGACTTCTTCATTTTCAGCTGACTGCAGGTTTCTCCAACCTATTTACAATTAATTATAAATACACCCAATAATCATACATCACAGAACACCAAAATCGTTTTAGCTTACAGCTTAGAATTGTGTAACATAACAGCTAGCCTTACCAGCAATCACACAGTGAACATTATAATAAACATTCTTCTACATAAGCTGATTTACTAAATGACATAAAAGGTTCAAGACTGTCCTTTCCAGGCACGAATCAATCTTACAGTTCTTTAGCGACGCACACAACTCACACCATGCCTAGATGTCCTCTGTGGAATCCGCTTCAAAGGTGGCTCTTGCTACGTCTTATCTTAACCTCAGTGCTCTGGATCATGTGCCCAAATGCGCAACTGCGCTCTCTTGCCAGAAGGGGGCTCTCACACACAGTCGACAGCCTTTCCAACAGAGAGATGAAGGAAGAGACGAAGAGATGAACCTGACCTCACAACGCATTGCTTGCCACTGGTACTAGTCTCAGTCATAATGCAAATGTACTGTTTAAAAGGTTGGGGAAACCTGCAAGATGAGTGACAAAACATTGCTTCCACTGAAAACGGTACGTGTAGATCAACAGAATTAACTTTTTTTTCGGTTTACTAAATAAACTATAGACTTTGGGTTCAGCCTAGGGAGATTTCCCAATTCTTGCCATTGCAGTTTTTGCATTGTTTGAACCGATAGACATCCAATGGTCAATGGTAACTTTACTGTCTCTAATGGGACATTGATTTACAGTATGTCCACACACCAAGCAACGCATACATTAAAAAAATAAAAAATGAACAGCCCAGGTTTCATCAGTAGAATCATCAAAGTCTAATGTGTAGTGGTGATGGCAACCACGCTAATGGTTTAGCAGGTATAAAAGACACTCTATGTCTCTTGGTCTTCACTGGTGGCGCTTTATACTGACGACCTGAGGGAAGCAACTGGAAATCTCTAAAGAGAGGATTGTCTGAACATAACATGACAGAGGTTGCCTTCCAAGTCTGGTCTTATTGGTCAAAGACAAATATCGGTACCAAGCAATGATACAAAACATTAAATCAATAAAACTTTCAAAAAAAAGGGTCATCATTTCAGATGAAACATTAAAAACTCTCAATCTCCTTGAAAAAATACAGTCGTTGTTGGACATTTTTCAATGTAGCAGCAAAATGTGACTCAAAGGACGGAGCAATATCAAGAACAACCTACAAATACTTATAACTATCCACCAGTTCAATGGCTGCACCATTTACTACTGTCAGTGCAGGATGAGGGGATGGCTTCCTGAATTCAATCACCATGTCCTTAGTTTTCAAGGTGTTGACATTTAAAAACGACTGATAACACCAAGAAACAAACTCTTATCTCCTTTGTAATTTCTTTTTTTACCTTAGAGATATTCCCTTCAATAAAAGCTTTCTTCCTTTCATGAATCAGCCTCGAAGACCATGATTTGTTATTTGGGAAAAAATGCACAACTTTTAAAGGAATAATCATATCTCTACAAAAGCTGCAGATAACGTCGGTCAGTTCATTAATGTTTTCGGATGACTCTGTAAACACCGGCCAGTCAGTGCAGGCAAAGCAGCCCTGCAGGGCTAAAGAGACGTCGTTATCATACCTTTGTGGGGTGTGTCCTCGCCTTCTCTCTCCGTAGCACAGTCTTATAAACAGGCAGGAGATGCACTGTGTTTTGGTCAGAGGATCTGAGGGCGGGGCCTGCCACAGATGTATATGCACCTTTAATGGAACCATAACAAAGATCCAGAGTTTTATTGAAGCGTGTAAGAGAGTTCACATATTTATAGAAAGTGCCCAATGTTTTCTTCAAATTACAGTAATTAAACTCCAACAGCATAATATTAGGGCCATCGAGACAGAGAGATTGACTGAGTACACGAGGGTGTCAGTTGCAATCTTCTGATTCGCTTTCGGATGGATGCAATTAAGTTGATCTGCGGGAATTCCCTCGGCAGGCGACAGCCTGATAGACACAGCGACAAGCTCAGTGTTTGGCAGACACACCTGTTCACGGTAAGGTTTTTAGATTATTTCTGATTAATATATTCCTCCTTCCTTCTGTAAGTTGATGCTTATGTATATGATGCAAAAAGGTTGGCACAGCGACACAGGGCCTGCTTCTACTCTGGTTCCCGTTTTATTTTAGGGTGATTTTCAAAGAATCTGTAGCACATTTTGCAGCATTTTTTTTAAAGAAAATTACATGTAACCAAGATCTGTGAATAGTGGCAGCGACTTTTCATACACAGACTAACAACTATAACCCCCACATTTTTATGTCTCGTATCAGCATGTCCTTTTAAGGACCAGTTTTCCTGTGTAAGCAGTTCTTTCTTTACTTGGTAACATCATTTCTTTGTTGTTGTTGTTCTTGGTGCTTGTTATTGTCAGGTGTATGAAACTGTGGAGGTGAACTTTATGTATTTTGGACCATTTGGGGCTTTTCTAAGAAGACTGGAGCGACACCTCCTCCGTCTTCCCCGAGAGAACACTCCCACTCACACAGTCTGATGCGTAAATTCCCTCTCTGTCAGAGAAGCCACGCTGTAAAATCATTAAACAACAGAAGAAGCAGACGGTAAGTGTACGGTTCTTTCTGTAATTTGTTTTTTTTAAAATGACACAGAGGATATATTATGACAGCAGGTCATGCAACATCAACTAACCATTGATAAAGCAATTACAATTATGCTTGATAATTTCAGTGTGGCACATATTCAGAAAAAAATACAGTAAAACTAACAACAAACAGAGATTATTATCTACTTATCTACTGTTGGACTGTTGTTCTTTATCGTAAGTTGGTTTCAAGCTTGTTCAATGACAGATTCTCCTCAATGACAGATTCCCCCTCGTATGTATTTAGGTTGTTAGACTTTGCACCGTCATTCAGCGTCAGCTTTTTTACAGCAGTTTATAGTCCGAGAACCACATCCTGGTTTAACCTTTGACCCTTTTTGCTCTACTTTCTGTTTTAATTCTGACGCTTATCTTTGATTGAATTCAGGCCTTGTGAGAGAGATCTCTAGTTCTGAAATCACTTTAGCGTAAGTAATAGAATGAACATAAACAAGTCAGAAATCCAACCCCAGTCCTTCCCTCATGGTCTGCAACTGAGGCTTCATGATGTATAGCGTTATTGTAAGATGCAGATTAATGAGTCTGTGTGTCTACCTATAAAGTGTTTGACTGAGAGTTAATAGATTGAGTAATAGTAGATACCTAGTCCTAACAGTCCTGACAGTCTCTTTTATAAAGAGTGTTGAGATGTTTGTTTACAGACAGATTATATAAACATGATAAAACACGGTCACAAAACTTCACAAAGCCTTTGTTCGAATGTGGGTGTGGGCCGAGAATCCAATTGCAGAATTCTCTCCAGAAAATTTCCTCAAATAGCATTTTATTACATTATTTAAGATAATGAAAGAAGAGAGAGCAGAAATTTTTTTAAAAAGGAAATAAAAGAAGTGAAAACAGATGAGAAGGAGAGAATAAAGTGGAAATATACACGGATCAGACATTATTGTCATGATTATCTGTTCCTCATGGCACAAAGTAGTGGGTGTGATACATGAAGGAGCAAATGATAATTTTGTCCTCAAAGTTGATGTGTTAGAAGCAGGAAAAATGGGCAAATGGAAGGATTTAAACAAGTGACGACCTTTTATGGTTATTCAACTGAGTTAGAACTGCAGCTCTTGTGGGGTGTACAGTTGTCAGTATTATAATTATCTGTGAAAAAAACCCCACTTTTGAAAACTTTTGAAAAAAAAAAGTAGACTAACTGAAACATTTTGTTGAACTTGGAAAAGTAACTAAAATAAAATACAAATATAGAGGAAACACTTGGATACTTGTACTGCTTTTCCTAAGACCTTCCTCTGACATATGCCCTCCATACAATAATAACTAAAAACAGTAAAAAACCCAAATTCTCTATAGAAACTAATGGAAAATAGAGTGAATTTAAAGCAAAAAGTCAAAATGAATTAAAAATAAAAACGAATTAGAAACTAGAAGACTAAACAGTGGTGAGCTACTGTAGTTTAAATTATGTTAGTGCTGGTTCTAATAGAAAAGTGTCAATTTGTTGTGTATCCTCTGAATGCACAGGTGTCAGAGCTGGACCACTGAGCAATGGAAGAAGGTGCTCTGGACTGGTTAGTCACATTTTCTTTTACATCCCATGGATGGCTGGATAAGTTTATATCTTTACCTGAGGGATCCCAGGATGAACTGGAAGTAGCTGGCGGTAGCAGTGTAATGGTTAGATGGGCAATGTTCTGCTGGGTACTGCTAAATCGGCAAAATCTCGAAGTGCCTGACCGTTTTTCATATTCTTACAGCTAAGCATTCACATTCTTTCTCTCTCTCAGTGAGCCTAAGTTACAACCTTGGCTTCCTGTGCAGAATGTTTTGTTCTCCCTAATCAGAGAAATAAGGTCGTGATTCTACACAAACAGCATTTCTTATAAATCAGTAGTATAATGCATCATAAAATAGTGTAATATCCCATTCCTGTTTTTCTCAAAATAAACCATCAATTAATTTTATTACATGTACCTGGGGATTTTCATAGCTCAGCCTCCAACCTCAAAATATACTGGGGCAGTCCCAGCAGCACATTGACACACAGAAATCAACAACCTTTGTTTTCTCAAAACTAGGTGCCTGCTGGTCCCTCTTTAGTCTGAACAACAGTGTCTCAGTAACTTTCCACTAGAAGATGGTCCCCTGTTATGTATTCTCTCCCAGCCAAGCGTGAGCCAGAGTCTACAGCATTCTACCCCCATTCTACCCCCCAAGGTTACATGGCGTTTTAGTTAATATAAAGCATAGAACTGAGGCACTTCAAATAAAATGTTGTTACTTGTTACTTTCATTATTTTAAACCTATTATAGTCATTTACTGTTGTTTTTATTTATTTGTTGCTTTTATTTATTATACCTGCCTTCAATGAAAGGACAACAAAAAGAAGTTATTCTCAAAGGCTTTTCCCTCCATTGTACGCTACCTTTGTCATCTGCATCAAAACTCTGCTTATCTGTCACAGGACATTGTACTGATGATAATATATTTTGTCTCCCACAGACAAAGATGACTCAGTCAGTTACTATGACAACAATGAGTAGTGTGGAGTCCACGACCATTAATTCCACTGAGAGTCTGTTCCTGGACTCCCCGTTTCGTTATGTGTTCATCCCGGTTTTCTACATCATCTTCTTCATCCTGGGCTTCATCTCTAACCTCTACGTGCTGTTTGTCCTGCGCTGCCTTTGTCAAGCTAAGGCCATTAAAGAAATCCACATCTACATGACCAACTTGACCATGGCTGATCTTCTGTTTGTGTGTGCTCTTCCCTTTTGGATTGACTATTATATCCGTGAGGGAGACTGGGTTTATGGAGACGTCATGTGCCGGGTGACAGGCACCTTCTTTTTCATCAACACCTACGGCACCATCCTCTTCCTTGCAGCCATCAGCATCAACAGATGCTGGGCATTGACTCGGCCTCTGGACGCAGCCTCGTCAGATTGCAGACTTCGTGGCGTCATAGTTTGTATTTGTATCTGGGTGTTTGTTGTGGCGATGTCTGTTCCTTTTCTGGTGAGTCCAGGGATCAACGTGCACCGTAAAAACAACACTGACATACGTCGCTGTTTTGAGGGATACCAGGGTGGAACTAATGACAAGAAGAAAAAAGTGGCTGTCACTCATTTTTTAATAATTGGATTGTTTTTTGTTGTCTTTTTACTTATTGTGATGTGCAATTTCCTTATTGCTCGAATTTTAGTTTGTAAAAACTCTCCTCAGTCGGAAATTCAGTCTTCAAGAACACAGTCTAAAAAGCCCACTGTGACATCCATATTTAAACAGCTTGCAGGGGTAAAACGGAGGGCTCTCCAGATGTTGCTGGCAGTGGTGGGAGTGTTTGTTCTGTGTTTCCTGCCACACCACATAGTTCAAGGCCCCTGGGCTCTGGCAGTGCTGGAGATCGAAGACGGCTTTGGCCACGTGAAGTACAGCGAGACCACTCGTCAGTTGCTGAGCGATGCTCATCAGATCACCCTGGTTCTTATGGGCCTCAACTGCATTTTGGATCCTGTAGTTTATTATTTTGCCACAGGGAAGTTTAGAGGACTCATCAAGACCCACATTAAAAAATTAATCACATTCACCCAACCTCAGAGCTACCACTTAAACCAGCCTGCATCACCTGTTTGGATTCTGGTAGCAAATCAGAATCCTCCTAGGAAACCCACAAAGGCCGGGGTGGAGGACCAAAGTCAACATGGTGGGAGGAGCTCAGTGGTCATTGCATAAAGTATTTCTCAGATAAGATTCTCTCCATTTCATGACAGAGATGAAATGGAGAGCATGTCCACATTAAAGGTTGGAGAGGCTTGTTAGCCTTATTCTAGGAATTATACTCTGGAATCAGGGAGAGGAGGATTTATTGTGTTGTGTGCTTGTACACGTGGAATTAACCATTTACCACAGAGGGGGGCTGGTGCTGCTTAAATCTACAGTGAGTGAGAGCGCTGGTTCACGCAGTTCACAGTGCGCTGTATAGAGCCTTCTTGAAAGTCTCCCCCACTGTGCTTTTATTAGTCTCTACCTCCATCATGTGGTTTAAATGCAGTATTGCTCACTTATCTCAGTGGCTGTAAAGAAAGCAGTGTGATCTCCAGACTGCACTAACGTCCCGTAAAGATGTGGGATCATTCTGAGAGTCAACATCCAAAGAAGTTTTGAAGAAACCTGGAAAACTATTCCTGAAGATTACTTAAAGAGTATTCAAGGTGTATTAAAGAATAAATGTGGTATTGTAAAATATTAACTTTTGCCCTTGTTAGAATTATGGACACTCGGGTTTTTCCTTATATGCATATTTGCACAACTTCAATTAATCTCTGCCCTTGTCCATCTTCTTTTTCAAAATATAAAGAAACAAGGGGTGGCTCAAGACTTTTCCACAGGGTTGTACCTATTGACCTATACCTCTAACTGACCTGTACCAATAACTGGTTTTAATATAAATACAAGAAATTTGTCATTTATGACACATCATCTTGTGGAAGTTGTTCTCTCTGAAATTTATGAGTTTTTGTAAATAAAAACATGAAATCAAATTTGATCAGATGATCTCACCTTTATTAATTTCTTCCATTCTGACTGAATGCCTACAATGAGGGCTAACCTTAATAGAGCAGAGGTGGGGAATTGTGCAGACGCCTGGTAATAAACTAATCATTTGATTCAGGTGTGTTGATCCAGGCTGATATCTAAAACATGCAGGACATCGGACCTTCAGGCCTGGAGTTCCCCACCCCTGTAAAAGAGTTACTTGATGGAACTGAATGCACCAATAACTCTACATCTGCAGCTCATTCCTCAAGGGAACCCTTATCAGTAGAGCAGTAGTCCATAAAGCACTTGTTGTTTCTCATTATCCTCATTGTTTGGGGTACATGATGATAACTGAGGGCAACTCAGGCACATATATCAATTTTAAATGTGTTGACGTCTCAAACTGTGGTGCCGGGACCAATGACAAGATTCTGCTCTGATAATGTTAGAAATAAGTTTTGATAAAGTTTCTTTTTAACATTAATTGCAATGTATGCTCATAATAGAGTTGATGCACTCCTCGTTAGAAGGATAAAAGCATTAACCTGACAGTGTGAAGGGTTAACTAAGACATAGGAGAGTTAAGTGTTGAAAGTGAAACTGCTAAACGCTTACAAAACACAACTTTCAATTAGGGAAAGGCGGCCGTGTGTGGGTGTATGATAACATCTGTTTCCAGTATTGATGATAACACAAGAAGAAATAGAAACTTTAAGCTGTTGGTAAAGCTGACGTCAACATGGAAATAAAACAACAGTAACAATAACAACTGTAGAGTAGGGAGGAGTTTTGTCACACAGGACAGGATCCCTGACTGGAGGTCAAAGACCGTTGCCATGAGGAAGGACTACGAGGAGAACAAATAAGGGAGCCTAGTCTAAACCAGGGCCTCTCCCCACAAATATTTTCTATTTCAATGTGTCTAATATATGCTTTGAATTATGAATTATTCTCCACTTCTCCGTGTCCTGACACTGAGAGCTCCACAGTTGTGCATCCTGAATCTCTAAATTGTTACCTAAAATAGTGTGAACTAATAAATTGCCTCCTGAACTTCTCTTAGTAGAAAAAGAACACCGCAATACCTTACCTGAATCTACAGAGGGATGGTGGCACAGGGTGAATTTGTGTAGTTTGCTGTCATTTTTATATTTTGTCAACATTAAATGAAGGCAAAGAAACAAAAACTGACCCACAAAATGCCCGTGGACATCTTTGATGTGTTATATTAGGAGTGATGAAAATATGCTAATGAAATCAAACAAAACATCAATCAGATCTTTATTTAAACTAGCTGATTAGCTGATTAGCTGTCATCATTCTGACTAATAGCTTCAATTATGACTCACTGATGAGACAGAAACTTGTTAAATTAGATCCCTGGCAGCTTGTAAATTAATCACAGACATTAATGAAATGTATGATGCAGAAGATTAAAAAAAAAAAACCTATCCCAGAAACTTAAAGCGACTCTGGTTTTAATTTGGGGCAAATTAAAGATGTTCTTGTGACCTGCTCTAACCTGGAAGAAAGTAAGAGACTTAGTAAGAGACAGTATATCCTCAGTTTCTTAACGTAAAACTAATGGAGTCAGGGCCAGTACAGAGTGCTTGTTAGTTTTAGTCCCCTTGTTTTCCACTGAGTTATTGGTTCTATCACTAGTTAGCAAAGTTTATGTAAGTTCATTAATCTCAACCAACCTTCACTTGGTGATGTGATGTTCTGTACTAGCACAAGATGGCGCTAAACATGTTCTAAAAATGTGAATTTTCAGCACTTATTTCTTAAATCCGGCCTCACAGACAGTGTTACATCTATATCTATGTAGAGTGTAGCAACTCTAAGATTGGTTGGAGTGGCTCAGCTTGGGGAAAGAATCACAATATGTTTGTTATACTGCATAAAGAAAACCCTTGAGATGCTTACCATTTGTTCCGGAAGAGAGTTTTATATAAACGAGAGCATTTCTTTTTCTTTTCCCCCTATTACATCACAACAGCTTGATTGGTCAGTTGCAGTGTTGATCCTGGAGCAACATTATTTTGATGATACAAGTACAACATCAACACGGAGATATCTGTTAATCAACTCTGACCATGGATGTGCAACAGTCACAACACAATGCATCATTGCATATTCACCACAGAACAGCAAGCTAACCTGTTTGTCCTTCTCAACACGGCCTTGTATTTTCATGCAACTGTTGAACAACACAAATTTAGCATACCTCAGTTTGTTTTACAGGACCTTTTCACAATGAAAAAATATATTATTCATCAAAACACAGCTTCAAATTTCCAGTTTATCAAATGCTACTGAGCAGTTCCTACTTTTAAATATAACCTCTCTTCTTCCTCTCCTGACTTTCTTACATCTCTCTCCATCTCTGAGTGAGGTTATCGCTCACTCTTTTCTCACTTTGAATTACAGCAGCTCTACTTTTAGCTATCAGACAAACTAGGAGATGAACTGCATAGAACCAGTTTGTGTTTGCTCTTATTTGTTAATCTCACAGAAACATTGCATGTAAAATGAGCTCCTACTTAAAAAGCTCTACTCCCTTTATTCCTGCTCCTCTTCTGTAGAGCTAGCTAGCTATACATGATCAAACTTACGGATAAACTTATGAAGTACATTCCAGGGTCCTTAATAGCCAGAAACTATTAAGCTGGGTGGCTAATATGTATATACATGCAAATGTGTTTTAATTGTCCATTTAACTCTTTATTTACCACGGGCTCACCGGCAGGCCCATTTTACAAGCGCTGTTTAAATGACTGTAACTGCATCATGTGGCACGGCATCCAGGCCATCACCAACTACAGGAAGATGACAACTGCCTACGAGGGTGACGCCTCCCTCCCAGATGTGCTGAACAGCTTCTATGCGCGGTTGACACTCAGAATGACGTGTTAGTGTGGAATCCCCCCCCCCCCCCCCCCCCCCACACACACACACACACAAACAAACAAATGACCAGATTCTGTGTCTCTTTGCAGAGTTAACTCTCAGAAAGCTGCTGGTCCAGATAACATCCCCGGGTGAGTGCTTCATTGAGCACTGCTGTTGTCCCAACGTGCTTCAAGGCCACCACCCTCTTTCCTATGCCAAAGAAGTCCCCAGTGTCCTGCCTCAATGACTGCTGTCTTATTTCACTCACTCCCATCATGATGTAGTGCTTTGAGAGGCTTGTCATGACTCAAATTAAGACCCGGCTGCCACCCACGCTGGACCCACTGCAGTTCGCCTATCGCCCAAACCAGTCAACAGATGATGCCATCGCCACCACCCTACATCTTGCCATCACCCACCTGGACAATAAAGACACATATATACGAATGCTATTCATAGACTTCAGTTCAGCATTCAGCACAATCATTCCTCAGCACCTGATTGTAAAACTGAGCCTGCTGGGCCTGAACACCTCCCTGTGAAACTGCATCCTGGACTTTCTGACAGAGAAACCTCAGAGAGCCCGGATCCGTAACAGCATCTCGAACACCACCACACTGAGCACTGGAGCTCCTCAGGGTTGTGTGCTCATCCCACTGCTGTTCACTCTGCTGACTCACGACTGCGCAACAATGCACAGTTCAAACCACATTATCAAGTTTGCCGATGACACGACTGTGGTGGGTCTCATCAGTAAGAACGATGAGTGAGCATACAGAGAGGAAGTGCAACAGCTAACGGACATGTGTAGAGTCAACAACCTGTCTCTGAACATGGACAAAACAAAAGAGATGATTGTTGGCTTCAGGACAGAATGGAGAGATCACTGTCTGCTTAACATCAATGGATCCTCTGTGGAAGTCGTCAAGAGCACCAAATTCCTTGATGTTCACTTGGCGGAGAACCTCTCCCGGTCCCTCAGCACCAGCTGCATAATTAAGAAGGCCCAACAGCGCCTCTACTTCCTGCGGAAGCTGAGAAAAGCCCATCTCCAACCACCCATTCTCACCCCCTTCTACAGAGCGACTATCGAGAGCATCCTAAGCAGCTGCATCACTGTCTGATATGGTAACTGCAGCGTATCAAACCACAATACCCCACAACAGATAGTGAGAACAGCGGAGAAGATTATTGAAGCCATCACAGACACCTATCGCACTCGCTGCATCCGCAAAGCCACCAGCATTGTGGAGGATCCCACACATCCCTCTCACACACTCTTCACCCTGCTGGCTTCTGGGAAGAGGTACTGGAGCATTCAGTCCCTCACTGCCAGACTGTGAAACAGTTTCTTCCCTCAGGCCGTCAGACTGCTGAACACTCAGTGACGGGAACGACAAACATACACGCATACCTTCATACACGTCACTACCAAGCACTTATCTGCAGAGTCTTATACACACACACACACACACACACACACACACACACACACACCTTCATACAACAAGTTACTTTTTGCACAATACTCAGTCTTTTGCACATTTTATTGTAATGTTGTGTCTATATCGTTCTGTTCTGTTTGGTGTTGCACTGCCTTACATTTTGTTCATGTTGAATATCATTTTCCACTCAGTCAGTCAGTTTTTTTTGCCACTTTAAACTGTTGTTCCATCGTCATAATAATACAATAATGTAAAATGACTGCCGGATATTGAAAGCTGAGGTTATTCTGAAAAAAGGGCAAAATCATTCACTTATAGTATGATTTCTGACCCTTTGACAGCCAAAATAACCAAATAAGTTCAGGTGGCCTGTATGATACTTGGTAAATAAAGGGACACTTTCCCGTGATTATTTTCACGTTGACTTGAAACAAAATATGCCTCTCTAAAACATGAAATCGACACAGTGGGCTCCAAGATTTGACGTGATATTGGATTGGATAAAAAGCAGTGATTGAGGCTACATCAGTAACTTTGCCATTTATCCATTCTTATTCCCTCAATTTAGGCCCAAATCGATTTGATGTTTGAAGGCACACAGTGCTGGGAATTAAAAACTTCCCTCAAATGTGTTAAACTTAAAGTAATGAATCTATTTTGAAGATGTAAGGAGTAGAAAATACAGATATTTGTGGTAAAATGTAGGGAGTAAATATAAAAAACTGTCAGAAAAATAAATACTCAAGTACAATATAGATACCTGAAAATTCTATTAAAATTCTACTAAAAGTATTTGAACTATGATACTTCCAACTCTGAGCACTCTGAGTATGAAACAATCACAACCACCAGTGTGTAACATTTTTTGCCCTTCCCTTGCACAGCAGAGTGAGGCTCTTTTCTAAAGAAATTCGTAAAAGAAACAATGCCAAATAGAGGAGAAGGCTGCAAATTTCTCAAAGACCACCAAATAAAGACATTCACAGGATTTGCAGGGGAATAACTATTCTTAGTAAAGTGATGCTGAACTAAACATGGAGAAATCAGGCTTCCACTCAGTATTTTGTTGTTTCACTCTAGCTGGTGGGATATGCTTAGGCACCAAAACTACTGGACAGGTTTAGTCTTGCTGTGGTTTTCACACTGAACACTGCTGAAGGACATGTCACGTCCATGTCTGGGGATGCCAGTGTTTTTGATAAATGAAAGCAACTGCAAAACCTTTTTAACAAAATAAATAATGTTTCAACCACATTTTGTGGTTTTATAAGTTCACTTTTCATTTTTAATATTCTAAATAAACACACACAAAGGCAACTTCTTTTGTTTGCTCACTTGTTCACATCAGATTGGTATCACATTTAAAGCATTTAAAAACCACAACAAGATAAACTATCCATGGAATGCAGCATCAGCCTACGGCGACTTCCCGATTCATGATTCTTGAAATTGGAATTTTTGCATTGTTTGAACGGATATATGAGTTTTCATACACAGACTAATAATAACATAATAACTGTACATCACTCCATCAGCGTGTCGCAGTCATGCTCCTTTTTGGACGAAATTCCTCTGCAGTTCATTTCTATAACTCAGAACACTCCTTTCTTTCTCTGCTGATTTTAATTTGCCCCTATAGGGAATAGTTTCCCGATTCCTTTACTCATATCGCACACGTGATGTTTCTATGAAAAAAAAAATAAAAATGCTAAAACTCCAGCGTTGCATTAAAGCGGACGTTCCTATTCCTTTTCACGGGACTCGTGAAATCGTGTAGCTGAACGTTCCTTGTATTGCGCCACTCGGGTCTTTCCTAAGAAGACTGAAACGACACCTCCTCCGCTCTGCCCTGAGAGAACACTCCCACTCACACGCTCACAAGACGCACAAACTCCCTCTCTCTCAGAGAAGTCGGAAGTCGCACTGTTGCTGAACTGAAGCTGTAAATTCATTCAAAGTGTTTACGCGCATCAGGAGATTGAAAACAGAAGAAGCAGTTGTGTAAGTGTACAGTTCTCCTTGTTATTTCTTGTTTTACGTGACTCACTAATAATCATCAGTCTAATAATATGTTTTAGTCAAGAAGAGACGACAGTAAAGCTAAAAGCATGCTTATTTTCACAAATCTTTCAGTTTTTATTTTGCTTGAAAAAATCGTCAGTTTATTATTTAATCAAATTAATCGCATTTTTCTGTTTCTGCTGTGCCTCCTTTATTCATTTCTTAGCTTCATATCTGTGTAAAATTAAGATTTTCAAAATGTTAAACTATTAATTACAGCACATCATCCGATATTAACTGGATCAGTAAATATTGACTAGCCATTATAGTGCAATTAATTCCGTTTGATTCCGTCAGTAATTGAAAAAAAAACTAATTGTAATAATTGTAACTGCTGCTCTACTCAAATCTATTGATGGATTAATTTTTTGGGGGTCCACAGTCTTTACAATGCTGTGATTAATTCCATCAATATTTAATAGATGATTAATAGTTGACAAAAGGAAATGTTTGTATTTCACACTCCTGGACAGGTTATGAGGTCATTGGTTGTTCAGAGGAAACCATTGAACAGGTTTCAACATGTCTCTGAACAGATCTGCATAAGACAGATCCAGACAGGTTATAAAATAAATACGTGTGGCACTTATTCAGAAAAAAGGGCGGAAAAAATGGTACTAGTTAAACTTGTTCACTGATATTATTTAGCAGCGTCAGTTATTTCCCAGTAACAGGGATGTGTCAGTTTATCAAACAGCTTCACAGCTCATTTACTGTTGGACTACTGTTCTTTACTGTAAGTGGGTTGTTGTCTGTAATTTGTGGTTTACACATTCGCCGCACCCAGTGAAATCCCATTGTTCACTGACAAATTCTCCTCGAACATCTTTAGGTGTTTAGAGTTTGCACCTCCAATCAGTGTCAGCTCCTTTACAGCAGTTTAAAGTCTGAGAACCACATCTCTGTTCAACCCTTGACCTTTTTGCACTACTTTCTGTTTTAATTGTGATACTTATCTTTGAATGAATTCAAGTCATGTCAGAGCGATCGCTATCAGTAGCTTCAAGTTCTATAACCATTTTAGTCTTGGTGGCAAAACCAAAGATAAAACGAACCTAAAACAGTCACAAATCCAACCTCAGTCTTTTCCTCGTGGTCTGCAACTGAGTTTTCAAAGGCTTCATGATGTTACTGCAAGATGCAGATTAATGACTCTAGTTATAAAGTATTTGACTGACAGTTAGATCTTAGATGAGTAATAAGTAGTCTATGGCAGATAAAGTCCTAACAGGCCGTTTTATACAGAGTGTTGAGACGTTTGTTTGGAGACAGATTATATTACTATGATAAAACTACAGCTGTGCAAAACTTCACATGACGCGTATGTTCAAATATGGGTGCGGTCCATCAACTCAGTGATTTCATGCTTCTGTTGTTCCCCTGGCAAGATGGTCTCCAGTTCATAACTTATCATACTTCTGTGCCATTACATCAATTTGGGACATATGATTCATAGTACAAAGAAATGTTAAGACTTCTCAGACTGTTTAGAATTACCTGACAATTTCAGAAGATGTGTTCAGATAACAACAAGAAATTAATTAATACAATAAATGTATGGCTAACAATTTATCTGGTAAATACATTTGTGCCAATAAAAGTTGATAGATAACTTAGTCCTTGCAGCAAGAAAAGTGTCCTCTTTCTTTACTCATTTACTTTTTTTTGTTTTTTCTCTATTTATTTTACTTGAAAGGGAAATATCACAAAAAATAGTTGTTCTCAAAGATTATACTTTCTAATATACCCTACATTTGTCATGTGCATCAAAAGTCTGAGTAAATCATTGTACTGATGATAATGTATTTTGTCTCCCACAGACAAAGATGAATGAAACTACAGGGAATACCAATAAATCCACTTTCCTGGACTCTCAGTTTCGTTATGTGTTCATCCCGGTTTTCTACATCATCTTCTTCATCCTGGGCTTCATCTCTAACCTCTACGTGCTGTTTGTCCTGCGCTGCCTTCGCCAAGCCAAGGCCATGGGAGAAATCCGCATCTACATGACCAACTTGACCATGGCTGATCTTCTGTTTGTGTGTGCTCTTCCCTTTTGGATTGACTATTATATGCGTGAGGGAGACTGGGTTTATGGAGATTTCATGTGCCGGGTGACAGGCACCTTCTTTTTCATCAACACCTACGGCACCATCCTCTTCCTTGCAGCCATCAGCATCAACAGATACTGGGCGGTGACTCGGCCTCTGGACGCAGCCTCGTCGGACCACAGAATTCGTGGAATCATCGTCTGTGTTTTTATCTGGGTGTTTGTTCTGGCGATGTCTGTTCCTTATCTGGTGAGTCCAGGGATCAACGTGCACCATAAAAACAACACTGCCATACGTCGCTGTTTTGAGGGATACCAGAATGAAACTAGTCACGAGAAGAAAAAAGTGGCTGTCACTCATTTTTTAATAATTGGATTGTTCTTTGTTATCTTTTTGCTCGTTGTGATATGCAATTTCCTTATTGCTCGAGTCTTAATTTCTCAAAAGCCTCCTGAATCAGAAATTCGGTCCTCAGCAGCTCTTTCTAAAAAGTCCACTGCATCCTCGACTTTAAAAAGACCCAGAGGGGTGAAACGGAGGGCTCTCCAGATGTTGTGGGCAGTGGTGGGAGTGTTTGTTCTGTGTTTCCTGCCACACCACATAGTTCAAGGCCCCTGGGCTCTGGCAGTGCTGGAGATCGAAGTCGGCTTTGGCCACGTGAATTACAGCGAGGACACTCGTCAGTTGCTGAATGACGTTCATCAGATCACCCTGGTTCTTATGGGCCTCAACTGCATTTTAGATCCTGTAGTTTATTATTTTGCCACAGGGAAGTTTAGAAGGTTCATCACAGCCCACATTAAAAAATTAGCAAAGGGAGAGGGATGCTCTCAACTGGCCACCACACAGATTTCCATGGACAGCAGGATTCCAAGTCAGAGACTCCCGAGCGAGCACTAGCTGACCAGAGATGAGTGATTCAAACAAGTTCAGTACATGTATAATCTGACTATCAAACTCGTGTGACTCTCTCACGCTGATGGCGAAGATTACATTCAACAAGGCGTTGAGGCACGCACATCTGGGACATTAAACTGTTTAACTTCATGTGATCTCGAGCACGTCGCCTTCTGAGTTGCCCCAGAATTTCTGCACTTCCTGTGTGAAGAATAAACTGAAAAGCAGAAGTTTTGCAAGCAGCCAAAACTTTATGTGTCTTTACAGAACGATAGCATCACTCGATGACGACACAAGACATCTTCTCACACAAATCCTGCCGCGTTGTTTGACACAACATTAGGACACAAAAGCAGGAGAAAATTACAGGGTAACGTACATGTGTCGGTACACCTCATATTATGTCAGCAACGTATGTTGTAATTGCACTGTCTGTCCTCTCTGACAACAACTTTAATTATTTTTTGTCACACAAGTTAAATCAGGCATTGTGACACCAAGGAACAAACACAATAATGCCTGGGGTACGTTGCCTCTCTGGTGTTCAGTGTTGGGACATTTCATTTATATCTTGTAGTAGAAATCTGATAATTCACTGAAACAAACAGAACTAGTGTAAGTATGTGTATTTATTGTATATCTGTGGAAATGAATTGTGTTTCTAATGTGAGATTTTTTGTTGCCGCAAATTTTGTATTTTTGTATTAACTATAACTTTTTGTTATCATATTTTGTAAAAAACAACAACAACAAATCTTTTGTATGTTTTTCAGTTTTGCAATGTCACGATTAAAAGGAGAAGAAAAGCAAGAAGCTTCCAGTTAATATAAACGTGCAAACGCTATCGCCTGCTTAGATGCACTCAGCTTCTCTGGGTTTTAACCACGTTTATGGTGTGATAGCTTCTGCGCAACAGATAAAATCTGATCAGTCAGGAAGTAAACAAATTTGCTAGTTTCGAATAACTAACCCAGAGATAGAGTTAAAAAAAAACAGGCTTGTTTTAGTCAGTCCACTTTTCACTGCATGTCTCGATCTCCTTTCACGAGAGACTTGAGTACACACCCTCCCAGGTCACGTTGGAGGGTTCCACATCGGCGTAGCCTTGGTTAGTGTAGTTTATGTACACGTCTGTGTCAGGCTGTGGAACATCTCCCCTAGTGTAAACAGAAATATTATCAGTCTGTGAATCGCTTGTAGTATGAGTTAAAGTGCATGACTGAGTGTCTCAAGACTTACGTTGATGTAATTTCAGGTCCAGGAACATCTTAAAGACAAAAAAAAAAAGAGTCACAAAACATTTTAATATGTACTGATTATGGCACTCATGGCCCTCCATACTTGTAGCCCTCTATACAAGAAAAAGCTCAGTGATACCTTTAACTGCTGGAGTGCTGGAGGTGGTCACCGTTCCACTAGTCCTTTGGAAGCCCAGCCAGAAAAAAATAAAAGCAGCGATGATGATGATCAAGATCAGAAAAGAAAAGACGAAGGCTGCTATTCCTAAATTCTCTCCCACTGTTGGGAGTTGAGGAAAGAGAAAAGAGACATTAAGACTTATAACTTGACAGCCAGATGATGCACACAGCATAAATAAAAGATGAATGAATCCAGTCAGTCATGAGGGTGCCATTTGCTATCTATGGTATGATAATCATTTTACAGTTCGCTATTTCAGTTTAAAAGAGAAAGCCTCAAAGATTTTTCCAAGTTTTTATGGATTAAATATAAATTACTCAAAACACAAGTAAATACACCAAAATGTATTAACAATAATAAATTGTCAAGTATTTAATTAAATGTATGTATTTTTTTATTCATTTATTTATCTACATAAATATATATTTATGTCCTATTTAGGCAATTCTAATATTTATTATTTATTTTTTAAATAAGTAGATTCAATCATTCCTATTTTAGTAACTTTAGAGTGTGAACAAACACATCACCAACCCGTGGTTTGTGTTGAAATGATGTAAACTGTGTGGGTTTGGTTTGCGCAGTTGACAACTGAAGAACAGCAGCGGTACTCCCCACTTTGCTCTGGCTTGGTCAGGATCAGTTCCCTACTGTTTCCCTGTTTTTCCCAGCTCTGATTTCGCAGGCGTTCCCATGACCAAGTCCCAGTCCCTGATATTATGGAACTGCTACAGTATAGGCTGACTTTTTGTCCTGCTGCAACCGGGTAGTCCGGCGTGGCCACCACCCATAGAGGAGGAAATGTTTCTGTGAAGAAGAGTGTAGAAATAACAGGAAGTTGAGGTAAAATTGTAACCAATCACATTTTTAAGCAGGACATTGATGTTGCATGCTGAATGCGTATATATAAACTATTTGTTGACCACACAAGCGAAGTAGTTCTAGAAATAGCGATGTTGGTCTGTTGGTCACTTGATTTACTCATGCAGAGAATGAACTCAGTGAACTTTGATGGTTTTTTATTTCCTTTTTGTGCCACTGTACAGTTTTTTCCCCAGTGAAATATTCAAAAACTCTTATTGATTCATAAGAGGTAAAGCGAGCCATGGTGATGAAGACCGAGTCCTAACTACATTAGTGATCATCTAGCTTTTAATGTGGTGCCATTTTTAGCATTGCTGTTGACCAAACTCAGTAAAATATGTCAGTAATATCTGGTAAAATGAATGGCAAGTAAACTGTGCACGATCACATAGGATTTATTCCAGTAACTTAGGTGATCCTCCTGGGTTTCCCTTTGTTTTTAATATTTAAACATGTGACAAACTGTTCATTTAGCTTGGATATCCATGCCTAGCACAGAATGATCTTTAATAACTTTCCATTGTCATCATAAAATGTTTGTCTTGTCCAATATTTTGGGTCAGGTTTAATTACCTTCAATGCCAAAGATATTTCAGAGCCTCTGTTACACTTAATGTTTAGTTTTAATTATCAAATGTTAAATCATAAGAAGGGTGTAACATGTTATTGAACAGCTCTAAATACCGCAGTACACAGCAATGTTTGGGCTCACAGAGCCACCAGCTTAGTTTCAATCATTTGATTCGATCTATCCTTCCAAAAGTTCAGAGTCTGTATTACCTTTTTGAGTCATTGGAGTTGTCGGTGAACTCGTAGTCTTGTTTTGGGCTATAACTGCAGACAAAATAAGAGGCACAAATTATTCATGACAAAGCATTAGAAGTCCACTTTCTAGATTCTGTTTTAAAATTAAATGGAAGAAATGTGCTTACCTGTACCCTCAAACGAAATAAAAAGGAGAAAAAGGACAGGCAGCATGTTGTTTG
Source organism: Oreochromis niloticus (assembly GCF_001858045.2). Lineage (NCBI taxonomy): Eukaryota > Metazoa > Chordata > Actinopteri > Cichliformes > Cichlidae > Oreochromis > Oreochromis niloticus. Next base: position 15,261,047 of record NC_031983.2, on the reverse strand, counting down.
TGATGAACAAGAAGCAAATACTGCAGTTACCTCTGGCTAACAGGTATAAAAATGAATCACTGTGGCACTTTAAAATATAGGTGAAAGTGGGGGGGAAGTAAAAGACTGTCAAACTGAGAGAAGGGAAGTTTAAAGTTCCTTTATACAAATAATCTACAAAAAGAGAGAAATAATAATTGAACTCCTCAATCTTCCACACAGGGGAAACTGTGTGCAGTGTTTCCACTGCCTGGCCTAAAAACAATTGGCAATGTGAGCAAAAAGCAAACAAAAAAATATATATACATAAACACAAATGAGCAGAGTGATAAACAAAATGGACTGAAGCTGAGATAATGCCTTTTTACCCAAATTGAGCATCCAATCAGAAATGTGGACAGGAGAATTCAGGGACTTATCCATTGCCTTTCTGACTGCCAGATGACCCACTCTACCACCTGAGCCACAGCCACTGATTAAAAAACCCCCCAGGTCTCACACACAACAGCCTTAAATCCATATAAAGAGCAGCTACAGCCCCCCGCCCGAGACTGCAACATCAATCTTTTCCTGACTGAGTGTGAAGTTACATCTCAACTCAAGGATTAAGTTACATTAACTGGTGCTAATGTAATCCAGCTTCTTTTTTTTTAACTTGAGTCCTTACGATTTTTAAGACATTGCACGTCTTGGTAAACCTGGAGACTGGAATATTGGAGGACAAAAGAAAAGGTTTCAGACCTACAAACCTTTTTACAGAAGATGAAGACTTTCTAAAAGTCATGTTCTTAAGAAACAACAAAAAATCCAGCAAAGAGCTGATACAGGAACTGAAAAAGAAATGTTTTCAGTGGAAGGGTCGCTGATGATCTTAAGGAAGGGAAAGAGTGAGAAAAGTCTGAAGTCTAATGGAGTGATCAATCCAAATGTTTAATTTCTGGTTCGATTTGTCGGAGAAGGTCAGGAAAGAGAGTTTGAACAGTGAATGTCTACAGCCATCTGTGAAACACGGTGGAGGCCGTGTCAGTGGTGTTGGGGATATTTTCAAAATGTTTGTAAATAAGATTTGAAACCACCATGCAATAAGATCTGGAAAATGCGTGATTCACAACATCTTAACTTTCAGCATGAAAATGATCCCGAACACACTGACAATGTGAGAGTGTGTCAGAAAAATCACACGGTGGAAAGAAGAGCTTGTTCATGAAGTCTGAAGAAAATATATTACAAGAAAGTTTGCCTAAGAGACCTCAGACGATATGAAGAATAATGAAGAATATGAAGAAAGAGAATACAGAGATGAAGAACAAAGGTGGTCATACCAAATGCTGTTTTTGCCTCATATACTGTATTCACATGTATGTTTGCACCTGTTTCAATAAATCACACCTATTTCCTTGCAAAATACAACAAGAGATGACCAAAGACATCAACAGTACTTACTTATGACTTACACCTTCAAAAATGCTGCTTTTATTTTAATCCATGACTCATAATACCATAATAATGAGTCACATAAGCTATTTTCTAAATGTATTTTGAAGCGTTTCAATCTATACACTGCTGTTTTTGTACCTTCAATGGCCCACATTCATTATCTCACCACTGCTTGTTGATCTTTGTCCCTACTGGTAGTGTAGTTCTACCCACAGAGTGGTGTAGAAATTAGCTGACGATAAGGTTCATGCATGTGCATTGTTTTTGCAAATTCACTGAAGTGAAGCTTCTGAAATAGGAAGTGGTTACTCTTGCATAATTTATCTATTGCTAAAACAAAGCAAGAGCTTCAGATCATTTCTGCACAACAAAAACATCGAAAGAATCAGTTGGAGCATTTTTAAAATGCACAACAGTGGAAAGAATGACTTAAAGTAGGCTCGCTTTATGTTGGTGCACCAAAGAACATTTTCATGCTTACCTGTTTTATCTAAGCTAAAAGGAGATTGAATACTGGACTGCACATTCACCATGTTGAGCCCTAGTAAACACTAATGTGGCTTCAGAAAGTGCAAGTTGAGCAGATAATGACAACCTTCACTAAATCTTATAATAAGCCAAGGTTTTGCTTTTCAGTATCACTTCTGACATATCCAAGAACTCCAAAAGCAAATTTAATAACTCCATACATAAACCCCAAAACAAAAAGCGCCAAATGTGTCAAAACTATCATCAAGAGCAGCAAATTCAACAGATGAATAAATTCAATACATGAATATAATAATGGTTTATTGCCATTGTGGGGAATTTATACGTGCTACCAACTGAATGTTTGCACATACTGAAAAATTTATCCATCCATTGATTGGCTTCTGCTGATCCTTTTCAGGGTCATGGGGGGCGCTGGAGCCTATCCCAGCTGTCTTTGGGTGAGAGCCAGGGTACACCGTGGACAGGTTGCCAGTCTGTCGCAGGTCTAACACATAAGCTGTGTCCCAATTCAGGGGCTGCACCCTTCGCAGGCTGCATTTGAAGCCAGGTACAGCCAGGTTGACGAAGGCTGTCTCAATTCGGCTGCTCCAAATGCAGCCAACAAATGCGTCCTTCATTCCCCCGAATTTAAAGCATGGGTCGGGTGTATCCTTCATGCCTCAACCTATCGCAGAATTCCAGTTTCCAACAAATGGCAGCATCTACTTAGTTGTAATATTACTCTTATTACTCTTTTCAATACTTTATTAATGAAATTATTATTTAGAATTAGTTCCAATGTCCTGTTATATTTTAGATAGCAAGGGGCTGAGTTTATTAAACTCCACCGAGACAGCTAGTGATGCAAATCTGAAGGTGAGACCGGCCCATTTCACAGCCTCGCACTTCAGGCCTTCTCGGTCTTCGGAGGACCTGGCCCATGTACAGGATGCAGACCCTGAATTGGGACACTGCTAGAGACAACCATTCGCACTCACATTCACTCCTATGGGCAATTTAGTGTTTCCACTGAACCTAACCCCACTAACTGCAAGTCTTTGGACTGTGGGAGGAAGCCGGAGTACCCGGAGAGAACCCACGCCAACACGGGAAGAACATGCAAAAGACCTGGCCTGGTGGTGGAGTTGAACTCAGGACCGCCTTGCTGGGAGGCAACAGTGCTAACCACCGTGCTACCCAGAAAATGAATGAAAAAGTTATTTAAAATGAAAATAAATACATGAATAGGATATCGGGAGGTATGTGGTAAATAAAGAGAGAGAGGAAATGTGCCTGAAACTTTATTCAAAATAGAAAACTTTTTTTTTGTGCGTAATCGTTGGCATTGTTTTGGTTAGCTCTGGTATCATCTAGAGGTTTTTCCTGCAGTTTTAAGTGGGAGGAAGTGGCTACAGTTGGAAATTAAAACTGTTAAAACAAAAAAAACAGCTGTAGCTTGTTCAAGTCATCTCACGCTGTCTCAGCTGGGTTCTGACTAGAGATGCTAGTTAATCTGATGGGTGATCTGGTGATCTGAGCAGAACCATGTGATCATCTGAGATGCGTTTAGGGTCCTTAATCTGCTGTAAAACAAATAATGGCCCCACTAAGCACAAAACAGCTTGGGTGGTGTGTAACTGCTAAATGTTGTGAATGTTGATCGATCGAGTGTGTTTTGGTTTCCGAGTAAAGCTTCGCTTTTTTGCAAGAAGGGGGTGGGGGTGTCAGTTCTCAGCTAGGGTTCTTCATTATTACAATATGGAAATCATTTGCAGTGAGAGCTGGCTAAAGATTGTGAATTTGATCAGAGGCGTATTTCTCAGAAGTCCAGAGTGAGCTTTGCAATAAAAACAGAGCACTTTTGAAAGCAGCTGACTCAGTCCTCACTAATCAAGTATACCGAGGCAGGTTGTGCAAGCGCAGTGATAAAGACTGAAACCTGTCCTCTAGGAACTGACATTATTTTAAATAGAAACACAGATATTTCCCTTGATACTGATTTTTTGTTTTTATAAAAGCTTAAGTTTTATTTTCATTTCTGCTCACTAAAATATTTCCTCACCTCACACCATCCCACCACCTCCTACAAACGTCAGAGGGGAAACCACATGTAGATTATCAGTTCTTCTTCTCTGCACCTCAGACAGACACAGGAAACAAAAAAAAGTCCACACTTTTGATGTTTCTTGCCAAAGTAGCTGCTGCTTTTAAACTCTTCTTCATATAAATATGAAATACGCTATATAAATACAGGCCATTTACCATTATATTAGTCTCTGTCAATAGAGATTACTTTGAAGGTCGATTTAGCCTGAACTGTTAATGCTAACATGTGTCTTCTTATTAAACTCTCCCAAGCACTGATACCTTTAAGTACCTTTAAATGCCAGTTACTAGTAACTTTAATGAATGTATGCTCTGTGGTAAAAGTGACTTCATTAAAGTTTTATAATGGAATTCAAATATTTTGCACACGAAGAAACTTTTCAAGTTGTTGAAATTTCCCACAGTTACCTTTTTAAAAGAAACACCTACAAATTTAGGAGGTGTGTCCAAAGGTTTAGACAGAGGATAAGGGGAGGAGCAGAGCAGGGGCAGTTCTAAGGAGGGTCCAGAGGCAGGGAAGGACAGCAAGCAGTGCTGGGGTGGTCCTACAAGAGGTCTCTGGTGAAGCTGGATCTCTTCTGGAGGCCAGGTACTTGGTTAGAGGCAGATCCCATCTGGTGTGGGAGGGCAAACAGCAAGAGGAGACAAACCACCATGGTAAGTAAAGGCTGGTTGTTAGCTGTAACTTGAGGAGTAGAGATGGAATTTGGGGAGAGCACCATAGAATTATTCAGTTTATCTCTGTCCCATTTAAAAAATCCACTATACCAGGAAAATGATCAGTATAGAGTCCAGGGCCTGAGCTATTACATGCTGACATCACCTCCTCAAAGTCCTCAGGGAAGACTCTGGTGTCCTGGTAGGTCCATTCTGGATATAGTATATGGTATGTATGTAACTTGTCTTATTGTGGTTTATGTCATCTTGTAATTGAACATTTTTCTCTGTCCAAGTTCTTTGTCTGACGTTTGCTTTTCCATCCTTTAGACAACCACTCCACGTTTCCTCAAAGAGTCAGGAGCTCACAAGTCTCGGCCAAACACTCTCTGTGGATTCACAGACGTACCTGCTCCTCACCTGCCTGCCAACTGCCCATCGGCGTTCTTCCACTTGTCATGGTTCCACCAAGAGTCTGGACTTCAGCAGGACACTAGTTATTTACAAAAACACTTAACGTGGAAGGAAGCTGGGAGTGAGGAGTGGTCGGCTGGTTGGGCTGGCAGAGCAAGGGCAGATAGATGGCACAAATGAGAACCACCGCTGAAAACAGGTAAACAAGAACACATAAAAAAAAAGAGAGCAAGAACAGGGGCAGGACCACACAGGAGGACTGTGGGGCCATGACACTGCTCACCTTAGACTGCCACCTCCTAAACCACACCCCCTCCCAAGCTCTGCTCCAATGCACAGAATACTTGAGTTGTGACTGAAACCCGCCCCTTGTCATAACTCTCTATCACTGAGCTTTCTGTAAATAAACCTTTTAAGGCTATTAATTATGGTTGGAGTCTACTCCTTGGGTCAGAAAAATGTGAAAAAAGTAAAATCCAAAATCAAATCTTTAATACTGGCAGGAGCTTGGGCAGTCAGTCAGTACAGTGAAACAATTTAGGAACTGAAACTTCCAAGAACAGGCAAAGAGTCTACAAACTAAACAGGAGAAAAGGCAAAAATACACATATCTTAAGCATTATGAGGAACACTGGATAGAGTGAATGTAATGCAAGTACAGTAATTATGAGAAGAATTTCAAAAATAGAGAAAATTAGGGTAAAAAGTGAAAAAAGAACAAGAAGTAAAACTAGAAAGAGGAAAACAAGCCATTAGTGAAACAGGAAATAACCAAAATGTAAATAACATTAAGACACAGAAACCACACTAAACATGGAGGGAATACGAGAGGACTGGAGTATTAAAGGGCAGACAGAACAGAGGGAGGCTAAATGGGAACAAAAAGAGGGAACTAAAAGCACAAGAAAAAAACCCAAACCTCAAACAGGAAAAGGAGCCAAACTCAATAAACTCACTTGGTGGTACGTTTATTTTCCTTTCTATAAGGTTCAAGAAAAGTGGATTACTAGAAATAATTGATAGATTTTGGGTAACAGATAAAAAAAAAGCAGTCTTTGATAAGCTGCAAGTTAACATAAATTATGTGGTGCACAATACTTCCCCCTGAATTCTACGGAAGAAGTACAGACTCAAATAAAATAGAAGTCGATGCTGATTAGATGTGCTTTCTAATTTCTTTTCATGCCACTCGTTTGATTCAAGCTTCATGTTTCGAGAGAAGACGCGTAGCTTAAAATGTTAGAACAGTAAGTATGCATTCACTTAATTCTGAGTGATTTTTAAACTCTGCATTACTTGACAGCCACCCATGCTGAAATGCCAGAGAAGTCTTATACAGTGCTATTTTTAATAGAGGTTAAACCAAGTTCTTGCTGACTTAAACACTATTTTTCTGTTTCTAATGTAACAAAAGACCTGATGTGTGATTGTGCTTCTCTTGTGCCCTTTGGCCAACCACGACTTCCTCTTAATGAAACTGAACTGCTGTCTCTCTGAAAAAAGGCAAATGGTGATACTGAAATGATCTATCCTCATGTGTGCGCCTATTAGTTTGTGTTTGTTTTTTTTCCCTCAAAGCCATTATCTTCATTATTCTTCTATTATTCATCACGCATTCATTATTCTGGCTGTAGTCATTACCTTTTGGTTCTCACTTCAACCATAATTGTAGTCTTCCTGAATAGCGATAAAATATTGTAGTGTAGTATGTGTGATTTGGGCTAATGCAAACCATAGTTTTTTTTTTCTTTTACCTTCTTGGACATAAAAAAACTAAAATTTAAACACTTCATTATGCTGCTTTTACTGACCTGCAGAGGGCAGCATCCGCCCAGTGGTTGACGAAGCTGGTTACTGTGTGTCACGTGAATCTCTGGAAGATTGAATGAGTCATCTTCTCTGAATAGGAAACTTACACTATGGCCACTTTGTAAGGTACACTGATTCACCTGCTTGCAAATATCTGCACAGTTAGTCACATGGCAGCAAGTAATTTAGGCATGTTGACAACATCAAGACAACCTCCTCAAGTTCAACCTAGGTCAACCTTGAAGAAGATGAACTAAAGCAACAGAAGACCCGGAAACTGAAGCTACAATTTGCACAAGCTAACCAAAACTAAAAATGGATAATAGGAGACCCTGAGACTCTACTTTAAAGAAGGCGGCAAGCTCTCTGATAATGTTTTAGCCCTGCTAATCATTCTACAAACAGAAAACAGCTTGACACCGCTGTACCATGGCCAGGACCAGACCAGTCCCAGGGATCGGGACATGAAGCACACTGGAAGTCAAACCAAAGTCTCCAGTGAGCTCTATTTATCCCGTCTCAGAGAGTAGGTGAAAAACTAGTTCACCCGTTCACTACCTCTAGGCAGAACTATTGTAATTATTTATTCAGGTTGTTCAAAATTGTTCCTAAACAGTCTCCAGGTAGTCTACATTGCTGCAGCGACAGTGCCAAAAGGGAAGAGAAAAAGAGAACATATTTCTCCCACATTGGCTTCTTTTGATTGTCTCCCCATTAACTCCAGAATTTAATTTAAAATTCTTCTCCACACATTCAAAATCTTCAATAACAAGACCCCATCTTAAAGACCTCATAGTACCACATCACCTCAAAGGAGCACTTACTTATGCTTTTAGCGTATCTAAAAATGGGAGGCAGAGCCTTCAGCTTTTAGGCCGCTCTACTGTGGAACCAGCTCCCACTTTGGACGTGGGAGGCAGACGCCCTCTCTACTTTGTCAAGATTGCGTTAAAATGTTCCCTGTTGATAAAGCTTACAGTTAGGGCTGGATCAAGTGACCCCGAACCCTAATACTGCTATAGGCTCAGACTGCTGTGAGATTTAATGTTCATATATCACTCTAGCATGCCATTAAATTTTGTCTTTCTCCTTGTGCTCTTTTTTCTTTTCTCTCTCCCCTCACCCACTAACCGCTCACAGCAGATTGCTGCCGCTCCCTGAAGCTGTTGAAGATATCTTTTTGTTAAAAGGGAGTTTTTTTTCCAACAAACCATTGCAAAGTGCTTACTCACAGCATGATTAAATATTTCCTAGAATATTACTGTAGAGTTATTACCATACAGTATAAATCACCTTGAGGTGACTGTTGTTGTGATTTGGCGCTATATAAGTAAACTGAATTTCACTTTTTCATATTCAGATTAATGGCAGTTCAGACGTTACACAGTCTGACCTTAAACCTGTAACATGTGGGTATAATCATTTTTGGCCACTTGGCGGCAGCAGAGTCGAGTAGTAACAAAATTAAAGTGATGAATTTCTCACCTACTATTATTTCACCTTATTTATGTTTATGTTACAGGTTTTAATGTGCAAGATGCAAAAATTTTGTTGGTTTTAATGAGTCTTATTTAATTCGTACTTCTTTTATGGGTTAAACTTGTATTGGATCGATTAAAAATTGCGTTTTTTCTTTATTTTGTTTTTTTGTTTCTTTTTTATGAGAGATTAGTGTTTCTTAATTGTTCTGTTAATTCACCGACTTGTCTGTTAGTGGATTTAGCCATGCATTATACGTTATGCTGCACTCTGTGGAATGAAATGTGCTATGTAAATACAGTTTTGCGTGCTATAAAATAATGGATTAGAGCAGCTTTAAGAGTAAAGCAGAGTGTACGGCTACAAAACACTAAACCCTTGAGACCCTTTTATAATTAAGTGCCTTCATGCATTATGTTTTCCAGTTTCCTTGTGCAGCTCAAGTCTCTCAGTGAGTGCTAAACACACATGCTTCCACTGGATGGTGCTCAATGCTCAGGTTTTATACACCTTGTTTGTACATGTATTAAAGCCTCAGCAAAAAACCTCCTCTTGTGATTTTTTTATTCTTTACATACTGGCAGGCAGGTTTTCCAACTATGAAGAAGACTGCAACAGCACAAGAATCGTTTTGTATGGCAGTGTGGTAGTAATCAAATTGTAACCATGCAGTTTTATCAGTAAAAAAAATCTACATGTATAAACCAGCTGTTTTTAAGCTTCTAGGTTAATTTCCTTCAAATGAATGCATGCACTTGCCTTCAAATTGTCTCTGGCTTTGGGTGTTTTTAGCTCGCACTTGAATTAATGCTTCCCCCCGCTTGTCTTTGTGTTCTGAACATTTGCCCGATGGGGGGTTACAGTCACTTCATTAGGAGGAAAATACATTACTGTATTGTTGAGTGGAGAAAGCACGAGATTCAGTCAGAGATTTCCTCTCGGAGACAGTTGCTCTTGATGACCCAAATGAAATATGAAAGCATTATGTGTGTGTTCATGTGTGCGTGTATGTGTGTGTGTGCAGAAAGCTCGAGCAGTGCACTCATCCCTGCATCATTCTTTGATGGATAAGTTTCCTCCCTCCTCTCGTCACGCGTTGGTTGTCACAGCGATGACGAGTTGCTTCCTTCTGCTTTTCTGGCGGGTGGTGGGTGGGATGTGACAGTCATATGGGGCAGTTGCCAGCCAGCGTCTCACTGCTCTTCAGCCCCCCGGTACACATGATAAACACCCTACCTTTTGTCCATTTCTCCATCTAATCTTCGGCAGAGCATCTTAAATCATGAGAACGATATCCTCTCACGTGTCTTTGTAAGCTGGCCTGCATGTCGCTTCAGTAATAATAATAATAAACAGTATTAAAAACACCAACAGAAGTGAGAAGTGCCATTACAGCAACATGCAACACAACAACAGAGTACATCCAGCGCTCAACTCCAGATGGGCTCTTCCTGTGCCAGGCAGGAAATGCAACTAGGCACCCTCGCCGTCATATTTCATCTCAGCAGAGAACATCACTTCATCTCCGACACATCCGACGGCTGAGCTGTAAATTTATTCCAGTTTTTTTGTTCTCCTTCTCTGGATTCTGCTGAAGTTGTTGTCAACATCAGCGAGGAATGGCGGACTTTCAAACGTGAATATTTAGCCTCGGAACCTTTCTGCTGCCTGCTGCGGCTTCTCTCTGAACGGAGTGGGAATGAGTTTACCATCAGAGCACACACAGATGTGCACAGTGGCAGGGCTATCATGCAAACACACTCATCTGCATAGACATGGATGCAACATGAATGACCTGCAAACATCCATGCAAATATAATAATATTTAAAAAAGAAAAAAGAAAAAGATTTCAAGTAAACATGTAATTTAATGGACAGCTCTCTATTTTTATGCCTGAAGAAATGTTTTCAGCAGGTGCAAAGGAGCTCCTTATGTTAGCAAGTACTGTCAGCTCGAGCTTTAACAGGAAAATAAAAGATGTAAAACACGTGAAGTCACTCTCTCATCTCCCGCTGCTTCAGAGAGGCTTCTTGCTGGTTTTAGCAGACAACATTACATCACCTCAGTCTGGCCACTTTCCATTGCTTCCTGATTATTTAAGAATTGATTTGAATAATTTACTGATCAGTTTTTGGCTTTGTCCAGGGTTTACCCCGCCTCTTACCCTGTGACAGGTGGAATAGGCTCCAGCTCACCTGTGATCCTGAATTAGATAAGCATCAGGATGGATAGATGGATGATTACTTTTAAAGTACTTCTGGGGGGGTTAAATATGAAAACTGAAATGACGACCTTCGATCTTGAGACAAGGCCCTTCTGGCTGTTTTAAAGGGTAAACTTAAATCCAGTGGTGACTGCCACCCATCAGGGCAGAAGTCCAAGAAGTGATTTCTTTTAAAAATCACTTCTTCAAAACAGTTTTTCTTGCAGCTGTATTTAGAACATCTGAATCATTTTTAAAAACGATTTTTGTGTGTTTGTCCTCACCGTTTTAACTCCTGACTATCCTGCCTTTATATACTTCACATATGCATCTGCTTATCTTTTTGCAATCTCTGCTTTTCAAAGCAGATGCATATATGAAGCTACTGTATTATAATTTACCAAAGAGGTAGGAGCTAAAAATGGTGCAGAGGTATAATATCTTGTTTAGGCATGGAGTTTTAAAGATTACGGACTTTAATGGTTGCCAAACAAGTGAAAGATCCCCGGTTTGATTCCGGGAGGAGATATAGATCCCTTTGGGGGTTGAGTCAGAAAGATACCTGCAGCCGAAAGTAGCTTTATGCAGGCAGAAAGGTTCGGATGAAGGACGTTTTTTAGCTGTATTTTCGCAAATACAGGATTCAGTAGGTTTTAAAAAATAAAAGCTTATAAAAGCCTGGCCTCTGCTGATTTTATTTTGAGCATTTTACTGAAATATCTTTTGCGCATCAGCATTCCTTTTTGAATCTCTTCTAGTCTGTAGACATCTGTAAGTGTAATAGTAAATTAAATGCATTATATGACTAAATTAATGCTTAAATCTAATCTATGTAATGTCATTTGACCTTCATTTAGCCAGCAGGGTCTTGAGTTCTAAAAAACCCAAAAACCAACCAACAAACAAAAAATATATATGTATATATATATTTTTTAAAGAGGATAGCAAATGGCAGTCTAATTATTTTTCCTTAAGCCAATCACATTTATTCAGTTTTCTTCTTGATGTTTCCTAGAATCACAAGTATATGATTAAATGTCCCTAAATGACATTCTGAACACAAACACAAAAATCCCTTTTTATCTATTTTGGCTTTTCTTTTTCATCCTTAATTGGAATAAGGAGGAACAGAGAGGACAGATCAGGTTCCAGTAAATATCCTAGTAGACAGAAGTAGCAGACACTAATTCACACAAGGAGAAATGAGCAAAGCAAAGAGGGGGAAAAACATTAAAAAGGTCTTGCAACACCTGTGAAACACTCCAGTTTTTGTTGAATTCATGCGCTTCTGCACTTGCACCCATGCACATGCAATATATGTGGGGTAGGTGTGTGTGTGTGCGTGTGTGTGTGTGAGACTGCATTATCCCTGTGCTGCACAGTGCAGATGATATGCTCAGTTCTGCTGTGTAGGCCCTGTGTTGAACAGATGTCACGGACGCTGATACTGTCCCCATGCTGAGCAGGAACAAATTACAGGCCGATATACACACACACAAACACACACACACACACACACACACACACACATACACATGCAGCAAATATAACCTTCAGATTACAGATGGCCCCTATCAGAGGCTGCTGGCTGGATTTGGAAGATGTAAATACTGAGAGGGTAATCCAGCACAGGACAGAGGGGGGTCTGAACATGGGGCAGGACTGGCACCAGATGGTGGATGTGTATGCATGATGTGTGTGTGCGTGTGTGTGCATTTTAGAGGGGATGTTAAGCAAGCTGAGGTTCCGACATTGGGATTATGGTTTTCTGTGTTTGATGTGCCACAGATGGACCTCTGCTTTATTGTCCTCAGCACAAAACGCAGGTGGATAGTAGTGCTCAAATGAAACACCCAGATTCCCTTTCATTGTCTCCCTGTCTGTGCTGAACCAAGGCAAAGGGTTGTGAACTTCTCTTATTGGTAAACGGAGGCCGTCACTTCGCTCGACCTTGAGTAGCCGCTGAGTAAGTGAATGTGAGCATGAGCACAGCTCCACAGTAGACAGACAGGGAAGAAGATGGACGGAGAGTAACACAAAGAGAAAGCTTGTTGTCATACAAGTGAAGCCTTGTTTCATTGTTTGACTCGCAGAGGTCACAAGCCAATCGAGCTGGCGCATTACGATATGGTGTACCATCCTCAGGAACATTTTCTACCCCGCGCTCCTCCTCATTTCACCTCCTCTCCTCCTTCCTCCTCCAGCCCCCATCCCTTACACCCTTTTTGTCCTTGCCATAATTTCATCTCTTTGCACGTCATTAGCAAGCTGGCGCCTAATGAATTTCTTATCTCTCTGAATTCAGTGGCTGTTGTGATAACGTTTATTGTTTTCGGTTTTGCCATTCCCCACGCTGGCAGCGCTGCTGTGTATGCGAACGAGAGGGTGAGAGGGAAAGAAACAGGGAGAGAGACAGATGTTCAGACGCGAAGACAGAGGCAGAAGCGAGGGGAGCGCTCACAAGTGGCGGCGTTTTATAATCCGATATGCAAGTTTAAAATGTGCAAGGAAATGAAAGTGTGTGCTTGAGAGAGGCAGGAGTGGATGGCAGTAGCCTACAAAGGGACAACTCAACAAGAGCAGGTGGTGCGAGTGACAGAATGAGGAGAGCAGGAAATGTAAAAAGGGGACATAAAAAAAAAAGAAACAAAAAGCATGACTGGACCTTTTTCAAAAGACAGAAAAGAAACCTTGAAAGCGAAATGAAAACAAGAGGCACTGACTGGAAAGCGATACAAGGAGCGGCTGGAGAAGGAGAAGCTGAGATGATTAAACAAGGGGAGAAGAAAGGATGGGAGGCAGATCCGAGGACAGCGCAGTGGCAGATGGGAGTGTTTTGGTCTGTTACTAATGTTCCTCGGAAGAATGGAAATCCAGGAAGAGGTTAGCACAATCACACTAGCTCATACACGCACAATCACGCTGTCAGCTGAGTAGGTGTTACCAAGGGCCCCTGTAAACATCAGCAACCACCTACCGACTTCCCCTCGGCAGTATTTAGTGACTTAGTGACCCATGTAACCCCTCACACACTGGCGTCGGTCCCAGTAGTAGCGCACGGTCGATCCAAAGTGTCACCTCGCTAAATATGGGCACGCACATATATACACACCGCTCGGTGGAAGTGTTAAGCGCATTCCTCTGACACCTTTCCTGATAACAGAATGCATGCAGGGTGTGATGTGAGAAGGAGAGATTGGAGCTAACAGCAACTGTGCCTCGCCGTCAGAATTAGAGTAAAGTAGTGCCAGCACAAGGCCTCTGCTGAGCATTTGAGCTGTGTTTTAACGTGTGCGATAAATTGGCATTCTTGTGGCTTTGGAACTCTATTTCCACTGGAATAATATAGATTTTCTGTGACTAAATACTTTATGAAACTCACAACTGTTTTTAAGCCTCTTCTAGTAAACACGGCATCAAAGTTACTTTACTTAGTGAAACGTCCAGCCTTAGAGTCTTCCTTCTGTTCGCTGCTCAGTTCTGGGCTTAAATCCTAAAGTTTGTTTGACTGAAGATGTTTGACAAATATAGTCCAGAATCAAAGTTTGCATGAGATAAAGATAATTGTTAAAGAAGAAAGAAAGAAGATGGAGACAGTGGATGAATTTCTAAGACGTGTTTAATGTCATAATTAAACATCAACTCAATTAAATAGAGCCCTCTTTGTCTCCTGTGGTGCTCACAGCAAAAATAACTTGCGTAGAGGGACCCAGTCATAAAGAGAAACCATACCTGACACACCTGTGACCTCCCAACCTTTGTTCTATGTGGATGTGCCCTATTGCATACAAATTCCCACTGACTGCAGTGAACGCTGAGACACCCTAACACACCTCATGGATCTCAACAACATGATTTCAAATGCGCAACTTTCTCTGTGTTTTTGCACCTTGGGAACACAAAAACCCCCCCATAACAAACGATTATTTACTTGATCTTGAACTTAAGTGCTTCACAAATATATTAATATATATATATATAAAGATATTGAACTGACAGAGTAAACTGCATGGATCCCAGATGGAACTGGGGCAGTTTCTTTCTTTGCCTTGTTGGCAACCCAGTAATAATTGCACAAATTACCAGGACTGCTACTAATACTATTAATGTGACTACAATCAAAAGTAAAAGCCTTGAACTGACAGTAAAGTCTGCAGCACCATGTGAATAAAACTAAATAGATTACACATACAACCTGAATTACAAAAAAATCTTCAGAAAGGAACACTTTTCAAATCTCAGAATCCCATCATTTATTTCCAATGCACAATTTTAAGAAAAATATTTGCTCATTTTGAATTTGATGGCAGCAATGTGTCTGACAGTTGGGACAGGGCCATGTGTAGCAGCCCTCTTCTTTAACAATAGTCTGCAAACATCTGGGAACTGAAGATACCAGCTGTTCAACGTTTGGGAGACGAATATTGTCCCATTCTGGCCTGAAATAAAATTCTAGCTGGGTCTTCTTTGTCCTATGTTTTATTTAATAATGTTTTCAACTGGTGAAAGGTGTGACCTGCAGGCAAGCCAGTTCAGCACCTTCCACTATGGAGCCGTGCTTTTCTAATGGATGCAGTATGCGGGATATCATTATCTTGCTGAAATATGCAAGGCCTTCGATGAAAAAGACGCAGCCTGGATGGGAGCATATGTTGTCCTATACCTTTCAGCACTGATGTAGCGTTTCCAATGTGGAAGCTGCAAGTCCATAGGCACTAATGTGCCCCACACCATCAGAGATGCAGGCTCTTCCTCCTCTTTAGTCTGGAGGATGCTGCATCTGTTTTTCAAAAAAGAATTTCAGTCTATTTTAAAACTTTGGATAGCAGTGTTTCTGGATCATGTTCACATATGACTCCTTCTTTGCACGATGGGACTTTAATGTGGATTTGTGGATTGCATGGTGAACTGTGTTCCCACTGATTCCTGACCCGATGCAGTGATTTCATGAGATATTCATACCTGTTTTAAATGCAGTGCCACCTGAGGGCCTGAAGATCACAGCCATCCACTACTGATTTTCTACCTTCTCCCTTGAGCGCAAAGATTTCTACAGATTCTCTAAACATTTTGATGATATTATTTATTATGTATGAAGTCTTCATAATTTTATGTTAACCAACATAATTCTGAGATTGCTCCATAATTTGTATACACAGTTTTTTATAGATTGGTGAATCTCTGCTCCCCTTTGGTTCTAAGAAACTCTGCCTTTCTAAGATGAACTTTTGATACCCAGTCATATCGCTTACCTCTGGCCCGTTAATCAATGAATCCAATTAATCTGATGCTCCAGCTGTTTCTTTATAGAAAAATATTGTTTGTATGTGGTGCCACTAGAGCACAGTCTACTAAAACAGTCTGCTGTGAAAACAGAAATCCAAAATGCAAGCAATGTCATGTGACACCCTTAATAAGTCTCTAATACCTAATCTAAAGTCCTCCTAATCTAATACCAGTGCTCTCTTTAGACTGTTGAGTAAGTTAGCCCTTGTGCTCTGACCCCTCACAAAGAAAAAAAAGAAAGAAAATGTAACTCCTAGATCGATAAGTTGAAGGACAACAGGGAATGAGTGTGAAAAGAAGTGACACGTACGCACACGTGTGTAAAGCTCTCCTGAAGGAAAGGTCAGAAGGAGGTGAGCTCTGTGTTTAAATGATTTTAACCCAAGCTAAGGCTGTGAAGAAAGGAGAAGTCTCAGGAGCGGCTAACACTGGCTTTGATGCTTCCAACTGATGCTGATATGCTACTTTGAGGCCATCGGACATATAGGGCAGGGGTCCCCAATCTCAGTCCACGAGGGCCGGTGTCCCTGCAGGTTTTAGATGTGTCCTTGATCCATCACAGCTGATTTAAATGGATAAATTACCTTCTCAACATGTCTTGAAGTTCTCCAGAGGCCTGGTAATGAACTAATCATGTGATTCAGGTGTGTTGACCCAGGGCGAGATCTAAAACCTGCAGGGACACCGGCCCTCGTGGACTGGGATTGGGGACCCCTGATATAGGGTATTAAAAAAGATTTTAGGCTACTGAGGGCTAAGTTAGAGCTACCTTTGGGCCTCTTGAAAGCACAATGTTATTACTACATGTTGTGCATGTAATAATCAATGGGGAATCAGGCCATTTTAATTTGGCCTTCATAAAAATTCTCTGACAATTAGAATTTCAAATTATCCTAGTCTCTTGCAAGTGAAACCGTACAAACTTTCCATCCTGTTCTGCACCAGCAGCTCAGACAGCCATTGTACATGGGGTAGCGAGTCTACACAAGGACCCAGCAGCTTCATTATACTCCCAGTCTCATCACAGTACACCCAGCCAGAAAGCAGCCACCGTGCCGCTCGGCGCTGCAGAGCCTGCCAACCGTCCACATGTCCTGAGCACGGCTGAAGTGGGCGCGGCCTGCAGAGAGACGCTTTACTGCCTCCACAGGAACATCAGGAGTGCAGTTCTGCTTGCTGTCCCCACACATATGGCCTTGTTTTTCATTTTTTTGGGTGTACACAGCGCAGAGGAGACGGTGAAGCTAGTAAAGAGGACAAAGCAACAGAAAGGAAGAAGGAGATAGAGATGACCAGACAAAGACAGACTGGAAGAAAAAGAGAGAAAGAGAGAGGAAGAAAGGCAGAGCGGCAAGAAATGAGTAATTGAGAGAGATAGAGAGAAAAGGGTTGAGAGGGTGTGAAATGCGAGAAGAGAGTTTGATTTGTTTTTCAGCAGTGTCGTGCTGTCACAGAAATGTGTTTACCAGCCCCTACTTTGCCATTAGTGACACTTGGGCGCTCCTGTAGAAGAAACCAAATAGGTTGATAACTGCCTCATGTATCCTCCAAATATCCCCATAGCTCTCCATCTGTTGGACTGTGTCTGTCCGTATGTCTCCTCTCCTCTCGTCATCAGTTCCCCCTCTCTCTGTCTCCCTTTTCTCGCCTTTTGTTTTTTTCCCCTCTTGTTCCTGTCTGTTACCTACTCGTGCTCAACCTTCCTCCCGGTTTGAGTCACTGCTGAAGCCGAATCAAGGTTAGAGCAGTGAAGAGCATGCAAATTAGAGAGAGCAGGACGGGCGCAGATGCTGTGTCCAATTTTAGGGATCACCTCCTTTGACAGATGTGGCCTACTGAGGTCTAGCGTCCTAAAATAAGTCTGGCTGCAGAAGATTTAAAATAGAATCATTGTGAGTTTCTGCTGCAAACAGTTTTGCAGGTGTTGTTGCAGTTATTATAAATACTCTTTATGGTAGCATACCTGACCACAAATACCTATTTAGGATGACAGTCCATCCTACATTTCCTGTTACAGACACACCACTAGGATAGCTAACAGCTGGAGCTGAGGCTGATTCAATGAGCCCATGATAAAGAAAAAGGTAAACTCTGTACCAAGATAATTTTGCACTACTGACGTTTCACAGACGAGTGACCACTTACCACCTACAGCACTGACTCGTCCGCTATTTGGAACGAGTGATAATCGTGGTGATGATGAAGGATCAAATGAATAAGGCCTCAGTGACACAGGCCTAGAGAGCAGTCTCCAACAATTTAGACAACTACCAGGCATGAGGGAAAAATCAGTGCTCCCAACTGGTTGCGAGTGGTTGCTAGAGGTTTATGGCAGCTGCTGGGTAAATGATCTCTAAAGCGTCAATCAGAGGCCCAGACTGGCCAGTGACCCCCTTGGCAACTACTTGTCGCTAGGGAAAACTGGTTGGGAAAAACTGCTATGGTTGACCACTGAAGCGACTGTGTTTTAGCACAGCATATACTGGAAAAGTGCATCTCTTTCAGAGACTGACCTTGATTTTGAGTCTCTCAGAGCAAAATGTAAATACTACTATAAGCATCCAGCGCACACTATAGGCTGAAACAGGATTACAAGAATGCAAAAGACCACAGCAAGGGGTGATCTTGCATTAACAGCTGCTGGCTGGCTATTACATAACTCCCGAGTCCCTATTAGCAATGCAAATGTAAATGGAAAAGAAAGAGAAAAAAAGACGGTATATGGTTCCCAGAGGACCTTGCTAGGGGGTACTTACACTGAGGCAGTCCCCTGGAACTATTTTGTCCAAGCGCTGCTGTTTAGAGGTGCAAAACAACACGAAAACTGGTGATGATCTAAAAGGATATCGGCAGACGGTGGACTAAGAATGGGTTAGCTGTGTCCTTGAGATCTTTGCACTTTACCTATTGACATCTTTTCAATATGAAATACAATGCATGCCTGTCAAACTTTTTCCATTTTACAAAACAGGTGCATGAAGCCATTTAATGCTCACTTTCTCATCTCCTCTGCCCTCTTTTTTCCTAATCTTTTTTTTAATCTTTTTGAATCCCAAACCCCATACTCATAAAAATACCATTTCAGACTGAACAAATAGCCCTTTCTTTTTCTTTTCTTTTTTTTTTTTGGCTATTCACACGTCTTATGTCTTTTTTTGTCTATAACCTGCCAGTCACCTTCATACAGTTGTACCTCTGACTTCATGGCACTTTTGTCTTTCAACCTGGCTGCTTTTATCTCCTTTGCCTGCATAATAGCCCATGTATCCATCTTGCTGCCAATCTCTGCAGCCCCCTCTATTTTGCCCTTTAGCAGCCTGCAAGGTCTCTCTGTGTCTCTGCCAGGCTGTCAGACTCACTTCCTCAGACTCAGCTCTTGCAGACTGCGTTGACTAACAGAAACTCCTCAATGCTGGAAGTGACATTATGTGAAGAGCTTAGAATAAATCCCAAATAAGACATACTTATAACGAATCTGAGTGACGCCAACAATCCAAGAAAAATGACAACATTTAAAAAATGAACCTTGGTCTTATTTGAGAATAGAAATCTGACCTTAATTGACAAAATGATGCCAGTTTTGCTTTTATAGATAGATTATAAAATGCCATTTAGTCTTCCCTTCTCCTCCACTGCATTGAATAATCCTGCCAAAAGCAGGCTGGAGGTGAAAGGTGCGACTACACTGGGTCTCGCTGCTGCTGCTGCCAAATTCTTTAAAGGCCTAAGCCTCTTCTCGTATTCTAGTGTCAGACCTGTCACAGAGCGGTGCTCAAAGAGCAAGATGGAAAATACCCTTTGTTAATATTTTAACGGCCCTAATGGTTAGAGATCAGGCAGAGTGACAGGAGCAGGTAAAGCAGATTGAATCCAATGGTCAATACATAGAAGAGAGCTGAGCCAAAGTAGTCTACACTGAGGATTTTTTTTCTTTTCTTTTCTTTTTTTTGAGTCAACATTCGACATTGCAGTGTTGACTTAAAGCTGTTGACTTAAGGGATGGAAAAGTAATGGAGGAGAACAGAAAAAGACGAGGGGAAAAAAAGAGTATTAAATATAATGGAAAAATATCAAAGACAAAATCTGTTCTGTGGGTGTATGTCGCCATCTGCGTCTCTATGTGTATGAGTTAGTGAAAGTCCGCCGAGCCGTGTGGCCGTGCGCGTGCGCATGTTTGTGTGCCATCTTGGGAGCAGCTTGTGAATGGGAGGATTTAAAGGGGAGAAGTTTGAGCAGAAAGCTGCTGGAGGTAATCTTGTGGCCTACAGCTGATAACAGCTTTCCACCTGGAGCCTCTTAACAAACGCCTGGACCACCATCAATCAACCAAATGTCCTTCAGAGAGAGAGAGAGTGAGAGAGAGAGGGAGTGAAAGTGTTTGAAGTTTAGAGAGGAAGAATGACGTGATGCAGTGCAGGAATACTATAAATTTAACCTTTTAAAGCCTAAACCATGAAATAAATGCCACAAAATTCTATTTAAACAAAACAAACAAGTGTGTTTTTTAACATTCTGACAATGTTTTAAAAGTAAATTAGATCATAATATATATAATTTGCATTTATATTTGCTATATCTGGCAATTTCTTCCAGTTTATTGCCTAAAAATGTATTAAGCTATTTGATTTTTTGTTTTTCAAGGGAAAAAAATCACAGTGACGATTTAGAAATCGCAAAAACTCATGTATCAAATGGCATTACTGTGTCAAACATGTGAGGATGGAAATACATGCAACTTTTTGGGGTTTTTGCTCATATTTACAATCATTTTTTGGGCTCTCCATCAATCTGCTCTTTAAGTCTGACAGCTGTTATCAGATCCAAACTCCTCTTCAGTTCCCAAAGTCAAACAAACAGTGTGGCATCACTGAGAGTTAACAACTGTCTAAATTCTTTCATCTTTAATAAAATGATCTGGCTGCTCTTCCAGGTGTAACAATAATATTTAACATCCAGGCATCCATGAAAACAGGACTTATGAAGATGAACAGAGTTAGAAGTTAGCAGGGAGTTAGCTCGCTTTCCCATCCAAAGATGATGTATCATGTTCTGACTGAGGGATTTCTAAAACGTACAGCTCTGCTATCACTTTGGACATAAATGAAGACAGAAAACAAAATATCAGTGATGTTTGTAGGGTTACTGAAGTTGCAGCAGCTAGCATATGATACATGGTTAGCTTACTATTTTCCATTCAATAAAAGGTAACATGAGGGTTCTCGAAGGTTAGAGAGACAAATGCAATCGCGTGACAGGAAAAAGATGCTTTAAACGGACCAAACTTCAGTCAGGAGTCATTATTGTACTGCTGCATGGTTTGGATTACTCATTATGAAAAATTCCTGAAATCTCTTTTAGCCTCAGAGTGATTCTTTTCTGACCTGATCAAATATTTGGTGTCTGGCAAACCATCAAACCGTGAGTTGTTAGGCTGTAGTTACATCATAAGGTTTTAAAAACTGAGCTTTAAAACGTGCTACAGATGAATAGTGCTAATAAAAACCCAGAGAAGTATTTTTTAGGGGCTTGTTCAGCTTAAATATATCAAGATACAAAGCATTAAAACACATTAAAAAGACAACAGAGTTAATGAATGCAGAGTAGTTTGGACCCATCATATGCTATCACTTATCACTTAGCAACCGGATGTGGTGACATAAAATTACTAGTGACAGACATCCTATCAAAAAGGTCTTTTGTGATCCTGAATTGTGCTTTATCAGGTCTGAGAAAATTACTTAAGGGTCATCCCATGGGTGACCTAGATTGGTCCTCTATAAAAGTCTTAATTTTAGCACAAACCATGTTACAAATCTGAAGTGTGGAGAAAAAGTAGCCCACCTCACAGTGTCAGTGCCAGTGAGGTCACGGTTTGGTGAGATTACAGGTTCACATTATCTGTGTTTTGCTGGGTGAAAAACAACTGCAACTTGAGATCGTAATGAGAAATATAGTCTGATATGAAGCTACTTTTCAAGTACCCAACCTGAACTCAAGCTGTTACAATAAATTGGTGTGGCAGTCTTTAAACTTCAGAAGTCTACTGCAACACGAGAAATGCATGGTGGAAAATCTTAAACTGTATCCCAGACGTGATTGGGATGCATGCGGTGGCACATCAAATGTGTGTGAGCGTGTGTGCGCACATCTGTCCGTCTGTCTGGTCCTGGCCTAATAGGCGCTCAGCCCACGCGTTGCTGACAGAAAATCAATGACCCACTCTGTAGGCCCAATACTTCTACCTCTGTGTAGTGAGAGAGAGAGGAGGAGAGAGTGAGGTTGACCCACTGTAAACACTATGGATTCATGTCCAGGGCTTATGACAGAGTTGTCACACATCTCCTGTCACTGAATCTTGATTTCCATTGTGGACTCTAATCTTCCTGGGCTTTCATGCTTGCACGCAACCTTGACAGCACACAGATTAGTACACCAGATGCACAATACCATTTGCACTACTAAAAAAGCATTAAGCTAGAGACTTGCAGTCTAACGTTCCCCCACTGGGGTCAGGTTAATCAGATTACCCACAACTTTAGTCATTAAAGACGCTTCTTGGGCAACAGAACAGATGAGAAACAATAAAAGAAAATGGAAAGAAGAGTTCCACGGAGTTAAACAGTAAAAGTGCAGAGTGTGTACTGTCTTGTCGGCATTCTGGCAGTCAACTGTGGTTCTTGCTGAGTCTGAGACAAGGCACGTGGGAGCTGTGTGAAAATCTGCAGTGAAGGTGTGAGGACTCAAAGTTAAATTAGAATTTTAAGATAAGATAAAATGAAATTTTAATGATCCCTATGGGGGAATTAGTTGGGTACAGCAGCAAAAGTAATATGATTCGACAGCAAAATTGGCTATACAGAACATTTCAAATAAGGAAAAAGGAAAAAAGGAAGAAAAAAAACAATGGGGGATATCTTAACCCGAGTGGGGAGAGCCTCTGTGCATGTATTGACTCACAGTCATTGGACACTTTATTAAATATCTAATCAGTTAATCACAGCAGCAACACAATGCATTTAGGTACGGAGACATGGTCAAAACAAGCTCAAACAGAGCATCAGCATGGGGAAGAAAGGTGAGTTGTGTGACTTTGAATGTGGCATGGTTGTTGCTGCTGGTGTGAGTATTTCAGAACCTGCTGAACTACTGTGGCTTTCTCACACAACCATCTCTACACTTTTAAGGGACGGACTGAAAAAGAGAAAATATCCAGATCCAAGCGACAGTTCTCTGAGTGAAAAAGCCGTGTTGATGACAGTTTCTGAGGAGAATAGCCAAACTGCTTTGAGCTCAGGAAGGCAGCGGTAACCCAGCTGACCACTCATTACAACTAAAGTATGCAGAAGTGCATCTCTTAATACATGACAAGCAGCAGCAGAAGACCACGGCAGGTGGCACTCTCGCCAGCTGAAGCAGTTCTGAAGGCAAAAGGAAGTCCAGCCAGGTACTGGTAATGAAGTGGCTAGTGAGTGTACATCACATTGCTAATATGTATATATATGTAATATAATATGCTATATGTCTCTGAATCTCAGCTGTATTAAGAATTCCCTGCTGTGTTTGAAACTGGTCGAAACATCGTTACTTGTTTTAAGAAAGGCCTCTTAAAATTATCACATTTTCACATGCAGTTCACAAAGCCTGAAATGATAAGGCTTATCTGCAGTAAGGACAGGCAGAGTAGTGGCTTTGTTGCAGAGCCAAGACAGTTCACAGAGAAACACTTCATGGTGGCCGGACGGGTGAACAAATGTTGCACTGACATCGGATATTGTGATGCTTGTTGGATTTTTCCTCCCTGAAGTAAGGATTGTTTTTCCTGTAACTATGATGCTCTCACTAAACCTCAAAGGAAATGTCCGAGATATTTAAAAAAAAAAAAAAGCATGGATTTTGGCATTCTTTTAAGGAGTCACATGAGAAACTCATTATACTCTTTCATATCTGACCATAAAGGTCTGGACAGCTGTTTGCCATCTTTGCAGGGCTTACATGCCACTTTCCAGTCTTTGTGCTAAGTTAAGTGAGCGGGAGGGTATCATTCTTATCAAATAACTCACTGCCACAAAGCAAATAAATGCATTTCCCTCTTTTTCTGCAGCTCTGATTTGTAATCATTTTGAAGGCTTTAAAGGCAATGACTTTCCGAACCAACTGGATCAGGCTGAATTGCGTTTGGTTTTCTGATTAATGGAATGAAAATGTAATATAACAGAAGAGAAGTGACCAGAACTGAACTAAACTGAGCATAATGAAATGGAACAGACTGGAGTGGATAGAGGCAGGAGAGCAGAATCAAAAGGGAAGGACCAAAACAGTATGTTGTCGAGCAGAACAGATCGCCATACAGCGGATTAAAACGGAGCAAAGCGAAATGGACAGAAATATACAAACAGGGATGCCACAGAAGAAAACAGAAAGCCAAGGACAGAATAAATAAACGTTAAGAATAAGTAAACACTAAACAAAGCCAGAGCCTGGCAAGACAGGGCAGAAGAAAATGGAATCAGGCGGCCTAGAGGAGGTCAGCGGACTCCAGCCGCAAGCTCTGTCTCCCGCTGTTGTGTGGATTTCCCTGCGAAATACTGGATCACATGGTAATCTCAGTCTAATACACAAATCCCCAACCCCAATCCAATCAAACCTAATACTCTCACTGGGCCAAGCAAGAGCCACCCACCCGCCATCCCTCCCATCAGCTTCATCAAACACCAACATCGCTCGGCACTTCTGAGGTGGAATCTCCTCGTCAAAGTGGTGTAAGTGTATGAAAGGATTTAGGTATTCGGCGCTGGAGGGAGTAGCGGCCATGTCAAAAAGCTTTTGAGGAAATGTTTCGCTCTGTAAAATAACAACTTTTTATTTGAGGTGTTTGGATGAAATGGGAGTGAACGTTCAATACTACAAGACTCAGATCAAACGGCATATGTAGAGTCACAATATGTTTCATTTTAATTCACATAAATGCGGCACGCAGGAGAGAAATGGTGTAGACTTAAAACACACACAGGGATATAGCATGTGTGTGTAACTGTGTGTCTGTGTGCATGTAATGCCCAGCCGGCAGTGTTTAATGCTGTCCCAGAGGGTTTTAATCCAGATTATCAGGAGTATAAAGTCACTGAGTCTCCCTCTCAGCTCAGCCTAGTCTAGCGCTTAGCGTGCACACACACACACACACACACACACATCTCCTCACTCTTGCTTTCCCTTTTTCAATCTGTCTCACACACGCTTGCACACACAAAAGGGGGGTTGGGGGATTGGGAAGGGTTGGGGGGGTGGGCCTTGGTTGGATTATCCTCTAGGGGGTGCTGTGTATCCAGACACAAAGCCTCATCCTGGTTGGTGTGTGTGAAGCAGACGATGTCTCCTCATGGCTGCGATTCAACACGCTGCGTGAAGACCTCAGATCAGCCGCATTCAGCTTGACCCATTTCAGCATATTCACAATGTTACTGTTGACTCATTTTACATTTCTATGATGCCTTCACCCTACAAATCCTCTTTGTCTTACAAGAAATAAACATCTGATCCCGTGACATAACAACTGAGGCATATATATCTAAACGGTACCAGTTATCGATAGCTGTTTAGGTCATAAGCAAAGAGTTCCCGTCCACCTTTGAGGCAGCCGCTCCATCATTTACATACAGCAGTGTGATCTGCATATCGACCAGTTGGTCTGGCTTCATTTCAGTGTGTTTAATCTGATAGTGGAGATTGATGCTTGCAGCAGGGTAGGCTGGTCCGTGTATGTTTCCTCATATTCCCTCGCTCACTCAGACGTTGCAGTGACAGGCAGTCTGATTGGATCACAACCAATCATTTTCCACTCAAATAGAGAGCAAATGAAATGTCTCTGCTACATGCAGTGCTGTGCATGGTTAGGATCCAGTAGGCACAGAGGCCCTTCCCTTATTTTCCTCTGTAAATACAGCGAATATCTGTATAGTTTCTTGCTATTCATTGTGCCCCTCGTCTTCTCTTTTGCTGTATTGTTGCTTTCCCCTCTGAGATCTCACTACCTCTAGGTTTTTCTCCCCCTCTTTCACATTCTTGCTGCATGCATGTTTCCCGGTGCTCTGTAAATTAGGCTGAAAATGGAAGATTAACCTCTGGAGATGAGAAGCTTTCTTAATGCTCTCTGTTCCTCTCGCTCCTGGTCTCTTTTCAGTAAACCACTGCATTACAATATTATTTAATGGGAGCATCTAATTGGAATCAGCTGGAAAGCAGAGAAACTGGGTGGCCAAATCTTTTACTGGGCTGTTAGATTCAAACATGGAGGATTATGCTCATTAAAACACTCTAGTGCTCAATTTATTTTGCGTGCAAGTGTGTGTGTGTGTGTGTTTGTCAAGACAGATGAGGCGAGTGGGGAGGTTTCTGGGAATTTGTATGTGCATCATTCATGGTTGCACAAGTTACTTGAGCTCATTATTTCACCTAATAATTGAAAATTGTTCCAAAAACTACATTTTTCCAGCACTAAACATTTGAATTATCCGTGGATTGTCATTCTATGGGCCTTTGTTGCATTATGTACCTCTAAAAATGTTCCAGCTAACTTCCTGTATAGTTTACTGGCTTCAGCGTGGGTCCCTCTGTAATCAAAATGAGTAAATACACCGAGTCCATGTTTGCTGCTCCTTTAAACAATTACAAAGAAGCGTTTTTAGCAGATGTGGGCGGCCTCTTCTGGTTCTGTTCAGTGTGAACGTTGCATTGCAATCCTACAGTAGGTGTTGCAATGCCTAAATCACAGCGTAAAACCTCTTTTTTTCCCTTCTATTGTATTTGTGGTAAAAAAAAAAAGAGCACTGATTCATAAAACATGTAGAGAAACCATGTAAGTTGTTTCGTTACTACGCACAGCAGCAAAGACTAAATATAAACAAAATAATGAATAAAAATGGGCCAAATCACAGATGATTGTCAGCTGGTTTTGTCTTTACAGAGTCGTGCCCCTTTTATTATTCAGTCTTTTCACCATTGCTTTGTGCAAAACGCTATTAACTTCAACTTTAATGTAAATATAATAGAACAATAAATCAAATAAGTGCGTATACTGTGTGTGTGTGTGTGTGTGTTATTGCTCCTCCCCAGCATGAACTATTTTGGTTAAACTACTCCACGTACCACTGCCAGTAGATGAGCTGCTTAGGAACATCTTATCTCTTCAATTTAATGTTGTGTTTAGCAGGGCGGCTCCACTGAGAGGTAATATGGGATGGTTGGTCCATTATTTTGGTCCAGGTCAAAAAATCTGAATACAACTATTGGGTGAATTGCCATGACATTTTGTACACATTCTTTGTCCCTGGACAATAAATTTGATTTGTGTTATCACAGGATTTTCCTTCGCTGACATTTTTTTGGCTTATAGAGAAATGTCTCCACAAATTTTAGACATATAGGCATAACATTTACTGCATGAATTCTAATGTCTTTGGTGGTTTATTGACTCTCTACTAGAAGCCTACTTTTATTTTGCTCAGCGGGCCTATGACCAATCATCTTGTCCTCAGCTCTGTAGTGCTAATCAACATGCAAATATACTAAATATGCTAAAACTAAGATTATATTATCATGTGCATGGCAAAATATAAGACTTACAATTCCATAAAAGACTTTAAACTGTATATAAAGAGTTAATGTTTACCTTGCAGTCTCAATTCAACCAAGCGTTCTCCTCGACCGCAAAAAATGTGAACATTCATAATGATTGCTTTTGCTTCACATATCAAATGGTTTTCAAGATATGTTTTTCATTGAAAAATGGTCCATTGACCCACTTTCATGTCTATTTTTTTTAATCTGGCAATATTTCAATACTGTATCTCAGAAACTATCAAAGATAAAAGCTTGAAAGTTAAACCGATCTTTCTTACCATCAAAGTGATTCAGTGTCTGTAATTTGTGATGCATTCATTAAGTATTGGCTAGTTAAAAAATAGAAGTAATAGTCCAATGCTCCTGCAAAGTCCCATATTTGAGCGCATATTAACCAAAACTGCAAACTGCCAAAGACAACTAGTGATGATTTTTGGATAGCATATAGTTGAACTGCTATAAAACTGTAAAATAAAGCATGTGACATTTGTGAATCTTTATACTGAGACTAAGATAATTATTCCAAAATTTGCTGTAATGGTTACTGTGGTTACTATTCTCTTACTGATAAATTAAAAAATTACAGCAAAAAAGTAGCTTAAAATACGCAGGAGAAATCAACTGTACTGAACAGGTCGATCACAACAGTCAATGCTATGTGCAGTTACAGCTGCAGGGACGCGCTTATCAGGTTACGATGTAGGTGTTTGCGCAGCTACACCATAGTTTTAATCACCTATTACATTTCGAGAGGAAGCTTGTAGATGAGCTGCCATTTTTTTCCTTCCCTGGTTTTCCGTGGTTTGTTAGTGAGTTGATGTGTAAAATTATAACTTTTCTTGTGACTAAGTTAGTCAGCTGAGGGGTTTTTGTTTTAAGTTGCAGCTGTTTTGTTTGTAATGTTGGCCTTAGCTCTCCCTAAAGCTAATTTATTCTTCCTTTTTCAATATTGTGGCAATAAACTATTTCAAACTGACCCAAACAGTCTTCTCGTTTTCTCCATCTAGTACTGTGTTATTCTCTTTACCCCTACACCAACCTGCGGACGTAACAAACATTATGACCCTACAAGAATAGCTTCCGGATCCAAGCCTTGGCTGAGGTTTTTGAACACGCTGCAGTGCCTTGTCCCTGTTGTGGATGGTATTATCTCAAACACTCGTTTGGATGCGCTTGTATTTGTTGCTTCTTTTTTTAAGAAAACATAAAATCAAACTGCAAATGTTTCACAAAGGTATTGTAGTTTTTGCCAGGCTTGTAAAACTGCCAGAAATTCAAATTCTACTTCAGTACCCATCATTTCCTGCAAGTTTTCAATGAATATTACTTAACCTGAATTTCTGCAGAAATTTACAGTTCTCTGTACTGTTGAAAATCCCAGTTTTAATGCAAGGCATAAAGAGTTGTTGATTTTTTTAATTGGCCATATGCCAACTGGGACCTATGTGTTCACTAACTCTCCAAAACCTCCCAAATATTTGCTGCATCATTTAAATTATAGCATTTTCATTTCCCCCTATGTAGCCGTATTGCTAACATCTAACTCTGTTGAACCTTGTAATCCTCTTGGTCACAGATGTCTTGATCCTGCGCTGGAGTGCAACACCTGGCAAAACAGCTACACTGACCACTCTGTTGGAGTTGAAATCACACACACCATGAGTTGTGTTAGGGAGCCTAAAGAACTGCTGTGCATAAGTGAAACCTCACAGATCGTCAGCGAAACAGCAGCGATCTTTATCCTGTTCAGATTATTTCACTGCTTGTCATTAGAGACCAGGTCCTGTGACATACTTGTTTATGGTGAACCCTGCCTCTTGCCCAATGCTAGCGTGAATGAGTTTCAGCGGCCCCTTGTGGGTTTCTACAGAATAAAGTTAATGAATTAAATGTACTAGGCATGTCAAACTCATTTTAGTTTGAGGCCACGTTGGGCCCATTTTGAGCTCATGTGGGCCGGACCAGTGAAACTGCTCTTTCTGCCAGTGTAGAGAAATCAAATACATATTTAATCCCCGAGACTATAACATTTATTAAAACACAATAAAAAGTCCAAGATTTCTACGCTTTTTCACATTTTTTTCATTTCATTTCATTTGGAGTCTTTCTAGGGCCAATTCTGGCCCCCGAGCCTCATGTTTGACACCCCTGGATTGGACAGATGACAGCAGAGATTGACAGGCAACCAAAAAAATATCACGTAAGTGAAGCTGTTTTCTATGCTTACGTACTGATAGTATGCTTTCATTACAGATCATAATTTTGGCTTGTGTTGTTAATAGCAGTTAAACACTCAAAAGACAAGGTGAAGTGTTGCTCAAACAAACACACAAACCTCGACCCACACCCACCCACACACACACAAACTGCTCTCAGGTTATTACAGGGTGTCATTGTTTAATTCTTGCTCATTAAATGCTCCAGACAATGACAAAGCGCCTCAGTCTCTGACAGCCTCTTTGTTAACCCTCTCCCTCTTATCTCTTTCCGCCTCCTATTCTCGCCCCTCTCTGCTCCGCTTTGTGTCTATTGTATGACACTCAAGGACGATTTGACGGCATCCCCAGCCACCACTTAAACATCCCTATTCATCTCCAAGTAAAACCTGCGCGGGAGAGAGAAATACCAACTCAAACTGTCGAGAGAACAATTTGCGAAAGCCTTGGAATGTCAGATACCTCTCGCCACTTACTGGTAATATAAAACTCACGCTGATGGAGACAACGCTGATGGCATTGGCGGCGGAGACAGTGGTGATATAAGATGTCATAACCCTGTGTCCTTGCGCCGAGTGTTTCAGAAGCATCAATCTGTTTGACCTTTATCCTGGACTCAAGCCTGTCTACACTCAAATTTTTCCTCTCTATTTCTTTCACTCTCTCCTGGCCTGCACTGACAATGATTGTTACAAAGAGTGCTGGGAGTCTACATGTGTGCCCGTGCGAGCGAGGGCGAGAAAGACCGAGGAAGATGGAGAGACAGAGAGAGGCTGCCCCTGAGTGCATTCGCGTAAGAACTGGGGGCCACCTGAGAGCAACCGAGCACAGAATAGCAAAGATGAGAGAAAATGAAGAGACAAAAGCACTTCCCTGGTGTAATTATGCTTTCATTTCATGGCCAAGTATCCACATGATGTGCCCTGCATGCAGAGACACTCATTAGGGTTATGGCACATCAAGAATATAACTGGCATCTGCCTGTTGAGAGCAAGCAAAAGTAGATGCACTGTCAGGGTGCGACTGCGAAAGCAGCGCCAGTAAAAGATGCAGGGGTTACAACTGTGCAGTGCGGCACAACAGCGAGCACATAAAGAGCACGCGCTCACATTTGCATGCATGCAAACACTTTTTCCTTATGACGGTTCTAGTGGTTGTTTTGATGACTTTTAGGGCAAGTTTTTTTTCCCCCCGTTTTTCATTTCGGGGAGTAAATATCTAATTTTTGGATGAGCACAGTCTCTCCTGTGATGCTCATGAAAAGAAAACACCAGAGCAAACAACAAACCCTCTCAAAGCATTACTACAAATACAAACAAAGCTCAGAGCGAATCCACAGAACTTACCCTGCATCAGAGTAGAATTCCCCCTGCGTCCCCTCTGCTAGTAAAGCAGTCGGTTCCTGATGCTTGGATCAATGTTGCAACAAATAACTCTAATATGTCTGACTGTGAGCGCTGTCATGCCCTACCTTATGCACCGCTGAAGAAGAATGGGATGTTAATGTGGTTAAATATGCGCTCTCATTACTGCTGGCAGGGACTCACTTCATTAACAGCCCCCTGCTAATGTGCCACTCTACTTTTTTTGTACTTTTTTTGTGTGCGTTCGCCAGTCTGTGTGTGTCACTGGCTTGTGATACGTGAAGAGAGGGATAGAAAAGTTGTGTGATGGAAAAGTGCACGTCTGCGCTCCAAACACAATGTACAGGTGTTTGAATGCAGGCATGACGGAGGATGAAACAGACATCTGTGTGCCTGTGGTTCTGCAGTATTAACTAAATAAGCAAACTCCAAAGCTGTCAGATATTGATCAGTCCGCAATTTGTTCTCTTTTATGTAGTCCTCATTCACATATCCTCCTTTGTGAGTCATTGGGATTTAATAAGGGAAATCAATGAAAAAATAATGGCTTCCACATGGATTCACCCCAACAGAATCAGGAGCACTGATATTTAGTATTTTCATATAGCACTTTAGCACAGAAAGCATTTTCTACAATTCACCAAGGCACATTTATTGTATGTGGGGCGATCGTGGCTCAAGACTTGGGTGTTCGTCTTGTAATCGGAAGGTTGCCGGTTCGAGCCCCGGCTCGGACAGTCTCGGTCGTTGTGTCCTTGGGCAAGACACTTCACCTACCGCCTACTGGTGTTGACCAGAGGGGCCGATGGCGCGATATGTCAGTCTGCCCCAGGGCAGCTGTGGCTACAACTGTAGCTTGTCTTCACCGGTGTATGAATGTGAGAGTGAATGAATAGTAGTATTGTAAAGTGCTTTGAGGGGTCCCGAAAAGCGCTATATAAATGCAATCCATTATTATTATGTCAAAGTGCTTTCTATCTAACATCTCAGAGCATCTTCGGGTTACAACTGGAATCAAACCGCCAACCCTTCCACTGGTACAGTCCCTGCTGTGCCTCCTGAGACACAGCCACCCCAACCAGGAGGTATATGTAACTCTGTACAGGAAGCAATACTCAAATGAGGTCCTGAAACACGTAAAAACCCTCTTCTTGTCATATTTTAACACACGGTGTGTATCATCTTGGGGTCATTTTCAGAGAGACAGTGATACCCCTTTAGGGTCGTTTTACTTCACGATAAACAACCAAGAACAAAAGAGTTCAAGTCCTGTACAAGGCCATGTTTTCTGCCCTTATTTTCCTTTTGTTTTTGACTTTAAATTTGAGAGTTAATGATGTAGCCGTGGTTAGAGGAAAGATAACGGGTTAAAATAGATTTGTTTGCAAAGTTAACGGTATGTTAAAAGGCAACCAAGTGCATCAAGGTTATCTAGCATTTCCTTTGTTGCCATGTTTGGGCGTCCATGGTTACCACAATTACACGTCTGGTGATAGTGACAAACCAACACCTTTGGCCACATTCAAATGGTTTCAGTTTAAAAAGTAAACTAATAAAGTATGTCACAATAAAAACATCTCACAACTCCCGATTGAGAGTTTTTGTGTGACTGCTAAGTTAACCTAACAAGCAGAAGATCCTTGGTTCAGTCCTGTGAGGAGACACAAGTTCTTGGGGGGGTTGCTTCAGGAAGAGGATCTGGTGTAAAAGGCTTCCTGCTGTGAATAAAGAGCTTTTATACTGTACGACCATCATGAAATGAGACTAGGTTTGCTTTTACAGAACAGTCATGGCCAAAGGTTTTTATACACTTTGCTTCTTCAATTTTTATTCAGATTGCTTTTTTTGATGGTTTTTTCTGCCTCTATGATACAATGAAAAGAAATTGTAAGCGTTACATTACTTTCAAAGACTTTTATTGGCAAATAAATCAAATTTGCTCAAAGAGTCAGCATTTACAGTGTTGACCCTTCTTCTTCATAACTCCTGCAGTTCTCTGTGACATGCTGGATATCGGTTTCTGGGCCAAATTCTGATTGATGGCGATCCATTTCTGCCTTATCAGTACTCAAAGCTGATCATAGTTTGTGGGCCCCCCTCTTTTTAAAGATTGACCTCTGATTCTTGATTGGATTAAGATCCGGGGAGTTTGACGATCTCCAAGAAAACTAGTTATCAGTTTTGCCTTGTGACACGGTGCTCCATCACCCTGGAAAATGCACGGATTGTCACCGCTATTGGTCCTGAATGGCTGGTTTTTATACCAGTCTTTGTACACGGCAGGGTTCTGGGGGAGAACTGTGAGTAAGGCATGGGTGTGTAGCAGCCCTACATACGAATACTTTCAGAATGCTTTGCTGTTGGCACAACAGAGGATTCATTGCAATGCTCGTCACTTTTGGCCACATGAGTGCATTCATTTTTGTTTCCCTTACTTTGCCTGCATTCCACTGACCTACACATTGATTTAAGTTAATGCAGAATAACCCCTAAATACAACTCATGATTACAAAGTTATTATCTTAGCCTCAACCTTATTCCAAGGATCAAACCAAACTTTACTGCTAAATGTGAGAATTTAGTCCTTTTAGTCTCCAAAGGATAGCTGGGTTCCCACATTTTGACTATTTAAAGAGATTTATGTCCCCACAACATGACTAATACGAGCTCACACACTCAGGCACACACTCAGAAACACATGCACACATACCTCTCTCACCAGTGTCTGGGATTCTGGCAATTAATGGGGCGGCAAATGAGATTGTTACTGATGTGTGGTAGCGAGTTGAGCGAAGGTGTGGAGGTGATGGAGGGAGACAGGAGGAAGACAAAGAAGAGCCGAGGGGAGGCAAATGGCGTGAAGATGTTGTGATGCAAATTAGAAACTTTTGCATGTTTCAAATGTAGGTTGGGGTCCTGAAAATAGACTTCTGGGTAACTTTCATATTCCTGTAAAACAGGTGTGAAGCTAAAATAACACAGAGAGCAGCGACTTTAACTTAGAGACTCAAGTTTGCAGGTAAACTCGGATTATATTTTTTAATGATTCTGTGATATAATGATAAACAATTGTAAGCATATTAAAGTTTCAAAGGTTTTTATTGGCAAATAAATGCATGCAGAGAGGATGTATTTGCAGTGTTGATCCTTCTTCTTCATAACTTCTGCAGTTCTCAGCTTCCGGGCCAAATCCTGATTGATTGCAATCCATTTCTGTCTTATCGGTGCTCAAAGCTGATCACTGAGCTCAGCTTCAGCTTGGAGTTTTGCTCGTCCACTTGCTCGATTGATCATAAATTCTTGATTGGATAAAGATCTGGGGAGTTTCCTGGCAATGGATCTAAAATGTTAATGTGATGGTCTCTCAGTCAGTTAGTTATCACTTTTGCCCTGTGACATGCTGCTCCATCAAGCTGGAAAATGCATAGATTATCATCACTGGTGCTCCTGGATCTCTGAAAGAAGTCTTTGAGAACATTTTTTAAAACCATTTTACACATAAACGACAATTTTTAAGGACTTTAAAGGGAAACTGTGCTCTAGCAGACTGTTTCTCCTGCTCTAGCGCTGCAGTCAGTCACTGTATGTCTGTGACTGCACAGATACCTCTTGCATGCATAAATAAATACAGGATGCATTGTTTCTCCACTTGAAATGAAACCCGAAAAAAGGCTGATTTTGTTTCATGACGATTCTGTATTCCCTCCGTGCATTTTCCCTTCACTCAGATGTATATTGTGACCCACGTCTTTTGCCAGGGTGACTCATCTTAATTGCTGATTGCCTCTTCTCCTCCATTTGTCTCTTCCCTCTTGTTGCTGATCCTCAGTTACTGTAACAGTGGCCACCGGAATAACGTTCCCCACCAGAGGGGGGGTTAGGGGTTACAAGAGAGACTTGGCTGTGTGCGAAAACGTCTCCCTTGGGGGCCTCTATTTTCCTGCAGGTGGTGAATGAAGGGGAAGAGCTATCCATTTATATCACTTAATCCAGAGGACACACTATTAGAGTGCTAGACAGGAGGGAAACTCACACGTCGTTGCCTACCACACACACCCACACTGTGCTTAAGTGTACTTTTTCACATGAATGTGCATTAATGCCTTCTAAATATGCATTTTTTGTGTTACTAGTGAAGTCATAGATTTGAATATCAATCACACAGATTTTTTATTTTGGAATTGTATTGACACATTAACTGTGTCCAAATTCACGATGCAGTTGTCAGAATCCATTAATCTTAGTCTTCCTTGTGTCAACGTTTGTCTTTTCATTGCTTTTTGTATGAACGGTTTAACGTTCACACTCATGTTAGTGAGTGTAATAGCACAGATTACTGTGCAGCTGATTGTGTACTTTCTATTGACTGTGTAATATGACGTGACACACGGGCATTTCGTTTTTCTTTGTCATGACGGCAGCAACGCCTCCCACTCAGTCCTGAATGTATGGCTGACTGTGCTGGTTGTGTTTTTTTTGTCATCGCTTCTCTCAGTAATCTGCGGGACTGCACATAACAAATGTCTTCAATCTGTTGTCTAATCATGGCTCAAACCAGGGGAACAATAACATGCTGACATCATACAGCAGATTACGGTGAATCTGCTCTGCTCTCGCAGGGCTTTGCCGAGCTGTTCCGCCACACTTGGGGGAGGAATGAGTCGAAATTTAATAGAATATTCTCAGGTATCACTAATCTGGTTAGTTTCTCCGACAATTCCTCTTCCCTCCAAGTTAAGGAAATGCAAATTGTGCCACTCTAACTTTGAGAAACTAAAGCTTCATATTTTACAAATAGCAATCATAATAAGATGCAATTCAAGCAATGCAATTTAGGATGAAAAACAGCTATAAAGACGAGTCTCTGAATAATTTCTCCCACTGCTTTTGTCATTATTCCCAGAAAGATGACAGTGTTCGTTTGACGTTCCATTTACAATGGGCTCCTACTGTGGCTGAAAATACAGTTCATTTACATTTAGTTATCAAACTCAAACATGCACAAAATGAATGAGATCCATCCATGCATAATACATTTAATATTAAAAACGACTGGCACCATATTTTATCTGTATGACCACGCCTTTGGCTTATAACAACCTTTCCAATCTCAGCCCTGCAGAGTCCAGATGTCACTCAGCTGCAGCACTATTACGAAAAATATCAAACAGGGAGTTAAATCAATTGGATGTGGTGTAATGATGTAATCAATATGCATCATGTTCTGTGTTTCTCATATGGCATTTAATCATACTAATGGCTGTTCTTTAAAGTGGTAAGTGAAGCATGATGACACATCTCAAATGCTACACTTGTCCTCTCGCTCTGGTTTAGCTTCAGCTGAACAAATTGACTGTATGCAGTGAGCGAGGCAGCGCCGTGACCTTTTCCCCAAACAGTTCTACAGTACAGCCCGCCTAGAGTTTGATATCTACTGTGTACAATTGAAAAAGATACCGGTTGAATTGACAGCCCACTCCTCTGTCTCTCCTGCAAATAAATCTGTACGTTCCCCATCCTGCCCCCTCCCCGCACCGTACCTTTCTGAATCCACTTGTAGTAGACCCCCAACCAATAAAACGTGATCTTCATAAGTCTTGAGGGGAGAGGTGGGCTAAGTTTGGGGAAATTGCTGCATGGAAAAGGCAATATATGGAATTAGAGATAAGAGAGAGCCGAGGGAACTAGCTGAGGATATTGCCTGCTTAAGGCTCTGATTTACACTCGGGATACGGAGACCGGAGAGGAAAGGGAAGCCCTGAGCCAACTGTTGGCTACAGACATTAGTATATATGGTTAGTAATTAAAATTTCCCACACTGTAATGATGTATTGGTAAGATTAAATTTAGCTGGCTGGCAGATTGTGTTAGAAATATTACTTAAAAATGAAATGACAGCTCATTCAAGCGCGAGATTGCCACCAACCAGACACACCTTAGAGGTATAATTTCTTCATCTGCCAGCTTTTACTGTTCCTCCACCACTTACATCCTCCTGCGCATCTCACTGTTCAGCCATCCTGTCCCCCAGAATCCACAAATGTTTGATCTGACATCCTGCAAACATGCAGTGACGACCAAATGAGGGACAAAATGGGTTTTGTACTCTGTGGCGAGAATCGGCGCCACCTGATTTTAAGACAGGGTTGGTGAGGTGTCATGTTCACTTCTTCAGCGCTCAACCTGTTTCTCTCAATTTATCTCTCAGCAGTATATTGGATAATAAATGGCATGACATTCAATCAGCATATTTCTGCATCCCCACGGTGTGTGTGTGTGTGTGTGTGTGTGTGTGTGTGTGCGCGCTCTCTGTGTGCATATATTGTAAACTTGATTGATGGATGGATGACGACGGAGGTGTCACGCAAGGACTGCTGTGCATTTTTTTATTTGTCTGCCTGGAAAATGATGCATGCCTCAGAGTCGTCCCTACTTAACCCACACACAGATCTATACTCGCACATGATGTGTATACCCACTAAGGAACACGAACACAGTTTTAGCCCAGTCGTATCGTGCATATTGTGTGTTTTTGCCCAGTAGCAGACAGGACAGGCCCATGATGAAGGAAACTGGGCTCTAGTCAGGATTCACTGGAGACCAGAACGAGGGAGAGACAATTGGGCAGAAACAAGAAGAGAAAGGAGAAGTGGGAGATGTATCGATCACCGAGCAACAGGCAATGTCACTGAAACATACCTAATAGATACTACAAATAAAACACCCATTCTAAAGTTGGAACGCTGTGTAAAATGTAAATATAAAGAGAATGCAACGATTTAGTGGCTCCGCAGTGTTTCCACATTTGCCTAACAAGTGAAAAA
Organism: Oreochromis niloticus; assembly: GCF_001858045.2. Lineage (NCBI taxonomy): Eukaryota > Metazoa > Chordata > Actinopteri > Cichliformes > Cichlidae > Oreochromis > Oreochromis niloticus. The sequence continues at coordinate 15,223,185 of NC_031983.2, read as the reverse complement.
TTGCTGGTTTGATCCCGGGAAATAACACACATCCCTTTGGGGTAGCATCAGAAAGGACATCCAGCGTACAAACTGCCAAATCTAACATGCAGAGCTACCCGCTGTGGCAACACCTTGTGAGTAAGGAAGCAGCCGAAAGCAGCTTCTTTTTAATGATTTGCAAATTTCATAAAACCACATTTTATTTATAGTAGAACGCGGAAGACAGAGAAAATGTTCAAACTGAGACATTTTAAAATTTTATGTGGCAACTCCAAAAAGTTGGGATGGGGGCAACAAACAGCTTAAAAAGTATGCGGTAATAAAAAAGAAACAGCTGGAAGAATATTGTGCAACTAATTAGATTAAATGGCAACAGGTTGGCATCTTAAAGGGGCAGAATTTCTCAGAAATAAATAAGGACAGAGGTTCACAAATCTGCAACAAACTGCATTTACAATTTGTGGCACAATTTCAGAATAATGGTCATTAACATAAAGTTATGAAGACTTGAATAGTTCATCTACAGGACATAATATGGGACAAGGCTGAAAATCAGTATTTGACCCCTGTGAACTTTAATCCTTCAGGCAGCACTGCATTAAAAAACAGGCTTGATTCTGTCATGGAAATCCTTGCAGGGGCTCAGGAAGACATATGTGAACGTGATCCTGAAACACTGCTGTCTTCTCCGGACCAAAGCTCATTTAAAATGTCCTGATGCAAAGTGGGAAACTGTTCTGTGGTCAGACAAATTCAAATTTGAAATATGTTTTCAAAACAGGGACATCGAGAGGAAAAGAACCACCCGCCTTGTTATCAGTGCTTACCTAAAAAGCCTGCATCTCTGATAGTACAAGGGTACATTAATGCCTATTGAATTGGCACCTTGCACACCTAGAAAAGTTCCATCAGTGATGAAAGGGTTATACAGGTTTGGGAGCAACATGTGCTCCCATCCAGATGAGATCATTTTCAGGGAAGTCCTTGCATATTTCAGCAAGACAATGCTAAACCACATGCTGCATCTATTACAACAGCATGGCTTCGTAGTAGAAGTCCAGGTGCTGAACTGGCCTGCCTGCAGCTCAGACCTTTCCACCACTGAAAGCATTTGGTGCATTATCACACCAAAAATATGACAAAGAAGTCCAAGCAAACGGAATCCTACATCAGGCAAGAATGGGACAACATTCCTCTCCCAAAAGTCCCACAGCCTGTCTATTCAGTTCCTAGATTTATATTGGATACATTTTTAAAAATTGATATGGTTTATTGTGATTAAAATATGGGTTTATGAGGTTTGCAAATCATTGCATTCTTTTTTTTATTTGCATTTTCAATTTGGGAGATGGAATTAACTTGACATTTTTAAGGATGTCAGGCTCTTAAATCATTGGAAATGACTTAAGGGTCTTATAGTTGGCAGCTTAATGTTCTTTGAGATGCATTGTTTGTGAAATTTTTATAGCCAGAGTCAAGTTCCTCTTACTCAGATGGGAAATGAACAGTATCCAATTAAAGCGCAAGGGACAATTAGCAGTAAGAGAAAACCAAGGGAAAGTAGTCATATGTATGTGTAGAATATCATCCTATGGGATTTTTGTTGAATGTTACTGGGCAGTTTCTGCAGTAATTTTGTAATTTGTACAAATCATCTGCGATCCGTTTTGCCATCTACATCAGACGCCTCAGCAATTTCTAAGAAAACTGCTCTTCGTGTGTAAAAAGAAAGAAGGATGGAGAGAAACAAAGAGCCTTTCTGTTTTCAAGCCCTAACTGGCAAGTAAACACAAGAGCCAATCACACTCCTGCTCGCTGCAGTCACATCACTGAGAAGCAATCTGGATCAGCTCCACTCAGTCAGGGTGCGTGTGTGTTAAAGCACCCTGCTCAGAGAACTGTTTAGCTGTACGCGTTGTGGATCTCTGAAAACACATCAGCATCCCAGACACCTAATTTCAGCGATCTCCCTCTGCCCCCTCTCTTTTTTTTCCTTCTTCTCTACCTCACTCTGCCAGTCGCCATCTCTCTCCGTCTTTCCCCTGGTCCCCCTTGAGCACACACGCACAACACCCATACTCATTACAGCCATTCTCATTGTCCAGGAAGTGGAAGCGATAGCTTTTTCCTAGTTATTTCCATCACCCCTCAGCTTTGCCAGCTCTTAGCCTCCCCTAAGATAATACGCATTTATCCCACAGGGTGTTTACGCAAGCGATTCAGGTTAAGTGACTTTCTGAGAGGAATGACAGACAGCAGCTTTCCTTTATTCAAGGAAAATTGGATTCATCAGCCACTGCTTAATGGTTGCATTCAAGCTTTTGACTACACTCCATCTGACACATTAGTAGGTGTCTGTGGCGTATTTATCTGTGTTTTTGCTCACATGTATGCCTGTATAAATGTCCAAGCCTCATGATCTCAATAAGGGATAGAAAAATATGCTGTTGGTTTTTGCTATCAGCGGTTCAACAACCATAAAGCCCAAAGCTTTTACATCCCTGAGCCTTATAAAAATCGCTCTCCAGCTTCCCCGCCATAAACTACAGCAATAAACAGCCTCACATTCACTATGCTAATTTGCAGGCTTTTTGCATGTTTCTGCCTATTTGCATGAAGTGTGTTTCTAATGTGTTTTACTGGGAAACACGAGGAACAGTAGCTGATCCCAAGGTCATTTTGAAATGTTATTTCAATTCAGCAGCTCTACAGTAGCATGAGCACACACACAAAACAAAAAAAAAAACACCTTTCACTGATTTTCTCCTTGATTCATTGTTTTTTTATTCCTTTTGTTTTATATCTTCCCTTTTCTCTCTCTCCCTGTTTGCTTTGCGTTCAGGACAAATCTACTATATCTGCCTTGGCACTTGTTCAATTACATGTGAAATGCCCCATTACTTCTTTAGAATGACCTGTGGTCACCACAGAAGAGTAGGTTAAGTGCACTTTTAACACAGACCAACATTTATCTGTTGCACATAAGGTTATAATAGAACAGAATAAGAGAAGGTTAAAAGCAATTCCGAATTCCTTTTTGTGCCATTTGAAGCCTTTGTTTTAGTTTATTACACCCATTTCAGCTACTTATTCTAGCACAAAATGACTGTTTATCATGGAGGATGTTTTCCACTTGTACAACAATGATCTACTCCCTATTCAAACAAGCAGGATGCACATGTTTACACTTTGTGCTGAAAGGATTATTTTGCAAAATGGTTTACTTGTACCAACAAGGACTGCCACACTCTGAAGAACATGTTCTTATAATGGATAAAAACACGAAAAAATATATTTTTTAAAATCAGCAAGTGTAGATCATTCAGGCCTAGTAAGCAGAAACTGCAGAAAATTATATAAGTTTTGAATTTATAGTATGCTGCATAAGACTGGCCCCTTTAAGTGATTGTAGAGGAAGAAGATGGATGAATGGATTATAATTTATAAGACTTAAATGCTAAATTCATCACTTTAAAGTACATGACAAAATAAGATGGTTTTAAAATGAGATAAATACAACTTCAGATGAACAACACATGACATATTACACTGTGTCATTATTTATTTAACAAAAACTCATTCAAATTTCAGAAGCACTGTGTGGAAAAACTGAGTACACCTTTACTGCTTCCACGGGAATTAGGAGTGTAAGTAGCAGCTGGGTGCTGCTCTTGATTGTCCTTGATTAATTAATCATCAGCAATTGTGAGAGTCTCTGTAAAAGCAGAAGTTTTGTCTGTTTGCTGGTCTGGAGTATTCAGCTGTGTGTTAACGCAATGCAACAAGAGCAAAGATATCTGCAGTGATTTTAAAGAAACAACTGTTGTTGTCCTTCAACGGTTATACAGCCATTTCTAAGGAATTTGAAGTCCATCATTCTAAAATGAGAAACATTATTCACAAGTGGAAAATAGCCAAGATAGTTTGCGATCTTCCCAGGAGTGGATGTCCCAGCGAATTCACCCCAAAGACAGACTGTGCAACGCTCTGAGAAACTGCAGAAAACCCAAGAGCTACATCTCACATCTCAGAAGGTTGCCAAATGTTAAAGTTCATCACAGTAGAATTAGATAAAACACTGCATGGGTCTTTTGGAAGGATTAGCATGGCTCAGGTTTGCAAAGTTGCATCTGAACAAACCACACGACTTCTGAAACAATGTGCTTTGGACAGATGAGACCAAAGTGGGCATCTCTGACCATAATGCAAAGTGGCACCAGACACAACATAACAGCATAAAAGCCTGTAGTAAACACCTATACTAACTTTGAAGTACACTGGTGAAGGGGTGTTTTGCAGCCACAGGACTTGGGCAGTCACTGAGTCAACCATCAACTCCTCTGTATACCAAAGTATTATAGAGTAAAATGTGAGACCATATGTTGACCCATACAACAGGACAATGATCACAAACACAGCAGCAAATCTACAACAGATTCGCTGAAAAAGAAAAGAATGAAAGTGTTGCAGTGACCTAGTCAAAGTCCAGACCACAACCTGATTGAAATGTTGTGGCAGGACCTTCAGAGAGCTGCGCACGAACGAATGCCCGGAAACCTCAACGAACTGAAGCAATGTTGTAAAGAGAAAAAGGTCAAAATTCTCCCACAATGAAGTGAGAATCTGTATCTGTATTGAAGTACAAATGCAGACACAGAGACATTCAGTTCAAGCAAACAAAAGTAACTTTAATAAAATTTTCTGTGAATAAAAGCTGGCAAACAAAAGGTGTCTGGGAGTTTTCTTTGTTCCCGACAAAGAACCATCCAAAGAGAAAAAGGGGAAGGATGAAAAACACGTGGACACACAAGAAAGGTAAACAGCAAGTTTGATAAAGGACGGAGCCAGAAACACAACACTTTCAAAGAACAGGTGGATGTTAGACAGAGCAGACAAAGGCACAACTCTTTTTCAAATGTGAATAAGGTGTTTAGTAATAATTGAGCTCTATATTCCATGTATCTACTTTAGTTAATTTTTTTTTTATTGTGAAATGTTAACAGATATGCTTGTACACTAACTTGAAGAAAAACAGAAAATTTAAGTGAAAATAAGAGAAAAATGTATCTGTGTAAGAAAAAAATCACATTACATCTTGAGTCATGCCTTTGCTTTACTGGCCCACCTTTCTAATGGACGTTAGATAGCGAGCTATTTCATTCCAGTTTGTTTCACTGGTGTAAGGGCTCTCTCATTGTAATTAATATCTGTGGAACAACAAACCGTCACAAGTGCGTGCCTTGTCTCTGATTTATGAAGCATTTAAAAGGTTGCAGGGGGGAAAAAAGACAAAAGGTTCCCAACTAAATAAAGCAGGCCTGAGCCAAGCTCTCACAGCCAATGTCAGAGTGAGAGAGGAGAGGAGAGGAGAGGGACTGAGAGAGAATTCATGATTAACTTTCATTTCCTATGCCTTATTATTCCTTGCCCAAATGAAATTTCAGAGGAGGAGATAAATCTTCCGGCAGTGCCCGCTTTTTGTGCACCTAATGTCCAGGAATAGCTTCTGCTCGCCATTCCTCAGCTTATCGCTTTAAATTCACAGCAAACTAGCTGTCTAGTTTGGCCTGGCAAAGCATGAAAGTCTGCATCACGCTAGTTTGTGTGTGTAAGTGTGCGTTACTGTGAGGAAGACAAAACGATATCAGTCTGACCTCCTCTGTTCTGATATTTATAGACATCCATATAAAAGAGTAAATTAGAAAATATCAAAGGATGATGCTAAACAATAACCAAAGGTAATGCTAACACATAGTAACTGCAAAAGCTGTTATATTGCTACAATTTTGTTACGCTTTATGGGCATCATTGTGTGTCTGTCATGCACATGCAAATTCCAATAATTTTTATGCAGGAGAGTCAATAGAAGTGAACCCATGAAGCACACGAGCTCAATCACACTTTTCTTGACTGATTTCTGGACGGATGCATGAATTAGTAAGTATCGATGTCATGACTCAACTGTCCCTCCTGCTCATTATTCTATTTTAGTGGAAAAGCCAACTGCCTATTGATGCCTCTAACTATCGTCTCGCCTGCTTTTTAGAGCAAAATGGGTAACAAGCTCTTTCCTGTTTCTCACTTATTCCAACCAGAGAGTTAAATGGCTGAAGAGAAGATTTGCAAGGTAAACAGACTCAAAATGAGATATGTGAGACTGCAAAATTTTTACTATTTAAGTTTAACTTTCATTCACTGAAAGCTGGAAAATGTGTTGTTTGACCTCCTGGACAAACATTAGAAGCACACTTGCATCTTTTGAGGACTGACTGTGTCTCGCTTATGTCTCGCTTCCTTCTGTCTGTTTTGTCCTCTGCACATGCTCATTATATTCTCTCTTCCTGGCTCGGTTCACTTTCACCCACCAAACTCATTGACTTCTACTGTGAGACGACATCGAGCACACATCAACAGCTTTTTCGGAACCTTTTTGATGCGTTGATAATTTAACAAGTATTACTTAGAATATTGGTGAGAGTTTACAGAGCTCTTTTACAACAGTGATCTGTGGTTACAGCTCCTGTTTTAATAGCAGATGTCCTTTCCTTTGTCACTGGGTTTTCCTAGCAGCACAGCAGCCATGCAGAGATGTTTTCTTGCCTCTAAATCCATCCACAGCCCTAACAAGAAGCTTTTGTCCTGAGTTACAGCAGGATTCAGGGACAGTTGAGCTTGTACGGGTGCATTGTGGGTCATTAGCTTGTGTTTGGCACACCTTGTAGCGGTTGGTTCATGCTGGAATGAACCAACCACTTGGGTATCCTCAGGGTATCTTCAGGGCAAAATTGAGCTTATGATAATCAATAGTTTAATTTTGTAGTCACCTTCAGTTAAACTGGAAAAAAAATCACAACACACATTATCAGGTCCCAGCAAGTTCTTCAGCGAAATTATATTGGTTGTTTTGTTTCTACTTTATGATATTAACCCTTTAAGTATAACTGAAACGAAGTGTAATATAGTGCAACAATGTCCAGCTGCCATAAAGCAGGACAGATTTTCAGCCAGATGTAAAAACATGTCTGGGAGGAAGTTTTGCTCATTATTTGCTTTTCTTTGAGTCTGTTTTTTGCAACCTTGCATTTAAGGTAAGTTTGATTTAATTCAAAATTTAAATAAAATCAAGAAAATACTAATATGTGAAAGTTTTGTGAATTTTCTGAGGATCAATTTATTTGTACTTTTAAAATAATGTATGTTTAAATCTGACATATAATTTAGTAAAACATAAACAAAGTTTCTCATTTATACATATTCATGTGTCACATTTAAACCCTATGGGTTCCATCTATCTATCTATCTATCTATCTATCTATCTATCTATCTATCTATCTATCTATCTATCTATCTATCTATCTATCTATCTATCTATCTATCTATCTATCTATCTATCTATCTATCTATCTACCTAGTGAGATAGATAGATAGATATAGATATACAGTATATAGGTTTTAAATAGTGAAGTATGATAAGGTGATATTTTATATTTGTCTAAACTAGTACATAACTTATGTTTTGTGCTGTTCATCATCAATGTTAACTCATATAAATTTATATTATATACCGGAAAATAATATGATGCTACACAGGTAAAGCCAGTTTTGGTTGTGGCTCCTTACTCCTAGTCTACTAGACTGGTAAGTTTCATCCTGTGTTAAGATCACTGCACATTAAATATTGAAATATTCACACATTTGACATTGCTTAACTTTAAAATGCAACAGTAGGTTGCAGTGACAGGTTTTCCATTGTGCAGAGAGAATAAACATGAAAGAAAGCTGATGTTTTTTTTCCTTTTTCCATATCAGCCTTTAACTTCCTACATCTGCCGGTGGGATAACCTCTCAGAGAGTTTGCTCTTGTCTTGAAGAAAGAACAGCAACCACTTTTCCCCATTGCTTTAAAATAAATGTGCAGATTTTCAGCAAAAACCTCAACAAAAGTTCCCGATCACATTGTCAATCTTCTAAGCAATGACTGAGACTACTAAAGCTAAATTATTTGTTTTGTCTTCTGAAGGAGGATATACTACAATCAGGCTGCAGTCAAGTGATTTAACATTTCAACAATCAATATAATATAACACAATTCAATTTTACTGAATCTCAGCAGGATGCTGATTACTTCTCTATATCTAGGCTTACCATAAACTCACATTTGATTAGGGCTCTGTCGTAAAGACTGTGAAAAATATAATTAAGACACACTGCAGAATGAAATGGGGAAAGTCATCATGAGCCTTGGGAAATTTTGTGATCCAGTTTATGGTTTGGAAGTGCCCAGGATTTGCTTGCCCAGTGCCTGCTTTGTCAGGACAGTCATATTTCCCATCGTTCATTGATATTCATGATGCCTGAGACTGAGCCATTTGTTCACTTTCTGTGCCAACTACGGTCCACCCACCAGTTATGAAAATTTATGGGCATGTTTGGAGACCGTGGAGACTCATTACAATATCAAGGAGAAACAGCGGACCAAGTATATGTCGTCTCCGAGCACCTTTGAATTATCTATCTTGCCTCATCCTCCAGCCTCGCCTGCACATACGGTGCACTATTTGTGTGCTTGCTCATACTGTACCGCTGCAGTGGGAGGATGGCTCACACCAACAGGCACTTCTGTCAAATATGTGGAAACACATTCAGCTTGGCATTATCTCTCCATAATTATAGGTATGGAGGAGATCTGTACACTATCGGTGCTGCAGGTGGTAATTAATCTCCTCATACATAAATGGAAGTGATTGACAGACAACAATGGACATGTCAGATAAATATAGTAGCTCTACCTCAATTACTCTTAATTTCCATCAGGTGGCTACATCTAATGAGTGAGCATAATGATTGACTGCTTGTGTTTGTTAATTACCTCCTATTTTCAGTGTACTATAAATAATATATGCATTTTACAATAACAAAATACATCAGTACATCAGATTTTGGTTTTCAGATGAACCTGATTTACCAGATTAGGATTGGTGGTTCAGGCTCTCAGTCCATAGGGGCTGGACCCTGGCGTGCTGCAGCACATAACTGGAGGGATGTTTATTTCTTTCCCTGTGTGCATATATAATTTGCGTGTGGGTGTATGTGTTTTGCATATGGCCCCCTGTCATACTGTGGGCAGCAGAAACAGGGTCCCTGTGGCTCGCTGTATGTACTGTGTTTGCGTGAGTGTATGTTTGTGTCCCTATGCCGTGACTGCTAATTCTGCCTGCAGTTATGTCTTTGCAAATCCCCCCATATTCGCAGACATTTGCAGCTTTCTTCTGTTTGACTTTCTTTGTCTTGGCTGCCAGTTCAGTCAAACAGGTATACACGAGCAGCGGAGCCGTATGTGCTGACACAAAAAACAAGCGAACAAAAACAGAAAATGTCTCTGTGCACGCGGCGTCGGCAGATGCTTTTATGAGTGTGTTGGCAGTATCTGTGTGGGTGTGTAATTGCCATCAGACTTGGATCAAACAAATTCATAGATTCTGGGAAGACTGAACTTGTTGATGGTGTGTGCTGCTTGCAGCAGGCTCATGTGAGCAAGGATTTGAAACGCTGCCTAAATCTGGGATAGAGGATGGGCAGAGCGCAGAGAAGGCCTTTAAGGGATGTATCACGTTCTCAGGCCATTAGCCTTCTAGGGTTTTCGTCTGCTGCTTCTTGGTTTCTGTTGGTGGCACGGTCAATAGTTAATTAAAGGCTGACACAGGAGAGGAGCCTTCATACTCCTGGAGTGTGGAACGGTTCTTTTCTGATTTACTTCACTTTCTTTTTTTTTAACTTTTAATTTTATGGTAATTTCTGGTTTCATACAACTTATTAAAACTAGTATCTGCTCACCGATAATAATAATAATAACACTGCAGGGACTTAGCTACTCGGTTTACATCCAAAGCTGATGATTCATGTTTTATGTCATTTGTAAAGTTTCTTTGACTTTGCCCTAATAGTTTAGCCTTCATGTCTCAAGGCAAATGGTAAGTCATGATGGAGGATGGGTGTGCATTCTGCATGTTTGACTGTTATTTGGGAGACTGAAGTTAATGCCACAAACTTATAATTAAAGAAAAAAAACAGATTAAAAATACCAGGAAAAAAAGTCGTACTGTCAGTTTTTGCAAAGAGAGCTGACTTTTTGTAACCAGCTGACCTTGTTGCTTATGTATTTCTGAGAGTTACTTTCTAATTTTTTGCACACCTTTACTGAGCAAGAAGCACACTCTTCTGCAGAAATATAGATTTTAGAATTAATTTAACTAAATAAAAGTAATATCTGCATCCTTTTTATCGTTACTACTGGAGTCCCCCAGGGATCTGTACTTAGCCCTCTTTAATTTCTCATCTATGTACTTCCTCTTGGGCTTCCATAAATGTAATATCAGTTTTCATTATCATGCTGATGACACCCATCTCTACCTGTGTATCAAGCCTACCAGTGCTGTACCACCCTCTGCCCTCTGTGTTTGCCTTCAAAAAATTTAATTGTGGTTCTCCTGCAACCTTCTCAAATTAAACAGTGATCAAACCAAGGTCGTCCTCATTGGCACCTTGTATTAATGTAACAGTTGACAACTGTTCAATTTCTCCTTCCCCTCAGGTCAAGAGTCTAGGTGTCATCTTTGACAGCATGGACTCTTTTCAAGAGCATATCAGTAACATCACTGGGTCCTCATACTTCCATCTTCATAACATTAATCACCTCTGTCCATCTCACATTGATTACACATTGATTGATTACTTTAACTCTCTTCTTTTTGGTCTTGCTCTGAAGTCCATACATAAACTTCAACTGGTCCAGAACTTTGGTGCTTGCATCACGAGATCTCTTTCCATTAGTCACATTACGCCTGTTCTTCAGCAGCTCCATTGGCTTCCAGTTAACTATTGTGATGATTCCAAAATTCTGCTCCTCACCTTTACGGCAACCCATGACCTCACTCTGCAGTACCTCTCTGAAATGCCATTTATACTCTCAGTTTTTCTTCTCCTTCTTCTCTCCATCTCACCTACCTACATCTACTATGTGGTCTAGCCTTCAGTTGTGCTGCTTCTCCCCTGTGGAATTCCCTCCCACCAGATATTTCCAGCACTAACTCTCTCAAATTTAAAATCCTGTCTCAGAATGCACTTCTGTAAACTGGCTTATTCACTCTGATTGTCTTCTTCATGTATATAGTATTTGTATTTCTATTTTATTCTATTGTATATATTATTCTATTCTATTTTATTCTATTGTATATAGTATTTTATTTTATTTTATTTTATTGTATTTTATTGCATTCCAGTGTTTTCTAATTTCTACTACATAACTTTGCACTTTTGCTGTAACAAAACAAATTTCCCACCTGTGGGACTAATAAAGGCCATCTTATCTTATCTTATCTTATCTTATGTAGCACGAATCTTCTGTTCGCTGTGATTTTAAATATTTTACATTTGTTTTTTTAATTTGATAGATATTTTTGTCTATTCTTACTATTCATCACCCACATAATTATCCGGAAACAGATCATCTTCAGTTTATTGACGTTCTCACAAACAGTTCACTGGGTTACCTTAAGTAGCCACTATATCAAGCAGACATGAGAATAACAATGAAATAAGTTCGAATTTTAAAGGTGTTCTAATTTGTAAATACATAAGCAGTAAACCTTCAAAGCAATGGGGTGTTTTCACAGTAGATATTTTGACTCGTCGGAGCATGAACAGCATAATAACACTAAAGATGGCTCTGTTTCATGTCTCTCTAAACCATATCAATAAAGCAGTATGAACATCCACATTAAATTCAGCCAATATTAATTACCCCTGTGTTTTCCCTGCTAAGACACATCAAAATGTTTGCCTGAACAATACCCTCTCAAATGTATGTTCCTTCGCATCCCTTAAGTGCTCTTTGTGAGTTCTCCATACCTCCACTTTCTCTTCACCGTGCTCTGGTTTATTTATCTACAGAACACAAGAGCTCCTCATGGGAAATAACAGCAATTAGACCTCTGGCTGTCAGATCCTTTGATATTTACTTTTGATGGTCTGCCCTCTATATGTACTTGGTTTGATCGGCTCGCAGCCTGCTGGCTGCTGCGGTTTGATGGAACGTAAACCATTGTTCAGCTTTTTAAGATCGACAGGCATTTTGGTGCCAGTTTATCCTCCATCGGCCCTGCTCCCGATGAATATCTCAGTTGTTACTGACCACAGAGCAATCTAGGGTGCCCTGTTGATTGCTTGCCCACAACACCAGTTCCCCTTCAGTGGGGAGCAAACATCTTTCAACTAATGATCTACTTTACATTTGTTTTAATTAGGTGTATTTAAATAGCTCCGAGCAATAATTAACTAGCCAGAGCATCAAAGTGGGAGTAAGTGATTGAGTAAGGCTTTTTTCTGTTGTGGTGTGTTGTTGTTGTTTTGCTTCTGCAGCTCGTTCCATCAGCCAGGGCATGGTGCCAACACTGCATTAAAGAGGAGCTTGTTCTTTCTCCCCCTCTTCTTCTCCTCTGAACCTCTCCAGAGGAGAAAAGGGCCGCCTCTGGTAGCCTCCCATCACCTGTGTGACAACAAACAACCCCGCTGTGGAGCAGGTGCAGAGTGAACGGATGGGAGTGCAAATCGACAGGCTAACACAAACATGATTGAAACGACAGATGAACAACTGAAGGAAAACGGGAGGGAAAGCATGACACAGGGAAGGAGGGGAAAGGCGGGAAGAAGAGAGGAGGAGAGGCAGGTGAAGGTGGGTGGATGCTTCCAGGGCACAGCTCAAGATGGTGTTTGAAGTGCTCCGGGGTTCTCTTCCCTTTATTGTCTCTTTTAATGAGCCTTTTATGTTCTTGTGTATTTTACACACCATGTGATGGTCGCTCAACGCCTCCTTCACGGCCGTCTGATGGATCTGTTCTTTTTTATCCCGCTATTCACCACTGCATGTAAATTTAATTATAAGCATCTGGTTAGCGAATAGGCCTAATTAGCAGATAGGGGCTAGAACATCAGGTCAGAGGCCCTCCTCTCCCTACCACTCACCCTCTCCCCTCTTTCCCTCAGGCAGAGATTATGCCGCTTTTTTGGACCGATGTCTTGGCTGTGTTTATGTTTCTAGTTATCAGTTTTTAGGACAGAATAGATGCAGCAATAGCAATTTGCGTGGAGAAAAATAAGGTTAGGATAGCTGAAAAGCACTTCAAAACATAACTAGGACCGAGCTGTCAGGAAAATGAGATGAATAACATTCAGAATTCAAAGGCACAGTGGACTTATAGGAAAACAAGAAGTCTATAATTAGAGGATATCGGTGAATTCTGATTGAGGTGAGCGCATAGCCCATTAAAAGGGTTATGTTAAAAAAAAAAGAAAAAGAGAGTGATTCCAGAAAGTCCAAAGAAACACAAAAGTTTGCTTTCAAAGATTCTGTGTGATTTCAAACAGTGTTCGCTCAGAGCCAGGAGCTTCTCCTTGGGCATGTTTTCCACCAAAATATTGCCTATAATGATGCAGCCTGCAGGGCCTAGAGGTATCCCCACAGACTTTTAAATTAAGCTCTTTTTTCTGCACTCTTAGTACTTCAAAACTTAAAAGAAGCCCCCCCACTCAGCGAGATATTTCTGTTAGTTTAGCTTGTGGATAGATGGTCCTGTTATATTTTTTTCCTTTTTCTAAAAAGTCAGGGTTATTTGTCTTTTCTAAATTGACAAAGACTTCTTGAAAGATTGATTCATTCATTTGTTCGGTGGTATTTAAAGGCTCGCAGGAAGAATAAATGCACCCCCAGTTTCTGTACCATGAAATGATCTGACAGCTGATGTTTAAATACTGATGCTCTTACTGTCTCTTTGTCATGTGATGGAAAACTTTGACTTGCCCCATTTCAGCAATCATTGCGTCCTTTAGCAGCAGGTTATAACTCATTGTCTATTGATGTTTTGCTACCAGCTAGAGTATCCGGGGATCTTCAGACTGTTATTTGACCTTTTTTATCAGCATAAAATCACCAATTAGTGGTTAACATGAACATTAGTCCCCTGTCTAACCCCTCTGCCTTCACGAAGCCCTGAAAGAAATAGCCTTGGTCAAACGATACCAGTTCTGTTCAATATGTCAGTTTAGACCCGACTAAATAGATGTGATGTTTTAATGAGGAGCAAAGGGACGAGACAGGCGAGATGGAGGAGGGTGGGAAGCAGGAAAACATGTAAGGAACAGGAGGAAGTGCTTTCTTACCTTGGAGGAGGACACGAGTCATTTAATTGTGTTGTAATGGAGGTCATTGCTTACATGGTCTCTTGGCAGCCGCCAACCCCTCGGTCCCCCGAGCCAGCCCCATATTCTCCAAGGCCGCATGACTGAAATGTCAGATGTCTGTTGAGGAGATGAAGAGCGATCACGGAAGAGGATGAAACAGAACACAACATGGAGGACCTCTAAGTCCTTGTTTCATTTAGTCCTCTGGTCACATGGGGGAGTGGTGACTGACAGTAGAGGTGACTCGCCTGTTTGCTCAGCTGATTGTCGTGCTGACTGACTTCGCCTCTCTGCAGCAGTCTTGTCCTTTTCTTTACAATGCTAGAAAAAAATTAAAGCTAAGTCTAAAGAGAAGCTTAGACCCAGAAACTGAAGCGAAATAAGGTTGCACTGTATGTATTTGTAAAGGTGCTTTTGGACAAAGAGGTCGCTGCCACAGAAAAGAGGTAAAACTCAATATGACACAGGGAGTTAAACAGGAAACACACAGGACAAGTTACTTGGTTTTTTTTAACCTGTGTGTCCTTATAAAAACAACAATTAAAATGTTTTTTGCACAATGGGCCGCAACTTTTTGATATAACCAAAACAACACACAATACGTGGCAGCCTAATGGCTAATAAAAGAAGTGGTTGTGGACTTAATGTTTTATTTAGTTCATTGAGAAAGAATTGTGTGACATTACGAGCGCCCCCCTCCCCCTCCCCCTGTAAACGCAACATATGCAGAGGCCTCAAACATTAGGCGAGGGGGCAGAATGAGAAAAGGAAGTGGAGAAAGCATAAACAAGTCAGGTCTGGCTGAGTGAGCAAGCTAATTAACTCGAAAAACTATAAAAATGTAAATTGCAATTTGCTTCCGTGGGCATCTAATTAAAGCCACTGGAATGTTAAGGACCAAATTGAATTTGCTAAAGAAGAGGAAAAATATATGATTTTGCCATATTGTCAGGTATTGATCGCCCACAGTAGTCTCCCTCACAGCAGAAAGGGAGCGAGTGAGAGAGAGACAGAAAGAGACGGAGAGTGAGGTGTGGATGTGAACGGGAAGCAAAGAGAGAGGGGGGAGGTGATGCAGAGAGGAGGGTGCTGATGAGGAGGTTTGTACAGCGAGAGCTAGGGAGACTTCTACGGTGAGCTAAGTGTTCCTACAAAAGCAAAACAGTTTGGCAGAGAAAATGTGACAACAAAACACAGTGCCCACCAGAGACAGAGGATGTAATCAGAGCCAAATGGCCCTTCTAATACTCCACAGGTGCTCAGCACAGACGGTTACCTGATACATGGAAAAATGATATGAAATGACTGGGACCTGCTACAAATCCTCATAAGGTTCACCAAGCCTCTTAGATCCTCCGTGGCCCTGGAGTTAATTGTGTTAGCTTAATTGGTACAGTGTATGTATGATACTTCGTTGTAATTATTGTGCATGGAAAATTGTTGTGGTTTATCTCGTTATATCATGTCCTCTGGGCATGTGATTAGTGTGTATACTTGCTGAGCGGGCGCGTGCACGTCAGCGCGTGAATATATCTTTGCTGGTGTGTGCGTGCACATGCATATGCCCATGCACGCAGGTAAATAAAAGATTATCCCTCGTGCGTTACCGCTGAAAAGGAGCAAAGCAGATGATTTTAAATGCCAGTCCATTTCTCAACCTCAAACTTGAGGTGAATGGGGGCAAAAAAAAAAAAAAAAAGAAACCCTAAGGGAAAGCTAGCCAGCAACTACACACACTTTATCTTTTACTCATTCTGTTTTTATTTTATGGCTGCGCAGCTCTGAATATTTAAGCTGTCATTATACCAGATGGGCACAGGAAGGCTGAGGATTGTATGGTTTTTATTGAGGTAATAAACAATAATCACTAGCTTTGCCAACAAACAGAGCAGGCCAACTGAATGCTGTGGCTTTCTCTGCCATGGTGTTAAATTCATAAAGCTAATGAGAGGGATTCTCATCCAGCAGAAAGGTGTGTTGTTGGGTTTTTTGTGGCTTTGCATACATTTTCGTCACCACATTTAAGCCCCTTTTTCTGTTACCTTTCATTTACCCCACTTATTCCAACCTATGTGTGAAACAGAATCCATCCAACAATGAAATAGCAGCTTTAGAGGCTTGAAAACTATTTTTTTCCTCCTCCCACTTCCAAATATAAAACATTTAAAATGGAATATTCCTTGTTTAAAGGGTTACAGTGGAAGTTAAACAGCTCATTGTGAAGCCAAAGGGAGCAAATGTGGCCGATAAGAACGATAGCTTTGATGGACACATTTACAAGCAGCTATAAATCCTTCCTTTTTCTTCTCTCCCTCCCATCCTTGGCCTACCAGGGTACCTGTCGACGGCTGCAGTTTGCTAGCCCAGTAAAAGTTTTATACGTGCAGAAGATAGAAATGGTCTGTCTGCTGATGACATGACTTATGAGCTGCAGTAAACAAACTTGAAAAAAGGCAATAAATAGAGTGAATCCGAATGGCAGCTTTAATAACACATTAACAAGAGTTGCTGCCACAAGACATGCTACTGTATGTTTAATGTAAGAGTATTTCATGTGAGTGTACACATTTCTGTTTAAGGCTTGAGGCTCCAGCATAAAAGCATTCTGAATCCCTAAAAAAACAAAAGAAGAAAAATGTGCAGAATACACAAACCTGTCTTTGGCTCTGCTGTGTCTCTTTGATAAATTTGGGGTCTGGCAGTGTAATGCTAAACTGTTCAAATAAAGCTACAGTTTACCATGCAGTTATGAAAGCACTTATTCTTCTCATCCTTTATATTTGTTTTCACTCAAACTGGCATTCATGTACTTTCGCAGATGCTACAAAGTCACATGGCACATTGACTGATTGATCCCGGACGAGACCCCATATGTTACAGCTCTGGCTCACGGGTTAGCAACATGGAGAAGGAAAGAAACTAAGTTTTGTTTTTATTAAGAGAATGATCAAATAATGTGGTGCGAGAAAAATGTGGTCCTGCAGAGCCTGCTGACTGTGAAGAGGAGAAATATGTGAATTTTAAAGGGGGAACTATATATCAAATCCATATTGTATTTTTATTCAAGCATATTATATTCTGTTAGAGTAGAATTATATGTTATCTCACACTGGGCCTTGGCACAGCCTCTCAGTTCATCTATGTTTTAAACAAATCATAAAAGCTCCTCTTCTTTCAAGACTATGCTACTTTTAAGCTAGCTTTTTTCTCACTGGCTGCCCCTTGCAAACAAAAGGTTTGAATACCAGCTGGGTAAAGCCTCTGTGCTAACGACCAGAGGTGTGTGCTTGTGATGACTATAGCCATGTTTAGTATGAGCACTCTGTTTCCTCCTACAAGCCAAAAATGTGCATGTCAGATTAACTGATGATTCAAAGTTGGCTGTAGATGTGGATGTGAGAGTGTGGAATCATCTGTGGCATTGCATTAGCCCTCTAATGGACTGGTAATTCTACATCTTGCCCTGTGATGGACTGGTACCCAGCCCCTGCAGTTCCAGCTAAGAAAATAGATGAATATCAGGTCAAATTTCCATTAAGTGCCCTTATTAGTCAGGAACAGTATCTGAAACAGCTAACCAGAGCTGGCAGGTATGCTGATATACTCATGGATGTAACATATTTCCGGAGCACTTTTGTTATCTGTATTTACTTTACACTGATTTAATCTTAGAAAAATGTATTTTGTCAGTAGCAACCTATTTTTGTATTACACATACACATTCATACATACACAGTTATCGATCACAAGTGAACCACTCAGGGAGAAAACTGATTGAGCACGACAATATAAATTTATGAGTTGTAGTAAATGACAGTAAACGATTGCTTCAACATTGTTTTTTCAGCAAGTGAATAAAGACATATTTTTCCTCTCTGCTGGTTGTGGCACCTGAGGGCATTTCTTTTCGCCAAGTGCATTTCAACTCTACATATTTCTTGCCTTAAGAGTGAAATAATTTATTACGACAAACAACTTATTAATAAGAAATCAATAAGAGACTCCCAGGAGTGTTTTGCACAAAACGTTAATGAATTTTTAAAAACCTGGTAGGTGAAACAGATTGAAAAACTGAAGAAAGTAAACTAAAAGGGTGCTGAATGCCACATACAGATTATGAAGTAAATGATATGGAAAAAATGCAAAATTTATTTATATTTTGTCTGCATCCGGTCTCGGTGATGAAATTGTTTTGTATGTAAATGTGTAAATGTGTGGGTGAGCAGAGAGGGAGGGTGGAAGTTAAAAAAAAATATTGGTCCTTCTGGAGAAGCGAAGCCATTATACATCATATTTATTGCTCCCCACATATCATTTTAATTTACATTTATGGCGTTGTTGATATCTGTTAAACATGTATTGATGTGTTGTGAGTTTGTGTTTCATATTGCCGGGCTCATTTCCTTTTATTTGACCTCCAAGTGCCTTTTGACTGCTGCATGTCTGGAATGAAAATGAATACATAAGTCACATTAGTGGCACCTCCACTTTCCCATGTTTTTTTTTTAACATATTATGTAGTCATAAAATAAAAAGAGGATGAATGTTTGCATAAAAATCATAAGGATTTTTTTTTGATACAGTGCTATGAAAAGCACTTCCTAAATTCTTTCTTTCTGTCACACCTACATGTTTCAAATCATCAAACACATTTTATTAAATTACACAAATATAACCTGAGTAAATACAAAATGCAGTTTTTAAATGATAATTTCCTTCGTAAAGGGATCATGAATTAAATTTTCTACATTTTGAAAAGGAGTTCAATCTCACTATCCACACCCAGGCCCCATTACTACCAGACATGTTGAATCAAGAAATGGCTTCAATACAAACTGTCTGACAAACTAACCCAAATAAACCCAGAAAAACATCTGAAGGACTGCACGCCTCACTGGAGTCAATAATGTCAGAGCGTATGATTCAATGACGAAGACAGCGTTTCATAAAAAGATCACTGTACCAATAGTCAAACATGGTGGAGGTGGTGTGACGGCCCGGGGCTGCTTTGCTGCTTCAGGACCTGGACAACTTGCTCTAATTGATGGAACCTCTACCAGAAAATCCTGCAGGAGAATGTCCAGCACATGCAGCAGAACAATGATCCAAACTCACCAAGTCCACCTCTGAATGCCTACAATAACTAAATTGAGTGACTTAGTTAAGTCTGGATTTAAATCAGATTGAGTTGCTCTGGCATGACCTTAAACAGGCCATGCAAGCGTATAAACCCTCCAATATGACCAAATTAAAACCATTCTGCAAATAAGAGTGAGCAAAAATTCCTCCACAGTGAACTGAAAGACTGACTGCCAGTTATCACAAATGCTTGATTGCAGTTCTTTCTGCCAAGAATGGCACAACCATTTATTAGGTTTAGGGGGCAATTACTTTTTCACACAGAGCCAGGAAGGTTTAAATGGCTTTTTTTCCTCCAATAAATGAAGTCATCATTAAAAAAAAAGAAGCATTTTGCATCTCACGTTGTCTTTTTCTAATATTAAAATCTGATTGATCATCTGAAACATTCAAGTGTGACAAATACGCAAAATAATGCAGAAATCTCTTTTCACAGCACTGCATGTGTAAAAGTTTAGGCTTTATCTCAACAAACCACCACCACAATCCCACAATCCCTCTTCAGCAACTGATTTCATTTTGTTCTGGAACAATGTGTCCATTTCTGTTTAATATTTTTGGTGTAGAAGCCAGTGATGATCAGATACAGTGCTGCTGGCATTCACTTAACAGTCGCCCATGACTTATATAGACTTATATTACATTTGACATGTAATTTTGCTGAATCTATGGTGTAATTTTCAGTATATATGAATAATTACCCAAATCTTTTGTTTTGTTTTTCTTCTTTTTTTCAAAAAAAGGACAGAAATTATATTTCTCTTTTTAAATGAGTGCTTCAGTGGTTTTACAAAACAAAGATTATGCTGTAATGTACATTATACTGTAAATATTTTTAAGTTAATTAGTTCTGCATATTTTAGATAAAAGAAAAAATAATGTTTCGTCCTATTATTTATAATGTGTAATAACAGTTGTTTAATAGACTGTCCTAGCTTCCACTTCTTGCATTATATATCAATTTACGGCACAGTAGTATCTTTTACATAGTCTACACAGTCTAGCATTAGAAAAAATAGATCTATTCAATTTTACATTACTCACAAAACAAAACTCCAAAATAATGTAAAATGATGATATATGAAGGGGATGTTAGGATACTCTCTGATACAGCCCATAATAACACTCTACAACATATGAAGAGGAAATAACTTTTCTCTAAAATAAAAGCAGGTTTTATGTTTTACATAAAATACAAATTTCTTCTAAAATACTCAAAAAAGTATAATTTACAAAAAAGCTATAGCTAAAGTATTACAAGGAACACATAGGGTTTTTTTATGGACTGAAAATTACAACCAAATTGACCAAATACATTATATGCTGCACACCAGACTCTGTTGTTTATTTTATTATTAACTTTGAGCGCCACTTCTGTAATTTAGCCATATATTTTTAATGAAAAACTAAGAACGATGAAACATGCAAGCAACCGCCGCAGCTACACCACACAGACACATGCACAGAAAATGGCAGACTATGAATCAGCTGCTGCAGCTGTTGTAAAATCTTTTTGTTTGTACTGGAGGGCATCGGGCTCCATGCGGCCCTCTGTGCGTCTGTGTGTGTTGTTTGTGCCTTGGAGGAGATGGACAGACTCTCCCTCTCTCTCTCTCTCTCTCTGCTTGCAGGAAGACCATACAGAGCCTTGGTACAGAAGGACACAATGAGGTGGCAGCTCCGCTTGGCTGACCAGGCATAGCCGGAACAGGAAGAGAGATTACCTCCCAGAGGGTCTCTCTGGGTGCGTGTGCATGTATGTGCTCACATGAGTGTGTGAATGCATGCATGTGTTTGTGCCCGTGTGTGTGTGTGCATGTGTGTCTGTGACATCGCCTTCCAATTAGGGACACATTCCCCTCTTTGCCACCAGGGTCATTAGAGCATTATCTTCCACAGCCCTATCTCTGCATACTTTCTAAATGTTGGCGCAAACAATGTGACAGGGTCAGTTCAGGTATTTTTAATACATGGAGCAGTGTGCACTTTGAGATAAGATGGTACAAGGCTGTATAGAGGTGGGGTTGAACAAACCTTACATTTAAGGTTAGTAAAAATAGTAAAACTGTGATTTTACAGCTCTACTATTTCTTTAAAAAAAAAAAAAACCCACACACACACGATGCTATTGCATGCATAGTAGCAAGACTGGGATTGTATTTTTCAATGAATTTCATGTATGTTGTGGCTGAAGCCTGTCACTGCATGATCTGGGTAAAAGGTAGCAGTGGGGAGGTGGGGGGAACAATGAAGCATAGTATCATGATATTTTGTGGGGCTATATTGTATCAATATAAGGACAACAAATATCGATATTTACGTTAAATAAATTAAAATACTCTAGGAATGCTACAAACAAGAGGGCTCATCTCATAAGCCATCCTGAAACAATTAAATAATTAGCAGCAAAGCTACCTCATTATTCAAGCTTACGCAAGCTAATGGCGTCCTCAACGTCCTCAGTAACTGGCTGGTGATTATATTTAACGTCTTCACATTCTGCTATCGACCGCAATGTGTGGTGACTAAATGGTTTGGGGTATTGCGCACTCATGCACCACTGCAAGACAGGTGCACAGGTCGCCTGATAGGAGGCAAACTGTCTAATTTATAAATGTTGCTGATCTGTCTGGATGAGTCTTTGTCAATGAGCAAAACTTGAGGGAACTCAACTTAACTGGCTGCCTTCTGGTTGTATTGTTATATTCCCATAGTTAATTGTTGTGTCATTAGAAACAGCTAAATTGATCCCATTCAGTCGCAGACTCATAGCAGATTGATTCAGTGTTATTGCAACATAATGCGATAAATTGCAATATATGTTATCACAAAATGGTAAAACCCAATAACATGTTGCAAGTAAAGTATTATGATAATATTGTATTTCACCTCTAGTAGGAAGTGGATTGCACAGCTGATATTCCAAAGAATGCATAGTTGAACATCTTAAATAGGTAAAAGACACTTTCACCTCAGCTGCTGCGCCTCTCTGTCCCACTTTATACTTTTTTCTTGGCATCTTAGGCAATCAGATAACAATCACTAAGTATTTGCCTAGATGTGCAGTCGAATGTAAACATTAAAATGTCCCAATGCTTACCCAAAAGGATATAACAAGAAAATGTCAGCAGCGTAGGACGTGATGGTTCTTTGTCATCTTATCTTGTGACCTTTCGCAAGTTGCAAATGACTTTGTCCTCCTAATTGCAATGGCTGAAAGAAGCCACACATGTATATTAGTTCTTATTTTTCATTTTCTTTGCAAGCGCTCCCAGAAAAAATCTGGTGCTTGAACGGCGACAGACGGTCGGAATAATAACTGTGTGCTATACTGTAACTGTCCATGATGCTCTGGCGTTTGAAATCTCTTTTTGTTCTTCAACATATGGTTGATAAACTCTTTAAACTCACCCAAGTCAGAGGAAAAAAGGCAGGACTCTGACAGGCACACACACAGAGTGGGAGTCCAGCTTTCATAAAGGATAATAACTACTCTTTTAGCTACTCCGTTTTCTGTGACATAGCGCCAAAGGCTAGATAAAATACCACGCGTTTCCCACTAACCCGATTTTCATGACGCCGAACGTACATCTATGAACGCCATGCAGACAAACAGACAGATAGACAGAGAGAGCAGTAGACAGACGGGACATGTATCTGGAGGGGAGAGTGGTATTCTGTGAGGATTGATAGACTCCATATTGTGAGCTAATGATCTCCCTAGGGCGCTGGGGAGAAACGATGAAACCAGTCTGCATGACACTGTCACACTCCCTATGTCACGCTGCCACCTTCATCTCTCAGTCTTTTCTCTCCCTCACTTGCTCTCACTCTGTCTTCCTCTCAACCTCTCTTTTTTCCCCCCTTCCTTGGGGAAATGCATCGATTCACCTTTGTTTGTACTGTCACCCACACATATTCAGCTGTCACGGCGAGGAGCGGAGTTCACTGAACTGATGGAGCTGATTTAGAATAAGAGTCATAAGCTGTCCCCATTTCCCAAAAATGAAACTCCATGACATCTATTCTCATTTAGTTCAATCTGGACAAAAAAAACCGACAGAAATGTCTGTAGGAGGTGTTTAAAAGATGGTTGAGAATAGGTGGGAGATAGCATCATACTCCAGGCTTTGCAGACATAATAGGGAAAAGATCTTTTTAAATCAATTGTCAGCGCTCTTACAATCACGGGCACAATGAGCGCATTCACCAGTTGTGTTGATGGAAAAGCACAATCATTTCCTGCAATCTGATTCACGCTGCCTTGCCAAGCTGTCACCGCTCCAATAAAAAACAAAGGAGGAGGCAAACACACAAAAGTATAGAGGTTTGGAGCTAACTGGAGGTGGAATGTTACCTGTTACCTCTGACACGTTATATCCACCGGTATTTTTGCTGAATTGTTGCTATTGGAAAAACCAAAGAGTGTGTTTGCATGTGCACTAGACAGATTATGAAAGAACAAACCCTTGGGCACAGACCCAGACGCACAGGAGCAAGACACTAGGTGTGACAATGACATTTTGCATCTCTTTTAAACTGTATTTTTGCCTTTGTATAGTCATTTTTCGTGTCTTTGAATTGTTGCTGTTTTGTATCTCTTTGTAGTTCATGTTGGGCTGTTACACTGCGATTGTTACACTGACCTCACGTTTCAAACGGAGGCTGCGGCACACTCGCTCCATACCCCTTGGTTTCCATAGGCTTCTCCAGTAATCTATCTGTAGCTGTGCCTGTGCTTGTAGTGAAGACAAACAGGCTGAAAAGAAAATGATTTTTCCTGGCACCACCGCATCAGCTGTCTGCCTCTTAACGCGGGCCTTGTGCTTCTGCCCTCATCCGGCTCTGAAAACAAATAATCTCCTTTCGTTGCTGACACCTTGGCATCTTCAGTTCATTTCTACTTTTCCTGTCAGAAAAAAAAAGCCCAGAATTACAGTTTTCTCAGCTTCACCTCTCGTTACCTCGCCTCTCTTCTTGATCAAATGTACACAGCCAGGGCTTTGTTTTGATTACTTTGCAGCCTTCATATTGTCGACTTGCTTTATACAGATAAGGACGCTTAAGAGAGAATGACAGAGTAGGTGAGCCACAGCCGGTGACGTCTGAGTAGATGTCGGCTGTATTATGTCTCGGTTCTGTTTGAAACGGCTAAGACTGTCTGAATTCTCTGCTATTTCAGCCATAGTCTGTGCACTCGAGTGTGGACATGACTGACAAAGAAAGTGCAGCATTTGAAGAGATTTATGTACCTGGCCTACTGTTTGAGAGTGCACAAACGCCCTCTGTACATCTGAGTCAGCATGCCATTTTCTGATAATGGTTTGCTTTCCTGCGTCATTCTCTTAGCTTCTCTGACATTAAAAAAAAAGTGAGTAAAAAGTGTCATTATGCATGCCATTACAAATCTCAGAGGAAAAATAACATTGATTGAAGGCCCAGGGGACTGTGAATCACTTACTGAACAAAATCCATCTCAGCGGCTTCATCTTGTCACATGCAGGTGCCAGCATGTTGTCCTGTTTGTGCCACAAAAATAATGGCATTTCTGAGTGTCTGGAAAACATATTTTGTTTCACTTGAACGTTAAATTATTCTACACTGCAAATTGAAGTAAAGTCCTCCGAGTTAAACCTTTAGTATTTCTGCAACAGACATTAGTTTTTAGCCAATAAAGTTTACTGACCAGACAATAAGATTTTAATATATTTTTACCGTCCAATCACACAATAATCATAGGATAGCCTATTTGACAGTGTTATTGATCAATAACGGCTCTGTCATTAATTTGTCATGCTTTCCAGACTTCCCAGATTGCACTTTAGTTTCTCATAAAACCACAACCATTATATTTCTTACCTACTCATGTATTTATCTGCCAAAATGTGTAGCCTCAACCAGTAAACCGCCGTGGCAAAATAAAATGCTTTTATAGCAACTCTTCTCAGCAAGCTTTAATCACTATAATTTCCTGGGCTCTTATGACTGCTTGCTTGGATTGTACCAGTTGGGGAAACTGATCAATATGGAGGATATAACCTATACAGGGCATTTACTCAGTAATAATGGCTCTTTAATTTGCCAGCTTTGTCATACACCGTGTCAGACAAACTGCAACTTTCTCCAGCGATGGATGACACAAATTATTCTTCTTAGAAAAACACCAGTGGACAAATGTAAATGTGAAGAGGGGGCCCCATTGAGAAGATGATTGCTTCCACAGACAGATAATAAAAACAATGAAAGGCCAACATCTTGCCCAGTTAGTATGGGCTGTTGGATACAGACATATTGATTCACTGTGTCTCATTTTGGACGCTTTTTTTTTTCTGCATACACTTCCATGTACACTATACACTTAATAGCACAGTGGGTGTATTTCACATGTGTGATGTCTAAGTTGTGAAGTTGTCTAAGATGACATATCCAACATTTGACCTTGACTGACACACTTGCTGCAGCATTTAACAAACATTTACAACTTATCAAGCATTTAACAACCTCTTAAAACCCATATTTTACTCACAATTGAAGGTAGAAAACATCAGATGTTTAAAATAAGAAAATGCATTTGTCTCTTTAGAACCTGTGTATACCTTTTAGCACTGATAGTGCTCTTTCAGATGCCCAAGTATGTAATTCCATTCACACTGGCTGTAGCTCAGGAGGTAGAGCAGGTCAGCTGCTGATCGGAAGGTTGGTGGTTTGATCCCTGGCTCCCCCAGTTTGCATGCCAAATATCCTTGGGCAAGATACTAACCCCGACTTGCTCTCTGATGCATCCATCGGAGTATGAATGCGTATGAATGATAGATAGAAAAGCAGCTTGTGTGAATGGGTGTGTATGGGGTGAATGCGGCGTGTTGTATAGAGCGCTTTGAGTACTCCAGGATAGTAGAAAAGCGCTATATAAGAACCAGTCCATTTTACACTGATGAAGTTATGGATCATGTTCACATAGGGCTTCTTCTTTGGATAATAGAGCTTTAACCTGCATTTGCAATTTCTGGAAGTGTTCCACAATTTGTAGATGCCATCTTTGCAGAATGATGAAATTTGCCCGTCTTTACTCGGCCTTCGTGAGATGCTCTTTATACCCGATCATGTTGCTGGCCTGTTGCTAATCAACCTGATTACGTGCAATTTTCCTACAGTCGATTCTTTTTTGTACCTCTTACTTTTTGTTTTTTAAAGTTTTTATATTTTGATTTTACAGTGTCCCAGATTTTTTTCTGAATTTGGTTTGTAATTTGTCTATATTGAAGACAATAATTAATATACATAAACACAGTGTGTTAAACTAGCTAGCTAGCTAATAATCCTGCTAGCACTGGAATCATCATTGCAGATGACAGTGTAACCGCCTCCTACTAGCAGAAAAGGGATTGGTGATCATTCCCCGTCTGAATCACTGCCTGGATGGAGATCAGCCTTTCACCCTCAACTTTTAGACTATTATGAAAACACCATCCGGGTAGCTAGTAGTGTAACACTTGTAAATACACACACTTGTGCACTTAAAATAGCAGGTAAATATGCATGATTTGAGTCACAGTAATTATGTTCTTGAGCACATGAACCATACCAATTGCTTAGTTGGGGGGGAAACTGTTTGTACATGATGGCATCGCTTGGAAAAACAAAAGTGACAATTGGGAGTAAAAGTCTCTGTGGTGTTTGCTATACTGCAAATGGGACTGTAAATATGCATCACTGATGAACATCTGTTATTGTCCCTACAGAGACAGAAATGGGATACACAATTTGTTTTGGACTGTACATATTGTAGATATTACAGGTGGGAGGAGATTATTAATTAGGCAGCGCAGCGGTTTGTAATAATTTCAAATGATGAACCTTTTCAAACAAAGCTATTTATTTGTCTCATAAACTAATTTTATATTTTTCTATTTGACAATATTTTAAAGTAAAAGGCAAAAAAGTTTCCAAAAGTCGGGGTGGCCATATTCTCTAGAATTAAATTGATCTTCAGCAAAGTGGATTTTTAGTACATTACCATCTTTCTTCTTTTCCACACACACACACACACACACACACACACACACGTATACACACTTATTCTCACTGCTAAAACAATTACAGGTAGTTTCCCTCTGTGTTAAGAGAGCGACTGAGGTGTTCTTGTTCTATAATTACAACTCTCATCATGCACATCCCACTGCAATGCCCCAAACCACCATATCTGCCTCAGCCACTTTGTTCAATGGATGTCAGATCTCACTGTGTGGTCTATGTTGAGAGACCATTATATTTAAAGCACTGTAGGAAGTTCTGAAACAGCAGGGCCACTCAGTTCCTTTGTTCTAATTTCCTCTCTTCCTCTGCTTTTGACACTAGCTTTCTTGGCACTGTCTTTTTTTTGTGCAGTGACACCTGCTCCTTTCCTCCTCTCTTTATTTTCTTTTTTTTTCCCCTAACCTAGTCTCTTTATGCTTCTCTTTTTATACCCCGGCCAATCTGTATGCCTCGTGTGCTTTCACACCCCATTTTCCAATGCTGGCTCTAGGTATTCTCACTGTGGAGAAATCTGTCTGTTTCATTTGGGTGTGGAAAGAGTATGCTAATATTGCCTGCTAATGCCCATTGGGTGGGATAATGGCAGCCATCACTCACTGATGCAGCACAAAAACTGACAATTTGCTCTCCTTACGCTGACAAACAGCATATACTTCCCACCGTTCTGTCACTCTGTCTTTTGTTTTTTTATTCCCTTTGTTCACACTGAATCTGTCTTCCCCCTCGACTGTCTCTCCAAGTCTCCTTACTATTCTGTTTTCATCCACCGTTCAGTCTTTCAAGTTGGTATCGTACAACAAGACATAGGCCATGACCCTTGAAGGATGCTATTGCAAAAATGGAAACTGCACTTGGATCTAAAAGCTTTACAACTGATCGTTTTACTCATGCATAAATTATTCAGGCAAGTCCTGAAAAGAGGGACACACTAAGAGTCATGGCTACAATTACAAGTCAATCATCCTACAGGGAATTATTTTTGCTGTGATGGAATTATTGGCAGGATAAATGGCAGATATATGACCAATATGCATGCCCTTAAATCCTACCACAAATCAAAAAGGAAATATAGTATTTCTTCTCTCTGTATACATTTCTTAAGAAGCAACTTTACACAACAATGCAGGATGTTTAAGTATCGACCTGCCAGTGTATATAATTTCATTCGACAGTGAAACGCTGTTCTTTTAAAGTTCAAAATCAAAGTCACAGTCATTGTATCTTTTTGGGTTATTTCCTTTATAAATGCTTGCAATTCCCATAAACTGAAAAGTGATGACAAGCTGCAAATGCAACGTGGGAACATAATCGCTTTTTAAAGTTAATAGGTGAAGCAATTTCTTATTTAAATGCTATACTTTGCGTATTATATTTTGACCACTCACCACCTATCCTAAATTTATTGTCTTAATTCTGTAACTCTCCTATATACAAACCTGAAAAATGATTTGCAGTCAAAACATTTTGCAACTTCATTAAGCTCATGTGTTCATATATTTTTCATTTAACCAGGACAAAACATGAAATTTCGTATCAAACTGACGCAACTCGTGTACAAGATCATGACAGTTGATGAGAAGTGGGTCTTTGCACCACCTTTAGCCAAGAGGCCGCACATCAGGTCACAAGAGTGAACAGAACCATGCCCTGAAAGTTTTCTGCACACCAACAAAATTCACCATCCCCTCTACATTCCCTCTATTTGGAATTCTGCAACTTTTTCCTCTTCCTCTAAATTAAAGTTAAAGGATCAGTGGTTTCTTAGAGTGAAGGAGATCCTCAAGCATGTAATCAAAAAAGGATTTTGTATTGAAAAACAGTAGGAGGACTGTTATTATTATATCAGACCCCCCGGCGACCTCTAGTCGCTAGGGGAAAAATTTTATTCCCTAACCTATTGGCCAATATTGGAGGTTGCTGGTTGTTGCCAGGTAAAATTGGCCATAGAGAACATACTGCACCCCAACCCTCCTTGTAATTGCCACAGCTGCCCATAGTTTGTATGGAAGATGCCAAATTGTCTACAAACACTTGCCATTCTACTCTCCAGGCTGCAGTTGAACTTGAAAAGTGCGATTCAACCAGAAATGGAGAATGTTCACTTTCAGATTAAAAATTACAGCCAACAAATTTCAAGAGGTGCAACTTTCACTTTGATATCTCTTTTTCTGGTTTGCAGTGCACTTTTCACAATTTCAGTGCTGCTTGGGGAGCAGCTTGGAAGTTTTGCAGACAAAATCTTCCGTACAGGCAACCACAGCAACGTCTGGCTGGAGGTTTGCTGGCTGATTTTTGTAGTTACTTTGACAAGTGACCAAAGTACTTGCAAGGAGCTGCACTGTACACCTCTTTTTGACCAGTTTCACACTGCTGCAATTGTTAGCAACTTCCAGCAAACACTTGCTAATTGGTCGTGGAACATACTTTTCCCTAGCAACTGGTGATTGCCAGATGGTTGCCAGCAGGTCTCTAGGTCTGTGTAACTTTATGGATAGTGCAACTTAACATTCTGATCACATTTAGCATCTGACTAGTGGTGGTATATTATGTTGCATGCATGGTTGATCCCTGTGCTGTGCAGATTACAGATTATTGCTAATTAAATTAAAGCCACGTATGGTAACAGCACATGTAGGACTATTGGTTCACACCAGAAAACAGCTTTTAACCCCCTGCCTATAGTTCGTATAAAAAGGCAGTTAATGAAGAACTGATGTACACATATGAAATAAAGGATAAAATAGCACTGACAACAAACATCAGCCACTTTTTACGAGGGGGGCCTCGAATAGGAGGCAGTGGTGATAATAGGCGAGAGCTTGCAATATGTTTCTTTCAATTAGAACTGTGAAGGTATCTGGCATGTCTGTTCATTGCACACAAGGATAAACTGCAGAGGCTGATTTGCGTAATTACTTTGACAAGGGTTGGAGCCCAGAGGTTGGCCCAGAGAAAACATCACATTGTCCAGTCTGTTTATCCAACTGCACTGACTGATATGATAATGTAGTGAGTTGTTTTAAGTTTCACCATGGGCAAAATCTGAACTCTAATCTGATTACAGTAAAACAATATCACCTCTAAGAAGAAGGTGTTTGTTTGTCTGTTAAAACGTTGGAGCTGATTTGGATTAGGATTCAGGAATTTTGCACATACACACACAAAATCACAAAGTAATCATGATCCAAGTTCTGGATCGGGATTCTGGATCCAAGGATTCGAGTTTTGAAGGAAACTTTCAGCCTTTCATTGTTTTGCAGTAGCTCAGTAATAGCCTTGCTACTGAGGCATACTGTCTAAGCACCACTTTGCATCTTAAACACCGTGATTGCTGTAAACTGACATATCAACGATGCCTGCAGTATGAAGCTCCAAGTAGAATAATAGATGCTTTTTGCCTATATAAAGTCTGAACAGTAAATAACACATGAGTCTGGGGAAGGAGCTAAGCATAAGAGAATTCAGGTGCTACCATCTGTTTGTATTGTTAAGTGTCATAGTCCATTTTAATGCATGAGGTTTCTAAGCTTTAAAATACAGCTATTGTGGAAATTGATACAAAGATTGCACATAAATGTCCAACAAGGTGAAATAAACATAAAGCAGCATTTGCTTGTCTCATGTGAAGCTCAAGGCTGTCACAAAATGTCATTTTCTGCTGTGGCAGCATGCACTTTACAGCAAAGCTTAGCCTTTTCCCATTAACCCGACTGATCTGGGAGCGGATTCGTCTGCCCTTTAAAATCGCTGTCTCCAGGGTAACTAAAGCAGTTACTCTTGCACCTGTTAAGAACTGAAAAGGAAAAGCAGATGATTCACCTGAAGCCAGACTGCAATCACCTCTATTCATAGATTAATAACCTCCTATGGTTCTAGACCGGCAGCATTTCAGTGGGTGTTCTGCATTGTTGACGGGGAATGCTCAAACAGCATTGTACTTGCTAAGCAATCAGCTGAAAATGATTGCTAATTTTGACAGGGAATTTGATATTTTGCTGTTTTCAAATTTGTGTTTGGTTATATCTTTGTTGTAACAATGCAAAAAATCTTATACCATTGGAAAACCTGTTTATTTCCCCTTAAATTATGTCACATTTATAAGATCTCTGGGTTGATCAGCAGAATTGAGTATGTGGGTTGCAAGCATAAAAAACATGCCAAATCTTCTCTGCCAAACAGCTTATTATCACTCTTGTTTTCAGGTTCTGGTACCCCAGGTGCTGACAACTAGGTGCCTGACTGGCAACTGATTATCAACACCAGTGAGAAATGGACCCTGCTACAGCGGTCAGTTGAAATTTGCTGCCATGTTTGACTGATCTGGATGGGCCCTATGCCATAGAGGTACTTCAAACTGGTGTCCTGCAAAACCACGTAGCAGAATTATTTGAAGTGAGTCCTTGTACCATCATCAACTCAAAGGTCAAGTTCCTTCCAGCAGGGGATGTCAGAGACAGGCTGTGAAGTCCCAAGAAGACGACACAACAAGAAGACGATTTCTTCACCCTGTGATTTCTCAGGAACTGTAGGCAGTCCTCTACAGATTTGTAGTCAAGGTTTGCAAAATATTATTGCAGGTCCAGCA
This sequence comes from Oreochromis niloticus, assembly GCF_001858045.2. Taxonomy (NCBI): domain Eukaryota; kingdom Metazoa; phylum Chordata; class Actinopteri; order Cichliformes; family Cichlidae; genus Oreochromis; species Oreochromis niloticus. The sequence goes on along the minus strand of NC_031983.2, from coordinate 15,191,207 downwards.
GACCTGTCATGTGTCCTCTACCATCAGGCCTTTTTGAGCTGATGTCAGCAACATGTGCACTGAAAACTGAACATTTGGAGGAATGTTATGATCAAATTCTGCCTACAGTTTGATTGCAGTGTCAAAGTGAGGACATGGAGAAGGATCTGCTGATTGGGTAACAGCTTTTGGTGGGGGCAATGTGATTGTGTGGTGCAGAATCTCCCTGACTGCAAAAACAAGGCTTGTCATCACTGGGGGCAATCTAAATACAGAAAGATATCGAGATGAGATTCTGCAACCAGTGACAATCCCATATGAGTCTGGGACTGAACCTGCCCCCACAGAGCAGAGACTTCCTCCAGAATTTGGGTGTAGAGAGGATAGAATGGGCTCAACCCCACTGAGCGCTTGTGGGATCAACTTGGGCATGCTCCTCATGCCAAAGTGACCAACACAAACACATTGGCTGACTTACAACAGATGGGATGCAATCCCACAGCAGTGTGCGAACAAGCTGATGACCAGGATGTAGAGGGCGTGCAATGCTGTTTGTTTGTTGATGACTGTTTCCGGCCTGCAGCTGCATAGGGCCCCATTTATTGTGGACTATCTCCCAAGTTTAAACTATTAAATAGCAAGTCCATAGAATTTGAGTTTTGCCTAATTAGTATGTTTTTGATATGACTTTTTTCCCCCTTCATTGACTTCAGGAATGTATTGACAGGTGTCCTGCTTCTGTAGTTGAAACAGAAAGCGTACTGACATTTCATTATATAAAACATCAGCTACATGTTTAGTTATCTGTCTCCTTGTAGTCCTTTGAAACATCTTTTATTCTTTTTCTTTTTTTAGGGGTGTGACCACCAGCCCTCTTTGAAGATTTTAGTTAGCTAGTAATATTTTTTTCTGTCTGAGAGAGCAAAACTTACGTCACTGAAACGCAAGAAAACAAAACAGACAAGGACGAACAGAAATCGGCGGGTGGTCTAATTTTTATTTATTTTTTTTTTCAGATAGGACTTTTTTGAGGTTGTTCCTGCAACTTTATATTAATGTTGCACAATACTGTAATTGCAACTGACCAATAACCTTTGATTTCACAGCTCCGTGATTCAGAGAAAAAGAGCATAAAAATACAATATAGTAGTAGAAAAAGTGTGAACAAAATTGGAGACTGGGTGGACAAACACAAAACTTTCACCCAGGAAATTGGGGTCAAAAGTAATAGAAAAGTTGATTTACTATTTTTGGATGTAGTTCACTTGGTGTTTTCACTGATTTTCAGATTTCAGGAGTAATTTTAGACCCTGTTACAATGTTTCACAACTATATGTTGGAAAACCATTTATCCAGAAAGCCCTAAAAAACACAATTTTCCCATGTTTGTTGTTTTTCCCCAAGTCACAATATTAGTCAGTTTCAGCTGATTGTACTAATGGATCTGAATTAACTATGATGTTGTAGAAACACCAACAGGGTGATATCAGGTCACGCAGTTCAATATTCAGTGTATTTGTCATGAGAAGAAGACAGTTGTTGGGCGTTACAGTAATGCCAGTGGGGTTGCTGAGGGTCACTGATCTGCAGCCCCGCAGTCCCAGAGATGGTGGCTGTTGTGTGGCTGGAGCAAGACAACACTACCCAACTCTGCAGGGTCAAGGCACAAGGGACTACGGGGTGCTCTCCCTTCAAATGTGACAAATATGATGTGACATGTCAGTGCATGCTCAAGAACATCGCCCTCTTTCACTCATATTGGTGTATTATTTTTTTTGCTTCTGTTCCTTTCCCTGGTACACAAACACTCCCACACACTGGAACAGACACATACATCCAAAAAAAAAGAAGGAGTTCACTCTGTCTTCCTCACAAAAGCAGACACAGAAACACAAATACACTCAAACAGGGAAATATAGTTACTCACTCTTGCATGAATACACACACACGCACGAAGGTACACACACTCTACTCCCCCTGTGGCTGTCATCAAAAGCAGCCACTCTGCCCTACACTGTGTAAAAGTAACAGCTTGCTTTTATTTTTCCCTTTCCACTGTCTTCTCTTTTCCTGATGTTCACTCCTCCTCTCCACTGCGGTGCCTTCCAGTCATTCCATGTCATCCCACCTCTCCCACACCTCTCCTACCAGCCGACAGTTAAGTGCATTTGCAGACCCTCTCAGATAGGCTGTCATATATATTTCAAAACCATTTCAAAAACCGATTTAGACGGACAGAATGCACATTCACCAAGAGGCTGTGCGGGGCTTATATTCGCACAGTGGCTTTTCGGAGTCGTTTTTCCCTCCTTCAATAAGACATTTTTGAATGTCATGCTCTCATTGTCAATGTAGCGTATAAGTGTACTCATGATTTTGTGACTTTCAACCTGGGCAAATAAAATATTTCACTTTTTTTTTCCTATCAACTTTAAGAAGACGTATTCACTGAACCAAAAGGCAACTTTTTAATTCCTTTAATTAAAAGGATCTCTTTAGTGTCATCGGCGATATTTGCTGCTTACTCTTAGTAACAAATTTCTCTTAACATAAATAATGATGCACAGATTAAACATGTGAAAACAGAAACGCTGGTGGTTGTGAAAGAAAACGCATCAAAGCAAGTGGTGACACTTGGAAAATCACCCCAATTTGTATTTTCTCCTTTGATGCTGGTAGATTAATTGTGCTCATTTCACCTGCATGTTTGCTTGTCCTCACAACCCCCACACCCAGTGCCGTGAATTCTGGGAAGTGTTAATAATATTTAAAGTTAAACGCCATCTGTTCCCAGGGTCTAACCTGAATACCAATACGGCTGCAAATGTTGCAATTAACAGAGCCAAGATGTCAGAAACACCAGACAGGAAGGCTTTAAGCCTCCTGCTCCAGGAAAAGAGAGGCAGATGTGATGTGAGCAGAGATGACTTTCCAGTTCTCGGGGGGGGAGAACACTCCTCTTGTCCCCTTTTCACTACCTCCATCTGCCCTTATTTGATGAGATCCTCAGTATCATCTTTACTTAGGGGAATCTGCTTTTTAAAAAATACAGGCCTTATAAAATGCTTGTCTCTCTCCATTTGAATGTTTTACACAGCGAGCAGAGCCAGATCAGTCAGGTGAATGAGAAGCCTGCTGTTATTTTTTTCAGAAATTAAACCAAATTGCATTTGCTCCGCCATACGCAGTTCGTCGCCACGGGGATGTTCTGTGTGCACATGTGCTGTTGTGAATGACGAAGAGCAGGATCCATATGAATAGTTTGATTAAAACAAAATGTAGACTATCAAACTGTGTACAATATGTTAGACTTACGCTAACGCGGATAAATCTGAAAATGTAATTTATGGGCGGAAAGTTTTATCATCCACAATCCTGTTTTTAGATCATTATCGAACTGTTTGCTGTCAATATTTACATTTCCTCTTCTTCTTTCACAAACAAGATGGTGCATTAAAGTCAGGATCTGCTAAAGCTGATTTGGCCATGTCACATCGCGCTTTCCCTGTGATTATGTTGTTTTTCAGTTGGCAGACTGCATAATGAATGACATATCGTTCTGTTTGCTACCAGCACTTGCACACACATGCAGGCTGAGATTGCGAGAGCCTCAGACCCACAGGAAGAGCAGGTGATTGAACATTTAGCTGACTTACATTATGATCTACAGAAACAGCCGTCTTCTATGTAAGCTTTGACCACTGATTTTTCATTTTTCACCAACAAAAAAGGTCCAAATTTGGGTTTAACATCTTTAAATCTTTAACTTAATGTGGAGCTTAACACACTTATAAGACCATAACGTAAAAAAAAGAAAGAAAACACAAATTCTAGAAATTTTACTCTTAAAAGTATCTTTTTGGTTAAAGAGCTTGCACATAATAATTACAAAAATACTAGAAATTAATTATTATTTTTTGGGTGGTGGTCTAATGTGAAATAACCCCAAATTCGTATGTATAGATGGTAAAAAACAAAAAATCAATGCAATGAAATAAATAATAACAATCAGTGACAGAAACAAGCTTTCACAGACTTCTGAAAGAGATAAAAGAAAATCTTTCAGTAACAAGACGACACAATTTCCGCTTCCCCAACATGTTTTTATGCTACAAATTAGACTTAAACTCAACATATTTTCTAAAAACACAACGCCTGCCTGCATTCGACTACATTCAATTACATCTGATTACATTCCAAAACAAAGCGGAAGAAAAATAGAAAACTGCAATGCATATCAGGCATGATCCTTGATATTTCATCATCTGACAGTTGGTGGCAAGTCTTTTAGTATTGACAAAAAAAAAGCTCACCTTTCCTCACCCACACATTCACACGCCAGCATTAAGCAAGAATTTCAAAAGTGAAAATACATTTGAAATCACTCACCCTGGCCTTCTATTCACATTAATCTGGTGGTTTTGACCCTTAAAGATGAGCTCTCAAAAGCAGATACTGTCAATTTCAAACTTCCATTATCCCTTTTCCTCGCTCTCTTTCACTCCCCGCACTTCACCGAGTCCACAGTGGAGTGGTGGCGAGAAGAAGCTGGCCGTCCCGGTGGGATCATCGGTGTCACTGTTCACACATTCAGGTTCGTGTGACATTGACCTGTGGGCGACAGTGAAGCTCCTTTCTTTGGAGACTTAGGTGTTGCCAAGGCTGCTGAAAGCGCCACCAGCGAGGTCACGCTGTGAGGCATGTGGCATTCGATGCATTTACTTTAATGATTCAGGCAGAAAAAGTCTAACAGTCCCGCTGTGACCCAGTGACCCGGAATCTGTTCAGATTAAAGTCTGTCGATGTTTGACGTTGTCAAAGAGAAATATGCCACTTGTGAATCAAAAATCTGTATTACCCACGAGAAAAATAATCAGGGTGCTTTGATACTATAAAGAATTTATTACCCATATGTTTATAATCTGGGAATGTGTCCGATTATTGCTGGGATGGTCCAGTGGGCATGTTAGATTGTATGCTCGTCGGGGGTGCAAGCCATGACTTCCAATATCAGCTGGCCTCAAAGCTGCTTCTATAATGCATGAAGATCAATACACTGTGGCTTTGTGACTGAGGCCTTGCAACTCTGTGCCCATATCAAGTATTCTCGGCAACTGCCCTGCCGTTTGAAGAGATCTATGCCTTTGGATTTATCAGGGCTCTGGGGATAACAGACTACAGGCTGGATACCCAAACTGCTATTGTTTGGTACAAAAACAAAGCTGGCAATGCTGTGTTTAGGGTATTTCTGACATTTGCAGTTTTACGACAGTATTTGATGACGGCTTTCAGAGAGGCATTTTCAAGAGATCAGAACAAAAGGGGCATTACACCAGTAATCCATCGTTTCTCCAAACTTTGTGCTCTAAAGCTTCCCCATTAAAGAATATGGTTGGTGTTTTTATTGGATTATTTATCTATTTTTTTATAAATAGTTTTTATGTCATGGTCATAATGGAAGCTTGGGCAGTATCAGCACATCACTGGAGGGATATCTGAAGCTACAGTTTCAAGAAAAAGACTAGTAAAAAAGTGTGGTCTGATCTTCATAGTTCACAGTAATAGTCAAACACAACTTGACTACAATGATGACACACAAACTCGCTCGTGTGCTTTTAATGTCTTTACTGAATAAAGTGACCAAACAGTCCCAGTGCCAGCTGAAAAATGTAACACCCATCAGTTGTTTTCTGCAGCTCCTTATTAGAATAAGTGAGGAATTGGGGCTGGTGACTTGGTTTCCTCTTCACAAATAGATTAAGGTCACAGCTGCACCTTGGCCATTCTTTAAACATGAATGCGTTGCTGTTTTACTTTTATTCTTTGGGTCATTATCTTCTTAATTGACCAGGTTCTCCTAAGCTTGAGGTGATGGACTCTGTTTTGTTCAAAAGTTTCCTCATTTGTCCACATGAATGGGGAAAAAAATAGTTTTTTGGAGAGCACTCATTTTATTTGACATGTCCTTCCATTAACATCATTTTTATTCTGTGTTTTTCTTATACTGGGCACATGAACACAGATTTTAGCATCTTTGTGCAAGATTAATAATTTTTTTGCTTTTTTTTTTTTTTTTTTTTTGCCAATGGGGTTTTAACTTCTTCCATGGTCTTTGCAGGACACCAGCTCCTAGGCAGAGTAATAAGATCCTGAAGTTTCCCACTCATTGCTCTTTTGTCTTATTCTGGATTGATGAACAAAAATGGCTTTAAACATGCTTTTTAGGGTCATTTCCATCTTTCTGTTTCTGTATAACACTTTTTCTAAGATCATATAAAAGACTGGTTGTTCACCCCAAACAATCTTTTTTAAAAGCAGACTTCAATAACCATTCTTTGTAAGCCATTAGTCATAGGGAGGGACACTTCGACGACCCACACCCCTAATCTCCTAATTGCAACACATGACTCTAAGCGGACATTGGAAGAGTCATTAGCATAGAGGTTACTTTTTCCAGCCTGCACTGTGTGATTACTCTGTGTGTTCAATAAAAACACGAAAACTACAGCTAATTCAGTGTTATTTGTTTTGTCCGATTGTGTTTGCAATTGCGACTTAGTTCAAGACCCAATCTTACAGGCAATGAAAATGATCAGTATTTTTGTGCATGCAAAACTAAAGAAAAATATTCATCAGCAAGCACAGTGAGTACTGGGAACAGTCAAAGCTGGTCAAATCTGCTTCTCTCACATTCTCCAAAAGCAGTTCACCCCCCCTCCCCCTGGTGTGGTGACAGTTTTGTATTACACTGAAGACACTCCACACTCAGCATAGATTAGTTAAAGATTCCCTGAAGATTTTTATTTTTTATTTTCAAGAAATGAAACCCATTTATGTTCAGCTATTTTCAGTGGAATACATTTTGTTCATCCCCTACCTCTCAAAATGGGTTTAATGCATAAGTACATTTATTGTGAAGCCGTATATCCAGAAGAACACATTACATTATGCAAGTGATTTTTCTAACACATCCACATGTCGTTAAAAGCTCCTCTGGAGTGTGAGAATGGATGTTTATCGAGTCAGTCAGTCGTACTATTTCATTTCATATCTGAACTTTTTCAAGGTCAGGGTCATGGGCTGGAGCCTATTCCAGGATACACTGGGCACCTGGCGAGTAAACACAGTGGCCCTCCATATTGAGAGAAACCAGGTAATGACTTGCCCATTTGGCATCATTTAAACTTCAAACAGAAGCACCTGGCTTCAGACTGGGGTTTCAGTGGCCATTAGGACACTGTTCTGCCAAAGAAGTTATCAGTGTTTGTTTTCACATACAGCTCATAACATTATTAAAGCAGATGAATATAAAAGCAGGACTTCTGGTGCTTAAAACTGTACCCAGGTCCACCTAAACTATATCTACTGATGTTTACTTTTCAGTGCACTTGTTCTGAACCTTCTGGGCTTGTGATTCTTAGACTTATTAAAAGCTGAAAATCTCTACTTGTGATCAATTTCAATAGGACTGCACTATTTTAATAGCACTCTTAAGTCCAATAGATAATTTAGTCCTCCCAGCAGGAATGTTATTAAAATATTGCAGTGATTTGTGTCCTGCTCTCTGCCATGTCCTTACTACACAGACTCACACAGACACACACAGTTTGTGGGAGAGATACACACAGGGCCATGCTGGAAACAAAGGTAAAAACACCAGGAACATGAGGGGGAAGAAGTAAGGATGTGGCAGAGATCAGGACACAAATCACTGCAATATTTTAATGATATTCCTACTGGGAGGACTAAATTATCTATTGGACTTAACCGAGCTATTAAAATAGTGCAGTTCTATTGAACTTCGCTTTTTTTAGTTCTTAATATCTAATATATCTCTTCTATAGTGTTTCTATAGGACATAAATATAGCTTGGGTTGTATTTTTCATGTCTAGTTAATAGTCATAAAAATGTAACACAGTGGGAAATAGAACATGCAACTATCCAGATTCACTCCTACAGTGGAAGGCATTTATCTCAGCCACATACCTTGTATGCTTTGTGTGACTTTCACAACCTGATGAAGTGTTATACCCAACAAGGCCCTGGGCGCTCTCCCCCACTGCCTAATGGCCTACTCTAATGGCTGTTTGTCTTGTTTCATTGTAATTGGGGGGCAACTGACACTGCAGCAAAGTCTCTGCTGTCGCTTTTTACTACTGAGATTCGTCTGCTGGCCCCCTCTGGGTCCTGTGCTTTGTAGGTACCAGTTTCTTCTCTAATGATATCATAATTGCTGTTTTCCCACACAGTGGACAATGGTTGCCAAGCCTGAAGGTGGCCTAGAAAATGAGCTGGAGATCAAACCGGGGACACCACGACAATGAAGATAGTACAGATGCATAAAAAATAAAGACATACTCATCAAAGGAGAATGTATTGCGGTCCCTTTTTAATACCGATGTGTCTCCCTCATTCTTTCCCTACCAGCCAAACCATATGGTTATCCACAATCCATCATTAGTGTAAAGAAGAAATGCAAATGTGTTTTCTCTGTGTCAGTCAATGTCAGTGCAGTCAGTGTGTGTCCTTGAACAGGGTGTAAGAAGCTGAGATATTAACTTGACCCGTGTATTGATCCACACTGTTAGCCTGACATCCAGATGCACATTTACATACATGTACCAAGATGAACTAGCAATATTTTTCTTTTTTTTTACGCTCCTTTCTTGAAAGGTCTGTTTCTACAATTAAAAAAAAGACCAGCTCCAGTCCTCTCAGCACACTCAGAAAAGTGAGATAGCGCAGCCAGCGCTGTTTGAACAATCATTTCTCAGTCCAGCTGAATTCATGCTGACGCTCCGGTTTGCTCAGTTTGCTTTCTGAAAACTCCCCTCTTCCTCTTTTTAATCCTCTGGGTGGTGGGGTAGTGAGATGGTGGGGCGGTGTGGAGAAAGAAGGAGAGACCAGCATTGAATGCTGACAGGGACATAACTTGCCTACCCTGCATACCTTGTTTACAGTCTCCCTCCCTGCTGCTATACCCTCCTCTCTCAATGGAGCCATAAAAAACAAATAGGGGCTTTTAGAGAAATTGCCTGTGCACTGAAGATTAATAACAGTTGCACAAGTTCACCCAAGAAAGTCTCCAGAAGCAAGAACGATATTGGAAGATTAAAAGTGCCACATCCCTAAATTGGAATGATTCAGTGCTCGGGCCGCTCTCTAACCAGCTTATTGGGAGTCAGGGCTTTGGTCTACCTGCCAGACAAAGAGCATCATTAAGTATTTACTTCTGGATGAGTGTCTACTGCATGATGAGCTGAGGGTGTTATCGATCCCGCGTGTCTGAGATTGAAGTGGCCTGGGAGTTGTGGCAGGAGCACAGAAAAGACAGGTCATCCTGTTTGAGTGCAGGTCAGCTTTTTGACGTTTGCAGCCGAGTAGTTTAAAAAGAAGCGACGAGAACACCAATTTGACCCACTGACATCAACAACATTGTAGATCTTTTGGCGGGCTGTGGGACCCATTCAGTACACATTTACTATGCATTATCCCTTTATATTGAAGACTGTGGATTAACCCACCAACCAGAAACAGTGGTAAGAGTTTGTCAAATCAGTAACGTTTGATGAACGTACTGCTTGTCATCAGCAAAACTGAGAGCCTGGTTGATGAACTAAGAAGAAAGGAGGACAAGATACACACCCCTGTTTGCATCAGTACGGCTGAGATGGAACAGGTGAGGCTCAGTATAGTAAAGAACCAGTCATGCTCCCATCCCATCTACACACTGGTGAAGAAAGCTCAGACATGACCCCACCTCTTAAGGAAACCAAGGCTGATCATTTTAGTTGTTTTTAGCATAGATGAGGAATAAAAGTCATGGTAATTGTAGACATCACAAGCCCATACAACCCAAGGCTCTGCAACAGGTCCAGAACATCACAGATAAAAGCATTAATGAGGATGAGAGAGGTCTGAGCCTGAAGGACTTTAAAATTATTGAGCAGTATCTTTTATAAGAATTTTTCATAAGGACTGAATTCACCCTCAACACTTCACCATGAAAAACTCTGTTTCATTGAAAAAAACATTTTTTCTAATGATGGAAAAACTATATCTGCATGCTCTTGAAATGAGCTATATAATGTCCATCATGAAAAAAAACACACTAAAAATAAGTTATTTAAGAACAGCTCATTCTTATTTTATTTTTGAGTTTCAAGTAAGGTCAAGTAGCCTCGTTTCCTGTGTTGCTGTAACAGTATTATCGTAATAACATTATATATTACTAAGAAAAAAAAAACTAAAGCTATTATTGTGAATATTCAGCCCCTGGTTAACCACGACACTTTGATCTGCATATTTTCAGCGGCGCCCCATAGTTTCTATGGTAACAAGGAGGCGCACACGTCTCCGGGGCAACCGGGTCTAAGCGTCTCAGAAGTTGATAGCAACCACTACAGAACGCAACAGGCGTCAAGTTCTTAGAGCCGCGTAGAATAATTAGTAATTCCAGCAACATTGCCCTTCGTTAATTTGGACTTCCACCAATAGAAGCTGTGGGAATGTCGAGGAGGAAGACGGAGCTAAACGCAGAGGGCTTCACCGTAAAGGCCACTTTGAAGAACGCAGTGGTGAGTGTAGTTGTTTCAGTTAGCACTAGCTATAATAGCAGTGGGGAGCGTTCGTATACACTTTCTTTTTCTGAAAGAGATGACTGTCACCTTGCGTGCATCCTGGAAGCCCACGTGCAGATATTAATATGGTAGCTGATGGAAAAAGAGGGATGGATTTTATAAGCCATTTTGTGAGAGAAGTGCCAAGCCCATTGCGGCAAAATTTATAGAGCTGGTTACATACAGTTAGTCACATTGAATGTCATTATCATTGTAACTTTACCTGCTACAGCTGGAGAGGCCTGGCATATAGTCTTATTTTCAGGAAGTAACTGAATATAATTCACCTCATTGGCTAGTTGAATCTCCTCTCTTCATGATTGGCTTATACTTGTCATGTTTCTTTACATTAAATGGTAAATGGACTTGTGCTTATATAACGCTTTTCTACTCTAACTGAGCACCCAGAGCACTTCTTTGACACAGTGCTTTTATTCTATCTTTTTAAGTGCTATGTCTAGCATTCATGTACACACACACACACACACACACACACAAACACATACACTCTCTCTCTCTCTCTGATGGCTGCATCAGGAGCAACTTGGGGTTCAGTATCTTGTCCAGGGATACTTCAAAATGCTGAATGGAGGAGCCAGGGTAAAACCACAAACTTTCTGATTAGTGGACAATTTGCACTACCTCCTGACAAATGCTTGTCTCTGTCTGAGACAAATGCTTAAATATGACTATAGGGACCCGCTAGAAATGGTGTTAGACACATTTCAACCAATTTAAAGATATTTATCCATCTGTCTGTCAGTGTTCCTTGTTGTCTGCAATTTTGATCAATCATGGACAAACATTATGGGAAAAGAAAACAAATGTTTTCAAGCTATTTATTTAATTCCAGCCGAGATCATACTGCAGTTTTAGACTATTTAAGCTTTCATTCACAATTCAAAGCGCCTCCTGTCTGCTTCTTTCTCACACACACATACTGATGGACAACTAGCAGTAAGGAACCTGGCAGTGACTAACAGCAGGGAACAGGTCACTGTCAAATTTTAAGAATAAAAGAACACAGTTTATCAAAGGAAGACCATTCATCCATCCTTGTTCTTCCACTTAGCCATTTAAGGGTTGTGGAGGAACTGGAGCCTATCTCAGCTGTCATAGGGCGAGAGGTAGGGGTACCATCTAAACAGGTCGCCAACCTATTGCAGTCCTTAATGAATAGCCAATATGCTTTAAAATTTTGTAATCTACTAAAAAACCCACAGTTTCACACAGGAAGTTTTGCTGTTGATTACAGCCAGGATAAGTATAGGAGTTGAACAGGAGTCTCACCTTTTCTAAATAAATGTCTTTACTTATTTAGTGGATGTTATCGTGATGCGTTCATGCCGTGAAATTTAAAAAAAAGAAAAGAAAAATAAAGCAGCCACAGTTAACTTCAGACAATGAACACAATACTCAGATAATTTTGAAAACAGCAGACCTCAGTTATACACATTTATCCGCTTTAGGGGGTACAGATTTTCAAAATAAATACCCCCTATTGATTTATGTTTTTAATATCAAGTGCTGTCGCTCTTCAGCTTTTTGTCTACCTATTTATCTCCAACTTTTTTGCAGCAAGCCACAGACTCAAGCCTGGCGGTAGCAACAATCCTACCGCCATTTTTCCAGAAATTGCATGGTCTTGTTATTTTTTGCTCTGCGAGCAGGGCAAAATCTCTGTGCACAAATCAACCCAGAGAGTTGAGGTAGCAATAGGAAAAATCAGAATGCCTGAACAAACTCTTCAACCATTATTCTACTGTATCTGTCTTCTATGTATGTGTGTGTGTGTGCCTAACCCTTTTGGTCAGACAAGCCTGAGTGGGTTTCACACAAACATGGAGATTTGGGAACTCTAAAATTATCCAATAACATTTATGGACTAAAATGACACTTATAAAGCCCATTCAGAAGCTATAAGGCAATGATTAGATGCTATGAAACTCAGAAACCGTGTGCTAAGAAAAATGCAAATGCTGTTTTTTATAACAGCATTTTCCTTTTATAGACTAACGGGCTTGTGGGGTGGTGGAGTTGTGTGCAGCACGTGGTTTGAGCTTAAAAGCTTATAGTTTTCGTTTTGATTGCCTTGCTACAAATAGAAAAGGAACTGCATTTATTTTTGTACTGCCTCTTGTCTTACACTGAGACAAACAAGAAACCTCCTGAATCTTGATTTCCTTGTCAAGAAGTCCCTATTTGGGACCTCAAGTGTAGTTAAACTGTTGAAGGGCTTGACTAATTTCCAAAGAAAGACTTTCTTCTTCTCATTTACTGCAAATGAAGATGGATCAGGAACGTGTAATAGGTTGTATGGCAGTGGACATTAGTCTCTATTGACTTCATGGACTTTATTGATTGGTCAGTAAAACTAGTTTTTGTCTGGCCAGAAATAGATTATTATTTAAAATCCACACTAATTGTATTTGGGCTTGACTGCTGTCTTGTGCAGAACTCCATATCATTTTACTTGAATAACTTATAGTTTACTGCAGTCTTTTTAATGAGTTTTTGGAAAACTACTGTGTCTGAGGAGTAAAGTTATGCTGTGCTTTGCTATTCTGGGATGTCTCACATTGAACATTTATAGGGGAGCGATTATGTCTTTCCTTTTAGTCAGTGACATATACAGGGGTTTTACTGCATCACAAACAATTTCAGTGGCCGGCAAAGGAAAAAAACAGTGTATTAAAAATATTTTTAAACATTTTTAAATGACTTTTCTTAATCAGTTGCCTGAAATAACAGTGAAATGCATAGACTTCTGTTAAGCAGATAAAGCAGATAGACTCATTGCTTTAACTATATGCAGAACAGTTTGCATAATCAGATGCATAATAATGACCCAAACGTATGTGGTATATATTTCATAGTGAGATAATCCTGCATATGTCCTGTTTAATTAAAACATGGTCAAATTTTCAAAGAATGAGGTCAGAGTTAACGCTTTACAGTTTTTTTTCTACTCTTGGCTCTGTATTATGTCAGCAAAGGTAGAAATCCCTAATATGGTGATCTTATTGGTCAAGCCTTCTGTTTACAAATGGAAGCAAATCTAAAGGAAGTTGGTAAAAGGCTGAATGTGTGTTTCACACAAAGGATAAACTGCACCAACGACCAGCACAACATAACTAATGATTTATTTTGAATGCTGAGTGCAAAGCTGCTCTAGCCCAACAAAAAAAAAAAAATTAGAGCTAAAATGAGCATAATAGGTTTTCTTTAAACACAAGCAGTGGTGTCATAGTCACACATTGTCAGATTACTTAAATGTAGCTTTAATAAAAGTTGCTCCAGTTCACCCACGTAAAGTCTCCAGAGTCGAGCAAGGCTGGAAGATTAACTGGAATGATTCAGTGCTCAGGCTGCACTTTATCCAACTTGTTAAAAGTCAGGGTCTTGGCCTACCTGCCAGACAAAAAGGATCATTAAAGGTAGGGTGTAAGTTTGTAGAAGCCAACAAGAGTAAACTATATTTTTTGAAAGCAAACAGCCAAATGATCCCACAACCTTCCCTTCCCTCCTGACCAACTTCAGGAGCTTCTGCTCTGTCATTGTAAATACAGGGTGTATCAAAAAAAAAAACTGTCTCTTTTCAAAGGGCTATTGTTGCCTTTACAGTAATTCTTGGTTGCCACAAAGGCAGTGGCAGCTGGTTAGAGGCAAAGCATGTCAGAGGCAACCACAATGTTTATATTTTGCTTACATCTGACTGTTTTTTCCCCCAAATGCTCTGACAAAGCTCTTCATTAGAGCTTATTTCTTAAAGGGTGCATACTAAAAAAATGTTTTCCAGTATTTTGAAAACAGGCTTCCAGGCCCACTTTACAATATCCTAAAATGCTGAATCAGTAAAAAAATAAAAGCTTTATTTTCCTCTCTAAGTTCAAAGAATACCTTACATTTAGATTTATTGTTGTAAAGCTGTTATGTTGAAAGCTTTGAGTTGGTTCATGGCTGTTTAGGGTACTGTATTGGAAAGTGTGGCATTCTTGGTCAGTCATTAGTTTAATGAATAAATATGAGCATCAGTTTAAAAATTTCTGTCAGAAGGCTTTTGGTTCTGAGACATCTTGCCTAACTGTGATGAATATTTGCGGAAGGGCCGCACAGTTCTAATGACAACGACAAATACTTGAACCTGAAGCCACAGCTGCCTTTTATTTTTTTGTAGCCGCGACCGCCTTGAGATGCAAAAGAGGCTGTGTAGAGCTATCATTGACTCGCTCTTCCTTTGTTGAAGGTCATAAACAAATCTGTTGTCAAGAGCTTTCATGAGGAAGGCTCCTGCAAAGCCCTTTAATATTCACCATCTCCCCAGAGGATCTGCTGTGTCTGGAACATGAATGATACGCGCACACCGCCATACCACTGGCTAAATCCTCAACAAAAACCATTACATTTTTCAGGGGCTTGCTTGTGTCTCTTGCTCCCTGTTTTTTTTTTCGTCCCCCGTGGTCACGGACATTTCACTCCAGAGAGGGCAGCTTTGCGGAGAGCTGTGATTTGTAGGTAACGACAAGGCCATTTCAAGCCTTGAAAGGGTATGGGGACTTGAAGCATAGGCTTATTATGCTTTAAAGTATTTGTGGTTATAGAAATTGAATCAATAGCACAGGCCCCTGAAACCCTTCCTCCTTTTTTTTTCTTTTTTTCCAGTGATTCATCCTCAAGCATTTAAAGAGAAACAAGATGCACTTTACATTCTGGTGGGAGGTCGTCACTGTACGCTTCATACAGAGAGGGCAACAAAGCTGTTATTTTCTGTGTCAGAGGCTTATTCTGGCTTGATGACAAAAAGAAAAACCCAAAACAAAACAAAAAAAACAAGAAAAAAATAACAGGTTGGAGAGAGACTGCAAACAACTGCGCAGTGCAGAAAAATGAATGGATATGACCACACACACTTTACATGGAAAGAAATGCCCCCAAAAATGGTGTGAGTGAACGATACACATCACAAATTATTTTCAGGATCATATGGAAATATTTTTGGCCACTTGAATAAAATAAATGCCTGATACTTAATAACGAATAATAACTAATTTAATTACTTTGTTAACAACACTTAATATTTAAAAGTCACAGTATTAAAAATTCTTAATATTATTTTTGCACAAGTATGTTTTTATGAAGATTAGAATGGTTCATTCTTCTGTTAGAAGTAGAATATGTTTTATTTATGTATCTGTATTTAATATTGTCATAAAAGAGAAATAAAGCATGAAAACAAGATAAAAACAATAATTAATATACTCTTCCACCACAATCTTTACATATATCTTTATATATATATATGGCACAGGTGTAATCAGTCCTTAACAGTTAGATCTTAGTTTTTCATTCAACCGTTTTAAAACACAGTTAGCATCTGGCTCGTTAGCGCTAATGCTTCGCACAGTGGAGCTGTGAACTGTATTTGGGATTATGATTCCAAACTTTGTGGCACATTTTGTTCTGAGTGGCAGAGTGTCCCATTATCTTTGCCTCACCTTCTTCCCTGTCATAAAGAGGAGCTGCTTGAGCCCGGAGCACAGTCAGGTCCTCCTCTCTTGACCACAGGTGTTTTTCTTTCAACTTTGAGCTCCTGTTCATCACCTATGCTGTGGCTGAATGGAATGACAGAGCAAGTATTGCAGTGAAATTTTAGAGATTCACAAAACTAAGTATCTATGTATATACTTGGTAGAAGCAGATTTCTGTGGTCAACCTTGTTTGAGTTGTCAGAGTCAGAGATGTGGGCAACCAGTCAAAGGTGTTTAATCAGGGCATGTTATTACATCTCGCTGCATGAATACCATTCTGAAAATAAAAACATTGGTCAATAACTATTGAGCTCACAGATCTGTCTTCTGGGTTGGGTATTGATTTATCGAATTCTGAAGATTAAATTAGAGAGGAATATATGACTTCTGATGATTGTCATGCCCTGAGATTGATTTATGTAGTCTGTAAGTTGTTGGATGTTTGCCATCACACATCCTGCAATGTTTCCTCTTTGTGTGTACTGCTTTTATGCTTAAACAACCTCAGCTCTGAGGTCTTTCAAGGTCTTAGATGTCACAAAGTCCTTTATCTAGAGAAATCCTCCTTTCTGAGGTGATAAAAGAATTTAAAGTTTCAAACATTTCTGCACTCGTATTTCATACACTCTACATATAGTAGTCTGCAATACTCTTAGTAAATAATATGCTATACATTTAAAGTAATGATTCTTCAATGAGCAATAAAGTTTTTTAAAAAAGCACCAGGCAATTTTTGGAGGTACTTTTTTTTTTTTTTTACATTTGCACAAAATCAAGATCTAAATCTGGAGATTCATGTGCCAAGGGCACGCCAAAGGAGGTGCAACTAGGGCAGGACAACATGGCCAAAAATATTTATCATGATATATATTTGAAAATTTGCGATAACGATATAACTGACGACATAACTGACGATATAATTGACGCGAGACAAAATACTTTACAACTCCACAACTTTATTAGTGCAACCCCTCTCCCCCCCCATCAAATGTATTTTCACTTAAACAAGCAGCTGTTTTTTATGTGCATTAAAGCTATATAAAAATTTAACAGTGCAAATGCAAATTCCTTTCTGACAGTTTAACCAAAAGGCATTTCCAGTGGAAACTGACCGACATATCCTGAGCATAACCATGTATATTTAACCACAAAACTTAAAAAGAGGTTTTACACACACAATGCGGTAATATTATGTTGAAGCACAGTACGTATTACTCCGCGAGGCTCCTAACTATGGTAGCCGTAATGCTCCGACAATCCATCAAGCGGTGCGGCTTCGTAGCTTACTTACTTACTTAAAGAAATAACAGCACAATAACCAGCTGCATCTTCACTGAGTCCCTCCAATTCCACCTAGTTTTAAAAGGTTTTAATTTTGGGCTAACATATTAAACACAAAATGATGGCATGTCTTTTGGAAACAATCTGTTACATCCTTGCAAGTAGAAGAAGAATCTAGAGGCTCAAATCCATGTGTTCATCCAACACCTTACAGCGACAGTTAATGTTGGTTTTTCCTGTAATATGTCACCTGTCTGAATCTCTGCAACGTAATACATGCTCAAGTACATGAACACGACCCTCTCATGCTGTGCTGCACAATTCACCTTAGAGGGCAAATCGATACAATCTACACCAGATCCCAACCTCAACTTTTGTGAAACAAGGCTCTGCAGATTGCTGAGATGATAGATTTTGGAAAATCACACCTCATTTACTGTTTACTTGGTCTCTGTGGTAAAAACCAAGGCCAGCAAACAGTGTCCCCAAGACTCATACAAGGCTCCCCACTATCCGCCAACTCCAATCCCCCAGTCCTGCCGTCATCCTGCCTTTTCACCCCACTAACCTCAGGGGACAGATGGGATACTCCATGCCAGCGAACGTGACCTCCATATCTTATCCTTCCCCCGCAGCATAATCATTATATACCTGAGCAGATGTCTCAGCCCCTTATACAGTCTCCCCTGCTATTCTCTTGCTCTCCCTTGTTCTCTCTTTCTTTCATTTCAGAACCTTTATTCAACCAGCCAGCACTCTGGAGATGAAAACATTTATGCAGAGAAACAATGGGCTATCAGACAATTACTTCATATGCACTCTAAATCGTAAACTAAATCAATTAAATAATAATGACAGTAAATTAAAAAGCAACAGAGCATAGATGCATTTTGATTTAATTGTATTGTATCATAGTAATTTGCTTTAGTGGATAGTTTGGAAGGATGCTTTGTAGAGAGTGTGTCAGAGATGTGTATATGCACATCTTAGCTATTTGTTTTCGATGCTCTAGCCCCAGAGTGTCATCGTAATAAATGAATCCATCTGAACAAATTAAACAAGTGACAGCTTTGAATTGATCCTTGATTAGGGCTTTAAATGAATGTAGAATTTCAGTACAACTCGATTAAATGTAATCTCACTTTAAAAATGTAATGTAAACTTGGTTAAAATGCTGTCTCAAATTTGATTTGTTTAGAAGATTTCAAAGTTTTTCTAATAGCTTTATGTGCATTAGTTAAAGCTTGATTTAAAATGATTAAACCCTATTTACTGAAAAACACCATAGGGTAGAATAATCATAGCAAACACAATAAGACAACAATAAGAGTCTGAAATAAAAATGAGGCTAAACGATAGCAGCAGTTTTTTTCCTTTTTGACCAAGATTGAATCCTTGAAAGTTTTTATGAAGATGAATCTGCCTATTTACTACTCTCACTTGCCATCAAAATCATTCTTCCCCATCACTCTGAACACGTTTACTGACACAGAGACTCATAATGCGCCCAGCATGAGCCATAAATTGCCCATGAAGCACACTCAGGTATTTTGTGTCTGTGTTGTGTCTTGCCTATGCAAGGCAAGGCATACTGAGCAAAGTTGGATGCCCTCACCCATCTGCTTGGCCGCCACACTTGAACTGCCTCCCGGAAATGTTTTCTGAACCAGCAGTACTTATAGAGACACATGCACTATTTTTCCGTATCCGTCTTTTCCTCCCCTCACTCCCGTGTGTTCATCTTATCAGCACCAGAAGCCTGCAGTCCATCCCAGTGAACAGCTGGGTTATTTGAGGAAGAATTGAGTCATGGTACAAAAAAGGTTAAATTGGCAATGGACTCTGGAGGCCTGCTGGCATTTCCATTACTATCGATCAACCACGGAGCCTAAAGGTCTTAAGCGCACAAAACATTGGCTGACTTGGACATCTTACAGTTTTCCTCATAACTTCATATGTTGTTCTTTGCATGAAATACTGCCTAAAAATGAAAATACATTTTAAGCATTATATAAAGATATGTTTTTTTGAAATCCATGAAATGCTGCTAATTTAAAGTCATCTTAAAAGAAAAAATAAGTTTGCTTCTGCAATGCCATTTTGAAACTTTGCTTTGATCCTCAGAATACCCAAATCTGGAGTTTAGATCACATTAAAGATCTACATTTCTGCTCAGGGTAAATTTGGCAGAACTTACAAAAAGCAGTTTCTCTGATTCATGTTCTCTCGCCAGGTATCAACAAATAGATTAGGTTATAATTGATAGCATGCCGTCTGAAGTGCACGTCTGCTGAAATGTCTGTGACCTTTTCCGCGATTGAGGAAAAACACCGTCAGTAAACTTCAGTCAGATATGTGGAAGTATTTCCACAACATTCTATCATGACCTTATAGGAAGTGCTCAGCTGATTATATCTATTATGTTTGCCTTCCTCAGAGCTTGGTTGACAATTATACTGGCCTCTGTGTTTGTTATGTTCTCCTTCATGCCCTTGTAGCTTGCATTCTAATTAGATAGCGTTTAATAGCAAATGTTTATTGCTCCTTGCAGGGCCTCTATTTTCTGCTCAAGAGTTAATTAGCCCTATGTCATGTGATAACCATCACTGAGGGCATCCAGACCTACGCCTTTTCTACGAGCAGTGTCCTTGTATAAAAACAGTTATTTTTCTTTTTGTATGTTAGGTACAGTTTACTAGAAATGATCAGGAATTACCATAAAATATGTTTTCTTAACATATTTTGCTTAATATGTTGCCAGTGAAGTCTGTTCTAAGCTGTAAGACAGGGTATTTGACAGCTTTCACATTGATTTTCTCCCAAATGGTTGTGAGTGGAAGTTGCTGGAAGTCACTGTAAAATTGATTAATAAAACCCCAATCAAGCAGGCCTAGAAATCAGTCAGTGACCCAGTGATAACTACTGGTCGCTAAGGCGAAGTGTTTTAGAACCAGAAGAACCAGTTCTGTTTACATGGTACATGCTCAGCTTAGGTAGCATTAGAAGACATAGGCATGGGAGGGGTGTGGTCTCTGGCTCTGCAGTAGTGAAGGGGTGGTACAGTAGACGGTGGGGACAGGTGAGAGGGATTACAACTAATAAACTCTGCCCCTTTTTAGTGCCTGGACTCAGGAAGGAGCAGTGTGTGGTGTTTAAAGGAGTTGGAAAGCTGGCCTTGTGGTGGAATATATACGGTGCCGAAGCAGTGGGAACGCAGTATCTAAAAATAAAGGTGCTCAGAAGTGACACTTGAACACTGTGTGGGACCTGATCATTTCACACATACATTTTCATTGATATCCAAATGATACCCAGCTTTATCTTTCTATCTAGTTAGGTTACAAGAATATCTTAAAGCCATCAAGGCCTGGAGGACCTCTAACCAGATGCTTACTTTGGATGGCATTACCTTGGCCTCCAGTCACATTGTGAGGAATATAGGAGTTGTTTTTGAGACACAAACTGCTTACTTGTGGTTTCTAGGATAAACTAAAGTATTTTTAGAAGTCCTTGTCACTTAACGGCCATCTTTAAGAGCTTGCTCACACTTAATTGTAGAAAATTAATTTAAAACATTATTTAATAATTGTTTTAGTCATCCCCAAAACCGTATATATAAAATCTGATAAAAACAGTTTTACAAGTTTGCAGACTTTAACATAAAATAAAATCCCCTTTCCTTATAGTTATAACTCAGTCTTTGTTGTTTGCGTAGTGCCATGTCCCTCGCTCATTTTGGCAGGTTTTCACTGAGTCTACCACATATTTGTTGTGCTTCAGGAACAATAAACAATAACAGTTTTCACTCCAGATATCCTTCCTGAGCCAGCCTTCCCATTTATCAAGGCCTGGGACCAGCACTAGGCTTTTGGCCCTCTGAGGCTGGCTTAATATCTCCTCCAAGTATCAAACCGAGGATCTTTCACATGTGAAGCAAATGGATTAACCACACTAAGTAGCCACTTCCAGAACCTTTCATGTTACTGCCTAGAGTTGCAAGGTTGCTTGATTACATAGGCAAGTCAGATTTACAGCTTTGTCTGATGGAAAACAAAAATCAGTGATTTGAATTCAATTTTGCAATGAGTAGACTTGTGGTTGGAGGTTCAGAGTGAAGGTGGCTCATTGTGAAACTTTAACATATGGCGTAATGCTAGCTTTTGCTCACGTAATGTGTTTTGTTTTAGACTTTTCAGTTTGAGTTGCTGTTTGGTTTATGCAATAAACCTTCTTGATTGGGCTTATACTGTGCTTTGAGCAGCTTTCAAAATGTTTGCCTGATGATAGATATCTGAAAATGACTGACAGTAAGGAAGCAAGAAATAAATCCTTTAAAATAAACCTTTTAAATCACAGTGCTCTGTTCACTTTTTTTTTTTGCTACGTTCCTTTGCACAAAGCCATCCAAAAAGTTATACTGCTGCTTACTGTCACTGCTGCTGACAGTATTTCAGAAGCTGCACCCTCTCTCCACCATTAGTGTGTTATCTTTAAGTCCGGTGTCCTCTTTTGGACAAGGTTGTATTGTCGCACCGCAGTCCCTGCTCACTCCTTTAAATCCTTCATCTTTGGTGTCATGAGGAATGGCATGTTCAGAGCATTTCCAGGCATATACTGGTGCTACTCATAAACCATAATAATCTATTTCATGTGACTTATATGACCTAAATACCGGTCCTTAAAGTTATAATTAGAAATGCTCCAAATAGTTAATTTCCATTCAGCAGGATTTGAGTGGTGTACATTGTGTGCCCATTAAACTACTATTAGTTTCAGTCTGTGACCACTTTTTTTTTAAAATCCAGTTTGTCTGCATTTTGCCATCTTTTTCAAGCATGTGCTTTGGCTCATTACCAGTTAAGAACTCAGACTTTTCATAGCTGAAAACAGTATTCATAATTTTACCTCAACATTAAGTCATTCTTCTATGTGTGTGTGCATTTAGAATATACCTGCTAGTGACAGGGACAAACTTTAATATAAATGAGGATGTGATCAAGTGTGGTACACTGATGAGATATTAGATGACATACACACATCCTCCATCATTATCACCCGTCGCACTGACTTGTCCTTGCTAGAGGAGAATGGCCTCTTCTGAGTCTTCTAATCGTCCGATGTTAAGTGTGCGTTATGAACTTGACTACAGGGTCAGATGTGACAGCTCACATACTGCCTACATCAACATAATGGCGACCAGTGGCAAAAAAAATCTATGTATCTGACAAACGCAGTTGTTCCAATCCAATAATACCAAGTGGTGGCCTTTGTTTCGCCACCCCCTACTGTGAAAATCTTTTAAAATCGCCATCACACTAAAACATTGGCCTGACCTTTTGAATTTTGCTGACCAGCACAAAGACCAAAAAGGCCTTTTTATCTGTAACCCCTCAAAGACAATGACAAAATCTGCTATCCATTAGTGGAACACAGCAATTGAAACCTTGTTGTGATTTTTAGAAAACAAATGTGTTTAAATGTAAAAGAATGTTTCTGCCACAATGCTTATTAACTAGATGCTTTCTATAAAGAGAAAATGGATGGTAGGGCAGAGCAAAACAGCACCAGCAGCACAATGGATGCAGTTTAAAAAGCACAGCAGCCAACATCATAGATGGTGCTCCAGGGCTGTGGTGTTCTTCACCCGGTGCCAAGAAAGTAAACCTGCAAACCCTTTGAGATTAGAAGCAGTGTGTATGTTCCCTTCGAAATTCCACTGAGGATTACTCTGCTATTTAGCTCATGCCTTACATCCAGCTGAGTTGAAGTGCTCCCAGTTGAAGGTGTGCTGGAGGCAACAGCTCTGCTGCAGCAAGCTGGAGAAGGCAGGGAAAGGGAAGAGCTGGAAGGGAAAAGTACTCTGATACTGTCAGAAATGATCCACATCACGGCCCAGCAACCCCCCTCTGCTCCAGCCACTTCTGCTCATTACGATCGTCGTCCGGAAACACCAAGCAAATTCCGCTAACGAGTGTTTGATCAACACGCCAAGCTGTAGCAGAAGAAGACAGGCAACCTGTTCATGACTCATTCCCTCTCTCTCTCTCTCCCCTTCTCTGTCTTTCTCTACCTTTCTCTCTCTTCTACTTCTGTCTGTATTTTTTCCCTCTTTCCCTCCCACTCCCTTAAGACAGAGGAGAACAAAGGGAGAGACAGAAGAAAAGCAATATAACCTCTTGGCCCTTATCTTCGGAGCACACCAGAGCATGTCTGGCCTCAGACAAGGCTTTGCCTGTCCTTTGAAGGAGCTCATCTCCCTTTGATTTCAGCCAAATGGTTCAGCACAGTGACAGATGCTCAACTTTCCATCTGCCACTCTGACACCCATCTCTTTAGTGTTGTTGAATCTAACTGACTTTGTTTGGACTGTCTGTTTGGCTGTCTGAATAAGGTTGTGACATGGATGCTGATGTGAGTGTTAATGTAAGATATTGTGACTAAGACCTTCAGTTATAAAAGATAAAAGAAATTCCCTGACGCCTTTTCCCCCCCGTTTTTTTCTTTTTGAGGTCGTCTGGACTGTCTTGGTTGTACTTTTATGATAACACTTTAGACTTTTAGTTGATGCTCTGATACTGAGTGATTTAATGAGGAGTCTTAAGGGTCATCATCATATTACCTTGACAATATTCCTCTGAGATGGGCCAGAGAAAGACATAAAAATTCAAGCCAAGGAGAGTCAGGCAGCCTTTTTATGAGAGGAAACTCGAGGCAGTTGAGGGGAAAGATATCGAAGAGTGATAAGATTCAAGAGGGAGCGGATGACGTAGCGCATCCCGTAATGGGTAAGCGTTTTACGAGTGAAGGAGAATGTGCTGCTCAGATTGAACTTCTGCTGTTGCTAAATAAACAGGAAAATAATCTCTTCAATGATTGCGCTGGTGTGGTCTGTTTCTGACATCTTTTACGCTGACTGTAAGCTAAATCACTGGTGTTTGAGAACAAGACTGGAGGCACACAGTTTGCTATTGTAGCAAACCCGTTATTTACTATTCCTCATTCACACAGCCTTGATTTATGCCTGTCATCAAAGGTGTGAGATAGAGGAGGTGGCGCAGCAAGACTCATACTAATAGCCTAGACACCTGTTTCACTGTCAGAGCATCAGCAACCTGCAATGCAGAGCAAAGGTGGAGAAGTAGGAGGAGTGATTGAATAGAAGGTGGGTAGCTAGATGAATGGATCGCACTGTAAGAGAATGATACTGAAGTAAATCTCTATGACTTTAGTAGAAATCATGTTTTTTGAATAAATCAGCTCAAAAGCCAGGTGTTGCTGGCACAGCAGGCTTTGAGGTATGGCTTTGCTTTAGTTTCTTTTTATTTGTTTGTTTGTTTGACTGTCTGCATGTGTTATTGCCTCCCTGTAGCTCAGCTAAAAGTGCCGCCTCTCTCTCTGAGAGAGCTGCTGAAGCAACAAGCTCAGTGTGTGATTTGAGAACGGGGAGAAGTGCCTGTTTTTAAGGCACCTGGCCAGCAAAATGTTTTTTTTTCTTTTGTATTGGAGGGACTGTCATTCAAGGAAGTATCTTTGCAGGAGGTCACAATAGTAGCCCTCTGGTCTTTTATTTTTCACTGTCTGTAACCCAAACAAAACTTTTTAGCTAAACATGCATTTGTGTGACTTGATCAGTTCAGCTGATTTTGGCTAGCTGTCCGTGTAGGGTGTTTGGTCGCAGTGATGTAGCTTTCAGTGTGCTTTCCTCCCTTTAATTTGTATAAAGGTCACATTTCAGACCTCTGGTCTCTGTAAGCAAACTTCCAGCTTCGTTTCTAACAGACGCCCTTACAGGCAGCAAGACTGATTTCCAGGAATAGAAAGTCACACTGGGCTTGCGATAAGACCAAGGGCCTGGGGTTCGTTTTGCAATACATACTAATCACCTAGATAATGTTCTTCAGTGTTAAACAATATTCCCATATCAGAGGTAGAACCTGTATCACTTACCATGTGCAGTCTGCTTATCTCCTCACGCCTCCCACTGCTCCTCAGGGATCTGTCAGTGCTGGGCTACCTGTGACACCTGGGAATGTGTGTGTATGTGGCTGTGGTGTGGTGTGGATGAAGCTGCAGACTGACCTGCGCTCTCCTGTCTCATCTTTATGGCTGTCTGTCTGCAGCTCTGTGGTGAAATCGATGGCCTCCTGTTGCTCTGGGTCTGTTCTTTTCCTGTCCCTGCCCCCGGAGGCTTGTTGATAACCCTTCCACAGCTCCCATGTTGCTCCCTTAAAGTATGTGGTCATACCTATGTTTACCTGTTGGCTGGTCTCACCATCAATCACCTCATCTCCTCGCCTAGACTTCTTCTAGCCTTCTTGCACATCTCAGCATTTCCCTGGTTGGCTATTTATTTCCACAAATGCGTCCTAATCTCCTGAAGTGGCTGTCTTCTTACTGCCTGCAAATAAGACACGCGGTTAGGTTTAAACTTCTGGATGAGTCATGCAGATGTTTCTGAGCTTTGGCCACAACTAACAAAGTGTGTTGTTATACTGAGTTCATGAACATTAAGTTTCTGTGAGGTGGTTTTCAGTCAGTCCTCTTTTAAATGCAGTTATGTGGATGGTTATTGACAAGAAGCTAGTTATTCAGTGAGTAAAACTGGGAGGAGAGTCAAATTCTTTATTCTCGGCAGCAAAAGTGGCAACGGAAGGGATCTCTAGGTCCTCTTGTGTGTGTTCATTAATTTCACGGCCCTGAGCTGTGTTTTAATACCTTCAGGTGTTGTCACTGATTGGAGCTGTAAACTCACAGCATTGGATCAGCGCATGTCCTGCTCTTTTAACAGTCAGAAATAAAAAAAAGTCAGCTTGTCTTACAGAGATGTTTATGTGCTTGTTTCCATGTATGTGTGTGTAATGATGTGGTCACAGTGACTCAGTTACGTAAAAGTCTATGCAGTCATGTGAATTACGGTAAACTGAATCTGCGTTTGTGGGGGAATGGTTGATTTCCAACTGCTTGGTCCAGCCTGATGACCAGCTGGGCTGCCTCACATATTTCTGTTTATGAGTTTCATACATTTAAAACACATACACAACTCAGAGACAGCCACAAGCCAGCAGCCTCGGTATGAGCAAAGGATCCAAACATTTATAAAGTGGCACACAGGTGGAAATAAATAGCTAGAAAATGTCAGGATTAAGCTGGAGTGGACCTACATGCGGGAGACGGATGCAAACAAAGTGAACAAAACGTAAGCCTTTCATTTTGATGTTGCAAAAATCGAAACTTTAACAAAGTCCACAACTGAACATGAAACAGGAGTTCAAAACATACAAAAGGAGCTTAAGATTCACCAAGGGGATGCACAAACAAAGGAGCAGAAACAAAGCAGCTCAGCAGGCTGCAAACAAAGAACAAACGGGAAGACATGTCTACATATACACACACAGGAGTGACACATCATTAGACACAGGTGGGAAATGGGAAGTAGTCAAAAGGGCATTAATACTGAAACATGAAGACATGAAACATGAAATGGAATACTAAACATTAAGACCCTGAATTGGATAAGTGGATAGGAAAATAGATGAAAGGATGTTACAAGCTGTATTTTAAACACTTGTATTATTAAGTGTTCAGAAAATCATCTGCATCAGTATGATCAGCATTGCACCCCTGATCTTTATTATTCTGTATTTTGCTAAACAAATGAAACAAAAAACCAACCAAAAAAAAAATGATTAAGTGTCCATGAGCCACACTAAAGTGCAAAAATTAGAACTAGCACTAAAAGATATATTCAAATAAAAGTTTTTAGAGTCCATCTGCATGACGGTTTATGTGGATTCAACACCTCTGGTGCATATGTGTTGCACCATAAGTATTCACGTGGTCTTTCCTTTCTAAAGTTTAACCTCGCAGGCTCAGTGCATTTGGTTTTCCATTCACTTAACAAGGAGCAGGAGCTAACATTTTCTGCCTTTTCCATGCAGGCTTATTCACTATGTGCCATCATCTCAACTGTGGTTTGGTGATACGAATCAGCCAATAGGGCTCCGTAAGCACAAGGCTGCCCTGCTGCCTGGCTGATAAGTGGGCCACACAGAGAAGATGGAAAATACTCAGGGCATTCTCACTCCCTCTCTCTCTCTCCCCCTTGCTCTGTCTTGCTCGCTCTCTTTTCTCTCCCTCGCACAGCTCCTCTTTCATTTACACTCCTCCCCTCGCACTCCTACCTCAAACTCTTTCTTTCACATCCCCTTAACGTCTCCCCGTGTCTGTGCTGTTCTTTTAAGTGATGGGGTTAAACTAGAGGAGACAGAAAACAGTGGGGTGCTCTTCAATGCCTGACGATGCTTTTTGAAGTTCTTCTTTAAAGTTGTCCCTCTCGAGCACAGTTCAATAGTAGGTGGCTGTCACCTGTTTCATCCTCGTGTCTTTGTAGTGACACGAGGCGTGTAGTGCCGTCTTTACCTAGCCGTGTCGTCATTTTTCATTACAAACATCCCTGCCCTTGTGCCTGTGTGCACGATATCATTGACGCAAACGCCTGTGACACAATGACAATAAAGCTCACCTCTATGTACCTGTGACTCAGAACAAAAGAGGCTGTTACCTTTCATCAGTCTGTGGTTTTCCCGTCGAGTGAGACCTCTTTACCCATTTGTTCTCATCCGACCTTGTCTCTCGCAACGCGGCTAATTTCTGCACATAATGAAACTCACTGCACTTGCTGTTTGGTCATGAGAAATTAATGAAGTGTTGCACAAATATTGTGCATTTATTCTTCTGAAAGGAATCTGCCTCCCACCAGTCTGTGCTTTGCCCTGCAGAGGGAATGAGTTAGCAGAAATATTGTGTTGAATGATTGCTTGGACATGGCCGTGTAACACTGGCTCCCTAACAGCCTAAATACCTCCATTATTTTGTCTTCTTCCTCATTTAAATTTTCAGACTAAAGTATGCATGTGTAACCCAGCTTCGCATCCCTTGTGACCAGCGGGCAGGCAGTCAGGCAGTGGGCTATATGGCAGCGAAAAATGCTCTGTAAAAAAAACCAAGCTAATTTTGTTGCCAGTGGCAGCGATGTGCAAGCTGACCTTATCAGGAGAGCCTCGGCCTTTCTGTTCCATCCTCTGTGACTCACTTACCCCGCACCCTCCATTGGGAAAAGCGGCCTTGTGCATGGAAGTAGGTTTCAATAACTTCTCACTCGGGAAATTCAGAGAGAGAGAAAGAGCAAGTGAGAAAGCTAGCAACTACCTAACTCCCTTCAGTAAACAGGTGATGCAATTGCACCCATGTGCAGTGGCACCTTTGTTCCCGTACAAATGCAAGGCAGCAAAATGCCTTTCTCCCCCCAGCAAAGTGCAGAAAGGTGATGGGAGATGAGCCACATTTCAGGAATTCCAAGAAGTGCAATAGCAAAGGCAATCCTGAGCTGTCAATGAATTGACAGGCCTTCACCAGACATCTATCAGAAGAATTCAAGGGAGTTTTAAGGTGGTGCTGGAGATGGAGAGATGCGAGAGAGCGCTGGAGCTGAAGGCCCAGGCAAAATGATGGATCACCTACACGCTGCAGCAGCCCCGCCATGCTGAACTCACCCTCAGAATTGATGAGCCACACCTATTGTCTCCCTGTCTCCCTCTTCCTATCATATCCACAAGTCTTCCATCTCCTTCCCCTGCTTCCTACTTCTATCCCTTATATTCTTGTCTGTCTCTCTGGTTTTTCTTATTCCAGTTCTTTCCAGCATTTTCAGTAGCTGTCTCATGCGTCACCTTTATCTCTCATTTTCGGGATTTTTCTTGGCTCAGAACGGTCCTTTGAGAGGCGATGCAACAGTAAGCACGATTGCTTCGTGTACAATAAAGCCCATGAGTGCGTCAGCTTATTTGACAGGCATCCATGCATTTTCCTTTTATTTCTGATTATTTGATAAGGAAAAATGCTAATACTCCTGAACCAAAATAACCTCCATTTGAGAAATGTCTTGGGAAATAATTTTTATACAATATACAATATCACATATATTGCTATATTGCCTGTTTTTGGGTGCTCGACTTCACTCTGTATGTCAACATTATGAGAACCATTGAAGTCCCATACTAATAAGGTTAGAGGGAGCATCTCTGTTTCTCATGATGACACCTTTATAAATGACAGGACCACAAGGCCCTGCTGCTGTTCAATCACACCTCTGCTCGGCTTGCCCGTGGGGAACTCAGCATGTGTGGTGTGCAAGCGTGTGTTTGTGCTTTACTGCCTCGGTGGTTCTAACGGCAGCCAGGTTTACGGTGAATGTAGTTGGAGCGGACAACAGCATTAGGGAGGAAACAGATCTGGAGGCAGAGTGAAGACGAAGGAGAGAAATGACAGCCTGGAGCTCATCTGACCAGCACTGCCTTGTTATGACTCTCTGATATGTGCTCCAGGGGCACACAAAACAGACACTTATTGCCTTACACCACCTCTCTCTGTTCTGTAGTCTGTCGTCTCGCAGACTCTCTTTATGGCCTCTACAGAGGGGCGGGAGGTTATCTGCTTGTGTTGGTCTCGGTATAGGCTCCTGTTGTCTGCCCTTTCTTTTTCTTTTTTTTTTCTGTTTATGCCGGTGTTTTAGAACAGGGATGTTTTTAGGATTGCAAAGGAGGTTTCTCACATTTTCTATAACATCAAATCCTGTTGCTATATCCTATGTTATATTTTACTTTGATTCCAGGACAAACCTAAATCACAGAATGAAGAAAAGGCCAGGCTAATATTTACAATTTATCAACACATTTTCGCAGATATGCAGACTTTCTCACATATAGACATTGCATTAAGTGAGGATTGTATGGCTTTCCTCATAGAGTACATGTTAGGAGTCAAATTGAGATGAACAAAGTTAGTGGCTGTAGTTATTCGTTGTGGGTTTCCTCACAGCATACAAAAGCTTTAGAAACTCTTCTCAAAAATGGCAGAAAAGGAGCAGGCAGATAACAGGAATAACATCTGGAAGGCAGCACGTAGTAATCTCCCCATAACGCTATTCCTCTTATAGCTCTCTGTAAGCTGCTGGGAATGGCGGCCTATATCAGTAACAAAGGGGAAGGGGCTTCTGTGTTTGGCAACATTCATATGCACACGTGCATATGAATGTTGACGTGAACTGTGTGCCGGTGATGATAATTGAAGAGAAAACAGGGAGGTGACTGTGAACCTTGCAACACTTCAGCTATGAACACAGGCCACTGAATTGACTGCAGCGTCATCATTCCTGACCATAAAAGCTGCTCAGCCAGTCAATGCAGTCTGGCTTCATTCTCTCCTCGCTGGACAGTCTGAGCTATTTTTAGCCTCCCCGTGCAGCGTGGCTCAACCACCGCCGTAGCTACCTGGATATGAGGGTTTTGTCACTCCTGCAGGCTGGAGCAGCAGTGATCTTGCAAGCCTTACAGCTTCCTATTTCCTCAGCTATTTCCTCAGCTGGAAAAAAGGGGGGAAAAAAAACTCCAACAGTGAAGAGAATGAGAAAACACACACAAAAAAGAGAGAGAAGGCAAACAGATAATAGTGGTGTGTGCTTCAGAGTCTAAATGAAACAACAATTCCAGTGTTGTATTAACTTATATGATGTGACAAGGCAGAAATAAAATTCTAATGAGGCAAGCTGACACTTTCTATTCATGAAAATGCTAAGTTAAAGCAATCCAAGCAATTATAGACTAATTGGTTTTGAGTCTAATAAAAAGGAAAAGTCTCTTTATAAAGGCACTGTTGATGGGATTATTCGAAACAATAGGTAACATTTATGGTAATGTAACTGAAGTTAAACTTAAAATAACAGTCTGATAATAGGTATACGTGTTTGCTGGGATTCCTTAAGACTAGTAGAGTAGCAGTACTGCAGAGTGCCTTTTCTTGTGTTTTACATGCATTGTTAGTCACAGACATTTTGTTTGGGTTGTCTTTTTCCTGCAGGTATACAAACCTGTGCCTATTAATCAGCATAATATTATTCAGTATTCCCTGGCATGGTAAACAAATGCTCCAAACGGATTCATTTGAAATGACTGTGCTGCAATCCCACGGTGCATTAGGGCTGTTTAAATGCACTGAGCGCTCGACGACACTCACCTGGGGTCCCTCATGGTAGTTTCTCTTTTTTGTTTCTCAAGAGTCTATTGATCCTGGCACCCACTACATCGTATTGTACGCGCAGCTTAAAGTTTGATCCACGTTGCATCATTCCTTGGTGGCAGTTTTACCGAGATACATTTGGAGTTGTTGTTTTTTTATAGTCCTGCTCCAAAGCGAGAGCCAGGCAGAGGTATGTTTTCGGTGCAGTTTGATTGTCTGTCAGCAAGATTATGCAAAACCTACCAGGCTGAAATTCATGAATCTTGGTGAACTCATTGGCCTTAGTGAAGGATGCACTCTCCTAGTGCCCTTCTAGTATTTAAATTGAACTCAAGTCACCAACAGGCAACACTAGTGAGTGATGTAACATGAAAACTTTGAGTAGCATGTAATAGCTCGGATCCTCTTTAAAATCTGTCAAGTTGGACACCCATCTGAGGATGTCCTGCCAAAGATAACGCATCCCAGACCCACTTTTCTGTGTGTGGGTCTCTGTGGCATAATTCAGCTCCTCCAAGAGTGGTAATCTGAGGATTAATGACTTCCACACATCTGACAATCATGTGGCAGTGTGACACAGATGGCAAGGAATGCACACAAGGGACACAGATGAGGAAAATAGTGACTCTGGCTTTCTGCCATTCATCCACTCCACTGTGTTGTTGCAAAGGTGTAATATTTTAGTCTTAACTATGAACAAACAAATGCAATAAAAAATGAACCATTCACAGGGGAGGTAATGAGATGAACATAATATATATGAAAATCAAAAAATCTGGAATCATAACACATTTTTTTAAACCCTACAGATGTTGTTGTTGTTGTTTTTGTGCAAAGTTTCTTTCAGATTTGCCCATCCAATAAAAGAAAGACAGGGTACATACAAACACATACATATGTGGCGATCAATATTGTAAGATTAAACAAATCCAGCTGCTTCAGCTTAAATAGTCTCTCCACTCATATGACCGAGAAGATATTTTGAAGTCGCCAAAATATGTGTCACCTGTGAAAAAAATAATAGGCTATGAAAAAGTTCAATTTCTTGTGTCCCAGTTGTACTGTAACATGGTACTAGGGCTGGGGCGATCTCCTTCATAGCCTTATCCCCCCCCCCCCGTGTGATCGCCAGTACCCAGTGCTAGTGTTGCCAGGGAGGGGGATGTTTTTAATCTCTACCCATTATGGTAGCACTACCCACCCTCTATAATGCACACTGTGTAGCCCAAACACAAAAAACCCACACACAGCCTGTGTGTGTGTGTGTGTATGTGTGTGTGTGTGTGTGTGTGTGTGTGTGTGAGAAATAGAGAAAGAAAGAGAGAGACAGTGGGGAGATTATTTGCCACTTTCAGCGTGATGAGAAACACGTGAGGATATAGCAGCAGGAGAGCCCCATTCACATACAGAGATGAATTATTCAGCCTATTGTAATTAGTGACCATAAACAGATGAATATCGAAAGACCACGTAAAAGTCATAATATTAAACATGGCTTTTTTATGCTTATTTGTCTTTAGGTCTATAGTACCGCTAACTCATTCAGCCTGTTTTTATATAGGTGTGATAAAACTCTTTACTATTGGTTCCCCACACACAGCGTGTCACAGACAAACACACACATTCGGTGGAACAAACTTTAGTAGTTGGGCTAAACTAGCATCTCTGTAAAGACACGGGACAGAAATGCTGTTGTCTCTCATTTTGAGATGAGGGCAACACATCAAAGATCGCAGAGGTGTGAGCGTGCTACCGTGCGTGTCCATGCCCTTGTCACAAATGACTACAGTCAGGCATATTAAATTTCATATTAATCTGATAATAATAATGATAATCTTAATTGAATGTATTAATGGGAAAGCTGCCATGATTGGCCAGCTGTTTGCAATCAAACACGGTCAGTGCCCCGAGATCATCATCCACCAGCACAGCTCTACATGGAAATTGTTAAAAAATAATTTTCTCTACTTGCTCTCTTTTGTAGGGGTGTTGCATTTACTTACATATCTTATGTGGCGCCACCATCAATGGCTCCCACAGCAATACTGGCAGACACCGTGGCTGATGTGTTAGGAGTCCCATTGGCTTTCAGTGGCAAAGTAATAGCACATATCCAATATGGAGGCAGAGAAAAGATGATCCTAACAATGCCTCTGGCAGTGCCTCTGGCTACATGGCCAATGCAGACACACACAAACGCACATACTCGCTCTGTGTTTTGCCTTCCTTGGAGGAGCAGAAGAGCAGGCACATGTGTCTCCCCGAATTACTTTAAAGAAAAGGCAGTGGGAGTGATTCTATTCTTGTAGGAGAAAACACAGTCAATTCTGATTTCATAAAACAACACTCTCACTCACTGTGCACGTCTCCTTCTGTTTAAATCTTTATTTTGCTCCTTTCTCCTAATTACCATTTTCTCTTTTCTGCCTGACCAGGTGGTGGGTCCCAGAGCTTCCAGGGTTTTTCATGAGTGCCCTGCCAAACCAAGCACATTCCGCAAATACTACGAGCGTGAAGAGCTTCCGATTGCAGTGAAACATGAAAACCGAGGGAACAGTATTGCATGGAAGGTAGGGACGCTACACTCTGATAAGAGATGACTTATCCTTGTGGTTTTCACAATCTAATGTATTGAAGCAAAGGCTGTAATGCTGTATGTCAGAAAAAAGATACTTTAAATAACCTTTGGGAGCAATGCAAAGCTAATAGCAGCAAATTAAAGTCTTGACAACCTCAGCAAGGCCATCTTTTGATAATAACCCCAACAATCTCAATTCTGGAATGAAATACAAGTAAAGTCTTTTTTTTTTTTTTGCACTGTCTAATGTTTCAAACCATCCTTGCTGTCAAATACATGTGACGGTTGAATCTGAAGACTTGATAAGTGCTGTGCAAACACCATTTATCGTCATCATTATCGACTCGGCTGAGGTGAAGATGACAGTTTCTCACATATTCACGGGCCCAGTGTGGGCTGTTATCCTGTAGGAGGCAGTGTAGATTAGCTCACTCGAAAGGCTTCACCTGTCCCACAGCACCAGTCAGAGAATCCATCAATCACAAACTCCATAGGAACCCAGGGCAGTCGCAGCAAAAACTCAGGGAGTGACTGTGTATGCATTTGCAAGTTTATTGTATATGTGTGTTTCAACACTCCGCTCTGAACCGTTGCAGCGTGGGTAGGATTGATGCAGTTTTTTTTGTTTTTTTCTAATCACCATGTTGCTTTATTTCAGCTCCCACTATGCTGCCAGCTATTCCATAACTTCACAACTGCATGCAGCCGCTATGCTTAATGGCATTTATTCATAGTAAGCAATGATAAATGAATCAAGCAAATTATGCCCCCTTCCTCCTTCTTTTTTTCCTACTTCAAAGGGAGAAGGAGAGGTGGGTGGGTGAGTGAGTGAGCTTTCTTGCTAGTTAGCTGTCTGTCTTCAGGTGAAAACACTGTAAAAGCATCTCCCTTTGAATGAATTATTTATGTAAAGTGTTCAAATGTGTTTGGAAAAAAAAAATAATGGATTTCTTTTGTGTTTTGCCGATGAAAAAAACACTCAGTAAATGGGATGTGGTGTATGTAATTGTTGCTGTCATACCCAGTGCTGCTGTTGTGCTTATTGATCCTCCCTCCCAGCACTTACACACAGCCTCATCATTTTTTTAAATCCTCGGTAAGAGAAGGGTTTTCCTGGGTGCTCGTTCACACTTAGGGCTAGCACTTTGAAGCATCTTTGGCGGGTATGTTCGTTTTGGCTTTCCTGAAGTGATCTTTTAGTCCGGGACTAGCTTTAATCCATGTCTGGGAAACCTGCTCATTTTAGCCAGCCTCTTGTTTACTGGAGGCAGCCCATGTTGCACTGTATGTGTGGGTATAGTGTAACAAAAAGTGTAGCTATGATCGGAGTAAGTGGAGAGGGGTTGCTGCGTGTTTGCACTGAGCTGCCCTCGGGGCACGGGTTCAAGACGGCAGCTCAGGATCAATCCCAGTCTGAAAACACAGCCCCCTAGCAAATAAAAAGTCTGGGGAAGGTAAGAAACAGAGAGAGCCTTTCGCAAAGAAAAATGACTGGTATGTTTATTTAGCTTGTGTGCTCATGTGTACAGACTGTGAGCATATATGTGTATGCTGTACATATCAGCTTCTACTGTCGGCTGATTAGTCTGTGCATTCAGGTCAGCAGTTCAAGCCGCCTACAAAGATTTTTTATGCTTATTTACCTCTGCAAAGCGGCCAACATCAACGCCACTCACATCTCAAATTGACAACAAAATAGACAAACAGGCTTCATGCACAGCCAAACAAATCTTTGCCATCAATATCAGCATTTCGCTTGTAAAGGTGCAGACAGGTAGTTCCTTTTTTCCCTGTTTCCACTTACAGTACATAGTCATAGTCTTTCTGAGCAGCAGGGTGAGCAGCATGTGTTACTGGCCTCTCAATGAATCACCAGCTACACGTTATTAACATTTCTCCTCTTACAGTGTAGTAGCCCGGCGCTGGGGCTTTAGGCAGTTGCATGAGTTAATATTCTGGTGGAAAATCAGATATGTCATAACTTACTGGCAACACATTTTGTTTCCCAAACATTGCTACGTGGCAGTGAAGAGGGGGCTATTCCCACTACTGGTTTTCCTACGTGTATAAATCCAGAATAAAACAATAACTACTCCCAGTTTTGCTCCTGTGATCAGACATTTTTGTACGATTGTTAATCATGAACATGAAGCTTATTGGAAAAAAATATTTTAGATTTTGCCTTTAACCTCTTTTTCTTTGTTGTTTTGGTTTGTTTGTTGTTGTTGTTGTTTTTACATTTTTATTAGTACTTGGATTTTCCCTATTTAGCCAGCTAATTAGAATACTTTTATGCTACAACAACGCATGTGACTCCTTTGACAGTTAGAAATCAGAGAGGAGACTCTAACTTACTTTTTACACACTGTTGAGAAATAAAGCAGGTTGGTGTTTTTGACTTTTGGAAACTTCTTTACTGTTAACTGTGAAATGTCAGACCAGAATTCACTCATGCTTTCCTTTTAGTCGGTTCAAGTACCGCTAAAAGAATGTCTCTTTCACTCACTAAATGCTTTCTTCAAGAGTGACTCAATAGATAAAACTCTCCTCCACATCTCGCTGGGCGGGCAGTGTGGAATTGTGAGCACTGCTGTGCATAACTGCAGATTATGGCGTTCACTCAAAGGGGAATGGGCTCCAAACCAACCAAATAATTTAACAGGTCTTCATATAAATTAATGTTCATATTTTAAAAAGTGTGTAATTGGGTTTTTAAGGAGTAGTTGGTTAACTGAAGAACAAAACTTCTTATAAATGCGTGGGAATTATTAGGCGCGGGTGATCCATTATGATCACAGTGGCATGCAGCTTTGTGACTGTACGTGTAGCTTGCCGGTGTATGTGTGGCTTTATAATGTGTGGTTGAGTCTATATGTTCAGGGGAAAAGCAAGTGAACCAAATGTCAAGGGCAAGTTGAAAAAGGGAAGGTTGTATCTGAAAGGTAATTTGGCTCTCCAGAGGTAAAAGCCTCAGCTGTAATGGGGCGCTCAGGTAAAAGCTTTACACGTATGGGGAACATGTGCGGCAGGTAGATAAGAGAGTGTCGAGCGAGTTCCTAGCCCTGTCTATGTGTTTTTGTGTGCCTGTGTGTTTGTGTGCCGTGTTGTGTGTGTGTGTGTGTGTGTGTGTGTGTGCATGAGTGCTTGTATGGTTTGTACTTGTATTTGGCCACTGCCATAACGTAGCAGCCAAAGGCCTGGAACAGCACTGTAATCTACAGCGATCCCTGGTGCCAAAAAGAGAGCAACAGAGAAAGAGAGGGAACAGAGAGAGGGAGACAAAGAGAGAGAGAGAGAGCTCCACAGGGACTCAGCAATCAGGAGACATGGCAGCCGTTTGGCTCTCAGTTATAATGGATGAGTTGAGGTCTTCCTGCATTCCCTGCGGGGCTTGGTTTGACTCCCCATCTCTACCCTCCGCTGTGCTCTGCAGGCTTACAGCCAGACATCGTGGCACACATATACATGCACACACGTTCACCTCACATGTACTATAAACCCCCTAAACAGTCTGTATATTTCATTTCATTGATCGCTTATCTGTTTTATCTTGTCCCTTGATCTTATGTTCAGCTCTGTGTTTCTCTTGTATGCTTCCGGGTTGTTGTTTTATTCTCCTTTTTTTAAAAATCATGCTTCTCTGCCCCCTCTCTCTCCCAGCCCATCTACTTTATCTATTCCCTTTTGTCCTTTTACAAGACCTGTCTAGTGGCAGGAGGAAAAAGCCATTTTATAAAAATATCAATGCAAACCTGATTTCTGCTCGTCCTCCGCCACCACACTGACTTCGGCCAGTATAAGGGGGCGCAGAGATGCTGGTGGTGGGTATGGGGAGGGGACAATCAATTAATCTGATCAAGCGCTTTAGGAAATGGAGAGCGTAAGCGCTCCTAGGGGACGGATATCCATCTCCTTGGGATGATTGAATTATGCACAGAGTGAGAGTTGGAGAAGAGGGAGGGCTGGAGAAATGAGGTGGTTAGGGTGACCGAGGATGAGGGTGCATGTGCTTGAGAGATGCAGTGGGAGTGCGCGCTTGATACAAATGAAAGATAGACAGAGAATGAAAAAAGAGCACGGGAAAAAGAGTGGGGTGCACGAGAGATGAGGTCATTGCAGATACAGCAGTGGAAAGGAGCCTTCCTCTCTGCACATCC
Organism: Oreochromis niloticus; assembly: GCF_001858045.2. NCBI lineage: Eukaryota > Metazoa > Chordata > Actinopteri > Cichliformes > Cichlidae > Oreochromis > Oreochromis niloticus. Next base: position 15,152,991 of record NC_031983.2, on the reverse strand, counting down.
TCTTTTTATACCATCTAACTATTTGCAGTTTTACGTGTCATACCTTATAGTTGATAACCCCCTCTTTTTGACAGCTATATTACATATTATCAGTGTATTCTTATTCTTGGGAGTCAATTTAGTGAACTGCTGCTTTCGAGTGATTTTTCACTTATTTAATAGCAAAGTGAAACACAGTCTGCGTGTGCAGTATATAAGGCTATGGCATTTGTTCCACTGTCTCGCACCTAAATTAGCTATTACATGATTCATAGTTTTCATGTCTCAGATTATCATTGACAGAAGGTTACTGTAGCATGATGCTAAAATTATCCACTGAAGTTTTATTCAGATATTAGAAACCTTAAAGTAACCCATCTAAGAGCAAACACTTTTCCCAGCCAGAAGTACGGCAGCAAAGCACTTTCCCAACAGCTGTTTCATAAATACGCTTCAGCAAGTGGGCTTTTCCATTGTTTTTTAAGATGCACAATATGGTGCAACATCTTGCTTGGAAATACTGCTCCTTTTGCAGAAAATGACCTTCTCTTTAATTTTGGTGAATGCATACCATACCTCCCTTTCTGCTCCTTGGCAATGATGTCTTATCTGCTGTGGGCACTAGAGCTTTGTCAGGGAACCTTTGAATAGACAGAATAAAATGGGGTTAACCATGCGTTTTCTACAGCTCCCTGGCTGAAAGCTGGATACTCTGGGGGGATAGTTCTGTGTCATAAGGAAAGAGATGAAACACAATAAGAGGAGAGAATATGAACAAGCCCCCCTGGGCTTTCACTGAGAGGAGAGAGAAGAGAGAAAGAGGGAGTTTAGATTAGAGAAGTGGAAAAAGCAGCATGCATCCTCGCTGAAAAATGAGAGACGAGAAGAGAAAGGAGGAGTAGATGAAGGAGGTGGAAGGAAAAGGCCTCCAACCAACAACGCTGGCTAACCATCAAGATATGCATGGGCTGCCTCCCTGGAGGGAAAGAATTGCCGAATGACTGCTGGGAAGAAGCCCGATGAGCTGCACCACCTCCATGCTGCTGGTGTGACTGCAGGAATGAGGGGGACTGTTGGAATGGAGGCATCCAGTAGAGAGAGAGCTTGTCTGTGGATCTTGAACTGCTACACCGCCCGCCGCCCTGAGCCATTACTCATAGCAGACGAACGCCGCATGAAGCTGATGATGGTTGTTTAGCCTGTGGGCCTTCCACTCTTGCTGTGATATGAGACAATAGGAAAAATGGATTTTGGGAGAAAATGGTGGATCATTGGAGATACTTTTATTTCAGAAGATGACTTACGATATGACTCAGTATAAAGCTGTTTAGCTCTTTGGTCCTTCCTCTGGGTCCTGTACAGGACCCAGAGTTATGGCCATGCAAATGTAAGCCAAAATACTAAGGAGAAAAACATTGTTTTTAGATGCATTGTTTAATTTTGGGCTATAAATTTAAAGAAATCCAAAATTCACATGTGTCTTATATTTTACTGGGCTTTGTCTGTTGAGCTTTTTCAGTTCACAAATGTCAGTGCGTAATTTGCCTACAGTTGACTGGTGACCTGTCAGCTGGGAAAGGCTCCCGCTCTCCTGAGACCCTAAATTAAGTAGTTAAAAAAATTGCTGGATTTTACATATTTAATAAGTTACTATTTGCATGGTTAGACATAAACATTTAGAGATCATGCAATGCAAGAAATTATCTGGAGATGTTTCGTGGTGATGTCTGTTATTCTTTTTTTTTTAGTTTCCAGTGAAATGATGCATTTTAACAATGCATATCTCTAAAGGATGTCATCTCAAAATGTATTTTTTCTCAGATTCTGAGCCACAAATGTCCACTTCAGCACCACTTACTCTAAACTCTTCAGTATTATACCCGTTTATATTCCCACAGTTTTTACAGAGAGGCTTGTTTGCATACTGTTCACCACCTTATTTATAACACGTTTGATTCCTAAGCGATAAAAAGCTATTTCCAATATCCCCTCTGTAAAAGCATTCAACTTAATGTGTCAACAAAACTGAACAGTGTTTTCTAAGCTGGTTTTATGTAATGTTCTGCTTTCTATTCTAGATATGTATGCATGTCTGGACATATTTAGGTGGACAATGTCACATTTGCAAGTACTGCAAAGACTTTGGAAATATTTTTACAAATACTTTCAAAAATCCTTTTTGAAAGTTTTTTTTTTTTACATGTGCAATGAGCTGGTGAAGTTATATGATGATCGGTATTGTCTCTCCTTACCTTCCTGATCCTGACTCCCAGCAGCAGTGATCTTTATCTTGGAAAACTTCCAAACAGGACGCTGTGGCAGGCAACCGACCAATCAGAGCATCTCTTCTCATCCCATATGCCACAGCCTAAATTAAGTCTTAGAGTGGCTCGATCAACTTCTAATTCATTTTTTTGTGATCTTTGGTGTCACTGAGAAGCTCTTCCCCTTTGGCCCACTGCTCGTTTCCTTGTCTCCAAGCTAACATCATCCCTGTGGACACCCTGTTGATCCCGGCCCTGCCACTGTCTTCCCCCCTAACCTCCCATGCCTCCAGCGCCAGATGCAACCCCACACAGCTGGCTTCCCTGTGCAGATGGTGACTAAAACAAATGCCCACGCACTCTCTTAGGGAAACATAGGATTGTGATTCCTTGTAGACAGATGGGAAGAGCCATGGATAGCTTGGGGTAAAGACGGGAGAGGGAGGTGATAGATGACATCACAGTGAAGTGAGGGAAGGAGATTGTAGAACGGGCAGGGTGGCTACCAAATTAGACAGAGACAGAGGACAAGACAGAGAGGGACATGGTGTGTCTGCCAAGGCTACAAATCATGTCCCCGAATGCAGCACCGGCACCGTTACCCCTCCCTCCCACAAAATAAGCCAGAGATCTATTGATTGGCACTCGTATTTGCTAGCGGGCTCCAGCTCAAAATGGAGCCTTTAATTAACTTAATGGACCGGCTGCAGCTGTGTGCGAGCCAGTAAGGGAGGAATAGAAATAGATAGATTGGGGTAGAGAGGGAGTGTGAGCCAGCATAAAGAATAAGTGGGGTTAACTGCAGACCCCTTCTATAATCAGTCAGGCGGGCCAGGACAGAGAAGAAGGTGAGACTGAAGGGACCAATGTCCTCCCCGTTCCTCAGTGTCCACCTTTCCTTTTTGGTGCTGACTTTCTTCGCCATTCTTCCAGTAGCAATGTCTGCGACAATATGACATTTCCCCATTCAGACCGACCGCCAACAGTACTGGCATGTCTGTGTTAGTCAGATATAGCCTTTACACTCAGACCCTTCATAGCCTGCTTGAAGTCAGGAGTGACCTCGAAATGTTAGCCCCCTTCCTGCCAAGCCCATGTTTCTGCAGACACGCTGCCCACTCTGTTCCACCCACCCCTCTCTTCCTCCCGCTCTCCCCTGCACCATTCTTATTCCTGTCCACTCATCCATTCTGTCAAAGGTTAATTGGTTTGGAAATGATTCGATTCATTCTCAACGTTAATGCTGTTATCATGCTTTTGTTTGAAAAAAAAAAGAAAAGAGAAAGAAAAACTACCCCCCACATGCACTTAAGCCTAAGTTAAAATAAAGGGGGAAAAGGAAAAAAAATCCAATTTAATTTTTTTTTTCTTACTCTAGCTCTGGCTTGTCCCCACAAGTCTTTTCCTTTAAATTATGGCAGAATTTCATTACCTTGAAAGCTTTTCTGCCTCCTCCCTCTCCTCCCCTCCCTGTCTCCAATACTTTGAATGGATCAGGACTAATGTCTTTCTTGTAACCTCAAGGTCGGAATATTTGGATCCATGGAAGCGCTCAAGGGTCTCTGTGATTAATGCACTGTACAAAGTACCTTGGAATAATGCGGTGGCTGATGACTGCGCAGAGTGATCCGTATACACACACGCCTACATCTGCTGGAGGTAGTTGTAGATAGAGGTGCCCCTGTCAGTGCCCTTGATGTGGATCACAGGAGGCATTGATATTCAAATAGGGTTACCTAGAGGCCTTCTCTCAGTTCCCCTGAACATTGCCATATAGTACTTGCTCCCCCAAGGAGCGTCCTGCTTTTCTCTCTGTAGTGTTGGAGCTTTTCTTACATGAGCTTTGTTGGGCATAACCAGGATCTCTTCCCTCAGAGCTGCTTATAAGGATGATAGATTTTTACTGGGGCCACCTCATTCTCAGTGTAGTCCCTGTATGCGAAAGTCACTTTGGGGCCTCAACAGCAGTGATTTCAAAATTCATTTAACTATTACCTATCAGAAAATTAATTAGACATCTAAATGTCAAGAAGATAATGTTTTTCCTACACTTGTATCTACAATAAAACAGTTAGGGCCTGATTACTACTTTGGTCTTGATGGGTTTTTTCTTCATTTTTTTTTTTGCTGACGCAGCTGCGATGTCTGATAAAAATGTGATTTTCTCTGTTTCCATGGCCACCTTGCAGAGGTCTTCACAGTGGCTGCTGTGCATGCTGTCCACGCCCTATTGATCAGAGAAACAGAGGCCTGTGTATTGAAGTTGTTTACAGGGCTGCAGATGCTATCTCCACTTCTGTTAATTATTTACATTCGGTTCCACAAATCTGATCAATAGTTAATTGAGCCAGCGGGAGCTGTCTGGGAGAAAAACAGAAACTTTGCGGAACCGAGGGACACAATCGCCAGTGCTGTAATGTAAAGGCGCTTTGTTTTCCCTCATAGTTTTAAGGACAGTATTACACAAGCTGTGGATTTACTATATGCTTCTATATGCTCTGATCTAGCCTTCACCGCCTTAAAGCAGAAATAATTCTAAATGGCAGCGTTTTAAGGGAGTAGAGGACTCGTGGCCATTCTCTTGATTTAACTGCCATTTAAATTGGCAAGTGCAAGAAGATGGCTTTACCCTTTGTCTTTTGTGGACTTTTTTCTGGAAGTGACACCTGAAACCCACAAGCACACTTTAGTAAAGTGTGCATAAAACATAGTATATTCTACAAGTCTTCATACCTTAAAAAGCTTCTTTGCAAATACAATATATGGAAAAAAAGCACTGGGCCACCTGCACACGACACCTACAGAAGCTGCTCCATGAAGCTTTATGCACCATGCACCTCAGGACTCAGCGACCCTGCTCTGTTACTTTATGCAGTCTTCATGGCTGAGTTGCTGTGGTTCCCAGCCTCCTTCCACTTTGCATTAATGCCAGTTACAGTTGATTGTGGAATATATAGGAGGGCAAAGATTTCACAAATGGATTTATTCAAATGGTGGCCTCCTATTACAATACCATGGTTAATTGAGCTCTTTAGAATGACCCATTCTGTCACACATGTGTGGAGACATAGGCTTAATTTTATACCTCTGTGCCAGTGGGACTGAAAACAGGTTGCATAGCACCCTGCATTTGGAAAAACAACTCTCACACACTCTTCCCATGTTCAGGTTGTCCAATGTGTGAAAAATACATAATTTAGTTTTATTTTTCAGATCTATATTTATTCACTGCACACAGTGTAATTATAGAGACAATTATAACACAGTCTCAGATGTTGTATTAGTTTGGAGATGTTTAATCGCTGGTGATGAGAAACATATGCATCTAAAGATTTTAACACATTTTGCGCTTTTATATCAAAAAAATATTATTTGTTGACTTCAACAGCTGTAAAGTCGATAACATGTTCATCAACTATTAATCAGAGACCAGAGCTTTAATTCCTTAGATATTTCAGAGTTTGATAAATTTAAACTCTAGTCAGAATGCTCATTAAACAAAATTCATGTTCTTGCAATTTGTAGATCATGATTTGGAGATTCATATTCATACTCAAGTTCGACCAATATTGTGAGGATCACAAAAAGAAAATAGAGCACCTTGAGCTCTGACATGGTAAAAGACGTACATTTGAAAACAGCATTATATATTTAGTCATGGTGAACTTCAACAAATGTTGGGCTTTTTATGTCAAATAGGAGCAATTTTCCTGTGAGCTTTGGGCAGTTATTTTATCTATGAAGATACCGCTTAGCAGCCAAAATGTAGGATTACTGTAGAAAAGTGGTGAAAAGCAGTGAATCTAAGCTAAATGGGGTTCAACAAACCGTTGCACGCATTTCTGCAGAAGTGGTGCAGAACATTCTGGCTTTAATTATAGAAGACAAGCAGCAGTTATTTGTATTTAAAACACGTGAGAATACATCTCTGTCAGTCTCAGAAGAGACTTAATTTAGGAATTTAGCACACAGCTTATCCAACATTATCCATCCGTCATGAAACTGTGGTGCCAAATCATAACAATTTTAAAATATTGTTTGCAGAATCATTAAAGTTCTGCTCCACACACATGTTCAAAAATTCAGAAATTCTCTAATGGGTATCTCACATGGTAAAAAGAGTCTAATTAGTAAATGTATTTTTATATTTTCTAATTAGCAGATTTATTTTTATATTTGCTAATCTGAAAAACTTAATGCCCTATAATAATATAGGACATTAAGGTCCGACATGGTTTTGAGAGAAAGAAATATAATTAGCAAGTTTGGTAATATTTAAAATAGAACATACTAGCCCTCATTTAAAATTCCAAGACACAGGAAAATGCAAATGTTTTTCATTTCACTGGTTTCATTTAATTGCTCCGTAAGTCTATTCTCAGCATTTGGTTAGGAGGCACCAAGTTTCCACATCATGTGCACCCTATTTTGCCATTATTGTATGCACACTATTTCACCAGGTTTGGTTGCCAAACTAAAAATTGTGCTTATAACCACCTCTTAAAGGAAACCCTGACTGTGAAGACATGTACAGCACATATTAAAATCAGCAAATCAAAAAATTTCCTTCCACTTAGGCTCCCTTTGTTGTTTACATGCAGTCTGGTTAGGGACGTTAAATGTTGGCAATTTTCTTTCTTCCAATCTCTGGACCCTACAGCAAAAATAAACACATATAAATATACCAGACATTACTGAAGATGCACATCAAATTGTAGACGATTACAGAGCTATGACTGGGGCAGAATTGTTGGTTGCTGTGTAGCAACTGCTCTTCTGTGCCAATCAAAAGAGAGTTTGTTTTAAAGAGCTCTGCTTTCTGTCGTGAGCTGTTAGAAGCCTGCATACAAATCAAATTGTCACTTTATGATGAAATGAATTCCACTAACAGCCATTTTGGAGATTAACATGAACCGCAATAAAGTAATCGTTTACTTTTTTATCCTAGTCATTTTCTTGTTCATGTACGTATACATGGTCCACACTTACTGGTTTGCACACTATCTATGGGCCATCTGCATCTGTCTGAGTAGCTGCATCTTAGGGCAAACATAAGGCTTGTGGTCCAAAATCGGCCCAGCAAAGACTAGTCTGACCCACTGGACAGTTTGGGAAAATGTGAAGAGCATAAATTTTGGACTTTGAAACTTATTTTCACGAGTTTTGAAGTATTTCCTATTGAAACTGAAATTAGAGTATTTCCTACCATGTAAATGGTCATGGGTCACCAGCTGGTAATGAAACTGTGAAAAAGTGAAATGCAAACAGGAAACAGAGTCCATTTGCATCCAAAATTGAAGTTGCACCTCTTGAAATGTGTTGGTTGCAGTGCTAAGGTATATGTTACTTTAAAGGTATATGTTCCCCCATTTCTAGTTTCCTGGTTAAGACCGAAGCATTCACAAAGAGATTAGGCCACTAAATTGGAGAACATTGATTATTGATTTAACTGAATGATCATGCCGTTTGATTTCTGAAGCAGAAGTTTCCCTAGTGGATGGTTTACTGCATAGCAGGAGAGGAGCTATTATTTTCCATCTTTCACATTTCTTGAAGCGATATTCACTTGCTTTATTAGAACATTTCCACTCCAGTTGTAAGCAAATTGTAAGCATTTGACTTTAGCTGTCTGGAGAGGCAGCAGCGTTTCTGAGTTCTTTTACGTTTTTCATTTTTTAAATACATAAGGGGAGAAATGCCTTAGGTCTTTCGGAAGTTGTTATTGTCCACAAACATTGTTCGCACTCTTTTCTCCTTTTCTTTGTTGACAGGAAAGCTCTGAAGCCTAATATCACTTCTCTTGATTCCTGTGGACTGAAAATTGCAATCAAAGGCACCATAGTGTGGCGTTCTTTGACTGTGGACTGTTAGAAATAATTGCTCTGGAGTGCAACCAATTCACATCATTGACCAGGAGTGCACGGTGCATGCAAAGTAATGGCAGAATTCAAGGGTCAAAATATTTATTCAGTCTTGAGAATTTTTAATGCTACAATTTTTTTTACAATGTTCCCTAGTAGGAGAAAACATTTATTGTGTATTAAGACACAAAAGCTAAAATAGTGTTTCTTTTAAAATCTTGATCTTTGTAAATGACCCCAGAGAAATTTCACATTTTATTCGATGAAAGAAACTCTGTACCTTAATCATACAGTAATACAAATAGAAGAAGATTTCTTTCAACAGGAGGATGAGGTGGGAGTGGGGGGTTAAAACTTAACGTCTTCTCCACGCTATTTGAACTATTGCCTCAAATCCGCATGCAATATTTCCAGCTCTATGCGCATTAACTTTCAAAGAGGCAGTCTGCATGAAATTCATCATTCCTTGAAAATACCACTTACATTTTGTCTCAGAAAATATCTTGGGTGTGATGTTTAACTTATGCTATATCCGTACAGCGTCGAGCACCACAGCAGACAATCAGTAATACTGACATACTCAAAGGAAATAAGAGCACGAAGAAGTGTTGGTTCACTCGACTGTTAAGGGCTCTGTTATTTAGATCAGAAGCAGATGCAGCTGAATTCATGTATGCGTGCAAATGTAACTTGTGTGTCTGAGTGAGTGAGTGACAGGAACTGATTAAGGTATGCAGTGGCAGCGCCGTTTTAGTAATCTGTCCCGCCATACCTCAGGGAACCAACAGTATGCGCCAGGATCTGGCTGTTAAAGCTGCGAGGCATATAATGCATTATGAGGAGAAATTCATCTCATTGTTTCTGTGCCCGTTTACCAGTTTGAGCTGCACGTATGCCATTGTTAACTGACAAACATGTCAATGACTAATCTCCCCGGGTGTTCGACCACCACACCTTGTATTGGCTTTGGCGTCTCCTTATCTCGCTTCTGTTTCCAGCCTGTCACTGATAAGAGGGAATGGAGGGAGCAGAAGCTGGGTAAAGAAGAAAAATGAGAAGAAAAAGAGAGGTGTAGTAAAAAAAAAAAAATGAACCGAGAAAGGCAGAAATAGAGAAAGAAATAGGGCATGATTAAGGAGAAGGGTCTCTGTGGTGACACCCTCCCCACCCCCTCCTCTGTTTTGTGCTATGTAGGTTGTTGAACACGCTGTGTTGTCATTGTCAGTTTTTTCCTGGGAGCAGATAAACACCATATCTGTTTTGTCCTCATCTACTTGGGCTACAGTATTGTAAGCAAATCTTGAGAGAAAATACACACTGAGCAATCAGCCGTCCTCGGGCGTCTTTCGGGTAGTCAATTTTATTCTGATTATGTGTGTGTGTGTAACTAAAGTGCAACCACACACCCTCACAAAACACACTCCAGTCTATATTTCTTAGCAAAAGTGGGAAAGTTCGGTAATTTGTGTTCAGATGGACGAGCAACAAAAGAGGACAGCAGCGTGGTGGCAGCCGTGACTCTTACTTCAGTCTGAGTCTGACCTGACCCAGCAGTATTGCTAAATCTGACTTGTTACATGACGAGTGCTCTGGCACACCTCGCCTCGCTGAGACAACCTCTGGCCACAGTCTGGGTGTCTTTGTCAGCTCGTAGCAGCTCGGCCCCCAGAATTGCTGAGGTGGTGGATTTTCCTCTCCTTCCTCACTCATTGTCAACCCCCCTCTCCCACCCTTATTCCTTCACAGCATCCACAGGTCAGCATTTTTTTTTCTTTGCTGTCACCCATTCACACTTCCACGGACCAGAGGCTTTCTCAGTATCAAGGGACTGCATAGTAGTAGAGATGGAAACTCCCTAGATCATTTCCTTGCTGGCAATTAGCAGCACACAGACGTCTCACTGTTTGAGAGACCTGACAGAAACGAGGAAAGAAAAAAGGGAATGAACGAAAAGTATGACAAGAAAAAGAAGGGGAGTGCTGGGAAAGAAAGAGAATAAAACCATACACAGAAGGTCTTGATTAAGTGGTCTTTTAAATGCGCGAGTGGGTAGCAATTCAGCAGCTCTTTAGTCCCGGGAGGACCTGTCTCAATTACCCTAATGAGGCAGAGTGACTCTGGCTTTCCTGGAAGGGTATGGGAGGCAGGGAACCCAGCAAGGCCATACAGGAGAGGCAGGGGGAGCAAGAACCTCGACGCGTGTGTGTTTGTGTGAGGGGAGCACGCACTATATGGATGCCCTGTGAAGTTAAATGGAGCGTGCCGGGTTCCCAATGAGCCAGTGTTAGCTGGCAGACTGACAACAGTGACCTCCCACTGTGCGCGTCACTTTTTCATCTGTGCTGTCGGGGAAGGGCAGTTAACCCCAGTCTGCCCTGAACCTTAGCCTTCACTAAACCAATACATATTTTCAATAAAGGCCAAGCACTAAGAATGCAGACATCCCAATGAGTAGGCCTACATCTGTTTCTACCCTGCCTCGTGAAGTAAGAATGAAATAATTTGCCTTTATGGCCAGGAAAGCCTCACTGTTGTTATGAGCTACAGGTCAAAAATGGGGGGGAGGGGGTTGAACTGTTTGAAATGTAATAAATGTTCTGGTCTGAATGTTTCCCTGTTTACTGACATAAGGTAATGGAACCTGGCTATGTGTTATGTATTACAGTATCCGTATTAACCTCATGTATCCAGCATTTCACCAGCACAGAGCCAGGTTAGCTTTTGAAATGGAATGGCAATCGTAATCAGTGCAGCGATATCATGTTTGTAAAATGACCTAAGAGACAGGTTTTTGGGGGTTTTTTTGAAGATGAGAACAGCATAACCCAAGCCACATGCAGACAGTTGGTAACTTCTAAGTTCAAATAATCTGCACATCCTTGGAGAAGATAATAAAACGACCAAGTGTAAAGTAAACACAGACATTTGGAGATTCCTTCTTTCATGAGTGAAATTCAAGGGTCAAGTCCAGGGCTGAAAAGTGTCAAAAACTGCCATTCCTCGAAATGAGGCTTGCAAGGCATTCACCCATAGATATCTATAAGTAGTATGTTGTTAATTCAGTTTTATTTATCACGTCAAATCACAACAACAGTTGCCTCCCATGCATTTTGTATTGTAAGGTAAAGACCCTAAAATAAGAGAACAGAGAAAGCCCCAATAATCACATGGCTGCCTATGAGCAAAAGCTTTGGCAAAAGTGGGAATGAAAAACTCCCTTTTAACAGAAGGAAAGTCTGGCAGAACCAGGCTTGGGTGTAATTTCAGTGGTCTGCATTTATAGAATTGTTAAAATATATTTTTCCCCCTCAAGTTATGCTCCTACAATTCTGGTTTCTGAAATGATTTTAAACTTGCTCTGCATGCATGTCAGTGCAACAATATGATTGATGCATTTTATGTTTGCCATTTTGGTTGTTGATTAGCTTTGTGGAGACAGGGGCAGGACAGCCACCATCTTTAGTGTTTCAGAATTCTTCTTCAGATTTCTACTCAGGATTATTTGAGCCATTTAAAAAAACTATAATTTGTTATAATTTGTCATTTAGCCAGTCTCAGCTGATTTCTCAGTAATATTAACCTTTTATCTGAATTTAATCTGAATTTGAAAAACTAAGATTGTTAAAGCCAAAATGCTGAAAATTAAATCCTTAAAACACTTTTGTAAAAACCTGTGGGCAACTTCTATCTGTTAAATACAGTGTATGATGAGATTTTATTGGATATTCTAAAGACAACTAAACACTGTTGTCTTACAGGAGTCTATGTAGGTGTGAAGGTACTTTTGTAATTACCTGCTCAGTTATTATCGTGCCCTGTTCTCAGTGTTGGCCTATATGTTTTTCAGCCTGGCTCTCTGTCCTTCTGTCAGTTTGTTTGTATTGCATTTTTATTGCAGAGCAAGATATCTTGGCAACCACTGGCAATTTACAGTCATATGAAAGTTTTGATAGGACCCCATGCAGTCTGGTGAAAAACTGAATACTCCCCATGAATCAGTAGTCTAGAGAATCGCTTTTACCAGAAATAACATAAAGTTTTCTTTATGACTTTATCGTGATTTCACATTGTGGAAGAATTGTGGCCCACTCTTCTTTAGAGCTTCGTTTCACTTCATTGAAGTTTGCAGACATTCATTTATGCACAGGTCTCTTAGGGTCCCACCACAGGATTTCAATCAGGTTGAGGTCTAGGCTTTGAAAAAAGGGGCCATTGCACAAACTTGGTTCTTTTTTTTCAGCCATTCTGTAGTAGATTTGCTGCTCGAGATCTTTGACCTGTATACAGAGGAGTTCATGGTCAACTCCATGACTGCAAGGTGCCCAGGTTCTTTGGCTACAAAAGAGCTCTGGACAATCGCCCCTCCACCAGCCTTTTTGACAGTTGGTGTGAGGTGTTTGTGTGGAAATACTGTGTTTAGTTTCAAACATGGGATGGGATGGGGTGTCCACTCCTGGGAAGATTGTGCAATTGTGTTAAGACACACATGAATGCTTCAGACCAGCAAGCTGCCAGAATTTCTGCTTTTACAGGAGCGCTCACACTTGCTGATCAGTTAATTAAGTGCATTTAATTATCAGCACCTGGCTGCTACTTACCCTCTGAATTCCAATGGAAGCAGTAGTCTAAGGTGTATTTAGTTTTTTGTTTTCCAATTTGCTTTTGTGGGCCCTAAGGAACGTCGATGTAGCATTATTAACAAGTCAAGAATTTCGAATTATATTTTGGATTATGAAAAAGATGTTACAAAGAATATGCTATATTTCTTTAAAGTTTTCAGTGGTTATATATGATTGTTACTGTAAAAGAGAACCTTACATATTTTATTTAAGGAGGCATGCTCTGGTCAGCAGTTTATCCTAAAATCTCCATGAAAACATTACCCCATCAGCTAATGCATGTAATAAATATTTGTGAAGTAAATATAGATGTAAAGCCCCCATAGTCTTTGAGGATAAATAGTACTGAGGAATTTGAAACTTTTAGGGTTTTTTTTCCTTTTGTTTTAAAGCACTTCTCTTCCTTTACCGAACATGGTGTTATTGTGAGGCTGGAGCCCTCACTGATAGCCCTGTCACCTTTCACATTCAATTGCTGCAAAACAACTGGAATCATTTGTCATTCTTTCTGGGCCACTGAGTGAAATATGACTCATAGGTCTCAGAAATGTTGAATTTGAACAAGCACATTGCCTTGGTCTCAAATCTCCTCCTTCTTTTCTTTCTTTCCTCCGCACTCTCAGTCATACAGAAGAAATGGCTTCAATTTAGACACTCCTAACGGTCTCTCTTAATGGCTCCTTGTAATAGAAGTTATTTATGGGAAGATTCATTTTAATCTGTCAGTCTGGGGAGTAAAAAATCTGCCCGTGAAATGTTTGTCCCTACAGGCTGCACCCTGTTGCTGACCGGAACACTCCTCCTTTAATAAAAGAAGTAAGGAAAAGTTGTATGCCAAGGCCAGGGATGATTTAGCTCATTAAGTTGGGGTTTGAATTGCAGCAGAGCTCGCGGGGCTTGGCTTTAGGTGTGAAAATGTCAATAGCAAAGAGTGCCACGTCTCCCTTGTCAGCCCTGACGGAAGACCAACAACCGGCCAGCCTGCCATTTGTCTTCCTGAGTGAGTTTTCTAATAACCGTAATGGCTGTAGCAGTAAATTACCAACAGCCTGTCACAGAGAACATAGTGCAGCATTTAAATCTAACAAAGAGCACCCACCCTCCATCTCTGCTTTGCCCCGATTTTATTTTTAAAACTTAGCAACTCATTCCCTTAAGGAGCACTTCAAGCTAATAGAGAATAGCCAAACCCACTGCAGAGCTCAAGTATATCACATCCTAACCTGACAGAAAATCCTTGAGTCTCCTCTTTTTAAAAGCCTAGAATAAGATATTAAGCACTGCCATGACATGCTTCTTCTTTTATGTTAAGCAGACAGCACTATAATACCAGTTAACGATTTGAATTATGCAGCAGTGTCCCAACTGCATACCTCACCTGTCTGATGGAGTCCCACTTTAGTGAAATAACACATTAATGCTGATGGTTGATTGGAATTATATGTCATCTTACCCTTGACCCCCATCATTGTGTGCCCTCACACAAGCCAGTGTTTTTCCATCCTCCTCCTATGGAGTTCACTGCAGCCCCTCTGTGAGATGAGCGCGCTCGGTAATTGGAGCAGCGGGAGCCGATTTGTTCACGTCCTCTCCTTCAGTAGCAGCAGTTTGCCAGTGGGCAGCCCGTGGAGCGATGCCATCCTGCCATTTGTCAGACAGGGTGCAATTTCCCGGTCATCTGTTTCCATCCATAACTGAAGGTGAGGGCAAAAAAATGGTGAATGATGGCGACTTTAATATGGATGCTGATGCTGTAGGAGCTTACTCCTAGTAAGCGGTGGCAAGCAAGAATCACGCACTCTCAACTTTGTGGCAAATTCCTCAGCACAGTGCTCAGTTCTCAAATACTCACCATTTAAAAATGACGTATTTGTCAGTGATGTGGTGCTCGGCTGATTATTTTTGTTTGCAGACCTGTGGTATTCTACCAGATGGAGGAAGGGTGTGGCATATTTTTTTTAGCTGCCTAACATAAAGACTTTGCCTCTTAGGAGAGATTTCAGTCATATTTGTCTTATGCATTAACGTCTTCTTATACCTCCCTGTAGACAATTGCTTTGATTCCCTGAAAGAAAGGCACAGAATGATTCGGTCCAAAGGTTAGATAATAGTATTAACTTTTGAAACAGACCTTCTTTGGTGTCAGTAATTCACAATATTGGATTTAGTCCATGTATTTGGAGCTGTTTTCCGCCGCCGGTTTAACACAAAATAATCTGTCTCACTAGCAATCAAGGCTCTTCTTTGCAAAGCGCCGTAAAACAAAGAAAGCATGCAGTGTGCAGCTGTGCAGCACGATAAGCGTGTAAACTCTGCTTCCCAAACTGAGCTGACACACACTTCTATCTATCCATTTACCAAAGCCAATTATTTTTTCAATCCAAAGGTGCCCGTGATACCTCTCCCCATCTGACTGATGCAGCAGGGGCAGAAGACTTCTAAAGACGACCAACGGGTGGTATGGGGCAGTGCCCTTCTGATTCCGGGGACAAGCTCTGTTGTTTGTAATTACAAATTGATGTCCTTTGTAGCTATGGGTTGGTGTGATCTGTGTGTTGGGGGAGGCATGCATCATGTGAGGCAAGGCAGCTGCTCTTCCTTTCTTCCCTCCCTGCAGTAAAGGGTTTCCTTTCAAAGGAGCCAAATGTATCCCCTTTCAGCTAGGCAAAATGGAGTCACTGTAGTTCATTTGAGCCTTCAGATAAGATTGAACAGGTGTTAGGATGACTTTCCCACAAATATCTTTTCTTCTCCTTTTCTCGGGAATTTGGAGCTGCATGAATATGTTTTTGTGTGTTTTCTGTGCCGTTTTGTGATTCATTTATGTGTCTCAGCTGAATCCAGGATTTTGCTGTGTGTTGCTTTTTATGCAGTTATTTTTATCTTTATTTTACTAAGAAAATATGGCTCTGAGTAGAAATACGTGTATCCCGATGCGTTTCCCTGAAACTGTTTATATTTTCTCTTAAACCAGCAGATCTGCAGACCTGAGTATAGCTGAAAAACACAATTACCGGTAAAGGAAACAGTACTTTAGATGTTTATCGCTTTTAACTGCCGTCATCAACAGAATTAGACTTACTTTGAGTTTTTACTTTGGGTTTTGGTGTTTTTCTGTTACCATGACATCTTAAAAATTAGAAACTGGATTTGCACAGAACATGAAGTAACAGTTGCAGTGGTTTTTACTGTTTATTGAATGACCAATAACAGCAAGAAGTGCTTATTACTCTTTTGTAATGCTTCATCTGGAACATAGACTAATAAATGTACCCATTAAAAGCGCTTCCGGCAGGTGAAACGTGTTTTTATTAGAAAGCTTATAGACATAAAACATGCAATGCAAATAGAATTAAACTGTCAAAGAGAGCTGCTGCCTTGTTTGTATACAGTGCTGTGAAAAAGTATTTGCCCCTTCTGGATTTCTTAGTTTTTTGCATATTTCTTATTAGACAAACATAACCCAAATAAATACAAGATGCGGTTTTTAAATGAGGATTTCATTTGTTAGGTGAGTGCTATCCAAACCTTCCAAGCCCCTTTGTTAGTAAGTAAGTAATTACCCCCTAAACCTAATAACTGGTTGTGCCAGCAGATGGTTATATTCTTGGCAGCAAGAGCTGCATTTAAGCGATGGCAGTAACTTGCAATAAATCGTTTGTGGAAGACTTTTGGCCCAGTCTTGTTTGCAGAATTGTTTTAATTCAGCCATGCTGGAGGGTTTTCATGTATAAATAGTATGCTTAAGGTCATGCCAACGAATCTCAGTCTGATTTAAGCATTACTTTGACTCTAAAATGTCCATTTTGTTCTTTGAGCCTTTCAAAGGTGGACTTGCTGATGTGTTTTCTTTCTTTTGGTGGGGTGGGGTATATAAAAAATACCCAAACCAATAAGAAATCAAGAAGGGGGCCAATACTTTTTTATGGCACTGTAGTTTCATGCTGCTGTTGAATAGTATGAAATAGAATGAATGAATAAATAGTATGAATAGTGATGTTGCTACAAGGCCAAGGATCCTGGGGTCCTGAAGTAGACCGCCATTAAGAGTGAGTGCCTATTCAAGAAAGGCAGTCTGTGCTACTACCAATGCTATAAGGATGCACTGTGTGCGACCCCCAGAAGAGATTGATCAATAAGTCACTGCAATGAAGTGGCACATCGATTACACCAATGACAGGGCATTTACAGGTTTAATCTGTATAATGAGCGTAACCTTTTTCTTTCAGCCACCTGCTTTCTGCCTGGCACGGACCTGTCCAAGGCCAGCAGGGACCAAAGATGGGGTGGGAGCAAGATAAGATGAATGCCTCTGTGCAGGCGCGCTGTGTGGGGGCTGTTGTGGACAGGAGTAAGGGTGAGAAGAGGGAGATAACATGAGATAATGCAAGAAAAAATATAGGAAAAAACAGTAAAAGGAAAGAGGAAAAGAAAGACGTTCATGTGACTCCTGGGTCTGCGATTGTGTCACAGCTGTAGGTAAGATTGTGGTGCAGAGGGGAGGATCATCATCACCACCCATTCGTATGCAGCGTAGAGGCCACCAGTGATTAATGTGTGCCATGGGTAACTTCAGGCTCTGCAGTCTCTCTAGCATTTACAGTGTGAGGCTCTCTCCTCCTCTCGCCTTCACAAGCCTGAACAACTTCTTTTGCTCTTTCCTTGTGTCTTGGTGCAGTAGATAGCATCTGCTGGTCTACTTCTGTTTCTTAGGCCCACAATGATAGATGTTACCAATGTTAACAAATTTGTACACGTCCTGTCTCTTCTTGTTATAAAGCAACTAAAATACTGTCATTTCCTTCTTTATTTAACCATAGTATATGTTGTGGTTTGGGGGTTTTTTTTGGTTTTGGAAATGACTTGTTCGTGTATGGACTGCATAGACGTTAAAACATCTTGGCAAAAAATTTCCACAACAAGCAAACCACAGAGAAATGATTGGGTTTTGGAAGCATTTAACAAAACCGTTCCCGTAACCTGTTTTAGGTGTCTTTTCAGTGAAACATCTTTATTTGTATATCCTTTAACCTACAAAATAAAGGTGCCTTTAACGCAAGTTAACCTGTAAATGAACCAAACAGAATTGATTTATCACATAAATTCAAAATCCCATCACTGATGTTTTTATTCACTAGCACAGGTGATTGAGCTAAATCAGGACCGTCACTTTTTTGTGCCCACTGTTGTTCTTTTTGTACATGTGCTTTTAAAATGATTTGCTAGGGTGAAACTTTTATTTTACTTTGTAGTTATTGTATGTTACAACTAAAGTTTATTACTCTGTGCTGTAAAAAAAAAACAAAAAAACAAAAGCTGGTTGTTCACCACTGTGTTGTAATTTTTGTATTCGTACTGTAGTTACAGTTTTAACTAAGAAGCAATGTCGTGACCAAACCTGAAGCATAAAAAGACGTGAAAGTGAATGCGACTTAATGCCGCTACGGGTAAAATACGTATCGGCAACAGGAAGAGGGCGGGACCTGAGAGTAAGTTTTCTCAACTTACAGTGATAGTGAAAAATATTGTTAAATGACTTAGGCAACTGGAGCCTGGAGAGTCTGCAAGCTGTAAAGCGATGTGCGCCAAGTGACTCACTTCCATTGTGTGCACAGCTGAAGTTGTAGCTTATATTGAACATTTTTTACAACCAACTTGATGCAGATGGTTAATTGCTATATGAATTCCCCGCAGTACAGTGCTAGTTAAACCTTAATGCTATTCAGCTACACATTTCATTGCAATGTTGACCCTGTGCTAACTTGCATATGACAAACAAAACTGAAACTGAAAAGTGGAAACCACATCACACATCTGCAGCAGTCACAAAATTGAGCGCTTCAATAGTACTTTAATATTTTACACACATCTTTTAATTTTGGTGTTTTGCTTTGTTTGCTAAACAAAGGGAACACACACTAGGCAAGTCAAATCTGGCATCGCTAAAAAGATGATGACTCTTCTATACTGAGATTGTACAGTAGCTGTCTGTCAGTGCGCTGGGATTTAAACTATTCAGATGTACCTCACTCTACATCATTTCCTGTGTTTTCAAAGCTCTTTATTGCAGTGGGCCATTGACTTTTTCTTCCAGTCTAATGGTGTGCATAAGCCCGACAAGATTTAACAACTTTAACCTTGGACTCTACATATGAATTAAACCTATGAAACAAAAATATCAAAGAACACAAGAAAGTTAAAAAAAAAAGAAGATAAAATCAGAAATCATGGTGGAGTTATCATTTAAAAGATTAGGGCTCTAAAAGACCGTCTGCTAAAGAAATCACAGCATGGTAAATGTTCTTCCCTATGGATGATGGAAAAAAATGTCTCCGGGGCACAAAGTGCTCTGAGCATGTTGTCAAGGGAATATTACTGCAGTGTTATGATGTGTTTTTATTCTGTCAGTCTCATCCCCAAGGGCAGGAACCCCACTCACAACTGTGCTGCCTGCTGGTTCACTTAGACAGAAATGCTTCGACATATGCAGCACACAGACATGCAGACACAAACAAGCACAGCCACAGACAGACGGTACACACAAGCACTGTACACGTGTACAGTCCCACACATCGTCACCTTCAGAAAGTTGATTGCACGCAGCTGAAGCCAAGTTAAATGCTGCTTTGCCAGTCCATCTTTGCTTCTGCTCCCTCCCCTGCCCTCATCCCCTCCCCGCTCCTCATCTTTTTGACTCCCAAGGACAAGGAGACCCGCCGTACAATGGGACACCATTTATCACTGCAGGAACAATTACTGGAGACATTTCATTGTCAGAAAATTTCAAACCATTCTTCCCCATCCCTCTCTCTTTATCTTACTCCTCCTTTGCTTTCTCTCTGTCTTTCTTTCTTTTTTTGCCCTCCTGCCACCCCCTCTTTTTTCTCTTCTTCCTCTCCTCTGCCTCTTTGCATGGCTCCCAATGAGCTCTATTGCAGGTCAGACTCCCATTAGCCCAAGCACATCACTGTAGATTATAACACAGAGGCGGTAGAGCTCTGTATTATATCTCATCTAAAGGCCCTGACAGACTTTTCTCCCTCTGTTTCTAACAATGTGATCCTCTTTTTTTTTCTCAAGGAAAAGGCATGGAAAATTGCCTCTGATACTGTATCTTCAGCCCTGTGCTTTAATGAAGCCTTTCAGCATGGCACAGTGTGAAGGAGAAGGAAGAGAGTCAGTTGTCCAAATCTTTCTTTTTGATCATACATGCAGGCCTAGTCCCAGTAGAGCACAGCAGAGCAAAGCAGGGAAGGATTTTAAATGCTAGATACGAATCAGATATGTCATGTGCCGCTTGTGCTCGAGTGTTTTTACCCCCTTTGTTTTGCTTTATTTTTCTGCTGTGTGCTGCACAGATCCACAGCATTTTAAAAGTGGGTTAAAGTAAGTTTTCTATATTGATGACTCACTTGATGCTCAAAGCCTTTGCAATGATTGTAAAGGGTGAATGAACCACACAGCCTTGGTGCGTCACCAACTAAAAGGTTAGCATGAGTCTCTGCCCCCTCTGCCTTAGCAATTTAAACAATCTGATAATTCAGCTCTGCACTGACTGCTTTGTGCTTTGCCTTTATTCCAATTAAATGTTTTAACTAATATTTTATAACTGTACCGGGCTTTAGGCCTGGAAACAATTTGGGTTCAGGTCTTTCTCATGCTTTCTTTATTATTTTTCATTTGCATGATGCTTTTATTTCTATCAGTCAGTGTTTGGATTTTACGCAGGAGTGAAAAACATTTTAGCAGATGAGCAAGCTCAACCAAGCGTGGAAACAGCACCTCAGGTTGCCTGCGTAGCATCCTTGACTTCCATCGGTGCAGAATGGAAATGGGCCCTGAGTGTCAAATGTGCTGTGATTTATCTGCAAGTGCTGATATGATCACTAATAGATGGTTTTTAATGACTAATGACATTTGAAAAGTGCTTGGGTCTGTGCTGAGGCATAGAGGGCGAATTACCTTTTTACAGCACGGAGTATTGTTCTCCCTGTGGTGAAAGCAGCACTTCTAAGTCAGAGTGGATTCATGCTGAGTGTATGTATGTCCATTTGTGTCACTGAGCTGCTGGGAGACCCCAAGGCAGTGCCCGAGGGCTGCTCAGTGGGTTCTAACATGTCCTTGACAGCCTCCAAATGTGTCTCAGTACTGGCCTTACAGCCACAGGTAAGCCCACAGGTTAAGCTTACAGCATAATGCATACATGCATGTGTCCAAGCACACAGGCAGACCAGTCCAGCACGTGGCTTAATGATCCCTACATGATCTCTACAAGGCTTCTCCTTTTTTTTCAGTTTGTTTATTATTATTATTATAATTATTATTATTTTATTATTATTATCATTTCCTACTCAAGACAAAGAGACAAACAAATCAAAATATATTTTGAGATGTCTGTCTTTTTTCATTATTTTTTCTTTGCAGATAAGCTGAAATTAGCAATGCTGATACTGATGTGTAGCTCATATATCAAGGAATGGCTAATGGGGACTGTCCAGCCTTTGTAAGCAGCTAGTTCTACTTGTGTCTGAAGTTAAACAACTACAATTAAAGTTTAATTTAAGTATAATTGAGTCCATTGTTAGCTTTAATGTCGTGACACTTTCCGTTGGCCAGAGAAAGTCTGGACACAGTCTGGCCAGAGAAAGTCTCTGTGGAGGTGTTGGTGCATTGATCTTCCAAAACTCACAGTTTCCAGTGCTATGTGCCAGTTTAATATTTATTTATTTCACAATTTAACATTTTAAGCCAGATCGGGACTGCTATTGGCATGCTCTACTCTTAATGAACAATATCATATTCAATAAAGTTTGCAGTGGATGTAAATTAAGTTTTTAAATTACAGGCAAGTAATTTAATCTGGCTTGTTTTAAAGTCATTGATGTAATTCCTAAGACGCCTGTTGCTCTCTGTTTGGGGGAACAGATTTCAAATTTAGACTGGCCAACAAATTGTAAACTGTACCAGTGTTTAGAAGAAGGCTGAAGTCTACTGTGCCTGAGCCACGTGACTTTTTGGTACTGTATGTGTGAGAGTGTGCCACGGAAGGAAGAGAAGAGGAAAAATGGGAGACGGAGACAGAAATATTGAGGTGGGGTGAGACTGAATGAAATGTGTGAAGCAGTTGGTAGAGAGTGAGTGAAACATTATTGCATCAACAGCTATGAAGTGTCTGTTTTGTTTTGGGGTTTTTTGTAGAGGGCATTTTAGCTCTCAGAGCAGCAGCTGGTTTCAGCTGCGGCCCGACACCCCGGGGAACTCGCAGACATTCCTACAGGTCTGTTTTTCCAATAATTTTGTGCTGACAGGGGTTAAAAAGTGTCAGATAGATAGAGTGCCATAGATCCGGCATGCCTAAACAAGCGAGAGGACAAAGAACTTGCCGTCTGCCTACAGTCTTCACTGAATACTGAAAAAAGACACAAAAAGATCAAAAATAAAATTGGGCACAGGCTGTTATGTTCAACACAGCCTGTTCTTTTGTTAGCATACGGCCCACAGTGTTTTAACCAAAGTAGAAATTTCCAGTAACATTCAGTAAAACTACTTTGACCTTTATGCAGCTTTAATACTGAAGTTGCCAGACAGTAAAGTATATGGACAGTGTTGCAGTACTGGTATTTTAATTTCCATCCCATCCTCTGAATCCAAGAATAGACACAAACCACAGACGATCTATACAGAGTTTAATATCACTGAGAGGTCTAGAACAATGATTTAGAGCAACTAAATAGATGCTCCACATAATCAACTTTGCATATTTGATGTGAGGCACTCTCCAAAGTGGGCAGGCTTTCAAATGTAAATTTTCCCTGCAAACTTAAATCACTTAGTGCATTTTACTTGAAGCATATCTTTGACAACAATAAATCACAAGGTTGCTGCATCCATTAGCAAATTGGCTCTGCGGTAGATGGAAGAATAAAGGGAGAGGGAGCCAGAGTGAGGGTGTGCGGCAGCGGTCTTTCATAATCAGCAGTAACAGTTTTAGAGCTAGCCAGACACTGCAGCACATGGACACCCATAAACCTATGGCCGCATACATCACAACAATAGGCTCATTGATTGGCTAGCCTGGACAGTGGGTGGGATGCACTAGCTCTAAGTGATGTATGCCACAGTCAGCTCTGAAGAGTCCTCTGTTTTGTCTTGGGCCCTGTCACGCTCACAGTCCTCTCTGTGAGATGCTCGCATCAGATCCCTCAATGGGCGTCCTTCATGGCTCACAGTTTGTAGCCAGCGCACATTCTCCCTGTGTCTCTGTCCGCCGTCTCATCCCCATTCTGTCAGACTCTCTCTCACAGATACATTTCAGGACACTGGCCTTGTCTTTTCTCTTTACTTTAATTCGGGGAGTTTTATTGTATTTGGATAAGAGCAGGGTACACTGTGTCCGTCCTTTCAGAAACATGCATCAGACAGAGTAGCTGGTGCATTCGCGAGCACAAAGGGAGAGAAAAGAGGAGGAGAAATGGGGCCAATTAGAAGCCTGGAGCTAGCACAGGCTTCTGATACTACTGGTCTAGGCCAGACCTCTATGTATGTGTGTGTGTGTGTGTGTGTGTGTGTGTGTGTGTGTGTGTGTGTGTGTGTCTGTTTGTTTCTCTTTGTGTAGGTGGATTGTTTGCAGGTACTGTATGGAAAGGGATAACTGAAAAAACAAAACAAAAGAAAGACCAGGAAATCCATTATTTCTATTTTGGTGTCCAACATTACTACATTCTGGCTGACATATGATTTATGGAAATGACTGTTGGGGGCTTTGAGCCCAGAAGCTTTGTGTAAAAAAAAATAAAAAAATCCCTTGTTTTCTCTGGGGATCAGATATGATACCAAACAGTGGTTGCCAGGTTTTTGATATTATTTTTACTATATTTCACTGAGTATTTGTCTCCGTGCTGCCGTGCCAAACAAAGTAGCATAAAATGAGTCCAGTGCCGTGGGTGCTGGGTGGATATTGTCTGCTTAGACCAGCTATGTAGTTAGAGCACAAATGCACCGGGAGCAGTATGGAAGCAGTATGGATCCATTGCATGGATTTAAAATAAGTAAATGTAAAAATGCACAGGAGAAGGAGATGGAAGAAGAGAAGAAAACTGTATTAAAAATCATACTGTGAATGTTTTTTCCACACTCTGGTATGCAGTCAAATCAGACTGCCCAACTCTACATTCTGTATGATCAAAGTTAGCAGATCAAACAACCCAACTGGCAGACAACTCAGTTACCTATCCCAAGGCTTCAGGAAATATTGCTCACACCCAGCAATTACTCAGCTGTGATGCAGGGAAAATTTCCAGCCGTTCACTGGAGGGTTGTTAAAGGGGCTGACCAACAATATTTGTCTTTATTGTTTGAGGAGAGAAGCTCGTGCTTACATGCTGTCATTGCTCACTGTTGATTTGTTCCTGCATCCTCCCTGACTTCATATACTATGTATCTTTACAGCCCTAACTGCATCCTTGTTAATTAACAGGACCACAAACAGACTCGTTCCTGTTAGCTGTGGCGATTGCTGCATATTTCCCCAGACGCCGTCTGACTGGTAGATAGAGGCACTTTCTCCTTCACAGTATGTTAATCAGCCTCCTTCATCTCAAGCTTTCCATCTTCTCTGTGTGTCTTCAAAGTCAAGAGGAGACCCTTTTCCCTCCTGTCCCCTGGCCCTGCTCAATCTCCATCTGCAGGTAGCTTAATCTGTCTTAACTTGAGAGCTTTGCTGCTTTACTTTGGTACTCACCAACCAATTACTATCCATTTCAAGTGGAGGTCTCATCAGGGCGATCTCACTAAGGAAAAAAATGGACACGTTCTCTTGACCTTCCGATTGTCGTGATGCATCAAGTGCCAAGACAAACAAGAGAAGCGGCGAGAGCTGACTAACTCATTGTCAGCCGAAAAAGTGCAACAGTGTAGTCATCCCTTAAATCTGTGCTGAAAGTGCAAAGGACTGTGTAACACTTTGGGCTTTATGTGGCATGGAACCTTTTTATTTTGGAGTGGAGCGTATGGCAGTAATCCGACCTACAGATAATAAGACGGCATGTCATAAATCCCCTTAGAAAACTAAGGCAGTTAGGCTCATATTTGCTCATTCCGTCAGGGCACGCACTGTTTGCTGCTCAGAGGGGATTGTCTCCATCCGCCATCCTTTTCTTTTTTCCTTTTTTTTGTTCTAAGACTGAAAACTCATGAAATAGTCAGACTCTTTAAATATCAGCTGGCCTCATATACGCAGAGCAGACACCCACCCAGCTTTCAACGTAGCTGAAGTGTGAACTCTGTAAACAGAGATTGTCCCTTAGAGAGCGAGAAGAAAGAACATTATCATAAGCAACTGTCAGATTTTGTCTTTGCATTGTTAAGTAGAGAGAAAAAAAAGAGCAGACCATGATTTAATTAAAGCTAGACAGAGGGCACGGGAGGAATGAAAATATGATGGGGAGGGGGGGCATATAAGTTAATAAAATAGTGCGAGTGAGTGGGTGTGGGTGCAGTTATTGTCAGGCTCTTTTGTGGATTCTATATTTTTACCTTTGGGTAGGTAGAACAGCTGTGGGGTTATGCGTGTTCCCTGTGGCAGGTTCAAGGCGAGCAGGAGTCGGGTGTGCCAATCTGGTGGCCTCTTTCGGTCCTGCCAGTCCGCCCAGATCTTCAGGGCCCCCTCTGCTTTGCTTCTCTCTGGCACAAGAGCTAATTAAAACATGGCTAAATTAACAACACATTCACTGGCTAGCCTGCCTCGCTTATTTGAAACCCTCCTCCCCTGCTTTCTTTTTTTCCCCCTCTACCTACTGCACACGCACAAACACACTCCCCCTCGCCTTTCCCGTCCCTCTATCTCATTGAGGCTGCCGACTGCGGGAACATGTGTTTACCTTAAGGGGTTTTATACCAATTACACTCCTGTGCTCTCTTTGCCCGTTTTGTTTTCCATTTATGTGCTTATTTAATTGGCATTCAGTGTGCTGTAATTCTATTAGTTCCTGAAAAGGTCAGGGTCATACGAGAGCGGCTTCTGGCAGGCTTGCTCGTGAAATACCTAACGCTGAGAATGCTGCGTACATACACAGAGATAATTTTTTAAAAAGGGGGCTACGCTCGAAGTAACTTCAAATCCTCTTTTGTGAAGACAAAACTCATGCAGTATTAAAAAGGAGCTCTGGATTGTTATCAAATCTGCGAAGTGTAGCTTGAATATAAATATTAGTTCCTACTGATCTGAGGTAATTTTTTATTCATGACTATTCTATACTTGAATTAAAGATTATTAAACATTATTGTATGAGAGAGTGCTTGGGTACTTTCCAAGTGTTTTGTTTTTCTCTATGAGCACCTACCAGCCCTATTTATAGTCACACTTCCCTCCCTTTCCTTTTTTGGTAAAAGTATTACGCTCAAATAACACTACATGTAATTCTTCAATGGTAATAACTGCTGAATGCATGCAGAGTCTGAGTCACCGATAAAAGCCTTAATGCTGTCACTTCAATATTGGCTGCAAGTCCCTCTGAGATTGTACGCAGTGAGGCACTTTTCTGCTGTCAGGTCATCATCCAAATTACCCAGGAATTTTGAAGTATTTAAATGTTAAACTCCCATAAAGTGGCCTACATGGCCCCGGCTGCATTTGGCTGTTAATATTGAATGAAGACGAACAGATCAGCATGTGTAATGGGAACTTGGCTGAAGACGTGGCGTGAGCTGACGGGGTATTTCAGATGATTCGTCAGAATGTCGGCTGACCCCGGTGACCAGTTATTACAATTATGCAAGATGAGCTGCAGACATTTGATGGAAACAAAAGCTGACAAACCTGCAGTGTTTGTGTGTGTGCGTGTGTGTGTCGGGGGGGTGTCGTTCAGCTTTTAAATGCATTATAAACACATAGTAGATGATATCATTATAAGTGGTTGACTCTGAAGATGGATTAGACATTTTATTTTTCAGTTAGAGAAAAATCACAACATATAAAGGAGGAAGGAAGGAAGGAAGGAAGGTAGGTAGGTAGATAGGTAGGTAGATAGATAGATAGAT
Source organism: Oreochromis niloticus (assembly GCF_001858045.2). NCBI lineage: Eukaryota > Metazoa > Chordata > Actinopteri > Cichliformes > Cichlidae > Oreochromis > Oreochromis niloticus. The sequence goes on along the minus strand of NC_031983.2, from coordinate 15,126,231 downwards.
AGATAGATAGATAGATAGATGCAAGGACTTTGATGTAACAAGGAGTCAAATGGAGATCTTTAACACAGGTGAATAATAAAAAGTTGTGCATCCGTAATGGCTGGCCAGGTGTGCTCTGATGGTATTTCACTCGCTCACACCCCATTACACTGATATTCAGCAGAAAAAAAGAGACACAATCAACCATAATCATTCCATGTTCTTTTTTATGTGAAAGTATTTTTGTCTTGCTGCTCTGCCACGTTAAATACATTTTTACTAACAGCCTTCTTCCCCCCTCCATCATCCACCTCTCTCTGTCTCTCTCTCTCTCTCTCTGAGGATGGCGCTGATTATGGTTAATTATGTTGATAAATGGTAGTGCTGAGGGTACTCCATCAGCATTTCATAATCTGTCTTCGCTCTCTTCTTTTATCATGGCTAAGCTGTGCCAGTGTGCAGGTTGATGCAAATGGTAATGGTGCTTAAATACTCATACACATCATGCTTGAACTCTGACTTGGATAGGCTCTTAGAACTCAAGTCTCTCCACAGGCCACTAAAAGAATAAGAGGAGTCTTTGCCTATGTTAAATTAAAATGTAAAAAAAAAAAAAGTTGTGCAACTCAACATGTTTTTACGCAGCCACAGTTATGCAAAATACTTTTTAGTGAGAAGGCTGTTTGACCAGTGTCAATGTGTCCTCCTTTATTTGCCTGAAGCAGCAGGCACGGGGGCTAATTTTAGTAATGGCAAAAAAAATTGCCTTCATCATAATTCTGCTTTTTGTAGCAAAAAGTCTTCTTTTGTAAAGAGTAGTACAGTGTTGGTTCAAAACAAGCCTGTTTGGAATGAGCTACATGTAATTATACACTGTCTTTACACGACTGCTGTAGTGGTAAAATAGATTGTAGGACTGCTGCATATTTTCTGTATGTAAAAAATGTTTTTCCTGCATATAAAAATGTTAGTGCCCAACGACAGGTTTTGTTTTTTCATCAAACAGAATTAATCAATCAAACTGAATTTAATCTCAAAATTCTCACTTTATCAGATTTCAGATTTTTTTTCTTAGTTTTCCGAGATTTTTTTTTCTTTTGAGAATTCAAACATTTTCTGCAATTCTGACTTTTTCTAAGATTGCTGACATTTTCTATAAATTCATTTTTTCCCTAAGAATTAAAGTAACACAGACACTTTGCTTCGATTCAAGTCGTACTGGTTGTGCATAGTTACTACTATGTAACTACTAGCTGCAATGGCGAGAGTGTTACTCAAGTAATTTTACAGAAATAAAAAAGAATGCATCAGCTCCCGCAATCTGTAGAAACTACACTTCACTGATGTTTCTGCAGTACCTTAAATGCAGGCTATTAGTAGACTATACAATTTATAGATGTTCCCTGAATGCCTGACATTGAGGTGTTATGAAAGGACACAAATAATGTTACTATTCAGAAGAAGAAACACGTACACGCAGTGTGTGCTAATGGTAATTAACACTGCTGCTAATGAAGATAAAAAGCCTGAAGAAATCCTGAGGAACAGAATAAGCTAACTGAGGCAGCCATTGGTAAATAGCCACTGTGGACTGTATGTGGTGAGATCTGTTCTTGGATCACTGTGCCAAAGCAGTGTTTACCACAGAATGAAACTCTGCTTATAGTGGTGCATAGTGTGGGGGGTTGCAATTTACTGAGGTTTCCTAAATGGATCATATGCGAGCAGTTGGTGGTTATGAAAAGACTAACAGAAAACAGCTATTCTCACATTAACTACATGAGAATCCATCCAAAGATCTTCAGAGTCAGCGCTGCACTTCCCCATATCCTCAATAATAAACCTACAAACTATGATTTAGGTGAGAAAAGTGGTTATTGAGAAAACAGACACACATAAAGAGATTGCATAGTAGCACAATTTCATAGGGCTGCCACTAGGGCTAGATAGAAACACATATTGAGATTCCTTTATTTATTGTGATCTGGAACAATTACATAATGTTGTTTCTTTCTTCGGCATAAATTACAATAGCGTTTTCTGCTTTTTGTTAGCAGTAGAGGCATTTTTCTTGTTTTGTATTGTTAATGCAGAGGAAAAACATGGCACAAAGTGCACATACATGCTGTAAACTGAGACTGACAGTCCTTTGTGAATGTAGATAAACAGAATAGCATATAACTTTAACTATTCATTCTTAATAATCCATTTCTCTTTCTGTGGCTTGTTAAAAAGTCTCTTGCAGAAACTGTTTTTTGTGTGTTTTTTTCTGTGGAGCGAAAATTTTTCCGGCAATCAAGCAGTTATTTTAGAGTTGGCTGGGTCTTCGTCTGACATTGCTCTTGAATGTGCACTCTTAACATTCGAACAAGGATTATGCCCCATCCCCAACCTGCCTCTCACTTAATTGGCTTAGATGAATATCTAAAGAGCTAAAGCTGGGTTTAAGCCATGCAATTAGCAGACCGCTGTTATTGAATTCGCATGAACGCCACAGATGCCGTTTGTGTGTCATAAACAATGTTTAAATCATAATGCATATGATGGATACTCTGCATACTGTAAAATGTTTATTTATAGAAAAGAAGGGGCAAGAAAGGGAGAGGTGGTGTGAGAAAATTGCCTAAAATTCAATATGCTGTGCAATTATCATGTGTAATAGCCTGTAAAATCCTAATATCTATTCAGCCACTTGGAAAGGCACGAAGAAATGGCCTGGCCACTTAGCCCACTTTCTCTGGCCCCTTCCTGGCCATGACAGACGGTCCTGTCTGGAGAGCAGAAAGAAATAATATAAGCCATATTTCATTCAAAGGCCCTACCATGTATTCTCATTCTTTCTGTTTAACAGACCCCCCATCCCCCCACTCCCCTTTTCCTTATCCTTCCGATTTCTCCAGTGCTATATTGGTGATTACCTCCGGTGAATCAGCAGAGGTAATGGGGACTGTATTCTGGAGGCAAAATGCACTGTGAGGAGGTTGTTCTTCAATTTTCTCACTGCTCCGTGCTATTTATTCCAGGGGTCCGGGACATGCTGAAAGTCAATTTTGGACCTGTTAAGACTTCTGTGACATCGCCTGTTGTAAATGTATCTATGCATGTATCTCTAGCAGTGCACAATGCGTAGTATATATATTCTCCAAAAGACTATTTCTGAATATTTTAACCAAACATGGAAAAAAAACATCCTTGCTATTTGTGCTTTATTAAAGTTTAGGGCAGCATATGCAGGTTATTTGAGTTTAATTTCTAGCAAGAAAATAATGTGCCAAGAGTGACAACCAAATCGCAGTAAGAACAAGGATTGATGAGCAGAATTTAAACCAAAATTGATTGAATCTCTGCAAAATTGTTCTCATTATCTTCCCCTCTGCTGCATACCGAAGATTAGAATAAAGGTAGAAAGTAGCTGTGGGAGACCAAGTGTATGGATGGCATCTGCTTTTTGCATACAATTGGAAGCGTGTGCTTGTAGCTGCAGGGCACCATCCAGACCGAGCAGGTTGCACCTACGTGTTTGTTTTTTGTTATTGTTTTTTTTAACAATAAACCTGTCAGAAGCATACCAATCTTCATCTCCTAGCTGTTCATTTTGTCATCTGACAACTCCTGCAGAAATGATGCTCTCCAACACACACACAGATGTACCTCACACCAAAAACCGCAGAACACAAGCAAAAGAAGCACTAATTTTTTTGCAGTACTATTAAAACTCAAAACCTGTCTAAACCTGTCTGTGCCTGATGTCACAGTATGACCGGTGTTGTTTATCAGCTTCATATCACTTTTCTCGGAGCAAAATTGGCATAAAATAGAGATTGTCTCCTATCAGGAATGAAAGGAGGGACCATTTCCTTATTTGCTATCCTCTCCACCACCACCACTACCATCATCTTCCCAATGTGTCACTTCTGAAAAGAGCAGGGAGCACTCACCCACCCCTGCTAGAAGATTTCCTCATTCTGTGGCAAACTGATAAGCTCTGACTTACTTCCTCCATGTGGGTCAGAGAGACTTGGGGACGCACCGCTTGTATTGCCTTTTGTAATTACATCTGCTTCACTGCACTGTTTCTGCTCCCCACACTCTCTTCTTCTTCCAAATAACAAATACATTTGTGGTTGTATGTGCATGCATGCATGTAGGAGCGAGATGGGTGTGTGCGTGTGTGTGCTGGGGATGTTTGAACAAGCGTAATCCCTGTACACCATCTCCGGGCAACAGCTATTTTTCTTACATCCAAGCAAACATTAAATTGAAAAAAGGCTTTTGTCTTTTCAAGTACATATATCTTTATTCTATCCATCCATTGTAGTGCCACCCTCCACTGGCTATAATGGTTCCCCTACTGTGACTCTTCACTGTCTTCTACAGACTGTAGAATATATTTGTCCACTGTTTCATTCCCAGAAACAAAAAATCTTCACATTCTCCAGCTGTGTGTGTACATGCCTGTATTTTTGAGCTTGCAGTGATGAAAAGAGATTTTTTTACATTGCAAGTAGTTTATTTGTATTTTATTTTTTGGACAAGTGAGTGTTTTACGAAACAGCATGAAGAAGATCCACATGTTATGTCAGTCTTCTTAGTTTTATCTCCCAGGCCAGGAGTTGGGGTGTGAAATGAGAACCAGTACTTGTAGAGAACCGTTTCCCACTTGTTCAGCTCCTGGTTGCTTATCGATTCTGCATATCGGTTCGACTTGCACTTGTGCTACAATCAGCTAATTTCAGTTAGAATGCTGGTCTGCAGTGTGGATGTGAACATTACTTCATTACTTTTATTTTTATTGCACAAAAGGACAAGAGTGCGTTGGTTAAGACCAAAACACATCCAGGACAGAAACAACCGTATTTTGCTGCTAACACAGCTTCCACTCTTTGTAAGCATCTCCACATGCTAACGCTAAGCTAGCCAAGAACGCAGAGTGATGTTAAATCTGAGTGAATGCTGACCCCAGCCCATCAGCCAGACCCTGAACTTCAGCCGGTACCAGATGGATGAGTAGTCATTCTGCAGCTTCTGTTTCTACCTGTTCATGTTTCTAAAGTAGAATCCCTGTGTCTATTTGTGCTTTCATCTTTCCTTTGTGTTGTGTCGTGCTTTGTGTTCATACCTAAACAATAAGAGAAGGATCTTTGTGTCCTCGTTAGGTTAGGGATTTGTGTTGGTGTGTGGGACTGTAGCCTATAAGTTTATAATGTTCTATGTAATATGTGTAATACGTTTCTTTTTATAGTAATGACTCTAATGTTGATCACAACAAAGAGGGGAAATACCTCCAACATGCACAACCATTTACCACACAGCATGCAATTAATTTGCACAAATGTAATGTCTCTGATATGCTGCTTAGTGATGGTAGTGACTCTCAAAGCAGAGCCAACGAGAACCCACTGAGATAAGGAATCGAATCGATAAGTAATAATGATAAGGAATCAGAATTGCTAAATTTTCAGTACCCATCTCTAGGTGTACTATAATGCTATACTAATACTTTGCTTTAAATTCTTCCCAGCTACCATACCCTGTTTTCTTAAATGTTGTCATAAGTGCTGTAAGAGTTTTTGAAAAACATTTCCTCATTCATATAAACGGTTTCTGCAAATTTTTAAAGGTGCATTGTTGTAGGATGTTGCCTTTTCTTTTGTCTTCTATATTTATTTTATATTTTTTTATTTAATAACTCACCAAATAACTGTGTCTGGGCAGAACAGTTGATCTGTTCTATTATTTTAAGTCTCAGTCACTGCGATAATATATGTAGAAAGTAGGGTTGTCAAACAAATTGATACTTAGGAACTGACAGTTACTAAAAATTAATATGGGATTAGACACTCATTCACCAAAGAAACCAACAGTGCCATCCTACACCTCTCCTCACTAATAGCTCAAGTAGTTTGACATTCACAACTCTGAACAACATTTTAAGAGGAATTTCGAGAGATCAGTAAAACTAAAACTCCTGTTTGAGCAACAGTGATGTATTATACAGTTATCTTAGATGTTACCCTAGCCAGCACACTCTTGAACATGATATGTTCAACTATTAGCAATTAGCCACATCAGTCGTCTGTTATCGTCAAGGCAGCAGCTAGCAGCTGTAGTTAATAATAAAACAATAATGTTAATGTGGGAACCAAGGAAGCAAATAATATCAGTTCTGCCCATCTGTAATATTAATAGATGGTGTTAGCGTCAAAGTTATTTGTGGTTAAAAGGTGTTACATTAACTGGATGGAAACAGTAGCAGCCTCTCTTAGCAACTTGATTTGATTAGCAACAAAAATATAAATAAATGTAAGCAGAAGCACAGCACTACCTCAGACATCCTAAAAATATGTATTTATTGCATTATATCAGGCAACTTGAAAAGTGTTATTAATTAATGTTATTGTTTATAATATTTTAGTCTTTATATTATTTTATACATTTTTTTGGTTCTTTTTTCCACCCTGTGGTATCATAAATGGTGCTGAGTATAAAGTGTTTTCTTGGTATCAGTATCAACTTTGAAATACTCATAGTGTGCAGGGTATTTTTACCTGGCCTTGCTGAAAAGAGCAAAGCTCTCCCTGAAAAAATGATTCTGCTAACAAGATTTAATCTTGTTTGAGATTTCCTCAATAAATAGATCTTAACTAAAATGTTAATGCTCTTTTATGTATTCTTGTAGTTGTGTCTCTGTGTGGGGATTTGGGTTGCTGTTGTTGATCAGAGTATCTTTTGCAGGTGTTATAGTTTCTTTGTCCTCTGTTATGAAAGGGTTTGCTTAGGTCTGAGAGGCCTGAATTTCATCATCAGATGGTACCAGCGTGTCTGAGGCTTTTTTGTGACCTCCATGACTTTTTTGCAGAGACAGTTCACTTTGCAAACTTCAGGCATAATTATAAGTCTGGTTGAAATCATTCATTCCATCTATACTTTAAAAATTATAACAGCAATGGCTACTCATCTGTTGTGTCCGCAGCTATAATCTCTCGCTTAAACTGCAGCTGGATAAGGTGGGCAATATAGTTCTTTTTTAAATGTCTTTAGCTTCCAACTTCTTTGTCTTTGATATTTTCTTTTGTTATGAAAGCTTGCAAGAGTGGAAGAAAATTCTGTCCTTTCAGTAGTGCTGGGCATTGCTTTCCATTTAGTTATTGATATGATTATCAAAAGATAATGGTCAGGCTGTCCCAAAACATGAATCTTGCAGCAGTAGCAGCAGCAATTCCATGTGTACTGGTGCATTGCTCTATTTCAAAAGCTTCCTTTCATCCCACTCGTAAAGCCCTGCATGTAGAGAGCATTAATCTCTCTGAAACAATCCTTTTCTTTGAATTCAGTCCTTCTGTCAAAGGTCTTGAGTGACTGTGTTGAACTGCAGGGCTGAAGATGCTATCATCAGCACTGGGGAAAGACATCTTTCTCCCTGCAGGTGGATGACGAACTGTGTGTTTGTGTGTGTGTCTCTTTCAGTGTGTAACGCTGTAAGTAGGGCTTTTTTCTCTTTTGCTGGCCGCCCATCAAGATGCCTTTTTTTTCCCGCTCTTGATTGTCACCGCACGCGACCATGTTCTGATTTCTGGACCATCACCTCTGCAGCTGGCTGCCACTCATAACTCAAAAGGTTGATTCTATGTCACCTGACAAAGAGCTTTGCGCTGACATCACTGCTGAACCGTGACAAAAAGGGCAGCCATGTGCTCACATGGTAAAACCCTGGTCAGCTTTGAATGTGAAGACGCCTCACTTCTCCACGTTAACGTTTACTGACCCAGCAAGTATGCCACATTTGTGGAGTCATGACTCTGTTTTGCAGGGCTGACTCTCGAAAGGTAAGAAGTGTTGATCCTGCCGGACAAACACGTTCTAAGTGATGCTGTCTTGTGCAGTCCCAACATTGGGCTACTGCCCACAGCCTTATCAATCTCCCAGCTTTCCTGGATTAGGTTTAAATAAAACACCACAGTCCCACTTGACTTTTATAGCTGCCTTTCATCTTTTTTTCTTCCTCGTCTCTTTCCCCTCACCTTGATAGAAGCAAAAAAAATAAAAGAATGGGCTATAATCTGCCTGTGAGGGTGAACAAAGGGACACGATTCTTATTTTCTCTTTTTTCTCTCTTTTTATTCATCAATTCTTTCTTCCTTGCTTTGGTCCTTACCTGTTTTTGTGCTTTGTTCCTTTCATTGTTTCTTGTTTTTTACCCTTTACTTACCCTTTTTACTCTGTCGTCTGTTCCTGTCCTCTCCATCCTTGCAGCCTCAAGAGCTCTGCGGAGTCCAGGCCCTCTTTGATCTCTAGTCCAGAACACAGGATGAGAGTTATCCGCTGGCAACAACAAGAACATCCCATTAGGAGCCGGACAGAGCCTTGACAGACACTCTCTGTCACTGCTGCCGTGACTGCTGCTGCTGCAGCAGCTCGGCTTGAAAAGCACACTGCCTGCTGCTACCGATGCTCCTTAGTAGCTCAGGGTGAGCATTACTGGCTCAGTACACTTGACGCACAAGCTCAGAGTGAGGTTCACTTGTTGAATCGAAAATTTTAAAATGCAGTCTTTTAATTATTTTTTGGGTTAGTCATGGATATGACAGCCATTGGTGTTTGTGGCTTTGAAACTTTGACTGGGTGCCTGGTTCAAGGTGTCTTAGCAGAACTTGGAACTTTAAATTAGGCAAGCACTCCCCAGGATATTCTCTTGATCACACAATTTCTCTCCAAGGTCTATTTAGATGACCTATTTTGCACTTTGGTGACTGTTTCAAAGATATTATTTAACATCTTTTAGCCAACAGTTCCATTTTACACGTGACATAGACAGAAATCGACCTCTGTGCCGATCTCTCTTTTGCCTGATTTAAGGCATTACACGTGATAATGTGCAGATCAGTCAGACAAGTCAAGTTTGAAATGATTTAAAGTCTATATATGTCTACACCCCAAGGCCATCACCCCCCACTGATATGATGCATCTAAAAATGAAGAGTGATAAGTAATTGATGCTGTGTTGGTAGAGGGCAGCTTCCTTCTGATTGGATGTGAGATGTTTTGCAGCTTAAATATGATGCATAATTGTGAAGATGTGTTCGGTACATGACATAAGGATAGTGAGGCATGTTACATGTGTATCATGCCGTGCAGCTCAAGCTGCCAGCTGAAACTAGCTCACAGACTTTACTCCATGTAGTGCAGTCTAATGAACAGCTCAGGCCAATACTGAACATGAATCTATTCTCTCTGTAGAAAGACGTTTATTCAACACCAAAATGTAAATGTGGTGGAAGTGAAAGCTGGGTTTTAAAAGGAATTGGTGGGCCTAGTTAGCCCTCAATCAACCAAGCTATTTGGGTCATTTATAACTTCATTATATTTTGTGCAGAAATCCTTTTTTTCAAGGTTATTTTGTGTCTGTTGTAACTGTACTGCTTCCTCTATCTATGGAAGATATTTTAAAATGTTCTAATGTGGCTAATTATTATTTCAAATTAGTTTTATGCAAAAAGAGACTACAAAATACACAAAATAATGTCTTCAGATAAAGGTGTTGGTATTATATTGGTATACTGAAACGGTGGTATATATTGACTCTCTGTTAAGTCTATAACTTTATTGAAAATTCTTCTCTTCCCATACAAGACTTGAATAATCAGGTCCCATCATATTTTATTATGAAGGGTCCCATAACATATTATTCTGTAGTGCACTTCGCTCTGTGGTTCATACAGTTTCCAAATTTTGAGTTTCCTATCTGCCACCTCTCTTGTGGAACCAATTTCCAGTTTGGATTCAGAGTACAGACACTCTACACTTAAGATTAGACTTATAATGTAGGACTGTGGCTGCTATGGGCACTGAGCATGCACCTCTTTTTGCTCCCCAGGTGTTTATACGGGTATACCACTGCTGCATGTCATTAAATAGTTTTTTTTTTTCATAGTCTCCTTATGCTCTCCCTTTTCTTTTCTCCTAGCACCAACCTCCCAACAGGTTAGTGCAGATAGCTGTCTCTCTCTGAGCCTGGTCCTGATGGAGGTTTCTTCCTGTTAAAAGGGAGTTTTTCCTCCCACTGTAAGCACCTAGTAGTGCTCGTAGGAGATCATCTCATTGTTGGTGTGTTCTCTTTAAGACTGTAGTAGGTTTATTCCATTTCAAATCATCACACTTTTAAAACCATCCATTAGTCCTAACCCCACCCTAACCAAACCCTAAAGCCACACCTGCCACAGGCAAGCAGGGGCCAGGCGGCTGGGATGATAGCCGCCAGAATGAAAGCTGCAAGAAATGTAACATATACAACCATAAAAGGAACCATAAAATCGCATGTGGTGATTTCCCACGATGATTTGAGGAATGACCCATTACTGTCTTTACTGTCTAGTAGTTCTGTCTTTATCTTGAAGCAAAAAGGGCCTTGACGTGCCTGTTGTGGTGATTTGGTGCTATACAAATAAACTTGTCTGTTAAAGTTGTCTGTTACGTCTTGCTAAGCATGAGGTATTCCTGAGTAAATTATGTATTACATTGTGCAAGCACCATTTTAACACCAACTGGTGATCAGTAATATTTTGATCAACAACAAATTACACTGAATGCATCACAGATTGTTTTTTTCCTCCTTTGTTACTTCTCTAATTCTATTTAAAACTAAATCTAAACAAACATCTTGTAGATGTGTAATATTTTAAATACTTTTTATAGAATCACTAAAAAAAAACCCAGAAAAATGCAACAGGCAAAACCTTTTTCTTTCAGTATCTCCCATTAGGGGTCGCCACAGTGGCTAATCTGCCTCCATCTCACCCTGACCCTGACCCTGACCCTAGCATCCTCCTCTGTCATACTAACTCTCTACCTATCCTCCTTCACTACATCCACAAATCATCTTTGTGCCCATCCTGATGCAGACCTCCCCCATTTTTTTGTTTTTCCGTCTGGCACTAGGCGTATACTAGATTGTGGACTCCCTGCAGGTGGGTTGTCACTGTCAAAATAAGATGCTTAATTATGGGATAATTGCCAAAAAATTATAGATTGCAATAAAATAAAAGCCTATTAACCTAAAACAAAAAAAACAAAAAAAACAAATATTTCCTATCTGATATCGTCGTGTTGGTGTTGTTCCCAGATCATCATACTAAATGTTGTTCCAGGATTAACATTGCAAGTGACCAATCAAAATGTTGTGACGTCATACTTTTGCGACTTCGGGAAAAACCGCCGTAAAACAAAAAACTGTACTTAAGCTGCGAGAAACCGCCTCTGTCCACTGATCAACGGACCCTGACCCTAATCCTAACCCTAACCCTTTAATAAACGGTAAGCACAATTGATATTGTCCTTGCAACATTGGAATTCCATAAATGCACGAATGGCTTGGCGCCATTACGTCACAACAATGTGATTGGTCACTTGCAATGTTGAACCTGGAACAACATTTTCATGATGATCTGGGAACAACACCAACACGACGATATCAGATCATCCTTCCTAGACTATAGGTGAGCCCAAATAGGAAAGAAACATTATTGCAACAGTTAAAAATATCACAATGGGACATTTAAATATCACAAATTACCCCTCTTGCTCACTTGAAGGTTAATAAAATGAAAGCCAAATCCAGTATAAACTGGTATAACATTCACATTCACATATGTAAACTACCGGTTTAGTTGTTTTTATCCAGTCTTTGTTGACTGTTTTTCTTGAAACGCACTGAAAGACTGTCGCTCAACCTGGTAAAGCTCCCTTGTTATCTTAAACAGGCCAAGCATTCGTCTTGGTCTATATTGTTTTGGCTTTGTGCACAAAATCAATGGAGCTCATTCATCACATGCTCATTGAAAATGAGCATATTTGTTTGAACATTTGTGAGGATTCGTCTGTGTAGTTTGAGGCAGAGGAGCGAGATTTATCAAAACTGCAGACAGTAGATGCTGCAGTCACGGTATTTGCTTGCAGAAAAAGTATGGATCTGTCCCCATATCTTTCCAAGGCTTCTGACACGTACAAATCACAGACACATACACTTATGCGTGAGCAATTAATGCATGCATACCCCACATGCACTTGCAAAGTCATACGCGCAGACGCACACACAAGGAGAAATACTCGCTGTGGTTTCTGTTTCCGTCACAAACAGCCAGTGATGGATAGGCCTTTTCCATTTTAAACAGGGAGAAAACACATGCCCCCGGGGACCCTTGTGTGTGGAAGTACTTTGAAGTGTCCACATTTAATTCTTCTGTATGATAAACGAGAGGAGAACTGCAGTTGTAGCCTGTGAGGAAAAGCTCTGCTTGCTCAACAAGGGGAGCGGTAACAAATGTAGCAATAGCTGATAAGCTGACTGTGTCTCTTGCTTGTTGTTCTGCTCCCTGCAGACCCCCACAGCCAGATAACAAATCCATCCTATCAATCAAACCCATCAATGGCTGGCTGCAGATTAGAGACAGTGATTTTGGGGCTGATTGGAGGCGAAATGCTGATTACACCTCGCTCTCTCCGACTTGATTACACTCTGCCCGTGTGTTGTCAAGCTCGGCTGCTGAGCTGTAATCACTGGAAGCTAAAAGCAGACGCTGTGGCTCTGCTAGACAAGATGCAGGAACGGTCACACCGCTAGATTGTTTTAAATATCTGTACCTCACATGCAAGCGTACGTGTAGGTCTGGACTTATATTACTCGAACGAAACCTTTGATCACATTTATTTTGTTCCACGACTCCTGTCACGGACTCCTGAATCCCTCCAGCTTTTCTCCACTTTTCTGGCCTACTTCCATCGCAGTGGCAGAGGGTCCCGCACACCGAGCGGAGTCCTAATCCGAGCTTTATTTAGCTGCCTCACCTTTAAAACTGGAGCAGCTTCCGCACCGTTTTCTCAGCTTCTTCTAACATTACTGCTCTCAATCCCCTCCACTCCTCCATCAGCCCTTGCGTCACTCTGTTTACATTTTGTCATCCGCTGCAGTCGTACAGTGCCTGATATATTTTGGCAGCTCAAGTGCAGCTAGCAGAGGCAGCAGTGTATGTTTTGTTCAACACAAACGGCATGAGCTGATTGAAATTGGTAAACACATCCACCGGAGGATATTACCAGCTTTCTGCTGGCAAGTTTGAAATGTATGTGGCAAATTAATTGGTTTACTTCCTTTCTCGTTTGGAGAGGAATAATTGTGATAGGCTCTCAGTGGGAGTGCGAGAACGAGCCAAATTTATTCTTTGTTTCTTATGTAAACACACAAAAAAACTGTAGAAGCACAAACTTTGTAATGATTTTCACGATGACAGTTTGTGCAAATATGCCTGTTTTAGAAAAGCCTGCAGCATTTCTTTCCTCCCATTTTTTGCTACATACTCAAATGACACGTTATGTGAGCTAAAACATTCATTTGAGTTTTCTCTCACCGTGCGATGAAGACTTTATCGGGAAAAATGGAAACGCTCCAACAGTTTGCAGCTTGTAACATCTACCGTGAATATTCGTCACCTTTAACAACAGTGTTAATAGAAACAGATTCTCAATGGAAACACTGTCTTACAGGGTCGCTCCTTTGGCTCGCCTGGCTAATGTTTGTTACACTAATAACAACCTCCTGCTTTTAATCCTCAACACCCCATTTAAGACTGCCGGCACGACTGCGTACCTAAATAAAGTTCTTTTCATCTCAGCATGTATTTGTATGCATGTTTTTATGTATGTGTATGTGTGTGTGTGTGTGTGTGTGTGTGTGTGTGTGTGTGTGAGAGAGAGAGCGGTTGGTTCACATAAAATTCATAACTCACTATGTCCCGGTTTTGAACTATCTTTGAAGCCACGAAATTGTCTCATCCAGCCTGTGTTAGGTATCATTTCAATTGACACCATGCACTCGGCTACTAGTGCTTTGAATTGAGCATACTTGCATGCTTGTTAGATGGAAACAGCTGTCAGGGGAGATAGCGAGAGTGACTCACTCCTCTTTCCCTCACTTATGGTTTGCCTATTCCAGTCTTGCTCCTCTTATTGTGACCTCCAAGAAAGTCAAAATATTCTCATCCTTTTCCCTTTAATTTTTTTCCCCCCGTCTTGTATTCACAGTGAGCTCACGCAACATGCCGACTGATTTTTGGAAACATTGTGGCCACAGGTGTGCTGTGCACCTGTGGCACAGTTGGAAACAAGCTTGGATTAGTATGAATAAATTATTACCTGTCTGTGCTGTGCGCTCACGACAGTTTCTGAAATGTTGGAGAGGTGCTGCTATAACAGCTTATTTAAAAAAAAAAAAAAAAAAGCTGTGTGTAAGAGGTGCAGCATCCACCCAAACACAGTTTTCTTCAAAATAAAAGACAATATTTATGTCAGAGCCAGAACTTATTTTGCTGCCACTGTGTTAATTTAGTTAATGAGGAGACATCAACATGTGTTAACACTTTCGCAGAGAACAGGAAGCTGGATGTACAAAAGTGCTTCAGTGGCATTTTAAGAGACAAAGTTAGCAGCAACCTACAGTCAGGTGGGCACCAGCTGTTATTTCTCAGGATTTGGCTAACTCAGCAACCTCTACAGAAAAAAACGTTTGCACACATCTGTTCAGGCACGATTTTCCTATGTGTATTGTTATCTTTGTTCTCTGTGTGTGGAAAAAAATTGAAAGCTGAATTCATGTTTTTTTATATAAGATGAATCTCGAACTAAACATGCTGAGCATCTCTGCCCAACCATTAATGTTAGTATCGACTTTACAGTTTATGCATTTATAGTAGTAAGAGTGATTTTGCTATCCACACAGTATGTGTCATGTTGATGGTGAACTGACCTTTCCTACTTATTGACTTGTGTCATGGCGGATTCATCTGATCTTCATAAAAAAACCTCGGCCTCCACACTAGGGGGGGATTTAAACAATGACTGGGATTTCTGGGAAATGCTCCCCCTGAATAACAATTTAATCCAATGCTTTATGTACCTATTATTTGATAATCTAGGAAGCCAAACCCCTATGACGAGATAAAGGTCAAGAAAGGGAGATTAGCCTTAGCAATAATCCTAATTGTTGGAGAGCAGCAGACCTTCTTAGGTAGACCAAGACGCTTTGAGTTGATTTCCACTGATAAAAAAATAAACAGAATCATATAAAGATCATATTCAGTAATTAATAGACATTAAGTGGATGGACATGTCAAATAAATAGGTAAAACAGTGCTAAGTCACAAGATTTGCCTGGTTCTTTATTCCTTTTCTAAACTTCTTTATATTTTTATGAGCTGGTTTGATGCGTTAAAGCAGCAGGTATTAGCCAACTTAGTGGCTGAAATTTTGGTCTAATAAAAATGTACTCAGTGCCTCCGCTCAGCACGGCATCTGCTTGCTCACTAGAGAAAACTCTGAATATACACACTCCATTTTACGTATAATAGTTACTATTATTTTGCTGGGTAAAAAAGGTCATTTTTTTATTGTTATGTTATTAGTGTTAAATCGTGTTTTAAAAGGAAAAAGTAAGTGGTGGAGAATTTCTAGGGCTTCTGGTTAAAGAAATATCAATGACAGGGAGCGCTGATGTATTACTACAATCACATCGCATTAATGCCCAGCGTTAGTGTAATATTGTCATTATCCTGGGTTTTTTTACCCAAATGTGCATTTTGCATATTTGGACTCCTAAGTTCTAGTGATTATTAATCGTCTGCAGTTTGATTCTTAGTTTGCCTATTGTGTTCTCAGTGCTTCTGTTCCACTTACCGTATTTCTTCTGTTGGTTTATAATGCCTCTCCTGTGTTCCCTCTGTACAGTTAATCACCCTGTTAGTGTTTGCTGTTTATCAGAATGAGAAGCAGAATACTTTATTAATCCCTAAGGAAATTATATGGTTACAGTTGCTCCAAGACAATAAGAAGAGTAACAGAGTTACAAAATATAAGAAATGGCTCTAATATATACAAATAGCTCAATTATAAATATCCTGAATATTACAGAGATTAACTATTTATGACTGACATTTTACTCTAATCTGTAAACTGGAAAACCTGGTTATTTGTTATTTTCACTGTAGAGGATGTGCAAACGGGTGGAACTATTGCATTGTGTACTGATCATTAGATGAAGGAGTTGTACAGGCAGGAATGATTTCCTGTGCCATTCAGTGGTGCATTATGGGTAATCTCAGTCATTCACCTAACCTGCTCCTGTGTTTGGCCAGCACGTCATAGAGTGGGTGGGAGGTGTCCTTATCTTGAACAACATCCACCTCTCCGACTCCACTTTAAGGGAGTCCATGTCATGGTTCTGGGTCGGTGACCCAGTGTTTTTTAATGTTTTGGACTTTTTGTTTTTGGTTTCTTTCTCACGGTGTCTACCTGTCTAGCTCCTTAGTCTTTTAGTATTTCTTGAGTTCTAGTTCTAGGTTTTGTTATGTGGCTCCCCTGTGTTCTGTGTTTCCTGTTTTACTTTCAAGGTCTGCGTCCCTTGTCTCGTCTGGTCAATTAGAATCAGCTGTGCCTCCGTCCTCTTTTGCATTCCTCATTCCCCTCCGTATGTATATATAATGTGTGTTTACCTATGCTCATTGTCGGTCCGTCTGTGTTACCTCCCTGTGTCACTCCGTGTCTCACCCTGGCGTCATCCTGTGTTTCTTCCCGTGAGCTTACCGGTAGGTTTCATTTTCGTTTGCTAGTTTTTTCCCAGTCTAGGTTTGTCTTAGTTTTTGTCCTCGTCACCTCCGTTGCTGTCTGTATTTTCACCACACGTCAATAAAGCTCCCTCTTCACATCTCAGCCAGTGCCAGCGTTTGGGTCCATTATTCTTCACTCCACACAGCTTGCCCTGGCAAACCATGACAGTCCAGCTCCATCTCCACAACATTACTGGTCTTGTGGATCAGTTTACTGAGTCTGTTGGCATCTGCGACCCTCAACCTGCTGCTCCAGCATGCAACGGCATAGAGCAGGGGTGTCCAGGCCTCAAGGGCCAGTGTCCTGCAGGTTTTAGATGTGTCCTTGATCCAACACAGCTGATTTAAATGACTAAATTACCTCCTCAACATGTCTTGAAGTTCTCCAAGGGCCTGGTAATAAACTAATCATTTGATTCAGGTGTGTTTACACAGGGTGATATCTAAAACCTGCAGGGCACCAGCCCTTGAGGCCTGGAGTTGGACACCCCTGGCATAGAGGATGGCACTGGCCATTAGTTACATCCTGTGTTATTTTGATAGACATGTGTCTGTGCTTTTGCTTCCTGTGTCTCATTATTCAGATTTAGTTCAGCTTTATGTACTTCCCAGGTGTCTCCCCTTTGCCCTTATTACCTCTTGTGCATTTATTTCCTGAGCTTGCCTTAATTTCATGCTGTGTACCGAGTCCTGTTTCTGAGCTTCCTGTGTTTCCTGGCAGTCCTGCACTGCATGACATGTGAATGGATTTTGTTTTGCTTTCAATAAAAGGTTGTTTTCATCTGCCCAAGAGTTTGCATTTGGGATTGTTCACCACAAAAACTGACAAAACCTGACAAACAGCATGGTATCCTGAGCCATCCTCAGTATGCTTAGCAAGGTTTGTAAATATGTAATATGTGTTATATTGCTGCAAAAAGACACAGAGGATATCAAATTTATTCACAGCTTACTATGATCATAGCAACAAGACTTCTTAACAAAATATCAATCAGGAGATAAATGTTTCTGCACACACTCAGATACACTGAGCTCTGCAACAAATTTAATTTCCTTTTTTAAATCTCATTTAAGAAAATTTAAGAAAATTTGCTCAGTCATGATGATGTGGCTGCAGACTGACTGTGCTGTAATCTGACATCTACCAAAGAAGAATGCATGCATATAAAAAATGAAACAGAATCTGACTTTATTTGTGCTTTTTCTCTTATTTTCTATCTTTTCTATCTTTCCCCCAGTTCTTCATCTCTTTCATCATCATCTTTTTCTTTTCTCTTGCTAATCTGACCCTCCCCGTCTGTCAACTTTGGCATCGGTACACTATCTGTTTATTAATATGAATAAAAAAAGAAATTGACTGAGAAGAGTTTATAGAGAGTTTATAGAGCAAGGCAAGTGTGTTTGGCTCAACAGATCATGATCCTGCTTGCTAAAGCTGCTGGACAACACAGGTTATAGAGGAAAAATGAAAACATGACCAACACACAATGTACAGTCAGTGTTTGGTTAGTTAATTACGTGGTGGAGCCCAGACTACACTGTTGTGCTGTGTGGTTATTTTTAGTGCCGGTTGGTTCACACCTGCCTCCTGCATCCCTCATAACTTATAGCTCTTCTAGGGTGTATTTCTCTCCTGAGCCTATCTTTTAGATGCACGCACACTGTTTTTTTTTTTTCTGTCATGTGTGAGCTCTGCATTCTTTTTTGGTCTTGTGTAATACATTTACAGCAGAACTAATGGATGCTTGTTTGGCTACAGTGACTGTGCGGTGAATGACTCACAGTGTTAGCGGCTCCAATAGGAAACCTGTTCTCCTCTTAAAGCTGAAATAATTGACAGCAGCTCATCTGCCAGCTCATCTAAATACAGCAACCTGTACTTGTGTTAACAGGAGGCAGAATCCAGGTCAAGTCATTATGGCATCATCAATTAAAATAGCATCGCTGTCAAACAGCTGCACTGCAGCCTGTTTCGTGCCTGTTCTATGAGGCAGGCTTCACTAAGACAGCAAGATAAGATGACAGTGTTTTTTTTGTTTCAGCGCAAAAGTTCAGTTGAAAGTGCAGGTACAACACCAGTGCGTCACCAGGCCAGGATTTGATCAGCTACTTTATTTTGATTAGATTTCTGCTGCTGCTCTTTTGGAAATGTAAGTTTATTACCAACTGACTTTCAAACACACAGCGACTCCCGCCCCCTCCCACAAAACCTTGGACCCACAAGCTAACAGTCGATATAATGGGAAGTGTCAGCGTGTTTGTTACATCAGATCACATGTGACATAGTCCACGGCACTTACCTCAGGTTCAAACCCCCCAAAACAACCCCGCCATTCTCCGTGTCACTTTCACACTCCCTCTATAGCCTTTATGTCCTCAGAGTGTGTATCAGAAATAATACACACCGCCACTGAAAAACTGCAGCTTATCACGTCTGTGCACACTCCCGGGCTTCATATGGAGTGGCACGTACATGAGTACGGGCACCCACACATGTATTCACACACCTCACACCAAATGGCGTCCAGGTATTATGTATTTAAAGTGGCAACCTGCTGTTTTCTGTTCCTCCTGGTCTCCTGCGGCTGTCAGGGGCCTCTGATACCGCTGTTTAATGAGCAGAGGCTGGCCTGCTTCTGTTGTTGTCTGTCTGCCGTTGCAGCGCTGACCAGAGGAGACACGCAGGTCTGAGTCCCAGGGCTAATTGCTGCTGCTGGGCTGATAGTCTTTCTGTGCTCCACTCTCATTGACTCCCCAGACTCCGGGGGGATTCCCTCAGGCACCCAAAGACAAACAAACCTGGGCGGACAATCAATAGCGGATGCAAGAGTTAGCGCTCAGCACAGTGTCTGATTAAGATTCCCCGGGAATGTATGTGTTTATGTGAAACAGTGCGAGCTTGCAGGAGTGTTTGCTGATTGTCCTCACTCTGCCGGTGCTAACTGGAATCTTCAGTCAGTCCCTAAGTGCTTGTTTATGTGATTTTGATTATGAGCATCAGAGTTCACAACAGCAGCAAATTAATGCTTCAGGTAATTATTCACGCAACATCGCAGGTTCACAACGTAGTCGTGTGAGAGCAAATAATGTGCTAACAGTGAAAAGTAAAACTACGTGTGCCACTTTCTGTTAGCCCCAGGTATTACTTTGACTTTTTGCTCTCCTGTGTGTCATTTTTTTTGTTTCTACAAGTAAGAATTCATTTTAAAAAGTCGCATATTATGTTAAAGCATAATTTGAAGCTGGGGGGAAAGATATCAGATAAGTTTTCACATTTTGGTGTAGCGTTCACATCTTTTTACATTTATACTAATTGCATTTTGTGGGTATTTTTTTCTATAGGTTGTATTTCTGTATTATACTTTTCCATTTACTCAAATTAGGGTGTTTTTCCTCCCTTTTTATGTTATTTAATTCCATAATAATCATTCAATTTATCTCATTTACAGCTGAATGAAATATCCTACTTTGTGTCTAGCATTGTTTCTAATGTAGTAGTATTTAAATAATACATTGGGAAATTCACTGCCTGCTATGTCCAGTGTTAATAGTTAAGGATTTTTAAAGTTGCTTCTACAAGGCCAAGTGTACTGGTTAAAAGGGGTTTTTTGATAGTGTTTTATTGTGTCTGCTGTTTGTGTTATTTCTGTAGCCTCATCCAGAAAAGCTGCTTATGGCATGACGTGTCCCTGTGTACCACTGACTGCCACTGGCTAGTGAGCCGCGCGGTGATGTAGTGTCATCTCGCTTCTCCTCACCCTCTCATCCCCTGTCCACCCCTGCTCTCTGGGCTCGTGTTTGCTTTTGTTCTTCTCTCCAGTCAGCCTGACTCACGGTGATGATCTTGACCAAGCGCGGGGAAAGGTCAAGGTTGGCCGGCAAATTGCCTCAAAGCAATCAGCCTTGTCTCTCTCTGCGCTAACAGCGCAAGCTTTCTGTCTCTGTCGCCATCTTTGCCCTGTCTCCATCTTTAGTCTGTCCTCCTCCATCTCTGTGTTTACCCGGGGGGGGGGCAGTTAGCTGTGCGTCGGGGAGGATTGGCAGCTTGAGCGAGGTAGGGGCGGTCAGCCCTGCTTTGAAGTCTCGGCTCTGACCGGCAGTGGGGCGAGGGCGAGGGACTTAAAAGCACACAGTGTCACTGCCTGGGTGACATTTCAGCACAGAGCAGCGTGGCCCAGTAGGGTGCATCTGTACACACCAATCATCAACAACATTAAAGCCACTGACAGGTAAAGTGAATAGCATTGAGCACATTGGCACAAGAATTCATGTGAACATACACGTGGTCACTTAAAAATTATTTCAGTACTTTGGAGTTGGGAGAGATATGTCATTTTGGGAAGGTGACCTTATTGTAATTTTTATAGCCTTTTTTGCCTGTGCACTAAAGCATATATTGATACACACTCGGTACCTCGGTATACATGCACATGCTGTGTGAGCCACGGTTAGATGTGAGATTTGCGTGCATTTCGTGACTCAAGGACAGCTTCCTTTGGATCACCTGTGCATTCGAGTTCATTGTGCCTGAGTGGCTCCGGCCCAATAGCTTCTCGCACATGAAAGACTTCACTTTCACGTGTCATGCAATAGACACACACACAACTGAACAACATGAAAGTCTGCCAGCAGCCTGTAGCCGGACAAATGTCTTCATCTACCACCTGATTGTGTTTCTGCACGTCTCTCTGTCTGTCCTGTAAATGGTGTAAACAGGTGTTAACATGTCAGCCCCCACAGGACGCCACATGCTGTGGTGTCATGATCTTCTGAACAGCTGTCCCCTAGCAGTGTGTGTGTGTGTGTGTGTGTGTGAGAGAGTGTGTAGGTGAGTGTATGTGTTCACTGCGAGGGTTATAAATGAGGGCAAGAGGAGATTTAGCCCTAGTTTTGTGCAGAGCCAAGGACAAACAAAGAGAAAGGGCAAAGAATGAGAGGGGGCCTCATGGCTGTAAGCAACACATTCACCAGCTCACCGAATCCTGAAACTTAATCAGGACCTCTTTCACATTTAACACACACTTCTCTTTTTTATGTTTAGGGGAGTAATCCAGAATATAACAATGCTGTGATAAAGTATTTGTCCCCTTCCTGATTTCTTTTTTTTCCATATTGATCACATTTAGCCCTGACAAGGATAAGCGGTTTTGGTCGCACTTACATGTTTCAGGTCATCAAACAATTTCAAAGATAAGACAAATAAATAAAAATACGTGTTAAATTATGATTCGTTTATTAAGTGAAAAGAATATAAATCTTCCTGATCTTATGTGAAAACTAATTCAACTCATAGAAAGCTGAGCTCAATTTCACTAGCCACATGCAGGGCTGACAACTGTCAGACCTGTTGAATTGCTTAAATGTAAACTGTCTGAGAAAGTGAAGAAGACTAAAAGATCTCAACAAGAAGCATCTAACCACCATCTAATGAAAGAGCTGAGAAACAAAATCATTGGCATGATCGGTCTGGAAAGGGTTTCAAAGACATTTCTAAGGCTTTGGGATTCCAGTGAATTGCGGTGACAGCCATTGTCCCCAAATAGAGAAAACTTGGACAGTGGTGAAGCTTCCCAGGAGTGGCCAACCTACCAAAATTATTCCAAGAGTGTATCAGCAACACATCCAGGAGGTGACAAAAGAACCCAGAACAACATCTAAAGACATGCAAGGTTCACTTGCCTCAATTAGGTCAGAGTTCACAATTCAGCAATAAGAACGACACTGGGAAAAAATGGCATCCATGAGGCCGTTCCATCGCAAACAGGATGCAGCATTTACAAATAAAATTCAACATTTGTCTCATCAGTCCAAAGAACATTGGTGTGATAGTGTGGGTCCATGACAACCTGCTATAACTGATGGATCCCTGAATTCTGCTCTGTACCAGAAAATCCTGAAGGACAATGTTCATCTGTCAGTTTGTGCCCTGAAGTTCAGGCACACTTCAATTATGCAGCAGCACAATGATTAGAAACATATTAGCAAGTCCATCTCTGAATGGCTAAAAAACAAAACAAAATGAAGGTTTTGGAGTGGCTTAGTTAAAGTCTTGACTTAAATTTGACTTAAATTTCAAAATCTGAGCTTTTACATTTATAACCTTCTGTTACACACCCAAAGCTTTAATGAGACAAGCTTAAGATTAAGTATTTTTAGTAAGTTTAGTAGTAAGATTAATAGGGAGCTGATGTTGCCTGTGATATAAATGTGTGTTTCTGTCCTCAGGTGGACGTCGAGACACTGGACTACCACCACTACCTGCCACTGTTCTTTGATGGTTTAACTGAGACTGCTTTTCCGTATGAACTCTTCGCCCGCCAGGGAATCCATGACATGCTGGACCGCGGAGGCCCCAAGATCCTGCCTGTCATCCCCCAGCTCATCATGCCCATCAGGAGTAAGTCTGGGAGGGTGCCCGCACTCACGGTTTACCAACCACACAAAACAGAGCTCCTCTCTCACGTGACCCAGTGTGTCATGTCATTTTACCTTCGCTTCGCTCTCACGTTTTTTTCGGGAAATGTATAGTCACCTGGAGACAAATCCATGTCATTTACAGTGTTAGTAGAAACAAGGAGCCGGATTTAACATGAAAATCAAATCTTTAAAGCTAATTAGAAGGAGAGAGAAACCAAAGATGAAATTTCAAATATGTGTAACTTGATGGTTTTAATGATTACTTTTCAGGGCTAAAGTCTGCTTTGCAATCACACAGAGTTATTATCATGGCAATTTTCTGTGATGAAAATATAGCAGTGTTTCAATTAGCTTTGGCAGCAAAATGTCCTCATCATCATTTACATTACTTTTCCAAACCTTTGTATATGTAAATATTATTATTATTTTATCACTGATAGACAGCCGAGTAATCATCTCAGACTTAAACTGCAGCCTTAATAAATATTTTTGCATGTCATTATTTCATTATTCACTATTTGGTGGCAGCCTCATTAGCTTATGATCTCTGACAGATCCCAAGACTAAAAGGCATTCCCAGCTGCTGAGTGTGTGCCTTTCTGCTTCCTTGAGGCAAGATGGGCCCAGCCACTGTGACGTCACTGTGATTGTCCTGCATGAGCACCTTTCTGACTTGAGTAATGACCCAAATTTAAAAAATGAACCACATGTTACTTTATTAGCGATTACTGAACCCATAAACTGGCCAGGAAAGTGTTCACTGACGTCACAGGAGGAGAGAGTCATTGTCCTGCAGGCTACTTCTACGTAAGCAGAGGTCTTTTTGCGACCAAAGGAGTTAGAAGTACGCCGATGCTGGCTTCACTATACGGGCATGGAAGCTATATCTGTCATTACACTGTGGGAAGCAGGCAGGAAAGGACCCAAAATGCAGGACTCTCAGAGACAGAACTGAACTCAAAATGCAACTTTATTACTGGAATTACAGATTAAAACTGGGCATATACTAGAAATCCAAACAGCAAAAAGAGGGAGATGCAGACATTATTTACATACACAAGGACAAACGCGGGAATGAACCACAGGTGGGAACAGAACTGAACATAATCTAACTGACGAGACAGGCAAAGCAAAACCGAACATGTTGCACACAGGACAAGTGACTATCAGAATAAAACAGGAAGTGACAAGAGCCTTGGACAAGGACACATGAGCTTTATACTACAGGGGATAGAAGACATGGAAGCAAGCAGTAGCCAAACTAGAACCTAAGAATCACATACAGACATGACCAAAAGACAGAGAGTGAGAGAGCAAGGGACAAGAAAGAGAGAGAGAGAGACTACGCAGGGAGCTACAACAACACAGGAAACTAGACACAAGAGGACGGGGAACACAGAGAGGAATGATAACAGGAAACCTAAAGGCTAGATAACAAACTAAGACCTCAGGCTACAAACAGAGATCACAACTATAATAACGAAATACGAGGAACAGAATATTAAATAAACCAGAATCAAAAGTCAAAACACAAACGCTGGGTCTGTGACCCAGAACCTTGACAAAATCTAACTTTCATGTATCAAAAACACTAAAAATGAAAGGCCTGGTAAAGTTATAGTTAGCAGTAAGGGGCGAGGGTAAGAGGGGTAAGGAATCTGACCTTGATGAAAATGGATTTCTCACTTTAGTTTTATATATAATATATATTTATTATATTTACATACATATCTTTCTTAGACTTTTCTCAGACTTTGCTTTGGAGATTCGATGCAACAAAAATAGAACAACATGCTTTACCAGGAAAAGAATCACCTGTCTTGCAGTCTACTGCTACAGCCACTTCTAACATTATACAACCAGTCCTGATGTGACGTCCTAATTTAGTTTTGCTGTCATACAGTTCCTATTATTACATTAACCCTAAGGGTGAAGCGTCCTTGTTTTGTTTTTTTCTGTTTTTCTATTTTGCATTTGCCGGAAGACGCTGGCTCTAAAAGTATGCCTGATAATCTGCCATGAATGTGGTGACATGCTACATTTAACTGTGTCATCATGCTGTGCCTCCTTACCTTTCCAGGCTGACACGTTTACACGCGTGCGCACAGTCTCTCACACACACACACACACACACACACACACACACACACATTTAAGGAGGGCGGAAAGGTCGTGCCTGAGGGCGAAGTGGTGTACGACTTCAAAAATAGACGTCGGAATTTATAGGGATGTGAACAGGAAAGGTTTCATGCGCGGCAAGAACAAGGAAGACTAAGGAAAGAAGAAGTTGGAGGAATGCAAAGTGTGGCTTTGTTGAAAAAATTTCAGCACATGCACAGGCACAAAGTCTCAAACACACACACACACACACACACACACAGAAACTCTTTTGTTTGGCGCCACTGCCAAGTGGAGTGTCAGTTTCAAAGTGGGAGCCTTTAAGTGGCGCCCAGTGAGCCTGCGGTAGTGTTCATGTCATGGGCAGTTGGCTGGGGGTGTGTACGTGTGTGTGCAGTGTGTGTGCTTCTTGTTTATGTGTGGGTGTTGGATGTCTGTGGAGGCAGAGGGGCATGACGGCCAACACCAGGCAGGCCTGTTGGAGACACAGAGACACGGTGACAGACTGACCCTGGCAGAAAGTCGCACTGAGCACGAGCTGCTCGGTCTTAACTGTTTCACATCATACAGTGTAACTCCGAAGTGTGGTGTGCACGTACGCTTTACTGCTTTATAACAACCCAGATCCCAAAAAGTTAGGATGCTCTGTGGAATTTAAATAAAAGCAGAATGCAGTGATTTGCAAATTTCATAAAACGATATTTTATCAAATGATTATGTAAAAATGTACCATTTTAAGAAAAAAGAGACAGTCCCATGTTTATCGCTGTGTAGCATCTCCTTCTCATTTAACAACAATAAATGAACTCAGGAGACCAGTTGGTGGACTTTTAGGAGAGCAGTGTTGTCCCAAATTTGTCTGATGTCTGATGTAGCATTCTAGATGGTCCACTGACCTTGATCTTTGTTGTCATAGTTTTCTTTTTATAATGTGACAAACATTTCACTTGTGGGAAGGTCTGGACTATAGGCTGGCCAGTTCAGCAACTTGTACTCTTCTACTACAAAGCCATGCTGTTATAATTGATGTGGTTTAGCATTGTCTTGCTGAAATATGCAAGCTCTTTCCTGAGAAAGCCCCCTGGATATGAGCATGTTGCTGCTTTAAAACCTGTATTTACAGCTCAGGATTGATGGTAGCTTTCCAGATGTGCAAGCTTGTATTTCCATCTGAGATGCAGCTTTTGTGGCTTCTTTTTTGCATGATAGAGCTTTAACCTACATTTTTGGGTGGCACAGAAAACTGTGATTTCAGGCAGTGATTTCCATGTTTCTAATGCAGTGCCACCTAAGGGCCTAACGATCACAGGCATCTGGTGTTGAATGTCAAGCTTGCCCTTTGTGCACAGAGTTTTCTCCACATTCTCGGAATCTTTTGATTGATTTTTTTTCTCTTGTTCAAATCCACCTTCTCGTGTTGAAGCTGGTGAAGATAGCCCTTCCTTTCCTATGCTGTGAGCTCGAGGGTTACTCCAACCAAAACCTGCAGCTGGTGGAGAATTGGTTCATGAGCTGCCACTACACTAAGCAGAGCAAGGCCTACCAGCTGCAGTTCAACGTCGCTCAGCTGGAGTTTGTTGATAAATGAGATAACCAGTTCGTGCTTCAAAATTTTTCAGCAGTAAGTATTCATATTAATAATTAATTCAAGCATTGGTTTGCCTCCTTTTGCTTGCACACGTGTGTTTGCAACCTCCTCTACCACCACAGATAGATTGTAAGTCTCTATACAGGCACGTGAAAGCATAATGTCTATTTGGCCCTCTGTAATGAAGCACTCACTTTACACACAACTAAACATTATACACAGTGGTACTTGGCTACTCAGTAACCCAGACAGCATTTTATAAGTTCAAACTGCTCAGCAGTTTTGGCCATTTGCCTTCTGGAGGCCAGACCAAAGGTGATGGTTATGCTCCTCATGAAAACACACACTTCGCCCTGATAATGGAATTTTAAATGGCTTGCTCCTTATTAACTTTTTCGTTTATTAAAAATCAGTCCCGTTTTGCCATCCACAAGGCAAAGCCGCCAGTCCGTGTCTCTGTTGCAGATTAATTACTTTTCTATGGCGTTGGAAAGAAGGAGGGATGGCAGAAAGAGGAAGAAAGTAAAAAGCCATCCACAGTTTAAAATGGCAAGATATATATTTTTCTCCTCTGACGTTAATACATCTTCAGTGTGGCTGGCAGACTCTTATCTGCAGAGCGACGGAGCCACGTCAGGCCCTGGTGAATTTTGATGATGACTGCAGGTCACCCAATGAGAATACACAATGAGGAAGGCTCTGGCTGACATTATACTCTGAGGCCCTGTCCTCAGTGACTTAAAGACTGAACTCTTTCCTACTGTACACTATGCTCCCTTTTGCTTGCTTTAGAAAGAATACCTTACTGTGGGAAAAGAGGCGAGAGCAGATTTTCTAGCATTTAATATATTTTTGTGGCGTTGACGCATTTCAGAAGGCTTTTGTTTTCCCGGTGTGTGTTTGAAATGACAAATGGTTTGCTATGAAACATCAATTTGTGTAAGTAAAGTCATAAAAAATGGTTTTGTTCAGCCAAACAGATCCAAGGTGACTCAGGAGACAAGGCAGAATGTTTTTGAAACGCTGTTGTTTTGGGCTTTCTCTGGCGTCCTTAAATAAGGAGGAAGATTCTGAGCCATGCCTGCGTGCAGTTGATTGGCAGAGCATTTGTTCGGCTTTGAACTAAAATGAGACTTTCATTACAAGGAGATCCTCAGTTACGCCTCTGCACGAGAACATCTTCTTCTGATCTCAGAAGTGTATTTATACCCCGAGCGAGAACAATTCACTGCTAAACTCTCCGAGGTGTCGCCCCTGCCTCTGACATTTCACAGGAAGCGGAATACGGGGTCAGCGTTGTTTTATTTCCACGCTGAATACGAAACAGGCCTTAGCATGAATAGATGATTATTCAGATTTGTCCCAACACAGGTTTTAAACCAGCATTAATATATCAGGCCCTCGGCTGCCTTCCACTCTGGCTCTTTTAATTTTTTTTTCCTTTCTCTTTTTCTTTTTTTTTCTTTTTTGCAGTGAGGCAAGAGTGCTGATGAATAATTGAACAGTCCCGCGGTCCAAATGTCACAGCAGGGAAAATTGTTTGCGCTGGCTGGTAATTAGAATTTCATTGTTTGTTATGTAGGTTTGAAATTCCTGTCATTCCACATTCCACCTTATCTCGGTGATGGCAGATATCACGGCGCTTGTCTATCCGGGGGAGACACTAAGGCAACGATGGAGAGATGGCGTGAAGCACAATACATTTGCTCATTCAGCACACACTCAATCACTCACTCGCTCACTCACACACTCGCACATTGTCGCCGGCACAGACAAAGTCACGCACCTTCTCATTCTCCTGCTCTCAGATGGACACAAAGCAGGGGCCCTAGTTCACTTAGTCTTTTCTGAATGCAGTATGCAATATTCCTTGAACCTTTGAGCCTCATGTTGTTTATGTGACTCTTCTACCATTGCGTAACTTGGTTCGTGTTTTGTTACTGCTACATTCAGCACTGCCTGTGCTCATGACTGAGGCTGACATTTTTGTCCCATTGCTTGTAAAATGCTTGCACTGGAATGTGCACTCATGTACGTGCATGCGTACGGGTGCGCTTGTGTGTGTGATGTGTGAGTGGTGTATGAGAGTGTGACTCCGTGTGCTCGGGACTGCTCCATGTTTGCATATTAGCTGTTTTAACACTTACACTGGGTGATGCAGTACGCTGTTCTCTTTGCTGCTCACACACAATCTTTTAGGGCTGGTGCTCTTTTCCTCTCTCTCGGTTAGTCTTATGTGAGTTCGAATATGGTGCTGCAGATGGGTATGGGTAAATTACTACTTCTACTAATGACTTAAAATATGTATTGATTCTAATGTACAAAAGACTTAAGTAGCACTCAGAAAAACTGAGATCCATGAATGAATGAATAGAGATTCATGGGAGAATTCTGTCATGGCAGAGATCGCAAATGTCCCTCCAATTCCTCTGAAAGACAAAGGGTTTAACTTAGCTGCACACAAACATGTAATCCCACTGGTTGGGTTAGTTACTGTTACATGTTAGTTAGAGGCAGGTAGAACCACTTTCAGGCTCCATTCATTTAGACAGGGGCTCACAGTAGCAGTTTATGGAAGTTAATTAGTCATTATTCTCGCTTCCGGAAGGCTTTGAGCTACATGCAGGGCTATTCATATAGTGTTGCTGACCCTTACAATCAATTTTGTACTCATCTTGAAACATACAGTATATACACACATGCTGCCGGTAGAAATTGTGTTCATGAGTTTGTGCTAAAAATACAAAACTCAAAGCTGCTTATGTTTATGATAATCTGCAGACTTTATCACGAAGGACAGCCTAAATAACTCCTCCACAAATATGCAATGTTGTTTCAACACTGTCCAACCACTGTGTGTATACATATATATATATATGTGTGTGTGTGTGTGTGTGTGTGTGTGTGTGTGTGTGTGTGTGTACTAGCCACTGATATGGGGATAATAATCCAGAAACTTTTTTTATTTCGTTAGGTTTTGTGACTTGAGGGCAGTGAAAAGAAATTTCACCTTTATTTTTTATTTAAAACTTATTTTTAGCAAACTGTTTCTTTTGGTATGAAGCACTGTGCCACTCATTTTGTCATTTAGGCATGTTTCTGATGATCTTTATAAACAGTTTCAACATTTCAATGGAATTTTTGGACCCCCAGCTTTCATGTAGTCTAAGTGCTATGGACCATTCACATGGGGGTTTGTTGCATGCAGGTAAGAGGTCCATGTTGACAGGAAGAGATGGATGCCATTTATTGCAATGATTCTATAAGGACTGTCTTGCCTTGTTTTTAAATGTTTTTTAAATAGCATTTTTCACTAAAAATCAGCAGTTGATGGACTCCCAGAACGGCTTTCTGGCTTCTGGTGAATGTGAAGTATTTCCTGCCTTTTAGTTCTGTTTTTAGCCTCTACCACCCACGACAGGGAATGGTAGAGACCTGCTGTTAATAGAAAACTGCTACAAGCAGTCCATGCTGAACAGATAATCAAGCTGAAATTCTAAAAAGATCTCCAAAGCAAAGTAGTTTCAGAGTCATTCATTAAGATGCGGCCTTTGTTCCCTATAACAGAAACAAAATTCTCTTTAGTTGCAACATCAGCAGTTTATGAAGAGGAGGAACCGGATACCTCCAGGTGGCCAAGATGATGAAAGAGCTTTCCTGTGAATTTGTGTCACCTCACGTTAAACAAACAATTTACTGTCTTTGAATGTTGTCATCATCAACATGACTGAAAGGCAAACCTGTTTGTTTCCAATCTTGACTGACTTGCCTGTCGACTGACATTTGTTCTGTGGCATTTAATATTACGACAGCTTTACTAACCAAAGTCAGTAGCATAACCACGAAGCAAAACCTGTGGCTACAGTTTCTCTAAACTGGCGTGGAGACGTTGATATCCTCATTCATTGCATCTTTTAAGTCAAATGGCTGGCTTTAATACTTCTGCCGTGTCCTAGTATCTTCTACCAGATTGAAACTGTATAATAGCGGCATTTCTCTCCTATTCCTATTTTCCTCACCATCAACCACAGGCTCTGAGTGTTTTTGCACTCCGTAGCTGATTTCTTTGTTTTTGACTATTTCTTTTAAAAGGTTTTTCTTTTTTTCATGTCTTTCACATTTGTTTTTCTAAGTGCTTACTGGCAGAATAGTCAGTGTGATGGTATTGCAAACCCCTTTTTTGTGAAAGTAGGCGTCAAATGACAGTTTAAGGTTTCATAAAGAGACTTGACTTTTTTTGGTGGGGATATACTGTTTTAGACTGCACAAAGGGAATTACCAGTGCTCATTCAAAGGGCCACATAAAATCCAAAGCAGCCGAAATAAAACAACAAGTATGAATATGCCAGTTTTAAAGGCTAATAACAAGTTATTTTCTAACCCTTTGCTTTCTGTCTTTCATCTATCTTAATCTCTGATTTGACATTTGTCTTATGTTGTTTTCTCCCCCTTTTTTTCCTCTCCATATTTGTCTCTCTGGATCACGAGCTCTCCATTTCTCCCACCATCATTCTCTTTTGTTCTCTCTATCGGTGGGAGATGGAGTTAAGTGCAGCTGTAGGCCAAATAGCCCAGTGATTGGCTCTCACTTACTCCTGCCTCCCCAGTGCATTTGAAATCACTGATTGCAGACAAGCTAGTCTAAATCAAAGCTCTGCTTTAAGGAAAATTCTTTCAAGGAAAAGGGAGTCTGCTAAACCCATTCCCAAGGTTCTGTTTGATTGTGCAGATCATCGCCTTCACTTACATGAAGAAGCAATGTGTAAATTTACTGTATTTAACTGATGTTGTTAACTGATATCAAATTATGTTGCTGCCCTCCAGATGCCCTGAACACAAGGAACCATCAGGTGATGTGCACCACCATGAAAGTCCTGCAGCACCTGGTGATGTCTGCAGACAAGGTGGGAGAAGCTCTGGTGCCCTACTTCAGGCAGATCCTCACCGTTTTTAACCTCTTCAAGAACAACAGAAGTGAGTTTCAGGCACCAAGCTCTGGAGTGTTCGATTCAAGGACAGATGATGTGGAAGGTGTTTGTCTTTTGGAGCAGATAATGTGTAAGCTTGTTCTAATATTGGCATGACTGCAGAGCAGCAGTCATGGGGGGAGGGGCGTGAACCAGGTGATTCGACAGCCCTGAGAAGTGCCACGTAGAGGTTAAGTGTCTCTTTTTATTTGAGTCCAACTAAAAAAGGATTCTGTTTTCTGCATTTTCTTTGCTGTAGACTCAAAGCTTCTGCCCTCGAGTCCTTTTTACTTTTCCTCCTTCCACTTAAGCATCCACTTGACAGAGAAGCTCAATTTTGTCTTTTCTGCTGTCAGTCAGGCGGCATTGTGCAGTGCTGTTGAGGAGGAGACTTTGTCCTTGCTCTCTCTGAAAGGCTCCACCTGGGTGACACCAGGACCTGGGGAGATTGGCATCAGATAGGCAGGGCTCTTTGTGTGGCTGTGTCAAAGCACTTAGCATGGTGTGACATGATGTGGCCCCATTGAAGGCTTAAAGGCACAACCAGCCCCAAACACCACAGCAGGGTGTGGAGACTGACATTGTGAATCAATCATCTAAACACAAGCTTTAACGGGAGAAAACACAAGGCTTTAGTCTCTTAATCAATATCCAATTTGAATCTGTTGTCTCTTTAATTCGCTTACATTTATCTGTTTGTTGAGATAGTGAGAAAAGACAAAGGACGGAACAGGAAAGCCCGCCTTATTAGCGCACGGCCTTATGCAAATCTCCTCCGTAAATTAGCTGTCAAATCAATCCCCTAAACCGTTTTGAAGCGTGAGTTTCCCCGCCACACCAAAAGCTCCAGAGTCAGCCGGTGAACCTCACCATGAATATATCTGCCTGGTAGTTACCATGGCGTCCTGTCCACCTGCCTCGACTGCTCCTCTGTCCTCCTCTGGCAGGCATCGATTAAATCCGAGCCAACCTCTCACCTGGCAGGCGTCTCTGCTATCCACCTCTTGAGACCAGCCTCTGCCAGAGAGAGGTCCATACAGGTCCAAAGCACAGGGCCCAATCTGCTAAACAAGGACAGAGCTTCCTCTTCAGTAATTTATAGGCATCCGGCAGAGTTTCTCTCCTGTAAAGTTTGACGAGAGTTTAGGCTGAAAATGTTACCAAAGTAAAGTATGTCGGTGCAGGCGAGCGTCTATATACTGTAAGTTCATAGATAGCTGGATAATTTCCGTGTTTTTCCCCCCCGATCACCGTCTGAGGCTTCAGCCTTAGATGAGCTGTCACAACTCATGTTCTGTTCTACCCACTCCCCTCTAACAGAGAAAGATATAACTTCAAATACAGAGAATAGATGCTTCCCTTTTGGGGAGGGGGGAACAAACACTGTGTGAACTAGAACTCTGTGTTCTTTCTACCTAATCCACAAATATTTCAGGGTTGTTGTTCTCTCACAGTCTTTCTCTGTGTGCCTTTGTCTTTGTTTCTCTCTTCTGTTTTATGGCTTGTTTATATCAATATCAAAGCTTTCATTGAAGTCCATCTATTATCTAATATTACTTATATACACCTCCAGGTCCATCCCACGCTCAATCGGCTGTCTCAGCGCCTCAGACCGAGCCTCTAGCAGACAGGCACGATCATTGTGTTAATACAGTAGAAGACACAGAAGGCCGGCTAGTTGTGTGCGGTAACTCCCACACTGTAACTCACAGAGCTTGCATGGCATCCCTCTTATCTCCTGCGCCACAACGGGACCACTGTCCATTTCCTGCCAAATATGTGTGTCTGTGTCCACATTTGTGTACGTCTGTCATGAATAGATCTGTTGTATCCCATATGCAGCTGTTGCCTTCAGTGCTTTCTGTCTCTCCCTGCTCACTGTTGTCGGTCTGCCAGCCTTGGGCACACAATGCTTTACTACACATCTACGACATGCCCCACATATACTTGCACATATACCATCACACGCTGGTCCAGATGAGGCTACACAACCTGACTCTGTTCCTGTCTGCCCAGTTGTTCGAGCTCCGAATCAATAGGCTGACAGCCACTGCTGCAGGGTCAGGGCCACAGTTAGATATCACCGACATCTCATCACAGGACAGATCCCTTAGGCTGCGTTCCCACGCTTCCGCTGTGTCGCTCCCACTCCGAGACAGGGTTGTGACCTGTTAAATTGGTCTGTATACAGCCCTTATCTGAGCCATTTTTCCAAGGTCAGAGCCGGAACTTAACAGCCATCTCCAAAATGGACCCTCGGGTGTCCTTTCACTCAGACAGAGCGCTGGCCCTCTGACCAGAAGAACGGCGTTACAACCCACCAACCCACATGTTCAGTCTTTTTGGGATCCAGGCCTCTGTCGTTGTTCAAAGAGAGAAAATTATGCCTGTTTAACTCCGGGCTGCTGGCTGCCATTCTTCCCACTGTCACAGTAATGCGTCATTTTGAAGTGCACAATAATGAGCAATCACATAGTATCACCATCCTTGATGTACCCTTTTGTCTCCTGAATCAGCGCTCTCAGCTTTTGTTTGCTTTGTGTCTTTTGTTTATCAACTGTTCTTTGTGTATTTGTCTATGTGTGCATGTGTGTGTGCATGTGTGTGTTAGAAAGACAATGTTGAGGACAGTGTAGGAATTTCTCCAATACGATTTGCATGGCTCTCTTGTTTTCTTGATGTGATGAATCTTATCCCTAATGAAATGCAACAATGTTCCTTAAGAAGGAGAGATGTGCTCCGTCATCCAGCAAATTCCTCTTCTGAGCTCAAAGGATGGGAACTCATCTGCCGTACTGTACATCATATCAGGAGGGGACTGCAGCGGAGTAAACAACATCGAAAATATATTGTTGGGTTGTGAATGAAGATGAAATGCATGCCAGTACTGATTTTATTTAGTAGATTAGATATTGGCTAGATCAGTGAATACAGATTCTATATTACTAAATTCCACTTTTTCACACTCGGTTATGTTACCTTACGATTAATAGGTCCTGGTGAGCTGAGGAGATATAAAGAAAACTATGAACACTAACTCAAGTTTTAAAAAAAAATCCTGCATACATGGTGTCTTTTCGACACAAATCACTTCCAGTGGGACCCAAAAATGGTCATTTCAGTGACTCGAAGAATAGCTGGGACGTTAAAACAATTCAACAGATTGGTTATATAAAATAATCACTCCACAGTATACTCCCTAAACATTTCTGCTGTTAAGTTGTGCATTTATAATTCAATTAAAATTAAAATCAGTTTTCAGTTTACAGTAGCAGCCATCTCAAAGCACTTCTGATGATCCCCTATGAGCGAGCACTGGGGAGCAGTGGGAAGGAAGAACTCTGTTTTGGCAGGAAGACAAAGCCAGGTGCAGGGAAGGGCAGCCCTCTGTTATAACAGGTTGGTTATTAAGGAAAAAGATACAACTTAAAATAAAGACAAAATAAGAAGGACAGGCGAGAGCGAAGGATTTGAAACTGTGAGTTTATTAGGGATGGCTTGTTTTCACAGCCAGCCTCAAGTGGCTATTTAAGTTGCTTTTTTTGGACTTTCATATTTGCTTCATTTTTCAGCCCCAGATGTTAGTGCTTGCCTTCAGATGAAGTCTTCAAGTTCAGTTTTTTGTTCTTCTTTATCCATCTAACTCCTTTAATAGTGACAAAAGTGGATTTAACAGGGTGCTCCACATCAGTGGCAAGCATCTTGGTCGTGTGTTTATCGAAATTGCTCAATCATATAGCTTTTATATGCAGCTGTCGTATTAAAGCTGTTGTGTTTGGTGTAGCGGAGACAAAGCGTTTAGAAATCTGTATGACCAGGAGGAGGGCCTGGCGTGCTCTGCCACAGCGAATGAAACATGAGCTCTCCGATTCGTCTGGTTCCCGGGGTAGCATTGTTGTTGTTGCCCTGATAATTTTCTTCGCTTATCTGTAAGGTGTAGGTCCTTAAACACCTATTCATCACTGACAAGCGCACTCTCGCTGTCTCTCTCTCTCTCACACACACAGAAACACAGTTATTCACACTTATTGCTCACACACCAGTGATCTGGTTCATTTAGCCTCTTTTATCTTTCTGCTAGGAATGTGGCCAGCTATGATAGGGTCTCGCCCACATGCATTGCTGAGCCTACACACACACACACACACACACACACACACACACACACACACACACACACACACACACACACTCTACAAGTTGTGATAGTGGCTCTCTGTCTTCTGTGTCTGGACAACTGGTGAGGTTTTTGTGTTGGTGACAGATGCAGCACTGTGGCTGTATCTTATCTCATGACTGCGCTCTATCTGAGTATCACATGACATGATCACAGGCACACTCACAGGTCACGTTGGGCCTTTTTTATTTATACGGCGGCTCAGTTACAGCCCATACCGATGTTTGGAATTGAATGGAAATAAACACGGGTAGGTGGTTGACCAGACAACCGCCGCCCCCCGCCCCCCTCCATCACACCCTGACACAAGGAGATGGAGAGTCAGGAAATCGTAGGGAAGGAGAAGAAGAAGGAGACCTATTCCACTGTGTTCAACTATGATACTAAGAGAAAAGGCCACCTTGAGCAGAAACACAAGGAAATTAAATCCAGAGTCCCTTTTTTTTTCCCTCGGCTCATTTTAATAAGACAGAAGGCCAAGCGTATGCCTGTGTACTCAACCACCTGTGCTCCTGTCCACAATACAACATAATACTCCCATTTACTGCCACACCACTGCACTGTGGCGTGTATGATGTTGAAGTTAATTCCTGGGGATTCCCATTCACAAACATTTGCTTTATTTAATGACCTTTTCCAGCTGCTGTTGTGAAAAATTAATTCACTGCCACGCTTTCGTTGTGTACATAGCAACGCAATGGAGGAGCCGCGCTCGCACAAACACACAAAAACACACACATAAGCCCATGCCCCCACTATAATCCATCATCTTCCACAGGCACGGAGAGCTGCTTTTCCCCCAGTGGACGTCAGAACACACACCTCATCTTCAGCCCCGGGCTCCTCTTCCCACGTAGCCCCCCTCCAACTGGAGATATCTATCAAACCATCACATCCTGCCGAAACCCCTCCGCCATTACAATACGAGATGAATGGGAGAAACGGAGAGCCAAAAGAGAAATGGAAGAAGATATAGCATGAGTGAGCAAGAGATGAAATCCAGGTATACAGAGTTGCCTGTCCTTACCTGCTGCACTGTTAGCATGCTTCACAGCACATAATGACTTTTTTTTCTTTCTCTCCTGAAGCTTAAAAAAAGACACAAGGTTGAGGAAAATAGTAGAAATATAGTTTTATATTAATGCCGCCCACCCCCCCACCCCCTCCCGCCTACCTCTTTCTATCTCCCTCCACTCCAATACTCCTTGCGCCTGCGGATATGCCCACCTGGCTCTGTTAATTTCTATTGTCAGCAGGTCTGAGGCAGAGCAGCCAATCAGTTGCGAGCGTCAGCCCTTGGGCCTGCAGTCACTCCGCGGCTCCAATTTAAAGGTCAGCTGATAAGCAGCCAGATTCATGCATAATCTGGGCTGCTCCGCAGTCAGACAGGCAGACTGCTCAATGAGCATGCACACACACACATATCCACACCCAGCATACACAACTCATTCTCTTGGTCTGATCGACCCTCAGAAAACGAAGAAGAAGACGTATTTCACGTGTCCTTTCCCAGCCGGAATGAATGCCTGCCTCTATTGTTCCATCAAGCCACATAATGTACTTTTTTACTAATTGTTTGAGAGGAGCGTCTCAGAAAGAGCCCGGCTTTATGTTTGTTGATTTGTTCATCATTTTGTACATAGTGCCTTTTTTGCGATGTAAAGCACTTAGGGGAATTACGGGATCTTTGACAAAGCACCGAAGCTGGCAGTGCACTTGAAATGAAATAGAATTTGGCCTCGTTGCCCAGGCAGTTTGCTACTTTAACAAGCACCACTTCAGCTGCTGCTGAGGACGGCCAGCAGAACTCACATGCCCTCGTTCACCATCTTCTCAGTCCCACTGGTCAGCAGAGTTGCTTGATTGCTTACCTTTCTATTTCATATTTCCTTGACCTTAACCACCACCACAAAAGGTTTAATTGATTTATTCATTTTCAGGGATCTACATTTGTAACTTTTAAATTTGTTTTGTTTTGTTTGCTGAAAACTCAATTATATTTAGCAAAACATTAAATAAAGGAGGCTCTAAAGCGAGTTGCAACATTTGACCACCGACAGGTGTGAATTGGTGAGTTAGACCAAGACAGCTATTCTTAAAAGTAAGGGTGCTGCGGCCCAGTTAAAAACCAGCCAACCCAGTCTTAAATCATCACTTATATTAAAATACAGAGAAAGTGATACATTTCCTTAAAAATTGTATTTAGAAAAGACGAAAACAACTCAGGCTGTTGGCTATACGTTACTAATGCTACCAAGTCATATGCAAAGTGTTAAGACCAATGTGTGACCCACCTGCCACTAGGACACAAACTTCAAATTTAGTCAGAGCAATGAGTAATGAATAATATTACAAACTACCACCTGCAGTACCTTCGCGGTCCACCAGGGGAACCTGGCCTACACCTTGGGAATCACTGCAACAGAAGATGCAGAAAATGTTTTTAAGCTGATGGATGAAGTAGAATGGGTGTATTTCATTATAAAAAAAAAACATCCACAGTAATTCCCTTCCCTGTGGTTCCTAGGAGTAGCTAGTTCAGCAATCTTCACTAAAATTTAAATCTTGGATATTTATTGGACAAGAATTTAGGCTCTGGATGAGTCTTCTAAAAGCTGAATGTTGAGCTTTTAGACAGCTAAGATCGGGTTACTGAACACAGTAACTTCTGCTTTGTAGATGAATATGTAGGTACCGTATCCTTAGTGATGAAACATAAGTCTTCACTCTCAGTGGAGCTGCTCCTTTCATTCCCTCTAAATCCAAGAAGCACCCAATTACTTAATTGGATGAGTTATGAGGGTCCTTTCCTCACCCGATTCCCTCCCATCTCAATGAGATTAACACACTCTGTAATTAATGAATTTGGGGCACTTTGAAACGATTTGCAGGATTGTCCTGGCTCCGGGGGCCTGACATGTGTAACACAATTATCGAAACCAGACAAAAGAGTGAGATGAATAGGCCGGCATTAACTGTGTTTGCTAAAAACAGGTGATCGTTCCAGTCACAACCTGGATTAGACTCGTGGGCTGCTTTGTTGTCATTCAGATTAGAGTGCATGTGTGACGATGGCTCGCGTGTATTCATACGTATGAATCCGTGTCCTCGCATGAGAATTTTTTGGGCTTCCTGACTTGGTAGTGGCAAGCAGAGAGCTCTCCTCCAGCTTCTTCCCACATCATTGTGTTTGACATCTCCGCGGGCAGGCAGCGACAGAGTGCTGGTGTGTGTGCAGACATTTGTCCGGCCCGCTTTGGATCAGCGTTCGCACCCTGCGTCAGGTTGGCTGTCAGCTTTCATAAGCGCACCTCCACGAATGGGTCCGCCGCTTGAACGTGGAGAGAGAGAAAAAAAGCACAGTTTTGCAAAATAAATAACAAATGGCATTTCTACAGCCTCCTGATTTTGTTGTCTCCGGCAAGGACACTCATAATAAACAATGAATGAAATAGATTTTATCACCTGTGTCTGGATTCGTGTGATACACCCGCATTTCAAACAGGTCACTGTTTGCAAAGCGCTCGAGATTTTCAGGAGTCCCCACTGTGGCAGTCATATTACATCTGCGACTGTCATTTTTTGTCACCTCTGTCTTCTTTCACACAGAAGTTCCACTTTAATGCTGCCAGGAAGACCACTCAGTCACCCATAGTCATTCTCACTGAACCAAACAAAGCCAGCGTAATGCTGCCACAGTGTGCCCCCCCCAGCCCTACCCCTTTAGAGACCCACACCCCATTACTGCCCCTTCTGGGCATATTTCACTGACAGATATACCCCCTTATCTCGTCATATGCCAGTCAGTCTCTGCACTGCGTCTCAAACTGATGTGTTTGAACAACAGGCAAGCAACCACACCCCACATATTTTGCTCATACAGTCAATAACACAGCTTTTTTTTAATCATATTTCTATCATACAAATGTTTCAGAAAGCGTGATAGGAACACTGGAATTTTATTTACTCATACCATGTTGGTTCTATTTTATTCTGTTGTTTTTTAGTTTATTTTTTACATTGCACTGGTGACAGCTGTGGCCAACTTTCCTGTTGTCAGTCTGTCTGATCTGTCTGTCCATCTTATCCTCATTTACAGCTCGAGGGAACTTTTTTTCCAGTCTTTTTTTCATTATTTTTTTCATCAGCTGATTGAATTTTGAGGGTAAAATTCTTATGAATGGAAGGTCTCAGAAAGAACTGGACTGTTACATGTAGACTGATCGCTGTCCTAGACAGAATCAATGAAATGGTGAATTTGATGTTCAGCAGTCAAGATCATGGTTCACTCACAATTATTTTTTTTAGTTTTATCATAACTCCAGAATTCATTGTCCAATAATGCCTGGCACAGACTCCAATAAATGGCTTTGGAAAATGTGAACGACAGCACATGTTTTTGACTTTTAACTGTTTAATTTTTATATATTTTCTAGTTTTACAGCTTTTCATCCTGATAAAAGTATCCCTGCATGGCCATTCATACTGCACCAAAGTAATAAAATAATACAATTTAACAATTAAATGACAGAAAAAGTCCTGTATGTTCCACTATTTCTTTTAAAAGGCTGTTTTCTGTGAATTAACAAAAACCTTTTGATTTATAATTACAGAACAGTCCAAGCAATGTGCTCTCAAATCCTTTTATGTTGTTTTACACAATAATTTCTCACAATTTAAACTCAAAGAGTCACGCCGACAGATGTTTTTTTAATACAGGAACATTTCTTTATCAGGTAGAAAAACCTGATAAAGAAATGCTGCTTTTCCTTGCAATAATATATCGCAGGGATCAAATTTGCAGTTAAGCTTCGTTTCGTCTACAGAAAGGAGAGTTTCACTGGTTCTGCCCACTTAAGATCAAAGTGGGCTGTGTGTGGCCTGTCATGTAAAATAAGTTCCCTGACATAAACTGTCATCTGTAAGCTGCACGGTGTTAAAGACATACATTAAACAAATCTCTCAAATGTAGCACATGACTTCAGTATTCAGCTACGAGCTAACGGTGTGCTCAATAGAGTCACTTGAAATGTTTATCTCCATGGAATATGCTTCAAGCGCGTTGCCTTTTCAGTGCTGCAACATTGCTAATGGTTAAATTTCATTTAATAAAGGAAAGATTAATATTTAAATAGGCTGCTGGCGATGTACAGTATTATCATTTAGAATGCACATTGCACATTGTTTGCATAATTAATTCAGTGCAGCTTCATCTGTAAATAATATTGTTACCACACCAGTTGCACAGACACAGAAGACCATTATCAGGA
This sequence comes from Oreochromis niloticus, assembly GCF_001858045.2. Classification (NCBI taxonomy): domain Eukaryota; kingdom Metazoa; phylum Chordata; class Actinopteri; order Cichliformes; family Cichlidae; genus Oreochromis; species Oreochromis niloticus. The sequence continues at coordinate 15,085,066 of NC_031983.2, read as the reverse complement.
TATGTGTGTGTGCGTGCGTGCGAGTGCAATAGGGCACACTGTCACTGCTGCGCAAACAGTGAGAAAATTCCCACTTTAGTGCCTTATTTACTTTCAGGATCTGTTCTGTCACACAAGCGTGAGCGCAGGATACACACACACACATGCACACACACTTTCTGTGCCCTTCAAAGTCAATAGAGGGGATATAAACATCAACGTCTACGTCACACCGTCACGTGGAATGTAGAGTATGCCTGCTGCAGTCTGCTTGGGATCATATTTTATAGGCAGATTCTTGACCTCTGCGGTGAAAGTTTTGCACATGCCATGCACTTTCTAACATCTTCGCTTTGGAAACACAGGATCAAAAGATGTTGGGAGCATAAACAAAACACTGCTGTGGTGATTTATACAAATCCGGTACTCCTAGTTTTCTTTTCTGTGTATGTGTTGGTGATAAGGATGTAAGGTGGACCCTTCATCTAACACCTTGCAACAGTGGCCACATAATTAACTTTATCTCACCTTCACTACCAGCCAAGGCTTTAACATTATCTTTTATGCTCCGTGTTTGCTCCCAGTCCTCCTTTTCATAACCGAACTGATGCTTAGTTTTCGCTTTTTCCTTCAGTGTAGCCCAAGTGCTAAAAGCCTTGGCTTCTTTGTTCTCTCGTGCCGCCGCCCCCCGTAACGCTGCTCTACTGTTGACCCAAGCTAGATGAATTATTCACCTTGAGGTTTGTGGCAGTTCTTGTAACGTGCTGACCCGCCAACCCCTCTGCATGCCTGGGACACTTTACATTACTCCCAAAGGAGATGCACCCATGGTTCTCCTCCTCTCCCCTCAGCTTCTGGCTTCTCCACCACCTCCTCCCATCAAATATTTAGTCTGCGTGGATGGAGAGGCAAATCCCCAGACTCTCTCACCTCATTTCTCTACAAGCCTCAATGTTCTCCTTTACTGTGAACCACATCTATACTACACAGATGTGGTTCACGGTGCTTTGATAGCAAACTGTTTCAGTATCTTCCTCTCACCTTTTTCTTCAAAAATGTATTTTTCTTTCCTGGTTGCTTTAAAAAAAAGAATATATGGAAATATGCTGCTACACCAGGGACATTTTATCTTAAAGGTCCAGGGAAACTTACTATTTCCTCATTCAAGGTAACCCAGTGACCAATGACAAGTTAATAAGTTTCCATTTCAGCTAGTACTCTAAAGGTTTCACTTCAACAGAAGTGTACAAGGCTACTAAAAATACAGTATCTTTTAAGTAGTAGTAAAATTCATCCAGAGGAGAATCTGTTTTTCTCAAGAAAAAAAGTTCACAAAACAACAGTGACTCTGATGCAGGTGTAATCTGTGGTGGAGCCGATGCTTCTACACTCAGCTCACTGGAAAGAGGCAGCAGTAAAGAGCTGCAGACACAGGGTTAAATACACAAATCTACCCATAATCTTATGAATCATATGGAGTTAAATTTTAATTGTTTTTTTATTTTTAAGCTAGGCTAAAATATGTATGTAATATGACATCTGCTGGCCTGGGGGCGGAAGGGGGCTTTTATGTGAGAGGTGACTCTAAAATAACACAATTCTCACTTAAAGTTTTGAACACTTTTTCTTTTCTTTCGTTGTTTTCTGTAGTCTGAACTGGGTAGGGTTCATGGTCATTTGTGAGCTCACTCATCTTGGAGTTGCCTGGCAACCGCACCATGACAACGAGAGTCCCGGACGTCACTATAGGCGGTCAAGAAGTAGACAGCCACGTGAACTTCAAAGGCAGTGAAATACAGAAAAATGCTGCTACTGTTATCATTCACTCTTTGATTTAGAGTCTTTCTGTTAAGTTTGGCTAACCGTGAGACGGTTGTGGCTTATTTACGTATGCATGTGGTGTTTTACTTCTTATGTGACTCATCTAACTCTTCTCATCTAATGCCAAAACTATTATAGCATAACATGGTCCACAAAGATATTCTTTCAACTATTTCAACTCTGATTGTTGCTCATTTTATCGTTGAAATCCAATATTGGAGAAATCGGTGATTTGAAGCAAAAGTTTTAAGGCTATAGCTTACATATATATATTTTATATATGTGTGTGTGTGTTGCACGCAGGTGAGCAAACTCTGGAGTTGAGCCTGTGTTCAGAGCATGTGTGTTGGCCCCTACGGGGTCACAGTCACTCTCTTGTGTTTGTCACCATAGTCTTTGTTTCCCACAGGCCTGCTATTCTGGGAAGAGAAAGGTCATCTTCCCCTCGGATACTGGCACCTTAAGGATGCTCATAACTGCACACTGTCTCTGGTTTCTACAGAAGAAGTCAGCAGGTTCTCTGCTGATGATTTTTAGCCTCTTTGGTTTGTACTGTTTTATATTTGTACTTAAAGTAGAGAGTAGTGGAGGCAAATTTCCTATTACAGTAGGTATCCCTAATTATATATGGAGACTTCCATTTGTATAGCTGAAAAACTGAAGTGTTGAATGTTTGTTGTGTTTTCATTTAGGGTGCTGTGTATTTGCATCCATATATATGTGTGTGGGTGGCCGATGGCAAGCTGAAACAGATGCTGTAGGGTAATTTAAGGTAGACTGAGAACATCTGTGCTTATTGACTACTGAAGTATGCAGCAGTTGAAGCAGGGTCACTTACTCCCTTCTCTATTTATGTCTCCCTGTGTTTCCTGGACATATGAAGGCAAAGTGATGGGAAACTGATCCATGCAGGGACCCCTTCCCCTCACCCTCTATATATAACAAAGTGACGCCCCTATAGATTAACACGAGGCCTCCCCTCATTGGAAAGTACAGAGATTTAAAAAAACAACAACTTTGGCGTAGTATGAATTTCATCACCTGGCTCCATATGTGCGAAGAGATGGGACAGCTGCTTTTCAGCCATTGGAAAATAGCTACTAGGATACACACCTCCAGCTTTAGGGGCGAATAAGAGAGGAAACCGTATGTTGCTGAAGGTTATGTGAGACCATGCAAATTGACGCTCAGCTCTCTTGGTCACAAGAACGATGCTTTCAGCTTGAGAATTGTAGTCTGGCAGTTTAGTCGCTGATAAATGCAGGCAGCAATGCATTGATTGGAGCATTAAAGCGGGTGCGCCACCTTTTTCTCCAGAGTCTCCTGGAAACTCTCACGACATAGTGCCCTATCAAATGGGTGATGTGCATATTGATTAAGTCAGAGATACTTTAGAAGTCCTCACCAATAGGATATGTAAGAAAGGGGCTAGATTTCTTAATGAGTAATGCTGTCGGAGCAGCTATAGATGATTTAGATTAAACTGCCTGCTAGCAAGTATGATGTGCTCAGTATTTGTTTGTGAGTTTTAGTAAACAGAGACTTGGTTTCCCATGTGGCTGTGTGTATTCATACTGCTCAATGCAGCAGTCACCGCAGGGTGGGCTTTTATTAAAGAGTTGTAATGAGTGAGAGCCATCATAAGCCAGTTGCCTATTGATTACCTATAAAGAGCACTCGGTGGAGACGTGCTGTGATCCATAGATAATGCTTTGCACAGGGAGGCTCAACTTACCCTGGTTCCAAACCTCTGCATCACCACCCACATCTCAAATTTTGTTGAGCAATTCAAATGGATCTGGCAAACAGGTTGGAGAATGAGCCTTTGCAGGCAGGAGTACACAGCACAGTGGTAGTGAGCTGTGTCAGTTCAAGAGATTAAGCATACTTAGAACCAGGCGTTAGATATTTTTAAAGCATAATTGCTAATTATTTGCTAGTTTGTAGCTCATTTAACAGCACATAGTCATAGACCGGATATGGACTTGCTTACCCTGCAAACAGCAGTATACCTGCTAATGCTGCCTCAGTGCTGGAAAAAAAATGACGTCAAAGCAGCCAGACATGTCTTTCAGGGCAAAATCAAAACCTCCCACAGAAAGCAGCTAACAAGAAGGCAATCAGGCAGAATAATGGAGTGGTAACGAAATGGGCTTTCAATTTGAACATCAGTGCGGGCTCAGCTACCGCACCAATAAGACCTCAGCTTTGAAGTCGCGACAATAAGACGCACAGAGACTCGTGGGCATCCACATACACACAGAGCCAGGAACAACACACAGAATAAATACATTTATTCTTGTGTCAATAAAAAAAAAAGCAATATTACATGTGAATGTTGCTATGCTAATGTATTCTGAGGCCTACTGCTAACAAACAGATGATTGATTGGTGAGTCTGTGACATTGTGCTTGTCTGTTTATAAAACCGCTGCAAGCTTTGGCTTTGCGACAAAATAGAACCGAGCAAAGGACGACATCAGTCTGGGAATGAATCTAAACAAAGTTTCCTTCTTGAATTTTTATTAGAGCCTAAATTTAATTCATCTTAGACAACACACATAATGTCTTCCATATAATGTTGAACAGAGAGGCAATTTCATTAATGACTTTTTCTATTACCCTAGAAAATGTTTGCATAGGCCTAATGGTAAAAATGCTCCTCTGTTATTGGAACTGTCTATAATTGATTTGACTGTCTGTGATTTCCACATTATTTTTCCCCCTTTTTTATTTTCTTTTTTGTGTTTGTTTATCGCATTTGATAAATATTAGTTCTGTTAAAGGGTTTAATTAATGTATTACTAGCAATTACTACCAAAAGATGCTTCTGAGTATTTTTTATAATTGTAGTCCACCAGAATTTAGAGGCAAATATTGGAATATATCGTTTTTAGTGCTGTAGATCTTAATTGCTTTACATATTTTTGCTATTACACAATGACTAATAAAAATACAGTGCTAAAGATCATAGCTAAAAAAACTTTTTTTTATGTTTTTGCTAGTTTTCTTTTCTTTGCTTGTCTGACTAACTACAGTATGGGTCAGACCGCTGTGTCACTTTGAATTCTGAGAAATTTCTCATTGTTTATCTGTTTCACAAGGTTAATGAACCATTTTTACAGAACAATCAGTGGAGTGAGAAATAAGTGGCAGTTTAATCAATTGATAATATTATAAGTGGCTATATGCTGATTAAATCCTTTTTCCAAACGTGTCAGACCTAAGGTGAAAGGGGTGTGGCCTTTCCCAAACAATTTAGCTTTTGGGCCTCATTTATAATATAACTGTGCGGCAGATTGTGAAGCATATGAGTATATTGCATAATGCCCAGTTATGAGAATTATAACCATTGCTATAATATCTTAACCACCCTCTTAAACATATAGTTCTCTAACTAAGAGCAGGGTCTCTGTGGGTTTGTGTGTGTGTGATTGCTGCATGATGCTGAAACCTGTAAGAAAGACAGCTGCGTCCGCCCCTTATACACAGACTCCAAGAGTGATCTCTGCTGGAGAGGGAACAGTAAAAATGCATCATAATTTCTCAGTAATGACAGCGGAGCTGATAATGTCAGAGCTTATCAATATGAGCCTTTGTGTTTTAGCCCCAGTGCTTGTTTAATGCTGGGTTTCGGTACCCATCCCTAATCTGAGCTGATTGCTCTCAGTGGAGAAAAATATGGAGTATTCATTTTGCAGGGGGGGAAAGCAAATGAGGAAAGAGGAGAGCGATGTTGTATTGAGACCAAGTGTAAACTGGCAAGATTCAATAGAAATTTTCTTAGAATAACAGCACTGTCAGTTGAAATCATAACACAATCTCTCTTGTTGTGAGTATTAAGTAAAACCATGCCCCGTAGCAGATTTGCTGCCAGACTCAATCAACTATTGTTTGATGTTCTCCAAACTAATGTTGTGGCAAACCCGGGGCTTAAAAGATTTAGGCTGGCTTGTGCAAAACTACATGTAAGGTACAGAAGGCTTACGCTGCAGCATCCACTGTTTTGTCTCTTAGCTATAAGAGAGCCGGAGGTGAAATATGTGCTCTACATCCCCATGACCTTTCACACAAAATAAATCCCCAATCAAAAAAATAAATCCAAACTTGCAAATGGTGTCTTAACTGTTTGGTAACCATGGTAATTAAGGTTAGGACCTGATTTAGAACAATTACAGATGAGTGAAGAATTAGCTATGATACCGTCATTTCAATGGCATTGACACTGCTACGTTTGCCAGTTACTATAGGGGATTAATGGGGAGAGAAGGCATGGTAGTGGAGCTGGAATGGACAGAAAACACAGACTATGTGTAAGTACAGCTACATGCACACATCCCCCTGGGGCTGGAGGCCGGGTGGTGAGATTGCAGAGTCACCCCATCACTAGTGATCCATGCACACAAGCCAGCACCCTCTTGACAAAACACACAGAGCAAGTATTGTTGCCACACACAGAGACATACACACACATGCCTCAGACAGTTCATTTCAATGCAAATAAGTCCTCACCCCTCTTCTGGGAGGAGTTCTTGGCAGACTGCATTTTCTCTTCTCTATCATAAGGAAGATCTAGATTGTATAGTGAGCTCTCGGGCAGAACCAAACAGCTATGAGTACATATAGTGCATCGCCTGCTTGAACTGATTTTCTGAGTTTTATGTTAAGTAGAAAGGACTTTTTTATCCTGCACTTTGTTCATGGAGAAAGATGCAGCCATGCTCACGCAGTGAAGGATGTGTATTTACAGTGTCTTAAATGCGCAGTGTAGCTTTTAATTGTTTGGCATCACAGAGTTGCTGTATTGTTATGCTGATGTATGGTCCACTCTGCACTGTATGCCTGCAGCATTAAAGATGAAGCTACATTCTTCCGCCCTCCCAGCGGGCCTTTGTCCTCAAAAGAATGGAAGCTCCTCGCTTCATCGGATAGATTACAGCCAATTAAATGTGTCCGTTATCACCCATTAATTACCGCCACCACTTCTGCTAGAAATAGGCCTGACCAAGCAACGGCCGTGGACGTGAAATTGACCCAAATACATCAAGATGAGTTTCCATTTTTTACCTCTTTAATCAGCTCTCATCAACAGAGACCTATCATTGAACCAAGTCATCTTTCACATTGATTTGCAGTTAAATGAGTTTTGCTGGGTTAGCATGCCTGCAGTACATGTATGTGCTTATGTTAGCAAACGAACATGGACGTATGCATGTGTTTGGGCATATATGTGCATTTGTGTTTGCACGCCGCTACGTGTGCTTGTGTGTTTTTTGCATACACAGCACGTGCATGTGCTGCGTGTTGGGTATTTGAGGTCAAAGCTGATGGACTGGGCTTCCTGAGAGACATGCAGCGGCCCTGAAGGATTGACACTCTATGACACCTCTCTCCGTCTGCCTGATTAGTCACCTCTTTGATGTAGCAGCCTATATTAAGGCTCTTAAGTAGAAGACAGCCTGACACTTGCTAGCTGAATAGGGCTCATAATACATAATACTGAAACACCATCTTCCATCATATGCCAAGCTTCAACACTTTTTTTACTTCACTATTGCTATTTTTGTGTTGCAGATTGTTGGACTGTTGTCACTCCTGCATGTGGATTCTTAGAAAATCTGTAAAATTTCAGGGAATCATAGCAAAATACATACTTCCTGTCCATCTACTTTTTTCATTTCTCCTCCCCTCTCTCTCTTTCTCACTCTCTCTCTCTCCCCCTGGTACTATCTTCTTTACAAGCTCAGGGGAGCCGACAGCTGCCCTCTAACCCTGAAATCAGGCATTAGAGGAACAGCCTGACAATTAGTCTGCTATTGCCTCACTGGGATGGGATCAGAATAACAAGACAAAGAGCAAAAGAGAGGAAGATAGACAGGTTTAAGATAAATTCCTGCCTTGGGAACATTTAAAGACACCTATTAAGGGTTTTCCTTTTTTCCCCAAAGTGGTGCATTATCATGACCTTAGCAGTATGTGACATTTTATTTCACATGCTTCATTTTCACCTACTGGGAAAATATGCAATGCTATACTGTCCCTACAGCAAGCTAATGCGATTATTTCAGTTGTTTATGGAGCCATATATATTCCAGAAAAGCAGGGTAAGATAAAAGAAGTTGATGGGAGACAGCTAGTGACAGCTTCTTCTCCAAACGGGCATCAAATTGGTTTTCTTTTCAGCTAATGTTAGTTAATTATTGCTAGCTTTTCTGCTAACAGTACCCAGTTTCCAGACATGTCTTGTAGCAAAACACTCTGTATAAGATCCAGTGCTGATGTGGCTAATAATCTAGCTTATCATTTCCAAATTACGTCATCAGTCACAAACTAATCCACATAGAACTATGTAGTAGTTAGCAATAATGCTGGCATGTAGATAACTGGAAATATAAATTGAACGGCTTACCATTTTACATCATGAGGTAAAGCCTAGAGTTGAGGCTTTTCCTCATCAGTTGAGGACCACCTAGCAACCACCAGTCACTACAGAAAAGGAGTATTCCCTGACCAGTTGCGAGTCATTGCTGAAAGCTATTTCTAACGCAAGGTATCTAAGAGAGGTATACGGTGCTACCCAGACAACATTCTTGCGACTGCTTTGTTCGTGAGCAGATTGCCACAGTCCCATGCTGTTTATATTGAAGATGGCAAGTGGTTTGTAAACACTTGCTAAGTGGTAATGAATAACAACACAAGGTATTTTTTAGAAAATACAAAGTAAATACAAACTTAACTGTCCATTTCTTTAAAAAAAAAAAACATAAAATATGTATGCTGTACAATCATTCACCCCGGAGAAAGAGCAGTTCAAAGAAATCATTAAAAGCTCAAAATTACCATGACAGTCCTACCCTTGATGACGGGTATGGTGTATGTAAAACTCGGACCACAAATGTATCTACGTTTGTTGAAACTGTGTGCAGTTCCAATAGGATAATTCAGCTAAACCATTAAATGCTTTCTTCTTCTTCACAAACGCATACACTTTACTCTGAAAGTAACGTTTTTCAACATATGGACTGTTAAAAGAGCAACGTGAGAGATGAGATAAGTGATGGAGTGAAAAATGGCAGAAAGTTTCGACCTCCTGCTACACATGTGAAAAAAGTAACTTTATATGAACGTGTGTGTGTGTGTGTGTGTGTGTGTGTGTGTGTGTGTGTGTGTGTGTGTGTGCATGTGTTTAAGCGATCAAACTTCCTTGCAGCTCCGTCAGCTCCACGGTTGTAGAAAACATTTTACAAGATCAAAGCATTTAACACTCCCGAGCCCTGGGCACCAGCCAGCTTCCTCCCAACCCATTTCTTCACACACACGCACACACTTACATACACAAACACACACACAGACATACTAGGACATGTACTAGTTCATCCAGCCTTTACCCCTGCACATCTCAGGGGATTTTATAACACTGAAGTCACCCAAACATTCCACCTGGAAACGACCGCCACCAGGTTCTGAGATAAGCTGAACATAGTCGAAGCCCCTCAGCTCTCATCTCCTGAGCGGCAGCCACACCAGCAGCAGAGTGGTATCAGCTCGACCGCAGCAGTCACGCTCCCTCCCTCTCTCCCGTCTTCCCTATCTCCCCCCCCTCCCCTCCAGGTGCTCTTTGACAGAAATAATTGAGGTGGGGAGGTGGTGGGAGGTTAATGAAGCACTCCCAACACACAGCTGACCTTTCCCCAGCCCCTGCGCAAATCATCGCAGCACAGTTTTTTGGACATTTTTAAATGAAAGCCTTTAAATAATTTATCTAACTATAGTTCCCGCAAGGCCCTTCATTAGAGGTTGGCCGTGACATTTTCCTCCTCCTCCTCCCTCCCTCCCCCCCATCCTCTCATACTTACCGCCTCACATCCAGTCCAAGAATATCACTGTTGATTTCTCTCGCCTTTGTCTCTCTTCTTCCGCTGTCATCTCTTTCTTGGTCTCGGTGTCTTTTCCTCCTTGCCTCTCTTCCCTTCCCTCTCCGTTTCTCCCTGTTTGACATTAGCCGCATTAAAGATTGAGATCTCTGGTGTGCTCCACGCATGGCTGTGAAATGACAGCCGGGCGTCAAGACACGAGATGTGATTTTTGCCGTGGTGGAATGGAAATGGAGCACATTTAATCCTTAAATGTGTCGCGGGCCAACTGACAGTCAAATAGATTGCGAGGAGGAAACAACGGGAAACCTGAAAACTGATGAATCATTCGATCAAGTACTAAACTAAACGTGCACATTAACAAGTTTGCTCCTGTTTTGTTACCTGTGTGAGTTTTGTTATATAATTGAGTAGCTGGCGTTACTTAAAGAGGACCGACTCTGCCATTAAGACAGACAGACGGGCAGACTTAACCTTTATGCCTTTACTTTACTTTGTCTCCACAAGAAACAGGATGGATGGCATTGATTTCTGCTTTATACTTGATTGTGCTGAAGACAGATTTGTAAAAACCTAGGTGCTACGAATGGGTGAGAATACAGGTGCAGTTACCAGGGAGGGAATCAAAGATATTAATTAACAAACTCCTGTGGAAACAGATGGACGTATAAGTGCGCCTGAATCAAACACAACAATAACAAAGTCACCCTCTCTGTCTGGTGCATTGGTGTGAAAGACAAATATCTAGATCAAATATATATTAAGTGAAGAGCACTGTCGTATTACAAGAAATACAATTCGTCAGGTCTGTTTTGCTGATGAAACTGAGAAAAATGAGATGTGACAAGCATTTGAGTTATACAATATTGATATTAGTGGAAATGTTATCAGATACAATGTGTGAGACAGTGCAGAAACCCAGGCTTCCCAGGGGACGAGCAGTAGTAAGGCAATATCCTCAGACACTCACACAGCTTGAAAGGCTTCTGTATAGCTGTAGGCAGTTTTCAAAAAAAAAAAAAAGGAAAAGATCCCAGCAAGTCATTTAAGCAGACCTCAAAGAGTAAGTGTTATTTAACCTTTTTGGTAGCCAACACAACTATAACCAAGGCAGAACCCCAAGCAAATCAGCAAAGCATCGGGGTTTTCCTCTTAAAACAATATATAAATAAAATGTAATCTTTTTCTTAAGTAGTGTTTATTTATTCAGAGTTAAGTAAGGTTGCACAGCTCCCACCCCCACCATGAAAAAAAACCTGAGCGCATTCAGCAGTTTGACAGTCTTAAGGCTGCCTCTGCTCTGCACACAGAGAAAAATATTCCTATTAAAAACACATTTGTTAGTTTGACAAAATGCACATTGCGTCTGGAAATGCAAATACAGAAACGCTATCCCTCTTGGTTCAAGAGATGTGTTAGTCTGGCAGGAATAGACAAGTCCGGTGACTAATTTGTGCGTTCCTCCATCTGGCGCGCCGGCATTACTGAGGTGGCAAGTCATAGCGACAGTGTCTACTGCTGCCAGTGACAGGCAGTCAGAATAATGATGTTAGCCAGTGGCCCGGTTACTGCTTGTGATGCTGGCTCTGGGTTGCCTTGGTTAGAGCAGGTAATGTTTTAACAGAAAATAACACCACAGTAGGTTGATTGAGTTACTCTGTAGCACTTAAGAGCATCTTAGGTAAGGTAAGATGCTGGTAAAGGGTGGACGACATAGCCTCAAAGTTATATAACGATATTTATTTATGATTGTGATATTTATGACAATATGGAAAATAAAATACAGAGAGATACACAGTGATTGTAACTTGCAGGCAGCAGCGATTGTCGCTGATGACAGACTGTCTAATTCGAAATGTGAATCAATTGAAACAAGGTGCCAGCAGCAGCTTTATAAGACAATAGCAGTGACTCACCATTGTATACAGTGACAGTGACACAGCACATGACATGTTAGGCCTAGATAGTGTTTTCCATGGAAATTTAAACTACAAGTATAAAATAACTGCCTAACACTTGAGTTTAATGATAACTAAAGTAATTTAACCTTGAAACTCTTCAGGAGCTGAACAATATTTGCCACATAATAAGGATATTTTCTACCTGGGATACTTTATCTTGGGTCAAGCTTTTTAACCATCTTCTTAAAGCCCTTCTTAACCACCATGTAACTGCTCAGGTCTTTCCATTTCCTTATTGTGCTTTGAGTGCTCTAATTGAGCACTCAAAGCGCTTTATAAAGCATGTTAAAATTCACAGACACATTCATACAAGCACTTTTTTTCTGTCTGTAATTGCTGTCTTTCTGACATTTGTACACATTCACTCTCTGATGAATGCATCGCGAGCAACTCAGGGTTTAGCATCTTGCCCAAGGATGCTTTGAACCACTAACCTGCTGATCATTAGATGATTTGCTCTACTTCCTAAGACACAATCATTTATATATCATGATACGACATTGTTATTACTATTGGTATTATCACGGGTTGGTATGATAGAGTTAGAGGTTACTTTTGGTACTTAGGTAAAAGAAAAAGAGAGTTTCCACTCCACTCCTACTATATAAATCCAGACTGGTGCAGTGATGCTATCTTAAAATAAACATGTGATTAGATTTGTGGTGTCAGTTTACCCCACAGAATAAACAGAGCACAGAGAGCTGTTTTAGCTGCTTCCTGATCAAAGACGGTTCTTTTAGCTTCGTTTTAACAGTCAAAAGCTAATCAGTGAAGTATCTGTCTTGCTGGTATCAGTCTTGAAACAAAAATCACCCACATTTAAAAATGTTTGCATCTTTTCCATTGCTGTGTTTCATGGATGCAGCTGGCCGTGAAGGAACATAGTATTTCCATTCTGAGTCAAACATATAGAGCTTTGATTGTTCCATTTGTTACTGTTGTTGTGTTTATGCACTTAATATAAAACTATTGGCAATAAAAACGACTTCAGTTTCGCTTCAACTTAATGGCAAAATAACTTTCTGCTTATTTTCTGAACAACCTTCCGCTAGAAAAACATTAAATTTTTGGTATTCGGTATTTTGTCCGACTTTGCGATTGCATTAGATTCCCTAATTGTAATTCTCTCTCACCATGCTCATTAGATCATTTGACAACAACACCATGAATCTTTTACTCACGTCATTAGTCAGGATGTGTTTTCACTCCTATAATAAATCTGTTTCTTTGCCACTGCAGTTCCCTCTTTCTCACTCTTGCTCTCTTGCTATATCAGAAGTTCTTTATTACCTGGAAACAAGAGCAGATTTATGCCTTTGTCTGGGACAGAGGTAGGTATGGTTTACAGGGTGAGTGGTGAGGGATGAGTTGTGTGCAGGATTAGTTTTCAGGCCAGAGGAGAGGAGAGGGTTATCTGCCAGTCTCTTACCTTGTGCTGTAGTGGATGCAGGCTGAGATATTAGGGAAGGACTGCTTCATTAACTCTCAGGGACCACGGCTATGTGGTCTCGCTGTGGCTGTCTGTGTTGCTCACCTTGGAAGACTGCTGCTCTTGCTCTTTTTTTTCTCTTGCTCTCAGTTGTGTCTGGCCCTTTCTGGTCCCCCTTTAAGGCCAGGATTTGCATTAATAACAGGGGGTGCTAGGCAAGATGTATTGGATAGATGTGTAAATTTCACTTACATAAAGATGGATGGCTTAATCTACCAACAGGAAGACATTTATAAGTAATAACTCGGGCAACTTTCCACATGACATTGTGGTTTTAAATGACACGATGACGTTAGGATGTGTGTATTACAGAATAAAGGCAAGTGAGACGGTCCATTTAGACTCCTCTAATGCGCTTAAATCCAGACTATAACACCCAAGACTAAAGCATGAAAAGAAAGTTATTTGTACCACTATTTTACAAAAATAACAATGTCTCAGTGTTTTTATTGTTTTAACAGAGGTAGGTTAATGTTTTCACCTTGCAGACTTTAATATTTTCCCGTGGCTGCGTGATTGCATTTTGATGATCTCCTGTGTCGTGTGCCAGGCGATACGCTTTGCTTGTTTCAGCGGGTCATGCTGTATTTCAGAGAGAGCAAAGGGCGAAATGCGGCGTTCGTTTCTGCCTCAAACGCATTGCTTCACCGTTCTGCTTTCAAGATCTAAGCATTTTGAGTGTAGGAGTTTTTGCATCCTATTTTTCTCCTGGTACAGAAATGCAGGCACACACACAGACACACACACCCAGGACTATCACAGTAAGTGATTGGATGTTAACCAGTCTGGAATAAAACAGATGGAAGGGCTGTGCTACAGCACCAAACACAGGAAATGGATTTATTCAGCCCACCCTCCTCCTGTTTTCCCATAATCCTTTACTGTCTTCTGGCCTCCCACCATTACACACTGACATACAATGATACACTGATCATCCACAACATTAAAAGTGCTGACAGGTAAAGGGGATAACATTAATCATCTCATTACAATGCAACATTTGCTGTGAAACCTTTAGTCCCGTCATTAAGGTGACACACACCACCCACGTAAATGTTTTTGCTGACACCCGCAGAGGTCCCGTGTCTGTGCCCTGCTGGGTCGGAGCTGTTTTGGCGACATGAGCTGCATCTACACAATATCAAGCAAACGTTTTAGCAGTGTAGCTGATCTTTGTGCATTTAACAATTTCACCACTGTATCAAATGTACATTCATTATACGTTTTTTTACAGATTTCCCCACTATGAAGACGTTGATATTGAAAGAGATTGGAAAGGGATTTGAAATAATCCTTTCATTCATGGGCCAACATCACTGTTTCTGCAAGAATAATGTTTAATTAGCGCCATAACCATGTTTTCTGTCCCGCCTTTTCAATTTGAAACCGGGTGTAATGTAAATTAGGAGAAATACATTACAAGACATTACTCAGACTCTACATCACAGGAAGCCAGGCGATGATCAGTGAGCAGCAGTACGGCTTCATGCCGAAAAAGAGCGCTGCAGATGTGATGTTTGCTTTGAGAGTGTTGATGGAGAAGTATAGAGGAGGTCAGAACGAGTTGCACTGTGTCTTTGTAGCTCTAAAGAAAGCAAATAATAGAGTGCCAAGATCTGTGGTACTGCGTGAGGAGTATATGAGGATGGTTGGGGACTTGTATGAGGAAAGTGAGACAGTGGTAGGCTTGTGGTAGGTCCCTGGGCTCAAGGTGGGGGATCTGCCCTGACCCACTTCTTGTTTGCCGTGGTGATGGATAGTCTGACAGATGAGGTCAGAGGTCAGGTAGGATGTTGATGTTTGCAGAGGACATTATGATCTGTAGTGAGACTACGTAGCAGGTTGTGGAAAGGTAAACATGCAAGAAGAAGAAGGTAGATGAGTTTAAGTACCTGGGGTCAACCATCCAAAGTGATGGAAAGTGCACAAGAGAGGTGAAGAAGAGAGTGCAAGCAAGGTGGAGTTGGTGGAGATGAGTGTCAGGGGTGATTTGTGACTGAAGGACAGCAGCAAGAGTGAAACGGAAGGCTTTCAAGAGGGTAGTCAGACCTGCTATGATGTATGGTTTGGATGCAGTGGAACTGACCAAGAGATAGGAGACAGAGCTAAAGTTGTTAACGTTTTATGCAGGAATGAGCAGAATGGACAGGATTAGAAACGACTAGCTGAGTGGTTTGGAGACAAAGTTAAAGAGGCAGGGCTGAGATGGTTTGGAGATGTGCAGAGCAGGAATAGTGGATTTTTTGTACAAAGGATGTTTAAGAGCTGCCAGGAAAAGAGGAAAACGTCAGAGAAGGTTCATGGATGTAGTGAAGGAGGACATGGAGGAAAATGACGAGAGAAGCACCAAAAACACAGCCATGTTTCTTTTTCTGAAGTTGTCTTTATCTGCAAATACTTTCTGGCTGTGAAGCCCACTTTGCTCACTAAAAACAAAAAGAAAAAAATGTTAATACTTCTTACCTCAGTCCACCAGAAATAACACCTATATCCTTAACCCATAATGCATTTGGCGTAGTTATGGCTGACTTTGCGGGTCAAACATTTAGGATTTATAAAACAATCCATCTGTTTTACAGACTAATTTAACAAGAGAGCACATTTTAGGCTTATTAAGGCCCCCGAGTTGAAATAGGCTTCCTTTTAATGGAAATATCAAATCTGAGGATGGCTGAAATGCGCAACTGAAATTCTTGAGTGTAATTCAGTTGGTGCAGCTGTTGCAGTGCTTAATCAATGTACCTCGCCTTTCCCCCTCTGCTTTCTGCATATCAGCGCAACTTCCACAGAACTAATTGTGGAGATGCTTAATGGAGATGTCTGGCTGCAGCAGCAGACTGCCGACCATAAGAACGTGAGCTTTTATGTTAAAAGCTGCTGCTCCTTTCCACACCATCACAGAAGAGTAAAAAAAAAGGTTGCACTGATTTTGTGTACATGCTGGCGATTACTGCATGCATGCGCCTGTTTGAGCATCTGCTTGTTTATTTATCTGTGCCTACAATCCTGTCTTCAGATAACTTATTCACCCCTCCAGCTACTTGTTCCTTTTGCACAGTGACAGCCTTACACATCAGTGCTGTTGCCTTCTTTATTGTTGTTGCCACTCGCATTAATAATTCGCTTTTTTGTTAACCGGCTGATGTAAAGTGGGCTAATCCCTTTATGAGGGGAGAGAGTGAGGCTGAATTTGTCAGCGAGTGTTTGTTAATGAATCGAGCTTGTATCATCGGTATGCACAATGTGTTTTTGTGTAATGTGCAGGCGGGTGTGTGCGTTTTGTCTGGGAGGGGAGCAGGGCTAATTTCCACCCTGCTAGGGTCCTGGAGGACTAAGCTGCTTTTGACCTGATAAGCTCATTAGAATTCCACACTAATTACAACAGGCCCTGTTTGGCTGTCACCAGATGAGAACAACAGGTCCCGACCATATCAGCCTATCTTAGAGTGAGAGTAAAGTAGTGGAATAGAGGAAAGTGAGTACTGAGGCTTGTGAAGAGGAAGAGGAAGAAATGAGAAGAGGTGCTAGAAAGACTAAGAGAAAGGGAGATTAATCGTTCAGTGGTCCAGGTAAAACCGATTAAGAAAATTTGTCAAGACTAGTACAAAGACCAGTAAGCATTCTTAGCAGAGAATCATATAACCTTGATGCAAACAAAGGAAGACAGCGGCAGGAGGAAGAGGGAGAGACAGGTGGGAAAGAACAAGAGAGAAAGATTGTAAATTAGCCGGGCCGCCGCTGAGCGTTTTCTCCGACTTGTCGAGGCTAAACTGAGGGCAGCAGGGAGTGGGGCCCGATATGTCAGAATCTCCCTGGCAACCAATCCTTCAGCCTCCCCCACCCCTACATGCACAAACACACACACACACATACACACTCTCTGTGCCCGTAGCACCCTGTAGAGGCTGGGCTTTGGGTGTTGTTTGCATCCAGGCCCAGATTAAATCTGAAGCAGGGCTTCTTCTCTCGCTGCCTTTTACACATGCTGAAATGCAGACATGGCTTTCTTTTTACACTTTTACACTTTCTATTCCTCCTTCGTCACCTCCCTCCTGCCATTCAGTCTGCCTCGCTCAGCCTTTCATACGCTCCCCCACCACCATCACCACCAAAAAAATCGTATTTCTCGCGCTGTCTTTCTCTTGTAACTCAGGACTCAGTGCCTGCAGTCAAAAGGATCACTTGTCTCTATTCAATGTGTGTCTATTGTGTCTGTGTGCGCACTTGCATGTGTTCAGATGTGTGCATTAACGTATCTGTCTGTTTGAGCGTGGGATGTGCTGGGGAGGGGGAGCTGGGTGAAAGCACTCACAGGGGACCGTCAGCCTCGACCTCTATTATTCCTATCCATTTGCTGTTTCCTCTCACACCGCCGCAGAATGTGAAAGGGAATTATTAGAGTATGTCGATTTGTTCTCTGTGTCAATATGAAGCATCCCTCTAATCCCACTGTAGTGCCATAGTCAGTCATTCAGACACTCTGTCTGCTATAGTCCAAAGCCTGTAGAGCCGGAGGCCTCACTCATTAACTTGGCCTTTCTAAGAGACAGCAAGCCACCCCCGAGGCCATCGCCTGTTTATGTGTGAGACATGAGTTAGATTATTTGTGTGCATCTGTGTGTGTGCTCGTGTTCCTTTTTGTGGATGCGAGTGTATTCTTTTTGCATGGAGGACGTAACGTGTGTGTTTGTAATCGATTTGGCTTACTCTGGGGCAGCGTGTTTGCTACCCCTCAGCAGCAGCTGGTGGGTGGGCAGAGCAGAGATGAGTGGGTTAGCCCCTGGCACACATCTGCACCCTGGGAGCAGTAGCTGCTGGCGCCAGCCATCTTTGGCACCGCTTCTTCCCCAGGTCCTCCAAAGGCTGTGTCCCTCAGGAGATGTGCACGATTGCACATTGGTGTGCATGCATGTGTGTTAATGTCTTTTCTGTGTGAACAATCCGTTAAGATATGTGTTTTCCAGCTGTGAGAAAATTGTGCAGCCGTGTACGTGTTATTAGTTGTAGTGAATGTGTCATGAGGTTTGTGTGTTGAGCCACGTGACCAGCAGTGTGTCCCTGGAAGCTGCGGACGTGTAGCCCGGATAGAGGAGGATGGTGACACTCTTCCCCACTGGGATCATACTTAATTGGACTCAGTGTTTGGCTCTTTCACTTCATTCACTTCCTTCAATCACTGCAACAGTACCTGCATCTACTGCTCTTCCTTTCTTTATGCTTTTTTTGCACACGTGCTTCCCTTCTGCTTGTACATTTTCAAATTAAAATGCTTTCTGCCACTGTCTACTTCAGTTCCCCTTCCCCTAGTCTTTCTGTTTCTGTCTGACTTTTTCTTCTTCCTCTCTTCCTCTTCCTCCTGTCTCTCGCGCTCATCCCTCCTTCCTAATTTGAGAAACAGTGGTGGGATCGATTGGTGGTCCCAGCCTCTCTTCTCCTCGCCCTGCACAAATTTATTATTCTCTGAAAGACTCACACACTGATGGTCCCCTGGAGGGCCAGCTTGTACAGCTACCAACGCACACACACACACATACACACATACTCTTACACATACGCAACCAATGTCAGATGCTGATGCATTATCACATCACTGTAGAGAAACACACACAAACAATGGCATACATGCTCACGATAACATGCACAGTGTTGCCTCATACATTATAGATGCAGAGACTAAAAGCAAGATGTACTCACACATGCGCATTAATTTAAGCAAACACAGACACCCTCTGACACAGAAACCAGAATAAGCTGGGGGATCCTGGTCTGAGTCAGCATTTCACATCTACTGGTAACAGTGTAGCTGTATGCGGATCAGTGATGGCATAGTTTTGGCAGCCTTGTGGAGATGTAGGCGGTTATATAATGGCCATGATGAGAGATGTAACCCTAATCTTAAGTGAAAATATTGTATTTCAATAGAAAAGGTGGTCCCTCAGGACATCTTGGTTATAGCTATAAAGAACTTTCAAAGGTGACGTTCTTACACACAAAGCTAAAAGATGTGGGTGATGGCCATAGTACCAAATAATGTAAAGATACATGTGTGATGAAATTGAGTAAAATCTTCAGTTTGTTTCAATGTGTGGCTCTTCAGTGTCTGAAAAGCAGAAAGAATAGCATGTGTGCAGGAGAGTTTTTGAACAGCGACGCAACATTCTTAACCACTGGTGTCATTTCCACTGTGAAACGAGAGAGCAGGACTTCTTCACTTATGTACTTTCAGTTAGACGTCCTCTCTAAAGTCTCTCTAACCTGCATAAGTTTACAGTCCTGACACCACATATGCTGGTACATTAACATAACCAACTTTCACCCAATTATGCCCCGATTATCAATATGCTATCAAAGTAATTAACTTAATAAGCAGCAGGTGTTATGTGAACTTTATCACTTTTCAGGCAGGGTGTTAGACAGTAATAGTCTCTTTCACTGGGCATGAATTCAGCCCAAAAGGAGCAGAAATGATATTGATGATATCTGTGTGTGTTGAGTGAGTCTATAGCACATGTGACCCCATGCCACATCTGGCTCTTGGGTTGTCCCTGACTGGACTGCATGAGGTCAATGAGAAATTACTGTTTAAACGTAATTGCCATTTTACTGCAACTCACAATACAACTTTGTTGCTTTCATTTTGAAAGCAATGTGAAAATGTGTTGGAACAGCTCACAGCACATCTTGCATTTGCTGTTGATGTGACTGCACTAATGACTGAGCTAAATACCAAACTGCAAGGCAAGTTGAAAGCTTTCACAAGAAGGTTGCAGTTTCTTTCAAGCCAAGTGACAAACTTTAACAAATCCAGATTCAGATCCTCTCTCAGTGGGGATCACCTGTCTGCTGTCCTTCATATTTTAACCTCAGACATTGAACCTGACTCTAATGCACTTCTTTAAGCCCAAAACAGACCAGATTTCTCTCACTTAGCACATAGAAGTGACACAGATTTTGTAAAAACAGGCGCATTTTGTTCATAATTGATTTTAGGAATGTTGATTAAACAGTGATAATAAATGCTGGTGTTTTTACTGGGTTCATTGCACATTTCCAAGTGCCTAATTGTAGCGTGTGCTCTTACCAGCAGCAATTTTATAAAATATTGAACTGAGTTCAGCTTATTGGTGGTCCATTGGGAAAATTAATTGCCCTCCCCGGGTCTAGAGCATTAGCCATACACAGATTTATATAAAAATGTAGATTGGTTTAAATCCATGTGTTTATTGCTAGCTTGCAGTGTTTTCTGTTTAGATGCAGACATTTAAAATCCTTTAGCCCTAAAAAAAAACACAATAAGAGAAAATAACAAAAGTGAAGAAAAATTAATTAACTCTGCGCTCAGCCTGAATACACTTCACAACCTCTGAAGCAGTGACCTTTCAAACTCGTCACTTCACTGCACACCACATCAACCTGGATGAATAAGCTAAAAGCTGGGCTTCAAAAATAATCGAAGAAGAATAGTTTTACCCTCTTTTTTTATGAATTCCCCACATCGCAGAGCCACACAGGTGAACTTGAGTAGAAGAAACTCTGTAAGTGTAAAAGATTTTGAGAGAATTAAGAGAATTGTGGGGTTTACTCTCAGCAGAGGGACAGAAATGCAGTTTGTCTGCCAGCCTGTACGTCAGTCCTCCCCGTAGACGCTCTGATTTGTTATTTTGTACACTTTGACCCGGGGTGTGAGCAGAGGGTCGTGTTTTGACGAGATGGTTATTAAGAATGCGCTTCTGATCTACGGGAGGCTGATGGCCTTCATCAGTTCCCTCTCTGAATCTGAGTGCTGTCGTCCTCTCCTCCCTCCCGTTTACGACTCTGCTTTGACTCAGGCTGCAACTTCCAATTTGCACACAGCTACAAATCACCCACACTAACTTCGGGATGCTGACTTGTCCATGTTCAAAGAAGGTTTGATGGTGTAAGCTAGGCTAATAGGCTGGAAGTAAGAGATGCAGGGAGAGTGCAGGTGGGTTTTTCAGATAATGAGGAACTTGTTTTCAAAGGTTTGGATGATGATACCACAAGCTAAAGCCACATGGGTAGGAGGAGGGGGTTATATGACTTTCATCTACTTGAAGGCGAAAGCAGATCATTCTTTTTTTCATATTATGCCACAGTGTCTGCTCTATACTTTTATCCATCTATAGTGGAAAGCAAAGCTCAAATCATCCAAGGCCCTGAAGGAGATCTGATCTAAAATTGCTGCTTTATGGCATACTCGACATGTTTCATTTCATTAGCCGTTTAAATTGCTCTAGCTGAGTAATTTACCTTGCATTTACCGCTGACCATCTTGACTTTGCTTTAAATACGACTCCCGATAGCTGCCTTTCATCAGCTTAAGTCTCCCTTAGATGTCATCTTCTCAGATGTTCAGTCTGATTGAGAAACAGAGAGAAAATGAAGATTACAGGGAAAAGTGTCACCTGCGTTGTGTTTGAGCTCACCGTGCGGTAATATCTCCCCTGCCTGATAATTTAAGGAAAGTAGTTTGAATGAAACCCCGGCCACGTGAGTTCAACTAGCCCAGCGCGCTGCATGCAGAGCAGAGAGGCAGGATTAGTAGCTACAGCGGGTGAATGTATCAAAGCCTGTGTTTTTCAGAAAGCCCTGCAGTTATTGCTTACTGTTAGGCCTATAAAGTGGTTTGTAGTGTATAAAATAATCATAAACATTATAATCTCATTCTTGCACAAACATCTTATCATAAAACAACAGCGGGCATAAAACTTCATTAAAGGACAGAACATAAAAGCAACATAAAAGGAGTCCAATAAAATAATGATTAGGAGAATTTTAAACTCATGCATAAAAAATTGGATTTCCGAAGATTACGCTTATTTTTGCCAAATTGCACCAGCTGAAACGCTTGGCTGCACATGACAAAGACCGATATACACATATGTGTGTGTAAAATATCTCTGTCCATCTAGTTTTTTCCAATATTAGTTCTCAGACCATGAGGATGTGCCTTTGTTTTTTCAAAGCTGCCTTTGAAAAGTGGCATAAGAAGGACTGATGGGTCTGATAACAGCACACACACACACACACCTTGCAAAGCACTTGCACATTCACTCTGCACGACACGAGCCCGTATCACACAGTGCCCAAGGATGGCAGACTTTCACTTTTAAAAGACTGTTATGGAAAGACCCATTACAGTGCAAAAGGTTTCAACCTCAATTATATGGAGAATATATAGTAGTCAGGTCGCTAATGAAAATGGAGGAGAGTGTCTACTCTTGCAAACAGCTTTCTGTGAAAGATGGGGAAGTAATCTATTCTCTTTACGAGGAGCAGTACTTCCCCCCCCCTCTCTGATTGCCACAGCTTTAATGAAGAGCTTACATACCTGAGGGGAATGATTCAGGAGCAAAGCATCAGGCAACATATTGGATGTGGCTCTAAAATGGAAGTCAAGAAAAGCATGGTTTTACATTGTTTGTGTGTGTGCGCATGTGCGTGTATGTGTTGTTGATGCCTTCTTAGTTTAGCTTGAGTTAGTTTTAAGAAGCAAAAGAAACATAAATGTAACGTTTATACTGAATATGCAGGTCAGTGAACACAGGAAGGTGAGAACAGCAACACTTCTCTGACAATGTGAAGGATGCATTCAAACAAGAGTAAGGGTGCGTCCTAGATCCTTTTCCTACCCACCTTTCTTTGATCTAGATGAATACGTCATCGAGATCAAGGAAAGGTGGTTAGGAGACTTGATTAGGAGTTAGGAAAAGAGAAGAGCAGTGCACTGAGAGTTTGAACGACCTTACCTGACGCGTGACCCTGGACATCCGTCCAGTCTTGAAACTACACGAGCAGACGATAACAAACAAAATGTGCATCTTACTTCACCAACGTGTTCTTACCTTGCTGTTTAATGCAGGTGATGTAAACAAGAACATGCTATGAAAAATATCCCGTTATTATAAAGGCTGGAATCTTAAAGAAACAGGAACATTTTGGGACAGATTTGCTAACGTCTGCAGAAGCACAAAACGTCTTTTAAGATTAAAAATCTGCTGAATTTACTAAAGAGGCACAGTGTCAGTTCTGTGACTGAAAGGTATGGAGAGGAACATTTTTGTGGCACTATGGCATATGTATTTGTAAGACTTTCACTTTCAGGGTGTCGCTTGTGCATCTTTATGGAGGGTTTTTTCCCTTTTTTCTTGATCTTTTGCTCTTTTGTCTCCTTTCGTTTCACCTGTGTTTCATCCCCACATGTGCCTAATCACCAATCACCCCTCTGTATCTGTTCTCATTTCCCAAATTGCACACCCTGAATTCCTCCAATGAAGCCAAGTTTGATTACCTAAGTGAAACAGCGTATGAATAAAAAGGAGCTGTTTAGAGTTCCCCTCTTGCTACGCTTCTTTTGTCTGTCTGAGGTTAAAAAAAACAAAAAACAACACACTTCTGCAAAGGATGCACCTGTGCGTCCTCAATTATAGCTCTGCCAGCAAGCCTCCTCTGTCCTTCACATGCGTTTCAGGAAGAGAGATCCTTCAGCATGCCGTACTAAGATTGATTTCCTGGTCACGGGCAGGAGGCCTGAGGACAGAGGAGACAAGGAGGGTCAAATTAGTGAAATTGAAAAGCCCGCTATCCCGTCTTTCCCTTTGTCTTTGTCATTTCGGTCTGTTTATCCTCGTCATTCTCCTCTTTTTAGATTCATGTTTTGTTTCATTTTGGGGCTTTGCGTTTCTTGCTTTTTTTAATTGGCCAGTAAAGGCTCATTTTTCATACAGTCTGCCTCCAAGAACTGCATTTGTGTCCTCTCTCTAGCACCACAACCCCTGACAGCATTTTAGACCTGTGCCATTATGAAAGGGGTGACTAGGTCTGGCTTAGTGAGGTTGTTGGTGGGACCGCTTTTACTATGGTCCTCATTTAGACATGCAGATGCCCCATTAAGACATCAGATTAATGTCTGAAAGCAGCTTTGCTGTATAGTCACACATCGCTGATATACTGACACTTTGAGCACACATGATGTAACATCTTCTCATCCTGCCTGGAAAATTACTCTGACCTGTGAAAGTCAGTTATTAAAGCTAAATGCAGGGTGTAACCGGGAGAGATTTATTCCAGTTACAAGTAGTTGTTTTGGTGTCCTTAACTTTCTGGCTGCAAATTGTCTGGGTAACAAATTTACAATAAAAGCAGCCAGTGAAACTTATTCTTGGCAGCTGGTGGGTTTATTTATTTTATTTTCTGTCATTGTTTACCAGTCCTTGGAGGGTGAACAAACCCTAATCTTGGACACTAAGTAAGAGTTTGTGCAGACAATGTGCAATCAGTGTTGTTTACACTACAGCTGTCCTGCAATCGAATCCAATCAAGAAAGCTATGCCTCTGCATGCCTGCTCTACCTGTGGTCAAAAGAATAGCTTGTCTTGTTAATCATTTGTCATAAATATTGGTCGTGGTAATATCGACTGACACACTCAAAACCGAAAATAAATAAACAAATAAATAAACATTCTATCCAGACTAACACGAGCTGTTACGCAAAACTCAGAATAAAGAAGGAAAGAAAAAAGAAAAAACTCAAGTCTGAGCTGCAAAAGATCAGGCCTGGGTTAATACACCAAGCCAGAGGGAGATAAAGACAAAGAGGCGGAAAGAGAGAGAAATAAGATTTTATTTAAGAGAACGCGCCGCTGCCTCGCAGACGCAGAGCGCAGCGATGTGAGGCTGACCTCTGGAAGGAAAGCAGCAGCAGGGGTCACAGGGGTTGATCCAATTCTGGGCAGCCAGTGCCAACACTCTGATTAAGAGGTGATGAAGAGGGCAGGCCGACCATCATCTCCACAGGTGGAGTCACTTTGGGATGCGTGTGGGCCGGGGAGGGGGGGCACTGAAAGTTCAAGCACCGTAGCCAGAGCGATAATCAGCAAAGGCGCTAAAATTACTCTTGAGCTGTTGTCTGTTTTTGCCTTATCCAAATATTGCCAGATAACAAAGACGCACGTCTGCTCCACTCGTATCGCTCCCAAGTTTAAGCATTGTTTGACTTGCTGTGGTCAGGAGCTTAAGTTGGCTGGTAAATATTAGCACTACAAGGAACGTGGCCTTTTTTCATGGTTGCAGGTTTAAGAAGTACAGTGTTTAGACAGGTTTGCACCATTTGATGTTACTCTTTATAAATGTAAATTTCACATGAGCTATTACAGGCTTCGCCTTCTGTTTAAGGTGCACATCATGTGATAGGAACACTGTTTTCTCTTGTCATTGTCGTGGGAGAATGGCCCAGCCGTCAGAGTATCAACAAACATATGTCTGTGTGTGTGGGTGTATGTGTGTGTGTGTCAGTGAGTAGAGTGTGAGGGGTAAATGTCACTGATATGGTGCTGGGGAGTTCCTCTGCTGGGCCAAAACCTGAGCGACTGCTCATCTCTAATTGGACCTATCTTAGTAACCTTTCCACAGCCGGGGGTTCCCATTCATCACCCTCTGTCTGTCTGTCTGTCAGCCAATCAGAGCTGAGGCAGGTCCTCATGCACACAGTGTACTTCTTAACCAATTTTTTCAACTTAAATTTTTTACATTTTATTATGTTTATATCTTTGTATTTATGTTTTTTTGGGTAGGATTTTCAATTTCGGCGATTCCCTTAGCATCCTTCTCACTGACCTCACACTTCAGTACGCGTTATTGTTGCCAGCTTAGTGCCTGTGTTGCTAGATGCAATGACTTTTCTGAGGACTTTAGGGACTTGCTCCCCTGCTACAGGCCCAATGAGTGGCAGAGCAGCAATGCCCATATATAATGCCCATTTATCTCACACAGTGAAATGTGTCGAAGACAAAGTAATAGTCTCTCTGTTGGTTTAACTCTCTTTCTGACTTATAATTTAATTTGATGTTGAATTAGTTGTTTTAGTGTGGACTGTCAGAAACAATAGACTGTTTATAAAAGAAGGACATAGCAACCATGAGGTCAACCATCTGTTAGCCGGGCCCTGTGAAGCGTCGATCTGAGGATTTTGGCTGTTGCTATCTTAAGCTGCGTCCGCACTGGAAGCGGCCCACTCGTCGCACATTGCTTTGCAGCTGACAGCTGATTGCTTGTGGACATTCCAGGCTCCGGTTGCTTAGGTAGCCTTATTATGCATTTACTACTAGGTCATATGTCAATCAATGTATTCTTCAGTGTCATTGGTAGTCACTTCTGTTGCTCACCTGGAAAGTGAGAAAACTTTATCTCGCACCCTACCTATTTCTCATCTCCGGTGTCCATCTTTTATGTAGACTCTACAGAAAAAAGGGACTTTTGTTATCTCTTCCCAACTTCCTGACAATGAAACTGAGCCAAAACATTAAAGCTAGGCTCAGAAACCCTTTGTAAATTAATCCTTCTTGTGTGGGAGCTCCTTTCCCATTGTCCTGGAAATGGATAATACTCCCGGTACGGCTTTGGTATGTCACCATATTTGTTTTGCAAAGACTCCTAATCTATTTTCTCCACCATGTCACTTGTGTGTTACTTTCAGTGACAGTTCCATTGTCAGTCCAAGCAAAAAAAATAAATAAAAAATACCATTGCTGTTTTGCTTCTGTAGTGTTTTCTGCAGACATCCAGCCCTTAGCTACCTGTTTACACCAGCACACACATGCCCCCGTGTTCATCCAGCGTGATGCATTTACAGACAGAGATTATTTCGAAAAAATGTGCTAAAAGCTGGTTAAAGGTTGCATTAGAGAGAATATAGACACACATACAAGCTTGCAGCACACCGTCGCACATACGGAAAGTTTTGCTATGTTTTTGAATCAGAGGGGGAATTGGTCCTGTGCTGTCGAAAATGCAGAAACGGGTAAGAGACAGACGTGAAACCAGACGGATGCGCAAACAGACAGACTGACAGCAGCAGCACACAAAGACAGAGGGGAGGCCTGCAGAGAGATGTGAGAGAGTGTGTTAATCCACATGGCGTAGCATTTCCTCTGTGGATCAGTGTGCGTTTGAACTTTTCAAGGGTAGGATGGCAAGGAGCGATCGGCCACTCTGTAAATGTCAGTGGATCTGAACAGCCGGAGCCCAGACAGCCTTGTGCCGTCGCCTGCCACTCACACTCTTCTTTATCCATCCTTCTCTTTTTTGTCTCTGTCTGGGAGCTGTTTATTTTCTCCTTTCCTTCCCCATCCTCTGTTATCCCACCCACCCTCTCCCTCTCACTTTCATTATTGTCTTTTACCTTTGCCTTGCCATTGCCTGCAGGAATATAGCAGATCCTGTAATAGACATGGCTGGTTTTTGTTTCTTTGTTTTTCTCTTTTCTCACCCTTTTCTGGATTTCTGCTCACCCTAATTCCACCTGACTAGTAACCGCTCTGTTTCACATTACTCGGTTTCAGAGACCATATTGTATTCTGGCTTCTTGCCTTTATATTTCCCCTAATTTATTAGCCTACCTTTATTTTTCTCTGCTAGTAATTAGATTTTTGTGTGTGTGTGTGTCTTGTAGAAGATGCTGTTTTATTACATTCTTCCAAACCATCTTCAATTTCCTAGGGAATTATCAAGGGAGAGTCCCTTCATTTAATTTGTACGGAAATTAATTTGTCAGTGTAAGAAATAGGATACTTGCTAATCTGGTTAGGCCAGCATTTGTCCCACCCCCTCCCACCGCCACTTTAGACCGCCTCTCTGCCAGTGTTCAGGAGCGAGGAGGCAGAGACAGTAGACAGGCACGCCGTTCTTGGAGACGAGGCAAGAATTCAAATAGAAGTGAAGGAAAAGAGATCTTTTGGCGACAAAAGAAACAGTGAAAGGGGAAGTGAGAAAGACACAAGGAAAAGAGGAAGAGTATTAAAATCAAAATGCCAAGAGGCGGGGTCATAAAACGACTGCCTTTATTGAGCGGGGCACAGTGGGCCAGTTGCTGCCTGCGGGCCTTTTCTACTCTTGTACTGCACTGCACCTCCACAAGTCGTACTCATACTTCAGTTTGGTCCAATGAAGCTTTCCTGTCAGGACGTTTTGAGTAAAGACATAAACAGTGAGAGGATGAGGGGAAAAATTAAAGAAATGCTTATATTTTTGTGTTGTTGTTGCAGGAATATTTTGATTTCTATTTGTGAAAATGATGTTTAGGTCTTTAGCTGCCAAAGCAGAGGCAGGGTGGGGTGGACTGGCAGGTGAATGACGCTCTTTGGCGTTAGTCCGGCAGACTGGGCCTGTGATGTGACGGCTGGCACAAAAGGATCTAGAGTACAAGGAGAAAGAGCCAAGGATAATTCAAACTTAACAAACAAGTAAAACTCTAGGATCTAGCGTAAGCGTTACACCCTAGCAGCAGAATAGTCTGGCAAGAGTGAATGGAAGGACCAGGGATATATGTGCACTGCAACTTGCCACGCCCAGGCAGACACACAGAGAGAGGTGAAGGAAACAAAACGGCTGACCAGCAGTGAACCACGGGGACCATGGTATTATATTTAACTGAGAGATATGCAAGCTCTGGCGTCAAGGATGCCTCCTGGGTGCCTTCTGGGTGAAGTGTTTCAGGCATGTCCCACCCGAAGGTGGCCCCAAGGCAGACCCAGGACACGCTGGAGAGATTACATCTCTCAGCTGGCCCGAGAACACCTCGGGATTAGCTAGAAGAGGTGGCTGGGGAGACCGAGGTCTGGACGTCCTTACTTCGGCCGTTCCCCCCACTACTTGAATAAGGAGAAGAAAATGGATGGATAGAGGTATGCAAGTTGTATCTGTCTTCTTAGCTCAAACTTAATGAGTGAAATGTTCCAGCATCAGTGTCCATATACTTTTGGCCAAATAGCAAGTATTGTTAAAAATGTATGAAGCCAGAATGAACATAGAAGTGCTCACTAATCCAAGAAATATGGAAATTTATGTGCATTGCAGTATCTATCAAAAACTGGAGAACGAATGAGAGGAAGAAGAAGAGTGTGTGTGTGTGTGTGTGTGTGTATGTGTGTGTGTGTGTGTGTGTGTGTCCCTCTCAGCTCGGTCCCATCCCTCCTGGCCATCTCTCTCTACACTCAGGCAGTCTCTCTGGCTGTTGTGTGTTTGTCTGAGATATGGACTTGGATGCACCGAGCGACCGCCCACTCCACACATTCCTCTGTAGTCCATCCGCTTCCCTTGGACGTTGAACAAATTGATTTGGGCGTTGATTATTCAAGGGGCACGTTTCATAACTTTTGACTGGCTTTTCTCCACCTCCCACTCCTGTTTTTTTCTCGCCGTGCATCTGGCTCTTTCTATCTCACGCCCATGTCCAGCTGCGGCTCTGCAGGATACCGCAGAAGGAGGCCCGTGGGTCGTGTAGTAACTTCAGATTGCAGTTTGAAGGAAGTTCATACAGCGAGGCTTTGACTGTGTTCACTTTGGGCGCAGTTTGTTAACGACATATTACCTTGATGTGTGCAACTGCACATGAATGTGTTAACTTTTCTCAGTGTTTAATTATTTTATAACACTCCTGGCGATTAAAAGGAATCACTGTACCCGCGGCTGCATAAAAATCTATATGTGTACACTAATAATGAATATTCAAGAAAGATCGGACACCAACTAATAAAGCGTTCATCACAGGAACATGAGCTGCAGACACACTCCCGCTTGTTATTAATATAAATGATCACCAAAAATGACTAATCGACTCAACTCTGTCCCTCTCTCTTGAGCCAGGAAGTCAAATGAGTTTCTCTGAACATGTAGCATAATTTAAAAAAAAAAAAAGATAATCCTAATTAGGATCAAATTTACAAGGGATTATTTTCCCCTGGTCTTCAGTTCTAGGCGAAGCTTTTAAAAAAGCTGCAACAGCTGTAAGTAGACTAGGAATTTAGTAATTACTTCCATAATTGATCATTTTCTTAATTAAGCAATCAACTTTTCAGTTCAGTGTAAAAAGGCAGTGTCCTGAAATTGTTGTTTTTGTCTGCCAAACAGCCTCTAAGACCTCATGATAATTAATTTTAAAAAAAAGCTGGGATCAGAAAATGTGTCTATTTTTTTGTGGAAACAAAAAAAGACTAATCAGTTATCAGAATAGTTGCTGATTAATTTCCTGATGATAAACTAATTTCATCTCTACTTAAAAGAACAGCCTGTGTAGAGAGAAAACCGACTTCTTTGACACGAAATATCACACGCAGCTAATTAGCTAATCGTTCGGCTTTATGCTGCTTGCATAAAGTTGGGTCCATCCATTAATAAAGAGCAAAGCTGGCATTAGAGCTAACCAAAAAAAATAAAATAAAACTATCAGTTATTTCTTTAGCCACTGCTACCCTCATCAAACACCTTACACAGATCAGCAGTGGGAGAAGACAGTGAGCGAAGAGTGACACACAGAAATGAGCCACAGAGTAAATGAGAGCGTTATAAAGAGAAAATGAGGCACTAGTGATTAATTAACTCCTCTCGCTTCCTTGTCCTGTAAGGCCAGGATAATTTTGTGACTTTATACGAGTGCCGCAGTGCTGTGCGCTCCGGCTCGGTCTCGTACACCATGAAACATAGATCAAGAGGAAAGTTTGAGCGCGGAGAGACTGTATTATATGAGCCTCTGCTTGATTGCTCTGCAACCAGAGAAGAGTGAGGGGGAGGAATAGCTTTGGCGAACTCGCTAATACATCTGATGTATTTCTTCCTCTTGAATGTAATGCACTCGCACACCTTATGCAATACAGAAGTACTTGAAGATATAAACAGTCCACTCTGATGTACGAATCTATCCAGAATTTTGCAGCTACTGCTTCCTGTTGAGCCCTTTGGCTCTGTGTGTGTGTGTGCTTGCAGTGTTTGTGTATGAGGATGACGCGCCATGTGCATACGTCTTTTTATTGTCCTCCAGCACACTGCTGTAATCAGGTAAGCCTACCGGCAGTGTTATCTCTGTCAGGTACTGTTAACCACTAGCTAACTCCTCCACAGCGCTCCTTCTGTGTTTCATCCCTTTTCTAGCTTTTCTTTCCTTTTTTCCCCTCTTCAGCAGCCTCCAGGCTCTCTAATCTGCCTCCCCGATGGCTTCCCTTCCTCTCCTACCTCATCTGGTTCCCCTCTGGCACACTTCATCTCAGCGTCACCAGAACTATACATAAGCCTTCTTCTGTCTTCCTTTGGTTTCCTGGGTAGAAAAAGATCAGTGCTGTGTCATCTGGGATGTTGATATGCGTCAGTGGATTTGGGTGCACCCTGTGATTATGCTGTATAAAAGGGATCCTTTGCACAGTGGACTCACACAGTACATGTGTCACCTGGTTGCACCAGACCAGATGAAGTTAATGTAGTGTAGACTACATTGCCACTGTGACTTCAAAGCCTCAGCATAAGCATTTTTGCTAATCCCATGCTGCCTGTTTTTATTTTTTGTTTTGTTTTTGTTTTTTTAAGCAAGCCTGATCAAGTTTGAATGAGAGAGAGAAGTTTTAGCAAGCCCCATTCATAACCATCAACAGAGAAAGTCATACTATGATTCAGTTAACTCAATTAAATGTGTTCCAGAAGGCATTACCACCACAAAAACAGTCCAGAGGTCCAGTTATGTGACTAGCATAACTGGACCTTGCAGGTGAAATTGCCTGTAGATCAAACCTATTCTTCTACCAAGAAGTTTGTTTCATGGTTGAAGCTGGGGGTTTGTGGGGATGGACTTGCCTGTGGAGCCAGCCTCAAGTGGCCAAGAGAGCAAATGTCTTAGGTAACAGAGCTAACAGCTAACAGAAGCCGCTGATGAAGCTAAAACAACTCTGAAACATATTTAGAGAAAACCTGAGTTGTCCCTAAACGCAACACTGGCACACAGGGAGGGCCTGTGAAAAAGGAGAGGCAAAGTTCAGAGTGGGTCAGCATACAGGAGCTGTATGGCAAAAATAAGCGGATTGTGGAAATTTTATTTGTGATCCAGAGGGCGAGTTTCTTGAGAGGGTTGATCAGGTGGCAGACTGGGAATCCGGGGGCACTGGAGGAAACACAGGAGACAGGAGTTACTAAACATTGATGAATAAGCACAGGAACCAACTCAGAAATCTAATTTACTACCACAGTGATGAGGACAGTCTGGTGCAGAGCCAGTCACAGGCAGCTTTAAACAAACAGCCTTCAATGAGCAGATTGCTTGCAGGTGTGCGACAGCAAACCGGCTCTACCCGAGGGCGCAAACCAGGCTGGATCCGCACATCAAACCACCTGCAACCAAACACAGAGAAATACGAAAACAGTCTTCCCCAAACCTGAACCACACACATTCATCACCATGATACATTTGTGGTCAGAAGTACATAAATACACTCATCATGGGAGTGAATGTCATGGTAATTTGGGGCTTTTTCCAGGCTGGAATAATTCTACAACATTCATCTTTAATGACTAACCACTAATCCACACAGGTTCAAAAATATATATACACTCACTTAAATCTTAGCCATGGCCTATTAACTTCTACTAGTGGTTATGCTTGACTACAAGTGTTAGTTTCACTTTGCAACATAAAAAATATTTTTTTGACAGAACTCATTGGATTGAGCAAGAGTGAAGATCTAAGGAGGAGAACTATAGATTCCAAGATCATGAGTTCAAATAATTGTACACAAGGAGAGGAAATTTGGCTAGGATGTTCAGGAGCAACCGAGGAACTACCAAAGCTCAAGCCTGACATTAATTTAAAGGGGCAACTTGCTAAGATACATAGTAGGAGTGTGTGTTTATATTTGAGCCTGTGTATAGAACAGTTACAAAAAAGTCAATAAAACCCCAAATTACCCTGAGATTTACTCACATGATGCACATGTAGTCAACCCCCAAAGGCCCATTCTGAGCCACCAAAGACCCTGATTGCTAACAGCAGTTACTGATAACTTCCTATAATTAATACATTTAGGTCCATATGCAAAGTAAAACATGAATGCAGCTCTTCCACGTATCTTCCCCCCAAATGCACACCCACCCACTGTGTATCCTGTGTGTGTTTGGATTGAAAATGAAAGCTGGCAGTAAGAGTGTTTGCCAAGGTGTCTCTTTGGTGGATAGATGATTTAGTGGGTGATTCTATGAGGAGATTCCTGTGTGGTCTCAGCTGGGATGGAGTGAAAAAATAGCGAGGAGAGACGAGTGGGGCAGGGGCCATGCTGCCCTAGTCATTTGATGGAGAGGTGGAGTAGGACTGGGTAATAAGACTGCACAGGTGTCCGTGGGCACACACACACACACAGAAGCCTGAGCACATGCACAAAATGGTCCAGCAGATTAAATGCGCTGCAGGTTGTGTGAGACCAGAGAGCCAAGCAGAGAGAATGGGAGAAGGTGTTGAGTCTGTGTGTAAGCTCCAGGGCAGCAAAGTCTTCCTCTACCACTAAGTCAGCTACTGATCTCATTTCTCCCCAGATGGACTCCTAACACACTCCCATCAGGGGACAAATATATATTCTCTCTGTCTCTTTTGCTCACACATTCCTGCACCAGCGACCTTTTCTCTTTATTTGTCTCCCACTCTCTTGCTATGACTTCATCTGGGGCCCTTGCTCTTTGTGTGTTTTTTTTGGTAGTTTTTCTTTTGTTTGTTTGTTTTATTCCCTCTGTCTTTACTTTCCTCCTCCACACCTATACCTCTCGAACTCTGTTTTCTTCTGTATGTCTGTCACATCATTTCATCCTATATCATGCAGTATCCCAAACACCATTGCCCTCTCTCCTCCTCTTTTGATCAATCATTGCATACAGGTGCTGTTAAACTGTGTCCTCTGGTGAACCGGCCACCACAGAGTGTCCCTTGTGCCTGCCTCCATCCTCGCTCTTTGTCATCGTTCTCATCGCCTCAGCCCTCCAGCTCTTGCCCCAGTTTGTCAGCGAAGCAAAACTGGCTGAGTCTCGGAGCCCATCATTCATCTACCCTCCCCCCCAAACTCCTGACGCATTGGCGGCTTGGCTGGTCTCAGACAAATAGCATCACGGCAGATAATACAGCCACAGCCAGAAAAAGAGCCAAATAAATGGTCCCTTCTCTGCCGACCTAATGGTCCTGCTTTCCACTTGGCCAGAGGACAGTGCTTAGCCTGGGTACTACATGGATACAAACGTCGGCTTGGAAAGTGAAAAACTCACAAGCCTCACACACACCTTATGAATAAAGCCTGTCAGCTGTCAGCATATCCCTAGACAAATACAGGGCTTATCGGGGGGATGTTTATTGTGCTATTTGCATGGTGATGTATGAATGTGACATGAAGGTGTCTGTTGCAGGAGTACATAACGGAGAGATAATTCAAATCTCAAAGCCCTAATCACATCTAAAGCGCTATCACATATACGCTAATATTCATACGCATGCAGCACTCGATAACCTTTGGAGATCGGCGATAGATGCCAACATATTTCAAAACGTGCGTCTTATTCTGAAGTTCAGGGGAAAAAAACTCCAACAAGATGTCAAAAGAAAATGCATTTTACGTTGTACAGTTTAGCGCAACTGCGTGTTAAATATTGTCAACGAGAACGAGGTGTAAGCAGACTGCATAATTAAACAAGTCCGGAAAATCCATTGCATTGTGACATTTCATTTGTGGTTCTCACTGGAGATAGTTATGCCATATGTTATGAATTTGTCTCCTCTGTCAACGCACCAGGTGGTGGGATTATTAAGCAGTTGTGATTATTGAGCTATCAGGGTGTATCACAACATGGCATCAATATATTATTACTACTATACTGTTTATCTTTCAAAAACATAAAACGAGTTTTTCCTTCTTTCTTTTTTCATTTTGCAAGTCTGCGTTTATGTTGAATCGGCTTTTTCACATCTTGTTTTTCCCTCTCACTGGAGAAAAATGTAGAATATTGAGTGTTTTAGGCATCGTCATGGAAAAGCAAAAGTTTTCTACAGAAAAACTAATTACACCATTGCTGCTTTCATAAGAATTATGAGGGTGTGTAGCGGTGAGATCATGCTAATTAAATGTGTTTGGTTAAAGGATGATCAGGGAGTGTGAGCACCTCTATAAAAGGCAACGTTTTGGAAGTTTGTTCTGTGCTGGAGCATTCAAAAGAACAATCCTCCCAGGAGTTCATGTCCTATTGCCTCAAGGTCAGACTGTGCGATGTTCAGAGAAACTGCAAAAGATGTTAGAGCTTCATCTCAGACTGTTTGCAAAATTATAACTGAACAAACCGCAAGACTTCTGGGACAATCTCCTTTGGACATACGAGACCAAAATGGATACGTTTATGAGCACAAACACCTCAAACCAACTATGAATCACAGTAGACGACAGGTTGTTTTGCAGGTACAGGACCTTGACACCATGTAGTCATTGTGTTGAACATTAACTTCTCTGTATATCAAAGTATTCTAGAGTCAAACACCGTCTGTCCAACAGCTAAAACCTGGCCTAAACTGGGTCATGCAACAGAACGATGATCCCAAGCACGAAAGCAAATCTACAACAGAATGGCTGAAAAAGAAAAGAATCAAGATGTTGCACTGGCCCAGTCAAAGTCCAGACTTCAACCTGATTGAAATGTTGTGGCAAATATCTGCAGATCTCAATGACCTGAAACAACGTTGTAAAGACGAGAGGGAAAAATCCCTCCAAAATGGTGATATTAAGAAAACAATGATAACAATTATATAAAGTTTTAGCTTCTACATGCTACTGAATCATGCGGCATACTTAGTATTTCATAAGACTTGTTTTTCACACAAGTGCATCAGCTTAGCTTCATTTTAACCCAAATTTGGTTGTAATGTATCCAAGTTTTGCTTGCATGCTAGTAAGAATATCCTACATCTGGCTCTTCTGAAATTGCATTTATAGTCCCTCCAACTATAAATATAGTACGTAATACATGTAGCAAAGATTCATTTTTTCCACTGTTGTTAAAAAAAAGCAAAAGTCAGATTGCTTGACTTTTTTTCCCTTTAATTGAATATCCCAGTTAATTGTTTATTGTCCTCATCACATTTTTAAGTCCTTAAGAAATTTTTTTATGACCTTATTGGAAGGACTAAAAAGGACATTGCAAATCACAGATGGGGAAAATGCAATCATTGCCGGTTTCTCATCTTGCTGTGATTAAGGCTTGATTATGATTTCTTTAGGGTCACGGAAAAAATCTGGCTTGGATTAAAAGAAACAAAGTTGAGTGGCAGTAAGAAATCAAAAGTGAGAGTGTGCTGTGTAAAAGCCCATATCCACCTCCTTTGCCCTGAAGGTGTTTTTTTAAAAAAAAAAAAGAAACATTTGCTTCTTGGAAAGGCAGTCGCCAAATAAAAAAATTAAATATGTATAAATGAGATAAAGCCTAATCTGATCACCTAAAATGGAGAAGAAATGGAGTTCAGAGCATCAATAATTTACCATGTTTTCGTTGCACTTGTAAACATTTGAAAGTGTTTGCACCATCATCATCATCATCATCATCGCTGACGATGACAGACAGGCCACCACCATTACTGCTGATGCTGACTATTTCCTCTCTTTCCATCTATCACTGATGGGCCTTTTTCCATTCTCCTTGATCATGGCTACTGTTGTCGCCTTCTCTCCTCTAGCGTAATGAGTCAGTGTGTGATGCTGGATGGTTGCTGACAATGTGTCCTATGACTCACATCAGGGTGGTACTGCTGTCCCAGCACATCTCTACACCCCCTCATCCCGTCACCCTCTGTGCATCCTCCTATGCCTCCTATACTCTCCCCTTCTGCTTCGGTTTGGGATGCACCTTCCTCACTAGGTAGGGGACATCCGCTAATAATAAGTAAACATACGCACACACAGATACCTGTGCAGTCCTGTTGGATAGTTGAATAGAGTTTACCGTGTTTTAATCAGTCATCTTCTTTTTTCCCTCCCATGAGGAGTATGATAATAAATAAATAAAGCTGGAGGAAAAAGGGGAAAGCTGGTAGGAGACAAAGAGTTGGCCAGTGCAAAAAAGGTGATGAGGCCACATTAACACTGGAGATAAGTTTGGCTGTGTACTGAATGTGTTTGTGCTACAAAGGTATAAAATATTGCGAGTTACACTTTATTACACACAGCTGCTCAGGTGTAAAACATACTATTTAGACAAGACAATTTTTAGTTTAGATCCACAATTAGAGAAAAAATATAAATATATAGTAATATTCTTACTTGTGATTGTCACCCTCAGATTATCAATCTGTAAGAAACGCTAAGCATGTCTCGTGCTGCGGTGAGGTCTGCTTCACACAGACACCTTGGCTTGTTTTATGTAAATACCACACTTAAACTCTCCTGCTTTAAAGAGTTTGGGCAGTCATAAACCTTGACAGAACCCCAGGCCTTACCGCTGCCTATAAAACACTGACTGTTTATGGATGGCTGTACCTGCAGCTTTCCACCCATAAACGCTTTCCTTTGTCCTTCTGGGAAGTGGAAGTGACGGAGGAAAAGGAGCGAAAGGGGACTAGATTATGTGACTTCAACCAGGAAGTGTTCCCTGTCCGTAGTTTTGGTAGATAGTTTGCCATCTGCAATAGAACTCTAAATGAGTGGAGAGGCATGTAAGTTTCTGCAAGTACATGAGATTTGAACCGTGACACTGACAGCATCTGTTTTTTGTTTTGTTCTTTTCTAACCCATTAACAGAGAGCATCTTAAGGGTGGTTAAAGATTTCAGCCCGTTACAAAATGACAAGGAAACATTTGATATTGAACATCGATATTTTAAAATATGGAGCTAACCTCCAGGTCTGAAGCGGAAAGTCATAGAAATGCAAGAAATACGCATTTATCTGAATGACCAGAAGGGGGCGATTCCTGTTTTTGCAAAAAGCCTTTGGCTCTTTCGGTTGTATAGACGTATATGGGAAAACAGCTTCCTTACCCTGAGACCTCAGCGAGCACCTTCTTCATGTCTTCATGGACTCACTCCCTAGTGTCGGGTCATATCGAATAGATAATGAAGTCCATTTTGTAAATTATGTCATTCTGAGTCAGGAAGATCTGGTCGTTTTTGTGTTTACCGCTTACCCCTGTCTCTTGATTTATTTATTTTTTACGTAGTCTCAGCTGAGTTGAAGACACAAGTGTAGATGTACACTTGTGTCATGTAGATTTTTGCCATGATTTTAATATTTCAGTTTGGAAACACGAGACTTTGTGGAAAAAACTTTGAAACAAACTCTCAGAAATGTCTTTGTCTTGGGTTTTGACTTCTTCTCTTCCTGTATCAGCACTGGTGTGGTGGTATTGTGTGACTTGCGACACCTGTTGTCCAGGAGAATGCTGCAGGGGCTTACTGCGCTTTAATGGTGAGCGTAAATAGAGACCATTGGACCAATGCGGCAGGTATACTGACACCTTTATTCAGGATATGCTCATTGGCTGCTCACTGGCCAGCGTAGGGTTTGCCAAGATGGCAACTCAAAGCTTCATAACGGGAATACTACATCCAGAAGTACTGCTTATAATATCACACAACAGATATCAGTATATGTGACTCCCATTTATCCGATTAGGAGAAAGCATCCTCATTTTTCACTGGCTGAAAAACTTGATTTTCTGTCTGCATGGAGAAAAAAACAATAATGCACTTTTGTATTTATGTGCGTTGTCCTTTCTTGTAAATGTCATCAGTGAACAGCTTCCCCTCCCCTGCGCTACTTTCTGCTTTGAATGTAAGTGGACTCGGTGCCGTCCGCTCGGTGCCATTGTCATTGTTGAGCCGAAGTTCTTTTAATCACACCGCTGCCCTCAACCCGCCGTGATTTACTAGCTCTCCCCATCCATGGGGCCTCTGCTCCAGCCAATTGCATTAAAGAGATAAATAACCAGACCAATAAAAGTGTTGTGAGCGGGCCGAATGGGTCCTGGAAAGCTCGCCATCCATTTGGTGCTGTAAGCAACGGTGTGGGGGGGTGCGGTATCGGAGGAGGGGTGGGGCTTTTAGTGGAAGGTTTTTTAGGGGTGATATTGTGATTGGTGGTGGAGGTGATGTCATGTCATCCATCTTAGGGAGCCACTTCATTAGGCTAATGGAAGGGCTGGACCGCTCACTGTTCGTTCCTGTGCGTGAATGTGTGTGTGTGTGTGTGTTTGTCCTTCCACTGATGGCAGCTTCCAAGGCTAAAGTGGTTATGAAGGCTAAAGTGATTTTATTAGCCAGGCACATAGCCCATCACTGTGTATGGGCATAAGTATGTGTGTGCGTCCGTGTGTGGCTGTGCAGTCATAAGGCTGTACAGGTACTATTTTAGGTGTGAGGAGATAATACAGAAATAAACACACCTTATTTTTTTAATGTTTCGACTGCAGTCACATTCCTTCAGTGACTTGCAAAAAACGTGAAGTGCAGGGAGAATACTCAGCACACTTTAGAGTAACATCAATGAAGGACTTTGATTTGTCACTGACTTAAATTAGCACGTCACTTCAAATGTTCCTCTTGTGACGAGCAAAGAGGACAAAGGGAAACGCTCTTGGAATCTGCTGCACCGCCCGACCTCCTCCCTCTGCGTCTCGCTCTTCCTCTCCTCCTCTCTCTTTTCATCGCTTTCTATTTGTCAGTTTTTCCACCTGAAACCCACACGGGCTGCCGTCTGGACTTCTGCTGCGTTTACGAGACGATATTCCTCCGAATCGAGTCCGTTTTAGCAATTTTTTTGATTTTTCACATGCCGGGACCCGTCTTTGAATTGTTTTGTAACAACCCGGGGCTTGCTCGTACATCTGAACTGTCCTTTTCCACTGAAATATCTCTCATCTTCTTTTTTCTGTTAAATAGTTAAATAGATGTTTAATGGTTGGCCTTGATGTGGGTCTGGCGAGTCTGTTCTTTTCATGCCTTTAAAGTTGAGATGAATTCAGTTTGTTACAGAACAAATTCAGTTTAAATTGATCAAAAGCAGCACCACCTTAGAAAACTCTTTCAGCTTCCCTTGCCTTTTTGTGTGTGTGCGTGGCTCTTTTCCTTAGACATGAACCACGAGACTTAAACATAGGATTGTTTTAATCTGTTTATTCACAGTGTTTATAGACTATAATATGAGGTTAAATGTACTACTCGTGCATCCAGATTTTCACCGTGGAGGTGTTAATGGAAAGGAGTAGCCACACTGTTCCCAAGCTGTGCAGTATGTTTTATTCAATAGCTTAGTAGTTCTCAAGGAAAGTAAATCTTTAAAAAAATGATCGGCTAAAGCATATGCTCTCTGCACCCATTAAGATGTGTAAATGAGAGGAAGGGAAGGCAGGTAGCCCTAGCAAGGCGCCTGTATCCCCCACATATAGACACCTGCTACCAGAGCAAAAGTGCACGAGCCAAGCTGTTTGCTATTAATATTAATCCCTCCAGTATTCTGAAAGCCATCAGCCACCCTGAATAGGAATTAAAATATTCCCTTTTGTTTGTATATTTTTTGTCACCATGATTAATTTAACTTCTCTGCATGCTGAGATGTAAGGAATGCGTGGTGTTGTGACCTCCACAGATGTGTAAATGTGCGGGGACATGTTTTTAAATTGTGGGCAAACACTCCACTCCTTAAAAAGGGTGAATCCATCCATATTCTACTGTATTTTTTTTTTATTTAATTTATTCAATTGTATTTCGTTTTTTAATTGCTATCAGGCAA
The DNA here is from genome assembly GCF_001858045.2 of Oreochromis niloticus. Taxonomy (NCBI): domain Eukaryota; kingdom Metazoa; phylum Chordata; class Actinopteri; order Cichliformes; family Cichlidae; genus Oreochromis; species Oreochromis niloticus. The sequence continues at coordinate 15,044,372 of NC_031983.2, read as the reverse complement.
TTAAACTGTTATTATTTATCTTTGCTAATTAATAATGATTTCTTTAATGTCAGTTTTTCAGTAGTTTGTGTAATATTAAATATTTATAAATGTATCATGGCTGATTAGAAACAGTTATAGCTATTCTTTTCTGCCTGAAAAGAATAGCAGTTTCTTACCAGTTTATTATTGCTTCTGTTATTTTAGTATTTGGGAATTAAGTGATTTATAAAGAGATTGTAAGTATTATATACATAAATCTAAATTTAAATTCATTATAGGGTTACTGATTACCATGTAAAATAGCTATAAACTACATATATTTTTTGCATTAAAGCATTAAAATTTAAAATGTAATAAATACTTTATTAATGCCAATATTTAGTACGTGATTTTTAAACACTGTTTATATGGCTATTATAAAGATGCTGCAGAGATTTGGATTTTTTTTTAATCTGCTAATATGTATCACATAGTGCCTAATTCAAAAAGAATTATTTGGCATTAATAATTGCAATTGCAACCATTTTTGCACTAATCTAATGGCAAAAGCAACATAAAATGTAAAATTAATAAAAATTAGCAACATTGTTATCACTTTATTTTCATAGTAAAATCAATATTAACTAAACTTGAGATATAAATAATTGATTATTTATTAACAGTGGCCATTATAAAGTCTTTTTTATATCTATATATAAGCTACACCAAATTCCCGTGGGCTCAGGCTCTTAGTACACATTCAGTTTCTCTGTGTATGTATGTTATGTGCCGACTCCTGTTTAAGTGGCCTTTGCATTTCAAAGCGCAGTGCGTGTTTGGCTTGTGTCCGGGTGTGCGCACTGCACACTGCGGTGGCCTTTAACGCCTGTCCCTGGTGCAGATCGATTTTGTGCCTAGCCAGCAGCCCGCTGCTAACCTTGAGGTAAGTTGGCGTAATGAGATCGCATCTGACGGCATTGACTCACACCTGACAGCACTGACACTCAGCTCCCAGCCAGGGAGAGACACAGACGGGCAGAGTGGGAAAGGGTAGGTCCTTTGTGGTCGGCTGTACTGTTAAAAGCTTTGTTTTGTTCTGCTTCCACTGTAATATACGTTTTTCTATAAAAGTTATTGCAGTTTATGAAATCTTTCACTGGAGACGGAAGCAGGGTGAACATGTCCGTGGTCCACAATCATCTACTATAATATCTCTGTGGAGGATGTTGAAAAGAACGGCAGGTACGTTTGGCATTCTTCTTCCACGAGAAAGCCAAATTTTCAGGATCGACCTCTGTATTATTGAAACCTGAGCCGCCGCAGCCTCTTAGAGTTCAGTACAGTTGAATTCAGAGTGTAGCTTTGCTGCTGCTCTGTGGGATTTGTCTGTAGGCGGTGCTGGGTTATGCATGACCCACTGTCTAGCCAGACTCGTGGTAAAAAGCATATTTTCTGGCCCAGATTAAAACCTCAGCAGGCCAACGGGGATCACTTATGCGCCTAAAACAATGTGAAATTTGATCTAAAAAGAATTAAAACGTATACTGCCCATCTAAGCCATCAGTGTAATGTACCTGCACACATATTATGGGATGGCTCTTTCCTTTAAACCTGTGATAAGCATGCTGGAGCTGATTTCGAGATGCATGTATCAAGCTAAAATTGGATACGATGAGCCTGGGATAACCATTATCTGAGTGGTGGTAATTGAAACAATAATGGACATGGTAACAGCTTGGCAAATAGCATTGATCCATCATCTAAGATGAGCCCTCTTTGTGCATTAAAAGCATGACTAAATGGTGCAAACTGATATTGCTCTCGGTCATGGCTAGGTCGTGCGGGCTAATTGAAAAAGAAATGAGTAAAATGAGGGTTTTGTGATGTGTGGAAGTGCGATGAGCCTCTCACCTTGCCTCGCTCGGGCTTTGAATCCCTCGCACAACCTGGGATTAGCCGAAGACACGGCATGATTTTGGCGGAAGCGTGGAATTGGAATTCAGTTTCTGTATATCCACGCACAGATGTAGTCTACTAAGCCAGTGGGACCCAGATCGATAGGAATCTAACAGTTTTAGCACCTGAGCAGCTCAGGAGCATCCTCGACTGGTTACGTCTTAGTCTCAGCCTTGTCTACACACTCCTCCGGCCTTACTTTCCGGGCTGCAACCTGACCTTGACACGTTTTCTCATCCACCTGCTTTGCTGCTTTGCTGCTTTGCTGATGTCCAACTTTCACAGGGTTGAAGTGGTACTCTGCTTCACCTAGCCTATAGATTGAGCACTGCTGGGCTGGATGAACACATGGAAAATGAGATCGCTGACCTACAGCAAAGGTTAGACTTCAGTAAGCACGAGCACTCAGATGAGGGCCGGTGCAGGAGCCGAGGCTTTAATAAACTACTGCTGACCATGAGCCTATTGTTTTACGTCTCTCCTCTGGATATCTGTGCATGTGTGTGTTTGCGTGTGTGTATGTGTTTAATGTAATGTGACTGGAGCCGCAGCCCTCATTGGGGCTAGCTGTGTTAAGCTGAAATGTTATTATTGATTACACACAGAGGTTGTGATGGAAAAGCAACAGCCAGGGAATGAGCCCAGCTCCAGGTACGTGCATGTTTATGTATACGTATGCGTGTGTGTGTGTGTGTGTGTGTGTAGATGTGGATGTGTATGTGAGCCACAGCTGTGCTGTCCGTCAGCCTCTTGCTAATCCATTATGGTGGGAGGGGGACAATGGCACAGGGAAATAACCAGTGAGAGGGGAAGAAAAGTATTTGAGGCTGAGGTGGGAAGCAACAAAGAATGGTGTTGTTGTATTTTTGAACATCCTGTGAGCCTTTCTTAGATTTTGCAAGTATATATTTTTAAGAAAGGACCCTTTTCCCACTCGCTCTCTAGCTCTTTCTGCCCTTGTCACATGTAATCACTTAAAAATGCTTATGTCATCTACACATATGTGCAGTAAATTCATAAAACTACATACAGTACTTAGAATTACACATATAAAAGCATATACAAGCCCCTTTTCACTCTGTCTTTCTGCCTTTCCTTCACAGACACCTGTGGTTACACACACACTAGCATACATTCACTCTCTCTCTCACACACACACACACACACACACACACCAAGTCTCACACTCTCCACCACAGTCCCTTTATGCGAGGCCTGCCTGGCACCCAACTGTGAGGCACTTTTAATTAGAGCCCTGCTGTTAAGCACAGACCTCCTCCAATGGTCCCATCCACTTCCCATCACCTCCTTCCTCCAACCCACACACCCTCCATTGCACACAGACCGCCGCTGTGCTCTCTTCTCTCCCTGTCCTTTGAGACCTGAAGGTGTTAAACACTGTACCCAGAAGGCGAAGAGAATGCACGACCACTTTCTCTAGCCCTTTTTAAGCTCAAATTCTGTAAACAGTCACATTAAACTGCACCTATATAACTATGAAAGAACAATTACAAACATTTATGCTTTTTTAAAAATTGAATTTCATGGAATTTACTTTGTTCTCTTCGGTTTTGTTTCTGAATGAAAACGCTCTTTAGTCTGCCTGAAAAATGGACTTCGAGTGCTATCGGGTTTGTGAGCAGGAAAGATATGCAACACATGCACTCCTGTAACACAGTCAGCTGTGCAGCAATGCTCAAAATATTCCTGGAACTCAAGCTGCTCCATCATACTCATAACCTGCATTCTTCCATTTCCCTTTTCCAGCAAGGCCAAAGCCCTTCAGAGGAAATAAAAAAAAAAGAAGGAAAGAAAAACAAGTCTCTCACATTCATTGATTCTCTTCAGCATCTGGCTGCTGTGATCAAAGGGCTATTGTGTTGGGGGGTCTGTTCTCTAAGCTGCTTTCATTAGGAACCTCCGTAATCAGGCGTAAGTTGATTAGAAACAAAGGCAGGTGGGTTGATGCTACGTTGAGCCAGCACTGGAATTTTGAGCTAAACTTCCCAAAGCCTTTGCATTGTGTGTGTCACTCGGTCCCTGGCAGCAGAGGGGAGAAGGGGATTATAACCTCACAACATACACATAATGCACGCTAACCTCAGTCAGAAATCTTTGGGCTGGGTAAGAGCGCAGCTCCGTTACAGCTTCAGAGGGAAAAATGAAGCAATGAGGAGGTCTGCTTATAACCCATTAGACCCAGTTTGCCAGCAGTAAATATGCCTCGAAAGGCCGCTGTCTGTACATTTGGAGGTAATTCGGAGAAACAGCGAGCACTGCCTCCATCTGTGACAGCTCGTCTTCAGCTTGATGTGGGAAGACAGGTTGTTTAGGACCGTGGGGATTGAGGGATGGAGAAAGACCAGGGTGTGAGTGGAGGAGGAGGAGGTGGAGGAGGAAGGCTGCAGCTGTTGTTGTGTGTAGTTTAGATTTGGTCTGCTGTGGGTTGGCAGAAATCACAGCATCGACAGATATATAGATAGATAATTTCACCTCTTCCTTCCAGCTTCCTCACCTCGCTTTATGTGCTAAAGGCCCCCTTTAAACCTGGGGATTTAGCATAAAAGGCAGAAACAAAGCGGCGTCTCCAAGCCACCTTGCGTTTCCTCCTCCTCGAACCTTCTGTGTAGCAAATGTCGCTGCACCGAGAATCCTCCGCTGTCTGCCTCTGTATCGACCTTTCCTCTTCCTCAGAGGAACATAGAGCCGGCTCCTGCTAGGGCCCTTTTCCTTCTGTTCACGGGGTGGGAGGTTTTTTTTATTATGATTGTTTTTAAAGATTTTTTTCCCCTCTCTCTCCCTCTGTCTCGCTCTTTGCCCAGGGTTGCGGATATTGCCAAAAGGAGAGAGGAAAGAAGAAGAAAAAAAGGCAGGGAGGGGAGAGAAGGAAAAAAAAGCAGGGGTAGAAAGAGAAGTTATTTTGCTGAAGGACATTTGCAGAGGCTGCTTTTAACACCCTCACCCCTCCTCTCCCTCCTCACTCCTTTTCCTCCATCCCTGCTTAAACACACTTCTCCCCTTTCTGCTCTTTAAATATTGAGAATCACTGAAAATTCTTCTGCTCTCTGCCTTTAGACGCTACTGGCCTCCCAACAGCTCACCGGGCGAGATGTGTTTGGATGGGCTGAAAGGCCCCAGATTGCACAACCTCTCTGCTCCAACTCCAGGCCCCAGGAAACTGGTCGGAGCTCCGCTGGTTCCCAAGCTGCACCTCTTCCCCGACTCCCTGTGTTCTCTGTCTGAAGGCCAAGCTCCCCCTCTGGGCTGGCTTTGGCTGCTCATTTCCACAGTAACAGGGGGCAACTCTCCACGGACTTGGCTTTGTAACCTACACCAACATGCTTTTGCGCAAACACACACACGCAGCTGAAGCAGACTGCAAGTCTGTAAGAGTCACTGTACTCATTACCTCTCACTGCCCAGCTTACACACATCTCTGATTTTCTTTCACTGGCTGCATTATAGATGCTATTTAAGATTTTGCTAACTAGTAGGGTGCGGACGCCTGTGTTGTGGGCCGCTCCAAAACGAACCACTGCCTGAGTTTTGATGTGAATAAGAGCTTTTCTCGATTGCTGCATTCCTCAGTGTATGCGAGTATTGCAGTTGTTGTATCTCTAAAAGGAAAACAGTAAATAGCTGCTAAATAAAGCCAAAGCTGTAAAAATCTTAAGTGTATCTGGGCTAACTGTTGGTCAAAGCACAGCTGGAAACCAACCCCCCACCCCCCACATATCAAACAGCAAGAGCTGCAGACTGAGATCATAGACATGTTACTGCTTAACAGTCCACTTTATGGGACTGGCTGTCTTTGTGTTTTAATGAGGAGGCCATGGACGAGTGGAAAGGAGAGGAGAAAGATGGAGGGGTGGTGAGGGTTGGTGGGGTTGTAAGGGAAGATGAGTGATTAGAAAAGACTGAGAAAGAATAAAGGATGGAGTGTTTGGAAGAGGTGATCGTGAGGTTTAGTGTCCCCTTTCTCTCTCCAAGTCTAATTAGGAGTGAAAGAAGGGGTTGCCGGGTCCTCCTTTAAGTGCTGCTTTTAATTTTTCACATCACATCCTGATGATTCTCTTCTCTTCTCTTCTCTTCTCTTCTCTTCTCTTCTCTTCTCTTCTCTTCTCAAATGACCGGTTTGTTTTTCTTTGTTTTATTTTATAGCCTCCAGAAATAAAATCTACACTCTTTCTTCAGGATATGTTAGTTGAGCAGGGCCTTAAATTGGCAACAAATTTGGACGTCCGTGTGTGTGTGTGTGTGTGTGTGTGTGTGTGTGTGTGTGTGTGTCTCATTCCTCTGAAAAGTGTTTTGAGCCTCCGGTGCACTGGCATGAGATTGGCAGTTTGCTGTGTGCTGATAAAGTCAACGTCTGTGTGTGCGTGTGTGTGTGTGTGTGTGGATGTGTGTGCGTTTAAGTGTGCCTGCTGGTGAAAAGGAAGGAGGAAAGAGGAGTGCAGCCTGGACACCTCAGGAATGTTTTCCTGATAACAAGTTCTTCCTGCGCTGTGTGCTCGGCTGTTGTTATTTTATGTGTTTTACTGCACTGTGACTGTGTGTGTGTGTGTGTGTGTGTGTGTGTGTGTGATGGCGGAGGGCAGGTTTCACTGCTTTTCAGTTAGCCACAAGTTTATTTTTAATCACAGTGGAGTATGCAAACATGCAGCCAAAGCGCAGCATTAAAGGAGTCCACTTGGGTCAAAGTGATGTAGATTTTTTCATCGTGCAGTGAACGAGTTTTGGTTACGTACAGACGTACGTCCACAGCTGTGGAATCTACTTAAATTCAGTAAACCACAGAGTCAAGCTCAGTTACAATCCCAGTTCAGCTAATGGCATTTTGAGCATTACCTGCAAACCTCTTTGCAACCCACTGAGTCTGAGATCCCCGAATAAAGCCGTAATCTACAACTATAAACTACAGGGGTCCTAACTGAAATGCAGAGGATCAGCTCCTTTGTGTGTTTTTGAAGATTTTAACTGTCTCAGATTTTACTCCAAATCAAAATCACACACTTAAATAAGTAAAAGAAGATAACAGCACAAACACACACACCACGCACATTCCTACCTTTGGAGCATGACTCCAGCTCACTGCTCATGCCTCATGTGCACCGGCGCGTGCTCTGTGCAGCAGCAGAGCGCACACTAACTCGTGCGTCCTCTCCACCGCTCTCCCCTCCGCAGGCCGCCTCATTAAACTTTCAGCTGAACAGTTAAAAACTCTTTTTGCCGTTCGGTCCCAACTGGCCGCGGCATAAGAGGAGTAAATTAAATTCAGTCTGTCCACTGGGTTTGAAGTCAGATGGAAGGATGGCATTTGCCGACTCGGTCTGCAGTCTCAAAGCAATGCGCTGTGGCCACAGGTGGTGCTTTGTGAGCCCTGACATCAGCCTCACAGTCTGAAATGACCCGGGCGCTCCTAGAATATACGCCGTCTTTGTTTTGTTTTTCCTCATTGTGTCTGGTTTATGTCTTTGCTCGTCCCCTAGAAAATCTCGGAGATGGCATCGACTACGGCCAGTGGAAGAAAGAGGACATTGGCGAACTGATCGAGGAGACTCTCCAGATCCTTGAGCGCTACGGAGGACCCGACGCCTATATAAACATAAAATACATGATCCCCACCTATCAGTCCTGCCTGACGAACTAAGGAGGGAGGAGGGGGTTGTCAGCCATGTCCACGTCTTTAAGATTTAATTTACAGCGGCATGTTTAAAGTGCTATCAGTTTGTTGTTCTGTTCCCGTTTCTTTAGTGATTTATTTAGACAGCTGACGGGAAGTCCTCGGTGCATACTGACGTTTGTTTCAAAGCCTCTATTAAAATGTATGAAAACATTAAAAATTCTGTTGCATCTAAGTAAATCTTTACCCAGAATCTATTTTTTCGCCTTTCAAACACTTATGTTGCTGTTGAAGCGTTGGCCATCTTGGATTTATGTCCACTAAAGGAGATGTACAGCGACAAGACTTACGCTGGCATCCACAGCTCCAGCAGCATTTCCTTACAGCTGTCTCTGAAGCATGTGTGTATTTATGATATTTCGAAATATAAATAAAAAGTATTTTATATCTCCAGATCTGAAAGCCGTTATCGCTTCACCACAAAGGTTTCCTTTGAAAAGCTGATAATACTGTTTGAGATATAGAAAAGATTGGTTTCAGTGACGCAGAAACTGCGGCGGGGTTTGTTTTGGGGGGGGTTTGTATCGTATTGTACTACTGCACTCATTCTGTCACTAACCCAGCTGGAGACGGAGCCTGTCTGAACGTGCATTTATGTTGGATATTTGAACTCAAATACCCCACAGTGATCTTAGGGAACACTTGGTGTGTATGCGGGCTTATTTGTTGGTGTTTGTGCATGACAACACGCCTGCCTCGTTGTTTATCCGGAGCAGCCAGTAACTCAGTAACCAGCTCTCTGTTCTCACACTGTGCTGAATGAAGCTCCTCGCTCTCTATCCTCGGCTGTAAACTTCTTCACAGACGCAGCAGAAGTTTTAGCAGCCATATTTCCCGCACGCACATGCACATCCACTCACAGACACATATACATATACAACCCTGCGACCCATGGGGGAAAACACAGCGTAATTGATTTCTGAAACTCACAAGGACACTTGCGCCATCTCTTATTGTAAGTCATGTCTCCAGCGAAAGCAGCTTTACAGGCCTGCGGAGGAATCTATTCTCAAGCAGAAGACAGGTTCATAATGCTCATATTTCAACCTCAGCACATCCTGAAAGGAACGTTACTGAATAGGTGTTCCACACTGCTGAACTCAAGTCGAGCTGCTCCTGCCTCGTGCTTGATCTGTGTAGTGAAAGACGAAAGGGAGTGCGGAGAGGTTCCCTTCCGAGACAAAGCACATATTTCACCTTAATAACTGCAGCTGCATAGCAAAACAAAGATAGCAACGGTATAGCCACTTGACTACTTTTTAAAGGGGTGTGTTGCGGAGGGGGTGTGGGGGGCGTACAATTTCACCCGTGTTCTCACTTAATGAGCATATCGAACTCTGAATAGCCTGCAGTTCTGTCGAACTGTATCAGTGACGCCCTGCTGTCCCGCTTCACCTGTCCAATTTTACTGAGCCACAGGCTAGCGGCTGGCCAGCAAAGAGCTTAGAGATAAAGAGGAGAACTAGAAGAAAAGGACAAAGTGAAACAGGGCGAACAATTTTGTTAAGCTTTTTTTCAAATATTGGTTTTAGAAATGGGACTTCTCTCCCCTGTTCACCGCCACCCCCTCCCATCTTTGAACACCGTGTCATGCGAGCCATATTATACGGATGCTACAGAGTTCACTTTGCTTTGTCACACTTAAAGGGCCAGGCAATGTGATTTTTTTTTTTCCCAATTAGGCCACATCACAGGCGCTAATCAGCACTGAGACCTCATCGGGAAGAAAGGGGACAGTGTGTAAAGGAAGGCTTTAGAATATGGTTTCAAAAAGAAGATCAGTTCAGAGTGAGCCTAACCATAACTTCTACTTTCCTACACCCCTTTCACCCCCAACCGATAGCTGCAGGAGGTTTCTTCCTGTTAAAAGTGTGTTTTTCCTTCCCACTTTCGCCAAGTGCTTGCTCATAGGGGGTCGTCTAATTGTTGGGATTTTCTCTCTATTCTTGAAGGGTTTTACCTTGCATATAAAACACCTCGAGGTGACTGCTGGTATGATTTTAATTTTTGCAAAAATGGCCTTCAAAACGGATAATTTCAGCAGATAATGTCCGTATGTACATTCATGGATTTCTTGAGTTTTTGGTCTACTGCAACATATTTTTAAAGGTGTTAGATGATATGAAATATGAAGAAAATCTTATATATTTTTTATATTCCACCTTCAGTTACTTAGATACAGTAGCATCTGCTGTGATCCTTACACCTATGAGGAGATTTCACAAGTGTTACCTTTATTTTGATACCAGGATGGTTAACACAGAGTTTGCAATTGCACAGAAACACTCAGTTTATCTTCATAGGTTAAACCTAACCCCAAACTAACCTTAAATCATACTTCCACCTTAAAAATCTAATCATCTCCTTGCTTTTCCCCACAATGTGAACGTGTAAACATATTTACACCCCTACAATCTGAGTAACACAACCAAACGCACACACGCAGTAATGGCAACCCAACGCCAAGCAGCTACACTGCTGTAATTGCTCATGCAAGTAATAGAGTGAAGTGCGAAATGAACAGGAATGAAGGCAGCCATTGAGGTTATTTGCTCTATCAAAAGCATCGCCGCATGGCTGGTTCAGACCTACAGGCCAGAAAGACATGCATGACATTACCCGAATTTTTTTCCCCCCACCTTATCTCTCGTCCTGTTCTCAGACACGGAAAAACAAAACAAAACACAGCAGCAACAAATTTAGCACGGAGCTGAAATGATCCTGATCATAATATGTTGACCCTTCTCCCCTCAGTCATAATGAGCAATTGATCATCTTATGACGGCAGGTGCACCAACATTCACAAAGAAATAAATTGCCACCCATTCGGTGTATTTCCTCCAGTCATAGAGCACAGGTTACAGCAATCTGCTCCTCTTCCTTACAGCAGATACTATCTGCCGCAGATAAAGCCACATTATTATTTTCAGTTGAGCGGATTTCCGAGTTTTGCTTTGTTTTTTGTGCTCTCGTTTGGTATTCCTTGTCTATTTTGAAAGATTTCGCTGATAGCTCGTGGAGTCAGTGGTATTAATCTAACGCGTTACTTAACCACCTCACACCATCCTTGTGGTTGTTGTTAACAGAGATAGCTGCAGAGATAGATGGGGAAATCTGCTGATTCTGTTTGAATCATGGTTAGATGTGTTTATCCCAGTTTCTGCACAAGTCTAACACCCTTCTGACTGCATTTTGGAAAAACACCGTACACGCTGGCATGTTTTTTACAGGTTTCTGCTGTTTAAGGTGTCACAAACCCAACATTAACCATTCCTGCACACTTACCTTCGTCCTTAATGGGGATGAAAACCACAAAATTCCTCTGAACCACTGTTAGTTCTGACAGTAATTTTTGATTTAGCTTTAGTCACATTCTTTTGGACAAAACACCATTTAGTTTAGTCTAATTTTAGTTGACGAAATCATAAGATTATAGTAGGCGAAGTTTGCTGTGTTTTTTCCAATGAGAGTTGCTTCACATGGTTTAAAAAGTGTCTTATTTTTCTTGACATCAAATACAAAATGTGTCCATATATCTGCTTGTCTCTTTTTCCAAAGTGTTGTCGCGTTTTCATGAGAAACTAATTCATATAAAAATACAACTAATCCATTAGTTACAGTACAGAAACGAGCACTGCGTATTATTCACAAGGCTGGTTATCTAGATCATACTCACAAACTCTTTCTTCAGGCAAAGTTACTTAAATTCCAGGATCTGGTTAATTACAATACAACCATAATCTTATACAAAGCTTTTAATAAACTTCTACCTGCAAATTTACAAACTATATTTGAAATTCGAGAAAGAGGTTATAATGTGAGAGGCTTCGGAAAATTCAAATTACCCAGAATTCGAACAACCCGTAAAGGTTTTTGTGTGTCTGTATGTGGTGTGAAAATCTGGAACAGTCTGAGTTTACAACTGAAACAATGCAAAAATATTCATAGATTTAAATTCCTCTACAAACAGTTGGTCTGGTCACAGTATACTCAATAATGGTGTTAGTGTGCTCTGTAATGTCTTTTCTCTTACCATTGCTGGTATATATTCAAAAAAAAAAAAAAAAAGTGTGCGTGTATGTATGTACATATATGTCCATGTGTGTGTAGATATATATGTACGTATGTATATGTATGATGCTTTGCAACGATGGGCGTAGCTGTGGGAAGCTTATTGTTTTTGTTGATGAGTGAGTATAGGGGTGGGATTTAATAAGTTTTCTTCATCCCACTCCTTTTCAGGTAATTTTTGTTTGTTTTTTTTTTGTTTTGTGCACTTTATGTTCAACATATGTATTTTGTTGTGCCTGAAATGAACAAATAAATGAATGAATGAATGAATGAGTGCTAATTGTATCGGTCCAACATCGATCAAACATCCCTTAGAAACTTACCCCGATTTTCTACACTGGACCACATAGTGTCAAAGCAACAATGTCGTCCAGCTACGTTGTTACGTTGCAGGCTCTAGGTTGACTCCAGTAAGTCACATGTTACTGGGATGGCTTTCTCTAATCCAGGATCTCTCCTGATGGCCACTCTCTGTTACAGCTCAACTTCAAGGGTCAACCATAGATGGTGTGGGGCCCACAGGCACTCGCTCCGCTCCAAGGTTTATTATTAGCTTAGCAAGCTCAGCCACTCACAACAGCTGCCGCCGCCGTGCAGCTACTCCTACCGAGGAGCACACGCGAGCTATTTCACTGTCGGAAACACTTCGGTACGCCGACATGGGACCATACATGCACAGACGTCATCCAGCCACACAGATCAACACAGTTGACTACTCAGTCAAGTGAGTAGGTGCGTGTCTAGCTCGCACCCCAGCAGCAGCAGGATGAGACGCTTCTCTCAGAATGAACAGTGACGTCGTGAGAGCCGGCTCCACAGAGCTCAAGTTTGTCCTTGTGCATCTCCGTCTCGCCACATCATAGTGGTGGCAGGCCAACAAAGGCTTTTATACTGCAGTGAGCTGCGCGACAAAAGCTACACAAACACGCTGATAGCGTTTTGTTGACAGAGAGGGAAAAAAGGAGATTGAGAAAAGCAGAGAAAAGGCTGAGGAAGGAAGAGGAAGGGGACAATTATGAAGAGGAAAAGGCACCATGACAATGCCTGTGCTGTCTGTTTGAGAGAGAGAGAGAGAGAGCACGCTGAATAAAGAGGAGGACAGGGAGATTGGTTGCACCTGAGCTCGGAGACAGACGGGCAGCCTGAGATGAATCCAGCGGGCAGAGAAATGAAGGGAAAGAGAGGCTGTGTGGGCCACGTCGAGATGGATGAATGGAGGGAAGGGGGATGTTGTGTCACCTGGTAGAGAGAGCTGTCTAGCTCCAGCCAGACCTGAGATTTAGGAGCAGTCAGCTGCAGAAAAGAGAAATAAGAGACCGAAGAAGAAACCACTTGTTTGTCTGTTTTTTTCCCCCCTTCGCAAGTGAAAAACAGAGGAGAATTGAGGCGACAACTGCCACTTAACAACATCACCACGCTCCCTTATCTGAACAAACAAGCTGAATGCGAATGTCCCACTTTGTGTGCAACATCTCTGCGTGTTGAAAATCAAATGATTCAGCCATGTGGGTCACACTTAATATGATAAAAAGCTGTGTTGTGGTGTTGCATGCAGTAATGTAGCCCCGTGCACACTGAAGGATTGATTAAGCACTCGGGAAGTCTTCATCTGTCTTCCTCTTTATCACTTCCTTCCTCTTTTCATCTGGTCCCTTTTTTTTTCTGATGTCCTGTCTCTCTTACTGCAGTGTTATAGTCTCAAAAGGCAGATTGTTAGAACCGGCAATGAAGGGATTGTGCTGTGCAACAGAAATAAATGCCCCCCGGGGAATGATTCGTCTTGTTCTCGTCTGCCTGGCGGACTCCGTTGCTCATCCGGGGAGCTACTGAGCATGTGCGAGACAGGACAGCACAATGGAGATTTATCTATCTGCCTCTCCATATGCCAGGTGTCTAATTCACAGGCTTAATTCAAGAGAGGAGAAATAATGTAAACACTTTAAAGCTCAAATTCTGTTTCCCTCTTGCAGCCCTCCACAAAACTCCCCTTAAATATGAATAAAAATCTGCTAAAAACTCACATCCTGATTCGCTGTTTAGGTGTGAAGTGATTCTCTTACCAGTGCTCATGATTGCCAGTGTGATTCTGTGTGTTTGCGCGTGTGTTCATATCCCAGACCACACCACGGGATCAATCCGTCTCTTTGCAGATGTGATCAATGAGGATTCTCTGCCTCTCTCCCCTCCGTCACTATCCGTCTCCCACTTTCTCTGTTCATCTTTCTCCTCTTCCTCTCCTACAGGTCTTATCACTCACAAACACTCATTTCTTTTCCCTGCTATGGTTTGGCAGGCGCAAACAAACAGGCAAAAAAGCAAGTAAACAAATACAGGCATCTTCGGGAGGAGCGGCAACGAGTCCACACTGTTAACAATTGGTACGGACAGATGCAGCATCAGCTGGACTTCTTTAAGCTGCGCTGACACCGGTGTGATCTCAACGAGGAATGAAACGAGGAGCGGGCGGCCTGCGAAACATATCCTCCGGCCTGTACAGGTGCCTCATCCTGCAAAATGGTAAAGAGTGGTTTTTGTGTGTCTGATTGATGATCAGCAGGTTCAAGGTGGGAGTTTGGAGGCGATGTTTTCCCATCCACAGCCCACTATCACGAGTAGTTCCAGCTGTCCTACACCTCTCTCCCTCCCTCCCTTCCCCTGTCTGGGTGACAACAGGCAAGCCAACAGGCATTTCCATCACCAGATTGCCAAACCACTGGACCATCTACGCTACAACACCCAAGGTGACCTTTAACAAAATAGAAAATAGTGTATAGCTGAAGGGTGGGGTGGGGGTAAGAAGCGGCTGTGGAAACACACAAGAGCTTGAATGTTGCAGTGTCAGATTGAATTGTGATAGATTTTTTTTCCTCATGCTGCCCCATGCTTTAGCACTCCAACAGCTGGCTTTTCTTTCTTTTCCTTTAAAGTGTAACCTGCACTATGTGTATTTTTTGCACATGGATATTTTCCTGGTCTGGTTTCCTGTCCATGAATTCTGCAACCACTTAGAGACCACAAATCTAAGTCAGCTAAGTTTCAAAACATGCATTTTGCCCTTTACTAACCTTATAACGTGTTGAGTAGGCAGGCGTCAAATATAACGTGATGTATAGAGGTCTCTGACCCCGTCGCTCGCATCTGTAATAGATCACAGGGCGACATGCAGTCGAGGTATTTCGAGCTAGAAATTCACACAAATGAGACCGCACTCACACCAGTCTAGCTAAGTATATATATAGAAACCACTCCAAGGCACCAGGGTTTATATTTGTAGATTAGAGGAATCATTGTAAACTCTTCTGAAAGTTTATGTGAGTTTCCTCTTTAGATATACTCCCAAAGCTGCTGAGAGCAACTATTTGTAAAGAATAAACAAGAACGAAACAAGCAAAGGGAAAGGCCCTTCTGGCATGAATGACATTATGCTTTGTGAATTCATTTCCTACTGATGTGCGAAGTGACTGACTGACAGGCCACTGTTATGTGTCATAGGCTGTAGATAGAAAATGAATGTAGCCACACATTGTCGTCACACATTGATTTGGCATTTGGCCAGCGCCATTTCAGTTGAAATGGGACGTGACCATGTTTGGAAAAGAAGACTGAGCCAAAGCTAATACTAGCTAGCTAGCTAGCTTGGCTATGAGTGATTCTCTGTGATATTAATTACATGATAGTTTTGAATAGGGAAAACACTTAAAATGTACTTATCAGAGAAAAACAGCAGCTGATTCCTTAAAATGTCCTTCTTTATCTGGTCTGTCATCTATTTTAATCCAAAAGGGGACATAATTCCCAAAATTAGCATCTTTCACCATAGTCAAAGTTGGGGTCTTCTTTTTTTAATGTCTTCTTATTTGCAGCTACTGACAGTATAAAAAATGGATGTAACCATGATGTCGTCAGCCACTGGTCTCTCAAGTTGAAGCCTCAAGTTGAACATTTCGAAATGTGACAGGGAAGTACGGGTCTGTCTGTGAAACTCATTGGCTAACAACTTGTGATTGGCAACTTTCATTTTATTCAGTTTGACCCAAAATAAGTGGCTGAGGCCATAAACTGAGCGGGAAAGCTTTTACAGAGTCACGACAGAAAGAAATCTGGTGCTCCAAAGCCTTCTACTGCGGCTTTACAGTCACGTGATCATGTGACGTTAACTTGTCGGCCATTTTGGATGTAAAAATCATATAGGTTCAAGTGACTAAGACCCCCAGTCACGCAGGCCAAGACACTGGTCCACAACCATCTGGGAATTTGCAATTGATTTCACGTAGCAAGAGGTAGAATCCTCTGACAATATAATTTTTCCCTAGCAACCGCTGGCTCCATCACATCGAATGTGGCGGACAGCCGTTGAGCAATGTGCACACGATGTCACATAGGAACAGAGGTCTTTTTGCAACCACATCTGCTGGGCTTTAGATAGACTGCAGCTTCCAGCCCGGACATTATCTCCATATTTTGTACCATCTATGATTCCAACATGCAGGGTCACCCCCTGTTGGTCATTAGAAGAATATCAGGCTTATTCATTACTTTCACAATGGCTTCACTTTTTCAGAGCTAAGACGGCTTCTTGTATTTAAACTACAGTGTATGCTGTATACTTTAGTGAATACATTTTTAATATTACACGAAACTAAAAAGATGCTGTAAATTAACCGGACATTTTTAATGCAACCGGTGGTGCTGTTCACTTATTATACTGTCAGGTAAAATTAAGTCTGATGAGCATTAAGAATTCTGACAGATGGCAGAGATATTTAGCAGCACTGGAAACACATTTTAGTAGCAAAAGGGCTGTTCAAACCAGTATTTTCAGTGATGCTGCCCCAATTTAATCATTAATATAACTCTCCACCATCGAAATATTTTTTCATAATAAATTATGGCTGTATTTTTGGAAGAATTGTGCAGAAAAAGGCAAATTCCCTCTCAGCTTCTCGAAGTTAAGAACTACTTTTACTGCTAAAATGCTTTTTTTAATTACTCTGTCCAGAAATGTTTGGAGCTTCTCCTAACAATAGGCGATAGGAGCTACTGAGAGGTAAACACAGATACAGTTAAATATCAACATACGTGGCAATACTGACATTTAAAATAAGTGCCTACAAAGCAGTTTAGAGGTTGTAAATTGATTGACCTTTACAAATCTTTACAGACCACTAAAGTATACCTAGAGGGGAAGTTCATTATTAGCCTGTCATCTGAACATGCCCCACCTTTGCTTCACTTACACGCGCTTACTCTTTGTCCATTGGATCTCCAATGCTTACATCAGGTGATTATTCGAAGACAAAAAAAAATACTGCATGGACACTGTTTAGTACCACCAAGCACAAACAAGTGTGAGGGAAACAATGCACAAGGAAGAATAGTGCATTTGTCATGTCACGCCTATGATACAAGTTAAAATGAATAATAGGGGCATTATGCGTTTCTCTGTATGTGCTGTGGTTGCTAGAAGGACATTTATTTCTTTCTCGTTGTGCTCACACCTTCCTCAAAATGTAAATGACCCAGATTCTGCCGGCAGTTTTTCCCCACAGTCCCCAAACTAGCAAGTCGGTAGAAAAAGAGAGTGATGTTGTACTTGTTTGTATGTATGCGTGTTATCAGAGCCCGTGGGTCTCTCTCTGTTCGCCTCCTCCAGAGCTGCAGTCTTTATCGCAGACAGCCTTGCCTCGACAGAGTCACCAGCTCTGACTCGCGTTCCCGCGGCTGTGGCCCCCGAGGCAAGCCGTGAAAAGCTGCAGGGGCCCCACCGAGGGCCCGATTGTTTCCAGCAGCATACTTTCATTCGAGAACCCAAGGCGCTCTCAGAGCTCATTGTGAGTGAGCTAACAGCCTCTCTTCAAAAGGGCCTAAACGCATGTTCATTAATTATCTGGATCCTTGTTAATTGGATTAATTGTTGAATAGAAACCGTGTTATTAAAAATGACGAAAACACAAGGGCAGGGGGAGCAAAAGGGGGGGATTAATATCGTTTCTGTTTACTCTCGGGCTGTCAGAAGACACAAGCATGCATGGGCACACACACACACAGAAACACACACTTAGGTATGCTATTGCTGCGTTTCGCTCAGTTCTTCTAACTCTCTGTTGCTGTTTCACACACGTATAAACTCACGCACACACACACAGGGCGTATGTGACCCATCTCAGAAGAATGAGCGCTAGGCAAGGTGCAAATTACCATGCACACCGTTGGTGATAAGAACTAAACCCATTTTCAAAGCTCAGAATAAATGCCAGGTTCTTTTTGATACAAGAAGACTATGACTTTTTCCATCGCTTATATTCAAAGAATAAGGCAGGAGGGGGAAAAAAGAGAAACATAAAGTCAACACCGTGAACAATTTAGCTATCTCCAAGTCACATGAAAATTGGGTTTCTCGTTCCCTCTGCCTATCTGCTTAGTCTTATCCACTGAAATCACTTATCAGCGTTTGACTTCAAGGGATGTTTTATCATCTGGGGTTTAAGATAGCCCTGTGATAATGCAGACCATTTGGACGACGGGGACTAATATTACATATCCTGTGTAATTGGTGGCGGTGTAAGTGACGAGCCTTTATGCAAAAGTGTTACTATCTGAGTTTCCCTGGTCACTGGTTGAAATTGTGATCAAATGGTTAATTCCAGACACTTCAAATATAGAGTTTTAGATCCTAAAGTCCTTTTGATTTATAATAGGTAGTTCAGAAACAATCTGAAGCAGGATTGTGTCTCTTCTGAGCTCAGTTTGTCTGACCTGAAGCTCAGTAATTATAGCAATAATGTATGTAGCTATATCCATGAATGTGTTGCACCGGTTGTTAAGGCAACCATATCTGTCCTCCAGCTTTGACGGGAAGCCTCCTGTGACATGCTCCTCTCCTAACTGCCCTCATCTAGGACTGAACGGCTGGTTACACGTGTTTTACTAGTTTTTATTTCTTTTGGTTTTGAGCAGGCATTTTAGATGTAGCCCTGACGTCATACTCAACGGCCTAATATTGTATAGGTCCCCCCTTGTTACACCGGAGCAGGCGAAGAAATTTAAAACTTTCCTTTTTGATGAAATGTATACTTAGGCTGGATCAGGTGACGGTGAACCCTCACTTAGTTACACTGCAATAGGCAGAGGCTGCTGGGAACTTCCCATGAAGCAACGAGTGATTCTTTTTCATTCTCTGTGTTTTATTTACCTGTCTGGATTTAATTATTAGGTATTATTAATCCCTGACTCTTGTCCACGGTGTGTCTTTTCTCCTGTCTCATTCCCCTCACGCTCAACAGGTCGCAGCCCCTCCCTGAGCCTGGTTCTACCAGAGGTGTCTTCCTGTTAAAAGGCAGTTTTTCCTTCGCACTGTCGCCAAGTGCTCACTCATGGAGTGTTGTCTAATTGTTGGCGGTTTCTCTGTATTGTTGCTAAGTCTGTACCCTGAAATGTAAAGGGCTTTAAGGCAACTGTTATTGTGATTTGGCACTATTATAAATAAAATTGAAAAACAATTCAGGGCATGGACACCAGTCCTTTGGGGTCCTGACACTGGGAGACAGGCAGATTCTGTTGATCCTATGAGTTTTACATGGGAGCCTCTGTGGATCCTGAATTGGATTTGAATGTGTGTGCACACTATCCTGCTAAGGGAGCCCACCGTTAGCAGATGGAATTGCTATTAAAGAAAGATCCACGTGATTGCCGGGAACCCAACAGAACGTTGCACTACAGCGAGATGATCAATGCTATCTGCTTCACATCTCAGTGGCTTTAATGATTTGGCTGATTGGTATGTTATGTGTGGCATATGTTTTTCGAGCTAATAATACTGCGGGACAATGTTAGTCTAAGCACATCACCACATATAGTTAGTGTTGTTTGATCAGTTTATTGGACATGCTGCACTGATTCTAATACCTTGGACCTGATTGTTTGTATTTCATTGCAACACAGTGGCGACAAAGTAAAGCCAGGAGGTTATGATGCAGCTGTTTAAGCACCCACTGTAGGAACTTTCTTTCTTTTTTTTGTTAAACAAAAACACAAGTGGGTGAGCAACAAGTGAACAAATCGAATGGCTGCCAAGGTCATGGCTCAGACATAGTTGGGTGCCTCTTAACCAACAGCTGTTAAGATTGCACCAGTTGTGGTTTATTTTCACACAAAGTCAGATGTAATTTGAGGTAGCTGGTTGCATGTGTGCATTTCATCGATCAAGTATTTTAATCTTCAAAGGACATGTTGAAAGGTTCTCCCAAGGACAGGACAATGAAAAGTCTCTATTGATTACCAGAGCATTGATCAATCAGTCCCAGACGGATAACAAGATATACAAGTCTTGAGTAACAATAGGCATGTTGTAGGATATGGACTGCAAGTTTGATCTTTATTTCATATTTTAGCATCCCAGAGTGGAGCCCACACATGAAATCCACAATCATCCTGATTCGTAGGTTGGTCTTGGCAAGTGTACTGCCTCTGCTGCGCACAAACCCTGTGCATGAAGCACTCAACCCACATATGACTTTTCAAATCAGCTGACTACTCCATAGATTAGGAGACCCATACACGTCATTACCGAGACCTGGAATCACACCAGGCCTCGTACAGTCTGAATGACAAGCGGGGCTGAAGTTTTGACACAACATGGATGTCCTTGTCCAATATAAAGGATTTCTTTGTTCTTTCTCCTAATGAAAAAGTTAATGCAATCACAGTGATGAGAACAGCTGAGCGACTTAATGGCTGAAAGTGCTCCACATCTAAAGACTCTGGAGACAGTCATTCTGTTGTTCTATGCTTACAACTTATGTCGCTAAGGGGTAAAAATTGAATTATGAAAGCATTTCTTTACTGGAGGTTGTATGGGTCTCCTAATAATGACATATCTTATTTGAAAGATGAAAAAATATGTTATTGATATCCCTTTGTAGGAAATATAATGGTATCCAGGCTTCTGATAGCTTCCCTCCAGGTCTCAGCCACTATAGGCTGTATAGGCACCTGTATTCTTAGTTCCATCAGGATACTACATATCCATGCATACACAAAAATCTGATCGTAAACAATATCTTAGGTGAAATTATTGCTGTGTCTGATGTTTGTTCTTTGGGCTTAAAATGAAGCCATTCCACTACATGAACCTTTGACACACATATGAGTGGTGTGGTATGACAGTTATGAACTCACTTATGGCAGTGTCAGGCTATTAAGGAACAAATACTGAGAGACTAAGATTAAATCTGGAAAATGTTGCTGTTAGTTTGGGGGAAGGAGGAGGTAAATGTGTGCTATTCTGTTGACAACATATTAGAGGCATTATGTGCATTCCTGCGCACTGCGTCTCATTGGCTACAATCCTCGTCCGTCATTCCACTAACGACTCGACTCCGCCCCTGTAGCTCGGATCTGAGGAATGATTGGATACTCTGTAAAGCAAGCTGTCCAATGAGCGTTAAGGAGGACGGACCCTTTCCGGTGGAACAGGCTCTCGCGCCTACAGTGGTGGAATCGAACGTCCCCGAGCGCACACGGCGTAGAGGAGAGTACAGCGCACGAGTCTGTGGAAGGGAGATAACGGTTTCTTTTTTTTGTCCCCCCTCTCCACTAAAACAACAAGAACAAACCAAACCTGATTTTAGGGGGGTCTCACAGAGTCTTCTGATCATCAGGAGGAGGGAAGCGAGGAGCCGCAAGTTTTTTTTTTCTTTTTTCGTTTTTTTTCTCTTTTCCTTAAAAGAGGATTCTGTGCTTCGCGGTGGTTTGTTCTCCGCTCTCGCCGCAAAGATGATGGTCGGAGAGGTCGAAGTGAAGGAGCGACCGAGGCCGAGTCCCGACTATTTAATGCAATTATTGAACGAGAAGAAGCTCATGACCAGTTTGCCAAATCTCTGCGGCATCTTCACACACCTAGAGAGGCTTCTGGATGAAGGTAAGTGGCCTTCTGGAGAGACACCCCCCTCGTTGGAGGGGTGGGGGAGTGGGTTAAAGCATGACCACGGTGCAGTCCGGTGTCGGCACGGCTTCGCTGGGCATCCCTGCCGCAAATCGTTAGCGAAACCCGGGGATACACTAGCAGAGGGCACCCCGATATTCCAGGCGGTGGTAGGCGTAGTAGTACCAACAACTTCCAGTGAGAATTGCCCCACAATACAACCCAAGAAACGCACTAGTATCCTACCGGAGCGAGTTTGTTTCTCCCTGAGCTCCGAGTCCACGGAGTTTTCTGCTACTCTCTTGACTTTGTGACGACGAGATGAAAACTTTCTCTTACTTAAGAAATAAACACCGCATATCACTGTCATGTTGTCAGACGTGTTAACGGGCAAGTTTAAAATATAAATAAAGATCTAAAAATAAAAGCACACTTCATGTTGTACAAATGTTGTTCTCAGTTTAAAAAAAAGAACAATCTCCGGGGCCCTGGTTCCACATGTTCCACACAGCAGTTTAGCCGCTCGGGTTAGCAACATTTTCAGCTAGCCTGTCTGGGTGTCTGCTGAACTCTTCAAGAACCAGGCAGTGGCGTTAACTTGGCCACGTATGTAATAAACAGACAGCAATTGCTGTGCTTAACACAGCTATAAACACACGTTGGGGGGGTGTTTGGGTTTGCTTGTGTTCCTCTCTTTTTGCCTTGCTCCGAGGGTCGTGTTAGTTGTTGCCCAGCGGCCGAGTGCACGGCGGAATGTGTCTGCTTGTTGCCCAAACAATGGCCACTGAGTTGCTGCTGGGAGGGAGGAGGAGGGGGGTACTCGGAAGATTATTTCAGCCGTCTAACTTTTTCATTAAACGCGGCACCGCTGTCTTTCCTCCCTCTTGTCTTGGCTACTACAACACTTGCCTTAAAACCTAGAGGGGGGCTTGTCTGTATTTCCTTCCCCTGCTTCAGCTGCCGTCGTGTTTTCTTTTTTCCCCTCTTTTTTTTAACCAGTCAAGCTTGCCCTACCAAAACTGCGTCGCCCTTTTTTGTCAGCGGCGCCGTCCAGGCTGGATTTGGCAGCCGGCATTTGTTTCCTGCGCTCTGTCACTGATTTTGGCACCCCCTGTGGCTTTGATAACCCAGGATTGTTTGCCGTTTATGTTGATAGTATCATTATCATAAGCTGGTCTAAGCGGAAGGTTGGACCTGTGGTTTATGTAACTGAGCTGGGGACACTAGAGAGCGCCACAGCCCCCCTGGCAGACTGTCCCCATGCATTTTGTGTGTAGCTTTGGATCGGACATCACGATGAATTTAAAAATAAGACTACCCCGTAAGCTACAGCATGAACGGGCTATTTCTTAAGAGGAAAGAGGACCTGAAAGTAGCGCATGCCTATGAGTTTCGGTAACATGTCTGGATGAGTAGGCTCTGTAGTATGTAGTTGCTAAACCGGTCTGCAAAGATTTTCTGGCCGTCTTGATGGGCGATAAACAAGGCACTAGAGGCAAATGTGGAGCTGTTTACTTATCACCACTATGAAACTAAAGCTTGCATAACGCTAAAAGTATGCACATTGAATTTAAGTTTAAGCCTGGGTGATGCTTTGGTGCAGTAAATAGTGAAGTCTTCTCATTTGCCTATAGGACATTTTTATAGTGCTTTTTTATTAGGAGAAAATTGCACTTCTTCCTCTTCATCTTTTTTATTTAGTTTGAGGCTTGCAAAAGTCTCTTATGCATGATGTTCTCAGAAAATCTGCCGCTCTGCAATGCACACGTCTTTTTTTGTTTTTAATGATTTCGGCCTCCAATTTGATCGTCTCCACACTCCATAAATACTTAACAAAACTGATGAAATATCTTGCACTTTTATTGTAGTCATGTGGGACTGCTGGGTGTGTTGGTGTTTTCATTTGAGGGAGAGTTAGGAAGCAGATGTGTTCTCCTATTTTTTTTTTTCTCATCCACACTGTTAACAGCTCAGCCCTGCTGCTTTTGGTAAACTTTTGAGTTAACCCCTCAAAAAGAAAGAACTCAATGCAAATAATGCATTTCTGTCAGATTGACTTTTTATACATGGGGCCAACTAAAATGTATCTGTTTGCATCTCAGGAATACTAAAAAGGCTGAGCTGATAAAGGTTCCCAGTTGTGTTCATTAAACGGACTCTTAACTCAAGGAGGAGTTGGATAAAAATTGCATTTGCTTTCTGCAAGCGACTCGGTGCAATGGTCTGATGCTTCGTTGCAGCGCCCGTTGTTAAAGAGCTTACAAAACCATCCAGTCCTCTGGTGTTTAAGAAATCACTCGTAACTTCCTAGTCTCGCTCCTCTAAGACGGCACATCTGATGTTTTTGAGGGTTTCCACGGCACCAGCCCAAACTTTACCCTGCTGCTAAAAGTTGCATGTGTGTATCAGATGAAGGTAGTGAAGGCCTGTCTGACTGACTGTCTGGTTTCTTCTGTTGTTTTGGTTTCATCTCCCTGTGGAGGGGGCCAAAACTCTGATGTGGTATTTGGAGCAGACCACCTCTCGGTCCCCTCATCCCCTACTATATTGT
This sequence comes from Oreochromis niloticus, assembly GCF_001858045.2. NCBI lineage: Eukaryota > Metazoa > Chordata > Actinopteri > Cichliformes > Cichlidae > Oreochromis > Oreochromis niloticus. Next base: position 15,020,228 of record NC_031983.2, on the reverse strand, counting down.
AAGCAGGCCCCACCACATCTAGTAGAATCAGGCTTGTTTATGTTGCGTTTCATGTGATGTTGGATGTCTGCTCCTCCCGAAGTTCAGAAAAGTAGTGTAGAGTTGTGATTTTAAAAAAAAAAAAAAAAAAAAAAAAAGTTTTTATGGCGGTTGGTAGTTGACATTTGAGTAGGAAAGATAGCATCTCTCTTTCCTTTCTAGTCAGACTGGATAGACTGAGGTACGACTTGTATTTGACCTAACAAGTTATGTTGTTTTCACCACGGAGTATGCTACGTGCCGGCGATATCTCAGCCAATTCTTGCACATTGAAGGTGTCCCATGAAGGCGAGTATACTGTGCCAAACAACAGAAAGTTAATGACTATGCTAATTTGTTGACAAAGCTTTACATTAGTGTTGGACGTTTTCGCGTATTGTTTAAAACAAATTCCCAGAGGATGGGCTTTGCTTTCTGAGTCTGTTTTGTGGGCTTAAATGCCACTGAACGGCTTAAACGCCTTCCTTTGTCAGATTTAAGTGCTGCTAATGAGAGCAAAAATATAACCAGTTGCAGTTGAATATTTTAAACTCTCCCAATTCCTCCCATCTCTCAGTGCACCCTTCCGACAGCTGCTCGTCTCCCCCAACCCACCCCACCCTCCCGCCCAGCATTTTGTGCATGTCTACACAGCTGTTTCCAAGTGCGCAAGAAAGCCGACACCACCCTCCTGTGCGACCACCGCTCCCACCCTGTTTTAGCAAGCCTGCGTGCACGGACGACCCTGTTACTTTCCCAGCATGCATGTTGTCCCTCAAGGTCACTCTGGCCGATTGACATGCCCCCCTTTTTGAAATCCCCTTGCGTTGCAGTTGTTCATCTCCCTGAGGTGACACCTGCTGTGGAGTTTTTTATTTCTCTTTACGATCTGCCTGCCAACAAGCTGCTTCAAATTGCTATATTTTCTCTTGGTAGAAGGAGACAGACCGTATAACATCTAGAAATGCAGTCCTAGTAGTGAAGTGCGGGAAATGTTGAAGGCAAGATTTTTATTAGTTGTTGCCATGAAGTCTGATGAGTGTCTGTGGGTGGGCAAAATAGTCAGATTTCTCAGCAATATGTTTATTCTGAGCTCCTGTTATGATGAAATGAGAATGAGGAAATGTAGTCAGATTACTCCACAGATATAAAAATTGGTCAGTTTTGCAAAGACGTGTAAAGTTTTTGAAAACTAACAGCAGCTGCACAGCAGAGCTGCTCAGCGCTTTAGACAAAGGCATGTTGTAAAATGGGAGCAATGCAATTCACATGTTAGCTTCTGTTTCAATTCCAAAACCGCAGTTTAAAAATGGCTAACATTAGTGGTCTTATTTTAATTTTGTGTAACAAGACCGGGCACCAGCAAAGAGAAATTACACAAGCATTAGCTTGGTGGGAATAACATTGTACTCCCTCTCGCTATTTTGTTATTGTTGCCCAGCTGCTCTTAGTGTTTTTCCTTTATAATTGCAATATGTAAACATTAGCAGTTGCTAGTGGTGCTGTTTTCTTTGTTTGTTTTGTGGAGGCCTTCAGTTTTATTTTAATAAGCTGTTTTTGAGTCACGATTTGTCTTGAGTGGCGAGTAAACTAATACATTGACGTAGTAAATCATCCATTAGCCTCCAAAATAGAAATTGAGCATTTTGGGCCACAATACCCAGCCTTAGCAATGTGCCTATTTTTGTGGATTGTTGCTATAATAGATTAAATGTGCAATTGTGGGGTGAAGCCACGTGGTGCAATGTGCCACTTGTTCCTAGCTACATCATTCCCCTTTGCATACAGTTTTAGTGTCTGCTTGTTTATTTCTGTGTGTCACGTTTTAACAGGACATTCCTGGGAGAGCTGTCAGCATTCTGGAGGACAAACAGTCTGCTGTCCACTGTGGTGCGTTTGTGGGAAATTGGTCTTCAGGGAACAGCTGTTTTAGTGAACAGATTGTGATAAATGGGAGACTGCTGGAAGTCTGAATTCTGTTCTCTACCTGACGTCCCACATTTCTGTCAGTCTTTCATGTATAGTAGTCCCCCCTCTCCTCCCCCCGTATGCCTGTGTCTGCCATTGCTGCACTGCCCTCCCTCTGTAGCTTGACCCTTGGCGTTCCTCGGCACAGGGCTGGACCTGCAGTAACCTCTGACATGCAATCAATTTAGCAGCTAACAAGATTGAGCACAGCTCACAAAGTGAGATAGTGCTCAGAGCTGTAAGGGAACACAGATAAAGACTGACAGGAAAAGAAAATTGGGGGGTGTTAGGCCAAGGCTGTTGTTGCAAGCAGAAACCTGTTAAATCCCCTAGAGCTGAATCCAATAACTATTTTGATCGCTGAATAAGTGATTATGATTATTGGTTATTCTGCATATGACTCACACAATGCCTCTTATATAGCTGTCGGCAGGTAAATTACTCTGAAGGTTTTTTGTCTGCATATGTTATCTAACAATAAAGAACAATGGTAAACTGATCATGACTTTGCCTTTCTTGGCCTTGACTGTCTATAGCAGGGATCTTCCTGGTTGTCCCTGCTCCAGATGCTCAGCTAGTCTAAAAGTATTTAAGAGTTCTTTAAAACTGTTAATTACATTCTTATATAATAAAATTGTGTTTTAAATGTTGCTGAATGGTGTGGCTCTTTGATCCATGTATCGCATTGCATGCACACAATGTTAGATAAGAGCGACAAGCGTTAGCAGCGGCAGCTTTTCTTTATTCCAAACTTGCATCCAGACACCTGTACAGTGGTTATATTTCTCCATTTGCAATACTGCAGTTTTACTGCTGTTGTCATACATCTGGTCATTTTATACGAAGTACAACAGGACCACAATGGTTTCTGTCAGAGAGAGAGAGAGAGCGAGAAAGAAGCGCCAGCGTCCATGGGGCCGCAGCTCCGGCTAGCAACAGGCAGTGCCGTAACATGATAGTTCCACCAGTTCCCTTGTGTCGTATGTTAACAAAACACAAAATAATCTCAACCAAGCTCTATTTCACATACCAGCTAACGAGGGCAGTAATGTTTAACCTTTTAACTTCTTTGTTTTAACTTCTCACATCTAGAAATGACCTAGAAATGCTACAGCGTTTCATTGAACCAGTGTTCCTCCGGTTCTCATGTGCTGAGATCAGCACTAAATTTGGTTCACTTCCAGTACATGTCCCGTGACTTTGAAAACGTGCTCTTGCTGTTATATGTGGGTTTTTCCAGCATATGAATATTGGGGTTTTTTCTTCTTTTTTTAAAAACACTTTCTACCAAGGGAAAAACTCTTTAAACAGCATTTTTACCAGAAATAACAGGGAAATAAAGTAACACAGACTCGTTCCCTTAACTGCATTTGGCCCAATCGTGCTTGCTGTACATGTTTTTCACCCACCCCTTCCACCAAAGTCGGATTTTGTGACAGGAGAAACTCTGTATATAATCCAGTAGAGAATCCTACCTGATGTACGACAAACTGTTGCATATATACGATTGTGCATGCACATTGGGTAGACACACTTGTGGGCCTTACTCTGGCCCTAATGTGGTTCCTTGTACGCGGTCTCTCCTCCCTGGTAATAAATTAGGTGGTGGCACAAGTCTGACAGGGTGACGTGGAGGGTTTGTAGAAGGAAACAGAGTCACAGCGTTTGCTTGACACTCTTTCTTGTGTTGTACCTCTGCCTACCCCCACCGCAGCTTCTGTCCCTGTTCTGACTCTAGCCCTGGAGCCATCTTGCTCCCCTGGCGCTGCTCTCGCCCTGACAAAACCACTCCCACCCTGTGGATGCTGTATGATAAAGTCATCCACTGACAGTTCCAGGGTCTTATCTCAGGCCTCAATCCCATGAGTGCTGGGGACTCCTTATCAGCGATTCCTCTGCCTGGCCTCCTGTCTTCGTGCCCTGCCCCAACTGCCTGGCTGACTATCAGGCTTGTGTCGCCAAGACTAAGTGTCTTTCCTTATGATGCCGCTGGCTGTTAGGCCACACATGTCTGCAGGCAGTTTTATCTCTCTTTATTTTTCCCTAAAAGCAGAGCCATGCATCAGAATGAGCAATAAGAGCGTAAGGTAACCTGGAAAATTGTGGTTCTTGTTAAAGTGGGAGTCATACTTGTTTCTGTGTTTCATTAGATGATGACAAGCAGGATTAAAGCGGAAGATGAACTGAGGGATGTTGTAATCTTACAACAGCTCTCTGACACAGACTTGTTCAGTAAATTGGGTTACTTGTTCCCGTCTCTAAAACTAGAGCTCCACCATTGCGTTTGACCCAAGTTTTGTCAGCTTTTACAATCTACTGTCTTAAATTTTTGTGTCTGATGGAATAATGTATCCAGGAAGTCATGCCTGGTTCAGACAGGAAAGTGCTATAAAGAGGGGGAGTCAGTGGTTTGTTTTCCGTCAGACAGGCACGGGGAGGGAGGGGGAGGTGTTTTCTTGCTGTGGTGACCAGCTCTGTTTTTGTTTTGTTTTTTTCCAGACCCACAGAGGTGAGTCTGTCTCTCAGTTTATTTTATTTTTTTGACTTATTTTAGATTACATAATGAATCACCTCTTATCTGGTTCCTCTGTTGCACATTTATTTGAATATGCAACTTGCGCTATATGTCTCAGTTACAGAAGTATGGGCCCCACCCTGCTACATTCTTCGCATGCCTCAAACAGCTCTCCCACTGGCCTCACTCACAGAAGTCCACCTCATTTTCTCTCTTTTTCCCCTTTCCATCTCTGTTTTTTAAGTCTGAACTGTCCCAACACATACACTGGTTATAATTGACCAGCACCATTTCCTGTTTTCGTCCCCTATTTTTATCATAAAAGGAGATGAGGGGAGGGAAAAAAAAGAGCTGAATGCTCACTCTGTTCCCGTCTCACTCGCCCACCGATCTGCATTCATTTTCTTTCTCCTTTCAGAGGAGGAATGGCAAAGCGAACGTTGGCAGCCAGCTCAGGAATTTCACCGGGAGCACAGTCAGAACACTTAACCTCCAGCCTGGTGTTTGTTTTCCCCACACTTGCTCTCATAGTGTTTTAGCTCGGCTTAATGCGAATGCCACCGTGACACGTAGGAATTACTCCTTTGCTTTAAATGCCGGGAAATGTTCGATGAATAATTTTGTCTTCGACTCTGTGGAATTTTTTTCCCTAACAGCCAGCAACAGGAAACTTGATTCAACTCCTGTGGAAATATCAAAGTGCAGAAACGTTCTTTCTTACTCCCACTGTTTAGCTTTGTAACATTTTTATACCCTCATATAACCCCTTTTTGTCCAAAGTGTCCTCTGGCCCTGTCCTATTCATAACACCCAGCGTTAAATCAGTCTGCCTGTGGTTTTCAGCCTTTGCAGGGGTTTCTAACTAGTCGCAGGCTGATGAATCTGAGATGAATAATTTAACTGTTCCTCAGCAGCCCTTGTTGTTTCTGTGAAGCTTGGCAAGAGCAGGCGGTGCTGCCATAACCTCCTGTAGGGGCCAAAGAAAGTGAAGTGGGAGGAGGCAGTGAGATCACTACTGAGCATTTTGCCACCGTGCTTTCAACACGTTTTCCGTCCTTGCATTTCAAAAGCCATACTCTACTATACACAGTACTGTGTGTTGCTTGTTGGTTGTGTCATTGTGCAACGTGCTGTAAAAATTTCACTGTAAATTGCACAATTTTGCGAAATGATGCCTTTAGCCTGTATACTGCGCAATTTGCTTCAAAGCCAACTTTTAATCTGGCATCTGCACTGCTGCCTTAAAGCTGCAGTTTTTATATATTGTTGGGCTATCGCCAGAGTTATTATGGTTTTTGTATTTTTCACCTGTTTCTTATATTTTAATTTCAAACGTGTCATAGTCCTTAAGACATTTGTAAACAAGCTTTCTGGCGTCCAGTTTCACAAGGCGGAGATTGAGACGTCGTTTGATGTGTCCTTCACAGACTTTTTCTGGTTTGGGAGCTCTAATTACACAATGATGCAGAATTTTGCGAGTCGTGTTTTGTTTGTATTTTTACCCAGGGCAGTCGGCTTTTCATCTTGAATGCAGTCGATCTCTTGTAAAGACGCTCGCTGCATTGTTCTTTAGATGCTGTTGTCCCTTTAGATTTCTCCGGTCCTGCTTTGAACAGAATTGACAGTTCTGAGAAAAAAAACAAACCGGTGCCAGAAATAATGTCAGCATTGTTCCAAACAATTGTAAATATAATAAATATTTTCAGGATGTTGTTTGAAGTCACAAACCCCCACAAAAAAGTTGAGTTCATCTTGTAGAAATCTCCTCAATGTTAAGGATTTCACATGCATGCAGACTTCTCTTAAATGCTTATATACTGGGTAAAGGCTTTGATATTATGTTATATGAGTACTAAATTACTTTCGTTTTTAAACAGGAGATGCCTTTGACATATTTACCTTTTACCAGTTATAAAGATAGTTTTAAAGACTGTGAAACTGGTTTTGTCACACATGCGGTGTGTGAAGTGTAAAATAGAAACATGTCAGCAGAGCGAAGGAGGATGTCCTCATTCAAATCATGCAGCAAGGTTTTTTTTTTTAATGTATTTATTTTAGGCATAGATGACATAGGCATATGAACTCTCTTAGTTTACAAGCTAAAGTGCTGGTAAAGGAGCATCATTTATTTAGCAGGCATTCAAGTTTAAAGTGTTTCTATTACTAAAGCCAGGCAACATTTGTCCCTCTTATCTAATAAAACAGCACGTTACCAGTAGCAGACCTGTAACATGTGGTGGCGAAAAGATTTTTATGTGGCATGAGATGGTCTTAATTTTTAGACAGGTTAGAGATTTGGGATCAGGCGCATAAACAGATGTTGTTTATTGTATTTAAATGCACATTTTACAACTTCCTACGAGGATAAATAAAAGCTAAAAATTGCTTTAATGCCCCTGAGTGACAGTCTTACACTTTTACTGTCATCAGTGTTACAGTGGTTTAAAAGTGTTACTTCAGCTTCTGTTCTTTCTGCTAATTATCTCTGAGTTTTTCTATTTATTCATCCACAAACGGCTCATGTCTTTGTCAGCCATGTTTCTTGTGAGACTTGCGTGTTGACTTTTGTTAGCTTGAACCAATCAAAATGTGGTCTGTTGTCTCAATATGTGGGTCGGGGAGACGAGCTGTGCAGCCATACATTAAGTGGGACACCTGGTCACACTAATTGCAGGTAGCAATCCCTGTACTGTCCTTGTTGTTGTTGTTGTTGTTGCTGTTCTCATTCGTGTTTGTAGTGATGGAGTTCTGTTGTCTTGGATAGAGGTGCACACATTTCTTTTACAAACAGCAGTCTTTTTTTTTTTTTTTTTTTTTTTTTTTTTGGTCCTCTGTAGATTTTTATGTCATTGTTCCTTCAACCTGTACAGCAGTGGTTCAGTTGATTGAACAGGGTTTACTCTGACTCAGTGACACAGTCACACATAGTAACTGTCTGGCCCAACTCCAATTACATGTGTTGCACAGTTGTATTTTACAGTGGCTGTCTGCCCTGCAGTCTTCTGCTGTAATACAAAACACGGTTTGCTTAGCATAATTTATGCCCATGTGCAGCACATGCAGCCCACGGTGACAGGAGCAGCTAGTGAACTAAGTTCTGTGACAGAAAGTGAACCAGTTTTGAGCCTGTTGTGTTTTTTTTAGTGTTTGTTGCTGCTTGTCTGTTTGTAGCGAGGCTTAAGTCTGCCTATCCTTATCAGTGCATGGGTTGGGAGGAGATTACACAGCAGAAACAATAGGTGTTTTCATATGATTAGGCTTTAATTGGCGAAACAAAGAGTCCCTGTCACACTTTGTGCAACATGGGAAAGACTGGCATGAAAAACATGGATAACAGGCAGGAAAGAATGTGTCGTCTATACGAAAGGGTTAGGGCATGAGCTTGTCCCCACTCAGTTGATTTATTGTGTTGGCTGAAAGCAAAAAAGGCGAGTTAGGCTGCCGAGAGCAATGGGAGGATGGTGAGTGTGATAAAGAACAGTGGGGGGAGACAGAGGATTCCTATGTGCTGTGAATGAGGTCATCTGGTTGGTTATGAAGAAGGTCACCGACCCCTCCCTCAGCTCCACACGCCACCCCTCTGTCTCCCCGTTCCTCCTCTCAGCAAATGATGCACAATGGCTTTTTGTGCTTTAATGGGCCAGACTCACACCCTGGGTCATTCCTACCGGTTCACATAGCAGCATGCACGCAAGTGCTATCTGTCAAAAAAGCCCAGAGGATTGCAGTTCATTTTTACACTCTGTATTTACCACTTGGTTAATAATCTGACCTGGATGTACCACTTTTTCAAGCTGCTGCATATTGCTGGTGGTATCCCTGACACAATCTCATACATTATATAGGTGAGCAGAAAAAAAGACCACCGTGGCAGATCAAAGAGTTTATAGTCTATTAATGTCAATTTGTATGTGTAAGGCAATTGATATTATGTAACCAATTCTACTGAACTATGAGTTCTGTAATTTGTAACACAAACTATTTGTACCACCAAAAACTGCACATTTGCTAAATTTTACCACCTACATAATGCTAGCTAGCCAAGTGGCAGTCTGAGACTCTGTTGCTACATTCAGAAGCGATAAAGACAGATGGAAGATGAAAAATATAACAGAAAGGAGCCGGGTCAGCTCTTTGTAAGGTTTTCAGTCTCAAAATGAGACTCGTCATGTCTCATTCCTGGACAGGCTCCTTCTGTGCTTAAAGTTCACTGCAGGCGGGGCACAGACAGCTCCAGGTGAGGTCAGCATAACGAACATGTTACTCAAGGTTAACAAACGCGCTTCCTGCATTGAAAAACAAACTTGGTACCCACCCTTCCACCAAAGGAAAATCACCAGAACTGGGATTTAAAAAAAATTAGACGGCTGTTTTGATTTAAGTGTAGTTTAATTTGGATAAGATTAAAATCCATTTTTTAAATTTTATCAAATGACCAGAAGTAACAGGAAACAATACAGCCTTCTGCTAAGTAAGTTAACACACGCTTGTTCCCTTAACTATAAGCGGACCGATCGTGCTTATGAGCGTAACCCCCACAGGCTCATTTTGCCAGGAGAAACCCAGCTAGAGGCTAACAGGTGCTTTTTCCTGGCGACAGGATCATTTGTGCTGCAAAGTTTGGAAGAATAAGTCCAAACAGAGTTTGTTTGAAAGTCGCTCTCGGCTGTGGACACATTAATGCTAACGAGCCAGATGCTGACTTTGTTTAAAAACAGTGGCAAACAAAAAGTGCCATTACATCTAACAGAAACCATAACAGGTACTCTGTTAAGGCCTGACTCTAGTATTTATTTTGTGTTCAAATCTTAGAGGTTAGAAGAGCAGATTTATTAGTTTGGCTACATGCTTTTATTTTTATCTCTGTTTAATTAATGTTTTATATTCCATACATGCCTGTCAGAAGAATGAGCCTATTAATTAAATAGTATCAATAAATAATAAAATGTGACATACACTAAAACTGCCACAATAAAAACAAAAAATATAATTTGGTCACTGTTTAATGATTAATGTGGTTTATGAAGGAGCTTCAAATTTATAAGCACTTTCTCTGTCAAAGTGGTGGTTGAAAAAGGCTTTTAAGTCTTTTTTTCCTATATTTGTGGCACTTGTGGTTGCTGGACAAGAAAAACGTGTTGTTTAAATAAAAATAAACAACACTGTTTGACAGTATGCTGAAGTACTGCCCGCCCCTTTGCGTCAGTACATCCTGGGTACGGATACAGCTGCTTCTCTCCGGCTGGTGTGTATAGATTTTATTACAGAACGTGCCAGCATAAGCTCGCTGACATGGAAAATGGTGATTTAAGAGATTTGTTTTGTTATGTTCTGTTTGTGATTGCCAGCATTGTGTTGGTAAATTAAATATATATATAATTTTTTTCTTTTTAGTTGCCTTCCTTCCAAGGGAAGAAAAGATTTATTGCAGCTGGGGATGGAAGGTGTGTAGCCCCAGCAGGAGAGACAGGTGTGGGCATGAGCAGGGTGCCAAGGTGCCAGCTGCTGTTGACACCTTAAGGTGAAGAATAGTCTGCTAGGAGATGGACTTGTCTCTCTCTCTGTCCCCTTTAATCCCCTCTCTTCAGCCTCTCTTCAGCTCCCCGCTCTCCTCTGCTCTGCTTTCCTGGAGAGTATTTGTCTGACACTACTTTAGGCTGTTTGTGATGGGAGTTCTTCCTGCAACCTTATTTTTATTGAGCGTCTGACACTCTGAATGAACCAGACCTTGGTTCTGTCTCCTTCTCCCTCATCACCATGTAAAATCTTGCTCCGTCTGCATCTCTAAAATGCACATACACATTTTTTTTTTCCCACCTCCTATTTCTTCCTTTCTGCCTTAAACATGTACATGCATCCGTCTCATGTATTTGTGTTACACTGCCTTCCATTTTGATAACGTAGTGCTCGGCAAAAGCAACGTTTTCATTGTTGGGGAAAAATCGGTATCTGTTCTCCCCAGGGAGTGACTCATTTTTCCTAGTTTTGTCTTTTCACCTATTTATTTTAGCAGGCTGACTCTACAGCTTCCCATCATTGTATTTTTCCCCTCTGCCTTTTGTTCTCCCCTCTCATCTCCTGTTTCTCCAGATTTTTTTATTTTCTTCTCCCACTCTCTGCTTCCATTTGTTTTCACTTCTCCAGCCTCCCTCTGTACTCGCATGTGTGGCAAAAATCCAGCCTTGGGGCTACATTGCCTCTTTCATGTGAGGACCAGTGGTGACATTAAAGGCCTGTAACGTTGTCTGTCGGTTTGCATCAGCCCAGCTCTAACTGTCTGCGCCCAGGACCCAAGCGTGCACTCAGCTTTCCACTCACTCACTGCCAAGCTCAATCGTCGTTTGGTAGGAAACAACATGCCTGCGCCCGCTGGCTGTAATTGTGCACATGTACATTGCACTTGCAGATCTGTTAAACCCACCCCGCCCCACACCCAAGCACTTTGAGGCAGATCAATGTTTAAAGGCTTAAACATTGTGGAAGCTTGGTTAATGACAGTTGAGTCAGCGACAGCGCTTCCCACTTTTTTTTTTTCTTCTTCATATTCTTCTCCTCCCTTTTTGACACTCTGACCTAGTTGTTGTAGCTCTTCATAATCTTAAAATCCTTCTGTTTAAATACTCTGAAAGGTACATGACTTGGCAGACAAAACAGATCAAATGGCTGATCTGTGGGGCAGCCAGACCAAACAGATGCATAGCTAAAGTGCAGTTTTTATTGTGATCTACAGATAGAGGAGAGGGTAGGTGAGGGGGAGCCCTTTACTTTTTTTGAAATTTATTTTTTGTTGTTGTGTGTCCTTCAAGATAAGCAATCTGGAAGTACATCACATAGCAGGAGAGTTTTTAAGTGTGTCTGCATTGTGCCAGGCCTATAAAGAACAGTCCAAGTTATGACTATCTAACACTTACACAATGCGTCCTTGGATACTTAGTCCAGAATAATTCCTGTTCTGGCAGAGGACCATGCATATCTATACAGATATTTAACACATTTGTTTTTGTATGCCTAATTTGTTTTGAATACGAGTAGGCGTTTAAAGTGGTACGATTTAAATACTGGAGGAAAAAATGGCCCATCAGACTGCAAAGCTGATGAAGAGCCGGCACAAAGACACAATAGCAGCTGGGATGTCTGTGTGTTGTCACACCCAGGGACAGCGACTGAGTGGCTGTTGGACTGGAACTTAAGATGGTAGCTACAAGCCCCAGCAGGCCCAGCGCCTGGGGATAAAAGAAGCTGACATACAGACACACACATGCATATAATCTGTGATGTAACCTGTTTGTCTTCCTGTATTTATAGCTCATATCCTTCTCAGGCTTTTTCTGCACACAGACTATAGACACGCACCTTACTTAAATTCAGTGTTAGATTGAAATGCTTCATTACTGCTTGTATTGGTATAATGACAGGTGAATATAGCTGTTATAGCAGGGTGACTGCTAATGTGCATTGGCACAAATTTGAGTTTCCTATTAGTAAAAAATGTGGAGCGCAGGAAAGAGCAGGACAAAGCGCCAGCCTTACAGATCATTTGTTAACTTATGAATTGACTAAATGTTTCAGTGGTTTCTTGTAGTTGTGGTACACAATACATGCTTAGTCTCCCTGTCTTGTATACTGTCTGACACTCTTTAGAGAGGAGGTGAGGGAAGTTAATTGTCATTTTTAAAGCTTAACATTCTCATTTGGTGGAACTGTTTTGGATTAAAAGGCATTTAAAATATGTGCTCAAACGTCTGTATCGCTTATATGAAAGAGCAGACTGCATTTGTTATGGTTGCACTTACCTATTAAACCAGTAACCGGTTATGACAAGATCCATAAAGCCAGGAGTTATTGCACTGCTTTTTAATTTAATTGCATCATATTTTATTTTGTATTTTCCTCTGAATATTTATTGTAAATATTTTATGTCGGCTTCGTCTTTTGAGCCAGATCAAAAGATAAAGCTGACTTGCTTACCTTGCTTTAAGAAAGTGTTGAGCTTGAGTTTGCTCTGTGGACACCTGAAGAGATTATGGATGGATCGAGGTCAAACCTGAAACTGAGCATATAACCTTAGCGAATGCCAGTCCTGAATTTATTTTCTGTCTTTTTGTTTTCCTCCCTTATTCCCCCCCCATATTGTTCCATGGAAATGGATATGAATAAAAAATACTTAGTCTTCCATCTCTTATTCAAAATTATTAGCCAAATCTGTCTATTTCTGTACTTATTTCAATAAGGATCCTATAACACTGGATATTTGGAGACATCTGGTTTCTGAAATCATGACCAAGTTCCTCAGAAATTCACCAGCCAACCCTCTCACCCCGCAGAGGGAAGCACACATCTACATGCATTGAGAAGGGTCATCATCGTCGATAATGGCAACCATTTTGGCGACTCTGTAATATAAGCTCGGTGCATGCCACTTTTGCCGCGGGATGCAGTTTGCTACAAATAAACTCATTCCCACATAAAAGTGCAGATAATAATTAAATATTTTTTGAATAACCAGGTTGTGATTTTAGGAAACTGACTTTATTTTTATTTTTAATGAAAGAAAACTGTTCCTACACCAAGTTCCTATATGAAACTGCTTACTAGGCGATTTTAGTATTTTTGAGCTATGATTTCTTAAAATAGAGACTTCTGCTCAGTTTTTTTCGTCTATATTCTTCTGGTATTTTGAGATAAAAATCACTACAGGCAAATGGAAAATGTGCCAATTTGATTTAGAAGTGAAATTCCCCTTTTTAAATAAACATTTTTGTTTCTGTTTGACGTTCTCAATGCTGCACTTCTCGCAGGCTTCTGCTCCCATCTGTTCTTTGCCAAAAATCAGAAGTCTCAGTTGATGTTAGGCTTTGCCCAAGGTTTACAGTTAAAATGTGCATCTGTCTGAGTCTCTCTCTGTGCCGTCACTTGGCAGCGTTTACGTGATGGAATGATCTTTGAATATGCCCATCTTCCACTGCACAACCTTCATATAAACCAGTTTTTTGTGGGCTTCCTGTGGGTTCTGATCGGTTTGTAGGAAAGAGTTGAAGCATGGGTAAATTGTATAGTCAGGGGACAAACATCTGAGGAAGAGATCGGTTCACAAAGACGACGTAGGGGGTATTACAAATTATCCAAATAATCCTCCCTTCCATCCTCGCCATTGGTTGTGTGCACTGTGGTCTCCTTAGTTACAGGGGTGGGGACAGGAAGCACAGCGCGCGTTATCTCCTCCAGTCACATTGACAGTCGGAGCCTTTCCTTCCCCTCACTTCCTTTTCTGACAGCTGGACCTTTCCTTGAATTGTTGCGTGACAAAAGGGGGCAGCTGTGTGCACACACAGCAAAAATATATTATGAAATGAACGGCGGCTCACCATCTAAGTGGTTGTGTATTTTTAAGCTCAAAGTTATTCTGCCAGACACTGGTTGCGTCTTTGAGGCCGAGCGTTGTATCTGCCACTGACAGGAAATGACACTTTTCTTGAACTCCCTCCCGCCCCTTCCAGGTTATGGAAAGAGGAAAAGGATACCTCCTTTTTTTCACCGTCCAGAAGGCGAGCGTCAACACAAAATGGGCCAAGTCACACACACACACACACACACACACATGCGCGCACACACACACACCACATCAGCAAGCTTCCTGACTCTTCATCCTGTTATTCTTCCCATTCCTTATCTCGTACTCTCACATCTTGTGGAGCTCAAAGAATGCATCCTGTGCTTCACTTTACATAGCATCCTCCGCATTGTTGTGAGGTGTGTGTATTTGTGTGTGTGTGTGTGTGTGTGTGTGTGTGTGTGTGTGTGTGTGTGTGTGTGTGTGTGTGTGTGTGTGTGTCTCAAATGTGAGTCCTGATTTGTAAGCATAATGCCTGGGGTGTTGGCGGATGAAATGCCCGTTTGTAGGTGCTTGCGTCAACATTGACTGAAACATTAAAAGTTGAGTTAAATGGGCAGCAAGCAAAGTAAGAGAAGGGTTCTTGTGTGTCACCGCACAGCACGGTCAATCTTTTGTCTGCCAGGTGGAGAAATGAGTTCCCACAGGATGCAGAAGAACAATCTAGTTTTTCTGTGTGCTTGGGTTATTACTAATTAACCCACAAGTTTTAACAGTTCCCGTCATAACTAAGCATAGCTTGTAGTATGCGTGGAGCCACACAGATGGAGGTTCTATGTAAGGGAAGCAGATGCGCTTTCTCCTTGTGCCGCTGCTTTTTTGGAGACAAAGTATTTCCTCTCAAATTTGTGAAACCATTTTCAGCTCATGAGGCTTCTCTCTTAAAGCCAGCCTGTTAAATGACTATTGCTTTGGCTTCCAATTTAACGCTACATATCGTTCCCTCTTTAGATGGCAAAAGCAGCAGTAAAATAGCCTTTGCCTGGTATTTTAGAAGCAGTCTGAGTCTGCATTTGTGTGCATTAGGTTGTCTTTTTTTTTCCAGCTGAGCTAGCACGTTGGGCTACTTTAAAAGGTGAGCTGAGGAGAGTATTAGCACCAAACTTATTTTTTTTCCAAAACTGCTGAATAATTAGCAATGAGAAAGAGGTTTAAGCTTCCTGTTAAGTACCGCACTCCTGTACCGGTGCTTCCTGTAAGGGAATTGTATCTGTGTGTGTGTGAAGGAAAGTAAACAGTTTCCACAGCTTTCCACCTTGCTCACTCCCCTTGGGGTGCCTCCCTGAAGTGTAAATGTGTGAGTGCAATTGCACTTATAAGTTTCGACCGATCAGAAGTCCCCCCACGCAGAGAGTAATGAACTTTGGCCCCTCGCGGGCAGCTATTAAGAGTAAACCATTATGGTTCGGTATTGAGCTGCCCTCCCCTGCCTCACTCTGTATGGTAGACCCCACTGAGTGCACAAAACTGGCACTCCTCTGGCTCATTGAGCTGCCAGCTTGCCCCCCACCAACAGACAGCCCCATAAAGCAGTTCCACATCATCAAATGTGATGATCCCCTTTTCTAATTTTAGACTGAAGTCCTAATAGCTCTGCAGATACTGTCTGAAACAGTAATTTCAGCCTTTAGCTGAGGGAAGTGAGGAGGATAGGTTTTTGCAGTGTGTCATCTGGGAAACATGTAAATAATTCACCTTGTTATTTTGGCCACATATGATTGATTGGATATCAGACATCTTTTCTTTTTTTCAAATTTATTATTAAATAATAATTTTATTTCATTATTAGGCTATGGTATGCGATCATTTCTGTTTGCGTGTTTCCCAAAAAAACTACCACATATGGTGCCTGTTTGGGCTATTTTGTTTAGAATTGGGCTGGGTTTTAAATGTGCTCTCTATTTATTTGATTTACAGTGAATCATTACTGTAGGTTAATCAAACCTTTAAATTATCCCAGTTGTTATATTTGTCCTATGACTTTGTTTGCATTTAACACAACTGAAAATGTCATCTTGGTGTGGATGAAAGGCGGTCCTGATGTGAGGACAGGAGTTTTGGAGACATATTCCTCTTTTTACCAAAGACTGGTACTTTGTTTTAAAATGTAGTGCCATATGTAAACAAATATGGCAGGTTTTAAAAAGAAAATGTTGTCGAATGGCAAAAGATAGCAAAAAAAATTTCTGCTTGTCTTTTATTTTTTTTAATTTTTTTCTTCCAGACCATCCCAAAGGCATGTTGCATTAACCTTGAATGTTTTTGCAGCTTAATAGCTTTAGTAATCACCTTTTAGTAATAATCCTGTTCTTTTTTTTATTTGAGATATGTACTAAAACAAAAGGTGCCAGCTGTGAGATCACAAAAGGATATTTGTCTTAAGTTTTTCAGGGGTATCTGCACCTGTTCAGCTTTCACTGCTGATGGGAGTTATCAAGTGACAGCAGTCACTCTAATCGAATGGCTTCTTTTGTTTTACAAGGGCTGTTTGCTGCTGCGGGAAGGTAAAGACATTTTGTTGATTTGTTAGACAACCCCGAGTCTTTCAAAGTTCACACACAGGACTATGTGCACGGTGCTAATGTGGTGCTTTTTATGACTGTTCACAGCACTTTGCAAGAAAAGAAAATGTCACTGAAATTAAAGTGATGATGCTTTTTAAAAATGAGATGGATAATTTTTTTTATTCATCTTCGAAATGCTGTAAACAGGAAAAAAAAAAAAAATCTAAATCTGATCATTATTGGGTCTGCCCAGTGTTTGTTTGTTTTTAAAATAACAGCAAGCATCCTAGGTATACTTGTGCAGTTTTAAACCCCTTGAAGAGCTTTTTTTTTTACTGTTCTCTGGATTTTAGGCTCTCTTTATTTTCTCTCTTTATTATACCATCTGTTGTAGAGCTTGTTGTTTATGTATGTGAAGATTTTTTTTTAAAAACATTACAGTCATTATCAATCTGTAGAAGGAATTTGTGGCCAGTCAAATGCAGATCTGCAGGCTGTTCCTGCTTCTCTATCGCCTCACCCTTGGCCCCACCTTTCCTTTGGATCCTCTCTCCTCTTCTTCACTGTCTGTTTACTCGGTTTAATCACCAAACTAATGTGCAATGACACATATTTTTTACAGCACACCGTCACTGTTGGTGTCAGCAGCCGCAGAAAGCCATACTCAGCCTGGCACTTCTTCCCCCTTCCTGCATGCAGTCACTCTGATAGCCTCTGAAAACCTAGCATTTGCTACAGGTTATGATTAATGGCTTTACTGATTGCTGTTCTTTGCCACGAAGACACCTACACACTCCACTTTGAGCATATATATTTTCTTAGGTGACTAGAGAAGGCGGTAAACCGTGACTCCCGACGTCACAGTTTTCTGACGTATTTGTGTGCAGTTCAGTTTGACTTGATGACTTCTGAGTGTAGTTTCGCAACCAACTTGGTTTTCTGCGCACAAAAATCTTTTGCTTTCTGTTTCAAGCATGCACACATTTGTTGTAATAGTCCTAATGCTCAGCTATTAAAAGTAGATGACGTTATATTAACAGGCTCACCTTCTTTTTTTACAAACTACAACTTTGCAGCTCAGTTTTTCCCCTGCTCTCAGTCATCATGATAAAATAAATTCACCAGTCACGAGTCGTGAGACTGGAGAACAGCGTAATGTAGAGCAGCTGTGTGTTTCTCTAATCTCTGTTTTTAATCTGTCTTTTTGTCACCAGACTAAATATAAAGCAGTGGCTATTAAGGCAAGCTAGAGGAGAGATGTAGCACCATTTCCTTCTTGTTTCCTGCTGTATTTGTTCAGCAGATTTTCTCCGAGGCAGTTTCCCTCCTCCTTCCGTGTGTAGTGTTATTTCTGTGGGTTCACTGTCTCAGGGGAGCCTTGCCTACAAACACACACAGGCTCATTAGCTCGTGTGTGTGTGTGGGTGTTTTAATGTTTGGCTGGATGTTTGTTTTTATATGTATCATATGTGCTTATGTGTGCATTTGTGCGCATGATATCAGAGCATTGGCGAGCCCATAGCTTAAATGTTGTGTGAGTTATTATCTACGTGTGTGTGTGTTTTCAGGCAGCTTCTGCTCATTATTGATGATCAGAGAGCAGAACGTGCTGCTTTCAGGGAGCGAGTTGGCTGGGATATAGATGTGCGTGTACAATCGCACAGCATTTATATGTTTGCTGCTGTTTCCCAGCTATAGTTTATGTCGCAGACAGAGATTGTTACCGTTGCTGTGCGTAAGCGTTTTTTTTTTCGTTGTTCGTCCATCCCTAATTTACCTGAAAGTGTAGCTCCACTCTCTCGTGGCTTGCAGTTTAACCAAGTGATGGGTAAAAGTGTGTGCGTGTGAATGTGTTTTCTGTGTTTCTTTTCTCTCTCTTTTTTTTTTTTTTTTAAACCAGGCACAGGCAGGAGAGAATCCAGAAACCTTGTTATGCCAGTCGTTTATTTAGTGGCCTATCTACTTAAAGACCTGACGCTGGAGCTTTCTACCCAGCCTGCCTCAGGAAAATCCCTGACACACAACATAAATCTCTCCCTCTGGCTGCAAACCGCACCGTCATTTCTGTCTAGAGCCTTTTAGTCCCCCCTCAGCCTGTGGGGGTCAGCGCTTATATCCACATGTCAGGGTTAAGCAACTGTGTAGATAAGTTGCTGTAAAGCAAAATTGAGATATACTGTAATTTTTTTAGTGCTACTTAGAATTTGACAGTTGAAATGCATTAGCATTCACAGAGACCTCTTGGCACAAATTTTAAATTTAATGAGTACTCTTCCGAGCCTTTCTCAGTACTCTCGTACAATAAAAAGTTGTTAGTCGCTGCAGTTGCATATCATTTCTCCTGTCCTTGTAGAATGTTGAGCAGCCCCATATTATTGGAGCAACCTGTACGTAAGGGATGGGTGACAAAATCCTTTGGCCTCATTCTGTCCCGAAATGTTCTGTGCCAAAGTTTATATTGTGCTTCAGCTGTCTGGGTTGCTCAGACTAAGTGTGTATCTTCCAGCAATAAAATTGTATTGTGCAAAATTGCCTCTCTGTATTGCTGTTGCTGCAGGTCAGCAAAGAGACAAACTGTGAATTTTGTGCTTAAAAGACAAATCTTTGTGCGGTCTGCCGGGGACAAATAACAGTGTGCTTTGCTCAATATAGCCACATAACCATTGCAAGAAACACGGCTACGCTGCTAATAGACACACTCGGGTGAAGCTTTCGCAAATGATTGGTGTGTTTGATGTAGCCATTTCCAAAGGCACAATACTGGCTTAATTGGCTTGAATAATGTTGATCCACAGTTATCTAAATCCTCTTTGTACAGTGTTGCTGCTGTTTACTTGGAAACCATAAAGTCACATGACTTGTGATTACCTTATTCACGGGGACTATCAATGCGCAACAAATGACATATCAGACATAACATTCGGCACTGATTAATAAAGATTAATACTGATTAATAATGATTAAATTACATTTGTTCCCCAGTGTAAAGAATTGGATATTTTAAAACGTACCCCTATTTTCGTTACTATGTTTATAAGACAGCACACTCATTAACAGCGCAGGAATAGATTGTGCATGAACATCAAAGGGTTTAGCAGTGTAGGCCTACTGGTAAATCAAAGATATGCAAGTGAAAATAAGACAGAAGCATAGGGAAACTTTTTTTTCTCCCCTCCACAAACAGGGAGGGGGAGCGAGAGACAGCTGTGAGTTGACGATAAGACCCAGAAATGCATACGTTTTCATGGCTCAGTCACCCCCACCAGTGCGCGCTATACTTCTGCTCTCTGCTTTAAAAGAAACCCCCGTCTTTCATATGCTTGGCCTGCCAAACCCCTAAACTGTTGAAGTGGAGTGTCGTCTTGGATAAAGTCGTCTGTGCCGTGAATAAAGGGCAGGAATGCATTAAATGCCCAAATCCTTTCGCTTGCAACGGGTACCCAGGCTTTGTGATTGCTGAAGTGCACAGCTTTTAAGTGAAAAGGCTTGTTCCTCGCCCGAGTCTTGTTTCACTCGGCACCGCCACATTTAGGTGTATCTTTGATTGCTGTAGTTTTTTGGATGCGGCCACATTCGGTCTATATATACCTGAAATCCCAGTCACTCCCCCCTCCTCTGTTTAAAACATGAATTGAGCATTCATGCACGTGCAAGCATGAAGAGGATTATTATTTTTTGAACACTACAGGTTTTTGATCTTAAATCATCCTAAACTGGAAGGACTCGCTCGGTCTCTCTGCAGGGTTGAACATTTGATCATTTTGGCTTGAAGATTAATTGGTGTTGGACTCAATCTGCTTCAGGTGCCAGATAATATCAGGCTAATGCCAGGCATCACAAGGCATCTAAAGCAGCTTTCCTTAGGCAAAGCTGATCACACTGATTGCTCAACCATTATATTGCTTTTGCTTTCACTCCCGCTCTTGACAGTCTCTCACACATGCAGAGTACTTACTGGGACAGATGTGCTCTGCATGGTCAGAGGACGGTTTGCTGTGAGCTACAGGGTGAGGACAAAGCATTTATGGAACGTGTCTATTTTTGGGCTCTTAATGGACTTGCTCCCATTCTCTTATGGAGCAGGTCTAGTTGAGTGATGTTCACCTGTCTTAAACCTGATTACAGGATCTCCTGCTGGACCTCTCCATTGTTTTTAATTTTACTCTCGCTCTTCTATTTCCTCTCTCTTTGCTCCAATTTTGATCTCCCTTCCTCTCTGTTTCACTCCCTGTGTTTTTCCTCATGCTGTGGTTGAATTCATTACCTTAGATTCCAAACTTGTCCTACCTCACTTGGCTATTCTCTTTAGTCGTGTGCTTTTTCTCATCACAAGCTCTAATGAATTGTTTGCCCTAGTTCAGCATGGGCTGCCCCTGTGTGATCATGTTTTTAAACATCTGGCTGGCTAAATACAAGAAAAGCTTCTCTGTCCCATGGCTATGAGATTGCAGTGGCCAATTGTGATTGGCTGACGGTGTCACACACACTTAAATAACTCGATACACATAATGGATTTGCTCTCGATCTTTTGCTTCACTGTACACATAATTCCCAAGTCTATGCCCTTTTTTTTTTTTTTTTTTTTTTTGGGCTGTGCCCTGACAGGGATAATGGCTTCTGTTTGGGAGTGCTAGTCTGACTGCCTGCTAAAGAACCAATTAGAAGCAAAGGTGGCACAGTGACGCTGCCTTTTCTCTCTCAAGCCTCGTTGTTTTGTTATATGAGAATGAGATTTTTGTCATGCTGTGATTAAATGTAGAGGCCTGAGACGATCAAAATCACGAGGCATTAATTGGCCTATATCTTGAGGATAAATTGGCTTTAAATTTCACCACATGTATGGTGTTTATTTTGTTATACCATGTCACCATATTTTATTTTGCTGTAACTTTAGATTCAAATTAAATCTATAGGTAAATAAAACAAAGAGTCATCAAGTGGCTTATATCTTAAAGGTAAATTAGGATTAAAATCAACATATGTATGATCCTTATGGTCTCTACAGATCACTTACAGTCACATCAGGGTTCCCAAGAGGTTTTCTGCCAAACAAAAATGACCTGTGTGTGTGATATCAGAATTTTTTAAAATCTTAGTTTTTTTTTAAAGGGTTTTATTTATTTCATCATTACATACATGTTTAATTTATAAAATTCCCCAAAATAGCAGGAAATCCACTGACCTCTGCATGTACCACATATAACCCAGGTGTGTTTAAGTGTCAGGGGCAAAAAACCACCCCCTGAAACATGTACGTTCTAGTAATATGACCCCTTGAAATGGACACTGAAAATCAGGCATCTTCTTAAATTTCACCAAAACAAAATCAAATGAGATTTCTTTAACTTCTCACAAACTTTATCAAAGAGTTTGATGTTTTCACATGATGAGGCTGGGTACAAAAAAGTGCATTTAAGCCAAATGGAGATGCTGACAGCCACACACTGATGGTAGGCTAAAATAATTGGCAGGTAGTGAGCAGATGTTGATTTAGGATTTTTCTTTTTTTTCCCCCCAATCTGTCTTTTCTTCCAAGGTCAAGAATGAACATTTCAGTTAATATGCACTCCCCAAACCTCACTGAATATGGGCTCCCATCTTACAGACACTTCCTCTCCCATATTTCTCAGTCCACTGCCTTTTAAAAGCGCTTCACCTGCCATTCCTCACTCCCACACCCTTCCCTTTAGTTACACGTCTCTAACCATTGCTAAGATCACGGCGAAGATGAGGAGAAATTGTCTCTTTTGCTTGACAAAGGGCAGACAGATATGCAGCCTCAGTCTGTGACATTTTCTTTTTTCACCGCAAATTTGAGAAGAAAGGGCAGAAGCTGAGAGAAACAAAAGAGAGAGAACAATAAAGTGAAATGCTTCTTCTTCTTTTTCTTTTTTTTTTTCTTTTTTAACTTAAATTGATGCAGAAAAGAGCAGCATGAGTCTAGAAGAATTCAGCTGCACTCTGCTTGCTCAGCACTGTGGTTATAATTCTCCGTCTTTGTATCATCAAACCCTCCGCTGTGCCCTCACCCTGCTCTCAAGGTCGATACTTGTTTCTTCCTGACAGATGTCTGAGTAAAAAAACTAAACAGATATATTACGCTTTCTTCCTGTGTGTATGTGCAGCCACCCCCACAGGTAAATAAACGCACAACTCTCTCTGTCAGAGTTGTCTGTGTGAAGAGCTGAGTCAGGTTGGAGATGACACGCTGAGCTGGGTGATGTGTGACCATAGTTGCAGGGTTTACTGTGGCATTAGTAGGGTTTTGCATTTAATACCACTTATCAAGAAAAAGTCTCATTCAGCGGCTAACGTCTTTTCTCGCTCCACTTGATTGTCTCGTCTTTTCCCCCCGTCTCTTTTCTTTTCCAAGAGGGCGACACCCTCCCAACCCCCGTCCAAGATAGTGATCCCCACATGCACGCTTTGTTACAAAATCAGCCTTTTCTGCCGGGGTGGACAGCTAGACAAATGATTTTGTCGGCCGTGCGAGGCAGGGGGTAATTTTTAGGTGAGCGCAGCGCTTCAGAAAAGAGTTGCCGCACAGAAATTAGAGGTTGTCAAATGCTGCACGTCTCCATTGATGGCCCAGCGCGGCCTCCTTATGTTAATGTGACATTTCAGCAAGAGGAAATAGAATTAGAAGAAGGGGGTGGGGGGGGCGCTGGTGGTTGTTGGATTGCATTGTCGCATATGAATACTACCTTTTGTTTTCTTTTGTTAACTTGAAGAAAAAAACAGTTCCCGGATGCAGACCTAGTGTAATAAAAAATTTAGATATAGGTGTAACTGTACGTGTATTTTTCTTGAATTACCCCATAACAAGAGTGGTTACGATGCAGTTACAATAAGGATAATAGTACCAAGGATTCTGCTGATATAGTATCGGTACAGTATCTGTCAAATAGAAGCAACAAGCAGGAAATGTTTATTTGTTCACTTTAACTGTGTTGTTATGTTATGTTGCATTCTTAACTGTGTTTTTTGTTTGATTTGTTTTATGCTTGACACTAAACCGAGCTTCTCTTTATTGACTGTTCACAGCATTTGAGTGCTTTTATTGTTGCAGTTGAATTTTTGCCAGGCGAGCACGTGTGAATGCATTTGTAAAGTTTTAAAAACTTAATGGATTTTTTTTGTGGATGATTTCTCTGCTGTAGAGAAAACATACCGAACCGTGACTCCAAATATGAAACTCACATCAAGCACAGTTACGCCCTCGTATACAGAGAAGTGATCTCTTAATTTAAGTTACAGATCTCTTCTTTAGTTGTCATTGACTTGCTTTTACTGGTGTTGAATAACTCTTCTTTTTTTCACTCATTGTCTTGAGAAGGCTTATAGAACTTGGTTTAATTGCACTTTAGTGGTGATTACTTATTTTTAAGATGAAGAAACTAAATTAAACCTGCTCGCGTTCAGGTTTTACTGATTCAAGGGTTCTTTAAAACACAATACATGTTGATTTGTCATCAATTATGATGTGTTCCCTGTATGCTGTTTGTTTTGTCCTTCCATCGTGGTCTACTCCCTGTATAATGTGTCAAACCAAAGCTAAGACGTTGCCTGGCTGCTGTTTTGGTTAGGACTGATGTAATCTGTTTTCTGTGCAAGATACCACGAGGATGAATTCATCTTTGGGAAGGGCTGGGAGTATCTCTGGTCCTCACAGTACTGAGGTCATGTGGTTTGGAAAGGAGTTGGGCCGAGTCTCCTGGCTGCCTGTTTGTACTCTTCCAATGTCTTCTGCAGGTGCTGTCCACACAGCTGCAGACCAGATGTTTTTTAGCTGTTTGCCGGTCAGTGTCTGTGACCTCACTGGTGACAAATCTTTAGTCTCATTGCCATGTCCGGAGATGACACTCTTTTTAAGTTTAGCAGTAAAAATGTTGTATTTAGGTGTCTTGTAGGACATAAAGTGAATATATAAGGGAAAAATTTCTCCACTGTCCAAAAATTACAACATTTTGTTGGCAGCACCAGTTGCTGTTCATAATACGAAATTAGATAAAAATGCAGGAAATTTCTTTTCTTCTCGCACCAAGTTTGGAAATGTGTCACAGTTATGTGATTCAACAGGAACATTGATGGGTAAACTAAGGATGACTTTATTTTTCACCACTCATTACGTTACTGTGAGTGTAGTAAAAGCTTTCCAACAAGTATTAATCTGCTTAAGATGACAGGGAGAGAAAGACTTGCCTGTGAATGTAATTGAGACATCAGCAGGGAAAACTGCTTTGCGGAGATTTGTTGGGACATTTTTGCCCTTTCTAATGCTGCTATTTTGTCTTTTGTTATAATTGCAAATTTTAACAAGCAGCTGATGAAGTAAGTTTCACCCCACCTATCCAGTTTTGCATAAGTGCAGGGTTATGCTTCGCCTGTCATGCATGCCTTACTGAGGGCATCTATGGTTGAGTGTCAGGTTCCCCTGCTGCAGTTTAATATAGAGCTCCCTACTGCCAGAAGGTCTCATGGGTGATGGAAAAAGTGCCTAGCAGCCGCCCCCACTCCACCCTGCACACACGATTCCTCGAGGCCTTGCCAGCTCTACCATTTAGTTCATGCTGTTTCATACTAGGAGTGGGTGACATGACCACAAAATGATATCACAGTATTTCAGGAAAACTTGCAATAGTGATATTTATGAAAATATAGAAAACAAAACTACTGAACAATGTTTTATTTCTTGCAGCTTGCAAGCAGCAGCATTTAGAAGTGCAAGTAAATGAAGGGTATTTGTCATTAATGACAAACTGCCTAATTCAAAGTGTGACTCTATTGGAAAAAAGGTGTCAGTGTCTTGGGTTGAGCTTTTTAACATTGCTTAAAGGCCTCCTTTACAACCATGTACCTGCTACAGTAACATCCATTCACTGTTTGCTCTTCTTGTCATATGGAGTGCAACCACTGAGTTCTCTAGCAATGCTTGGTTGACTCATTTGTTTACTTTGGGGTCACATATCACCATCTGCTAGAATCTGCTCCTCACGTGCCTGCTTAGCCTGGTTGTACTCGATGGCGTGTTTTCCTGTACGTGCTATGGTGGGGAATGTTGAAGTAGCTCAGTTTTTAGGTGCTAAATCATCATCGGAGGTTTGCTGTCAAACATGTAAGAGCTTGTCTTGTTGTGCACGCGCACGCTGGGGGAAGGTAAACACTGTCTTACTATGTCAGTGATATTGTTATATGACAATTAATTTTTTAACATTTTATCACTTTAAATTGTATACCAGTGTTCTCGCAGATCATATGATTATGGCACAAACGTCAAAGTGCGTCGTCTTTGCACTTTTGGATTCACTATGACCGTACTCTGAGGGTAACCTGGAAAGCAGAAGTATGCCCTGCAGCAGCCGACACTCGTTTCACTGTCACATACCAGGACTTGCAGACATACTGGTTTGATTGTATGCATCGGGCTACACATGGAGTAAAAATAGGGTGTGCTTGAACATGTGTATGACTGAGTTGGCAGCATGTGCGTGTGGAAGAGAGAGAGGTCCATTAGTTTTATCTGACAGGGGGATCAGATCTAAAGGCGGCATATACCTAAGCCTTAGTGATTCCCCTGTATCTGGTCTCCTGCTCAGGCTCTTGCACAGGCTGCTCTGTTAGAGAACAACCTCTGAGGGGAAATAACGGGAAGTCGGTTGCATTAACCTGTAAATAGTGCAGTGTTTAACTTTTGTCTCCAGCTCATAGACTAACTTGCACACAATCACAGATTCATTGTTTCTACTCAGAGCAGTTTGTACTGGGAAAAAAAGCCATTTTTTTGTAGAAAGCAGGAAGCATTAATGCTCACACGCTTTTATACTCAAAGGCTATGTTAATATTACCCAAGTTACACAGTTGTTTATCTGTAAAAGACAAACATTACGCAAGGCAAAGATTTGTATGCTACATTAGGCTTTTCCCCATAAGTCAAAATCAATATGACAGTGATATATCTAGCACCGTTTTTTTTAAGTGTCACTGCTCTGTTTTTATGCAGTTGCTTACCAAACTTTACATGTTTTTGTCTTTCAGAGATCAACAGAGTGCGTAAAGACATGTACAGCGACACAGTGAATGGCCTTGTGGACAAACACCCACTGGAGCTGCCCGAACCAGTCGGACCCATCGTTCACCTGCAGGAAAAACTGTTTGTGCCTGTCAAAGAGTACCCAGATGTGAGTATCAGGGTTACATGTCTCTCACTTTTGCTGTTGCATCACATTGCCAGTAATATCAGAGCATTTGCCTGAATGGTTGCTGGATTAATATTTAGACTGGAGCCAGAGGAAAAGTAATTAGTGCATTAAGAGAAATCTTAATCTTATCGAGAAACTACATTTTATTTTTCATATAAGTTCATGTTAACAGATAAAGACATTCTTTCACACACTGGTCCTTGTGCAGAAATACCTCTACACACACTGTTGGTCCTCTTGCCTTAGGCCATGTGTCTTTATGATGTGTCATCATGGGAACGACAGCTGCTGATAGTTCTGCAGTCTGTCAGCACTGAGGACATATCTCATGACTGTTGTAAGCACTTGCTCACTGCTCATGCACTCTGCTCTCAGTTCTGTTCTTTTGCCTTTCAGTTTTTTGCTCTTTTTTAAAAAAATATATTAGTTGATAAACATGCAG
This sequence comes from Oreochromis niloticus, assembly GCF_001858045.2. Taxonomy (NCBI): domain Eukaryota; kingdom Metazoa; phylum Chordata; class Actinopteri; order Cichliformes; family Cichlidae; genus Oreochromis; species Oreochromis niloticus. Next base: position 14,993,191 of record NC_031983.2, on the reverse strand, counting down.
TCCTTGACTTGCTTTTTACTTTATTAGCTGCCCGACTTATACTGTGTGCACCAAGTTGTTAATGTACTACTGATACAACTTTATCAGACTGCACACTAATTTGGTCCCGGTCTGTGGAAAACGCAGCATGCTGGGGTGTTTATGAGCCAACTCAGCAGCAGATTAGTGCTGAGAGAGAAAGCGGGGGATTGAAAAGAGAAGCATCAAGAAAAGTAAACTGCAATTTCATAAATATTCAGTAAAAGGGAATGAAAATCTTTTGGAGTAACCACTTGGTTTTTACTCTGATGGAGAGATGGATTCACACAGTTGGGGCGGGGGGGAGCAGCACACGGTGGAGGTACTATGGTGTTTCTAGAGATGAGGAGGATGGTGGCAGCACAGAGCAGAGTGACATGTGTGTCTGTGTGTAAAGCTTTGGGACGTGTGTGTAAGGCGTTTACCACAGTCGGCCACATTCATGTGCTCATGGTAATCTTTGGCACACACATGAATGATTGTGTCACGTCCTGAGAAGCAGCGTTTCTCTTCATAATCCCAGCAGCTGGCAGCAAGGAAATGAATGGAGGGAGGTGACGAGGATAAGAGACATCGTAGAGCAGGCCAAGGCTCAGTCGGGCATGGATTGCATTTTCCCCCTGACAGAATTGATAAAAGGCACCAGGGACTGGCTAGGATCAGCTTAGCTCCCTCTCACCCTGAGACCAGGCCCAGCATCTGCGCTCAGGCTCTTAAGTGACTTCCAGCCAGTTTAAGTGACCCTTAAGTGTTTGCCTTGTTTTGCATTCATGTAATTGTGACATGTGTGGTCATAGCCGATGTGCAGTTGCCTTAAAGAGCATGGTGGTCGTCTTAGTGAGATCATCCACTGTGACATGCTGTTTAGAGATGAAGCCTGCTTTCAGTTACTGCCGAAGTTTGTGTGTTCTTTGTGTGTGGGTTTTGTGCTGGACAGGAATACAATTTTTTTTTTTTAATTTAAAGCGAAGAAGTTCAATAAAAATGTGTGAAGCAGTGGGTGCCACCTGTGACTGTAGAGATGCTAATGAAATAACACACACACAATCTATTAGAAGTGCGGCATCCTCAGATGACCCTTTGTGTACCCTTCACTCGCTTTGCTGCACTGCTTTGAGCAGAGCAGGGCTGTAACTCTTGTATTCTGTTTATAAGCTGTTTGGAAAGCTACTAAATTAATTAGGCTTCCCCCTGGTGGTCAAGATGACTCACTGATGACCTTAGCAGACACAAATTAGCACACCCACTGACATGCACATAAAGAAGTGTGAGCACAGACGAACACTGAAACTCAGTGACACAAAAATAGGACATTTTTCAAATGATTTTTTTTCTGCTTTCATTTGGTGAACACATTCAAGCATGGCCATTCAGTCTGTCAGCAGGGAAAGAGGACAATGGCAGACTTACTGTTAAATTTCGATGTGATGACTGCAGTCGGGGGAAATCAGCAGCAAGTCCAGATTAAATTATTATTATTTTATTTATTTATTTTAGCTCTCCTGTTTGGAACACAGTTCATGTGCAAAACTTCCTCAACATGATTGCCTAATCATATTTGTGCAGGTGCCAACAGTAATCTTGTGCCAGATATGTATTTTTTTTTTTTTTTAAAACTACCAGTTGAAGTTGAAGAGTAGTCATCAGTTTGTTTGCGCTGCTGCTCTCACTGCTGTTTAGGATTTTTAAGTTAGTGGACAGAGAGGAAATGAAATCTGGCATTGACTATTTGAGCAGCAGACAATAGGAGATAAAGTGTTGCTGCGCGTTAAACTGATTTCCCAATAAAACAGTTAAAATGGTTGTCTTAACACGGAGAGACAGCGGTTCTACAGTTTGTGCTTTTAAAGATGATAAAAAGAAGAACCCTTTAGTCTTTTAAGAAAAAGGGGGAGGAAGCACGAGAGGATAGAAAAGAAGCAAAGGGGAAAATGTCCCTTTTATCCCCATCTGCCCACTTCTAAAGGATAGGAAAGTGTAATGAAAGATTATTAGACTGGGGAATTTCACCATCCTTTTTACATTTCTGTCTGATTTCCCAGAGTCCTCCCACTGAAAATCCATGCATGTGTGGCTTGCTGATACAAGTCTAGGCTCTCCCAAGAAAACGGAGAATGATGTTCCAAGTCTCCTGTTTTGTGTTGTTGGCATCTACTCACCTGCCGTGGAACATTTGTCATCATTCATACCGTTTCCCCATCCGTGGAACTCTTGGCATCTACTTTTTCACCTCTCTGTTTTCACTTCCATTTAAAAACTCCCTTTATTCATACCATATCCTTAGGCTGAGGTTACGCTCTCTCTTTGGGGCTTTCTCTGTCAGATCACCTATGTTTACCCTGCTCAGGTTTCACCAGTAGATAATTAGATTGTCCTGGTGCCTGGATGCAGTGCAGCATGTCAATTCTACCAAAATAACTTGCCTTGCCAGCACACTCCTACTCTAATTCCCTCAAGTGTGTCCCTCTTCTGGTCTGTGTGCCCCACATCTGTCTGTAAATGTGTTTGTGTATGCGTGCACCTCCATCACTCAGTCTGCCTGCGCGTCTGTCTCCCCCACCCCCTCGCCATTCTTCAAAGTCAGCCATTTCCCGATGTCGTCAGCGGTGCAGAACACTGCGAAGCGTCACTGTGGTGACTGCATCTTGACTGACAGCTGAGTCGCAGGCTATCTGATAACTTCAACCTTCAATTAAATGCTATCTGTGGCTCCGCTTCTCTTCCAAGCACACGCTCACATACACATTGATAGGCAGCTGACTGACAGCTCAGCATGTCATTTCCGTTGACCTTGAGGCATCTGATAGGATGTGTGACATATCTCTTTAAGATGGTGTCTGTCTCCACTTTATTCCCAGTGTATTTGTATGTGCCAACTCTTAAATGCCCAGGTGGGTTGTGGGCAGGTCACCTGGTGTTGAGAAATGCTTAGGACTGAAAACACACGCGAGAGGTGGGGGGAGACACCTCTGCTGTGCTGACTCTGTGAAATGAGACCCTCAGTTGGATGTAAGCTGTTGAGCAAGTGGTAAACAGGACTGTCTGAACTCGTCTCAAGCTCGGGGGCATCCAAAAGACGAAAATGATCACTTGAATAGCCAAAATTGTTTATTTAAAAAAAAAGAAGAAAAAAAAAAAGAAGGGACACCCCACCTAAGGCTCTGCTGTTGGTCTTTTCTGTTTGTCTAGTGTTCTGGGTGTTGTCATGGCACTTAAGGTTGTTTACCTCAGTAATGAAATCCTTTTAAGCCCCTGTCCCATTTCCGCTCTCTCACCACACCAGCTGTCTCCAAAGCAAAGAACCTCACAGGAGCAGATGTTTGAAGTCCATGCGAGTTTCTATTTTTTTTTTTTTTTTTTAAAGTTTCTAAAAGCAAATTAGCCGATCTGTAAACTGCAAATAACTTGTCTCCTTAATAGAAGCAAATAGTTTCTTTAGTTATATTTGGAGGAAGCACCGGGGAGATCACCAGCCTTTCATTGTTCCAAAGGATTTAAGCTTCAGATGAGGTTTCTAACTGTAAATCGTTTTGCAAATTAAAAAAAAGAAACTAGAAAGATACTATATTTTCTATACATTAATGAGTTGGTTAAAAAAAAAAAAAGAGAGAGAGAGAGGGAGAAAAAGTCCATTAACTATTTGAGTTCTGAGTGTGTGTGTGTGTGTGCGTGTGTTCGTGTGTTCTGTTGGATCATGGTGCTTCACTGCAAGGCACCCAGATTTGCGAACAGCAAAGAAAGAGGCTCTGGTGGTTTGAGCAGACAGAATGTCCTGGCCCTCTCTCTTTCACTGCGGAAAAATTGCCCGGCCAAAGCAGCCAGGTCCCTGCACAGGGAAAGTCATTAAGCTTGCTCCCATGAGGGTGTCATCACTTATCATGCCAGCTCCTGATATCCTTCTGACCCCCTTAAGTCATTACGAGTCCTGGAAATGTACCGCCCCGCACCTCACCTCGGCACACTGGTAGAGCGGCAGAGAGGAGGATTTTGATAACTGTAGCTAGCCAGCCATGCATGATGCTGATAATTTGATGAACGGATGGTTTTCCAGTTAGCCGTTTGATAAGAAGGTAATTACAATAATAATTTAAGCAGCGAGAACTCTATTTGTTGTTGTCAGTTAAAATGACGAAGAGCAAAAGTATAAGCTATTAGATGTGCTTCCGTTACTGCACTAATGCCAGCTTGTGTAGCAGCAGCTTGTGCTTGCATACTTTGGGTGGATGGTGCCACGTGCTGCTTTGGCCCATCCGTCTGTGCATCATTAAGCTGACAGATACGGAGGGTGAAAAGTGAGAATCAAGGACAAAATGAAGCAGGTCGACCACACCGGAATCAAAGGCTGCACTGGGGATGTCGTGTCAGCTTGTATCAATAGTGCTACACTACCTGCATACATATACTAGATCACACTGATACAGGATTTTTGAGCAAATACTAATATCCATGCCTTTGACTTAATAAAAAACAAACAAAAAAAACAAAAAAAAACCGAGACAGCTGGCAAGACCTGTCCTTTTTGGACTCTGGCTCAGGTAATAGAGCGTTTCGTCTAACAATCGGAAGGTCAGTGGTTTGATCCCAGAGTGTCCAAGTCACCCCTGATGGGTCCATCAGTTTGCATGTGTGCGATAACTGGAAAGCACTTGAAGGCACGGGAAAAAAAGCACTGTATCAATGTGTGGGAGAAAATCACTTTTAATCCTTGAAGAGTGCTGTTTAAGTTACCGGTATTTTACAGCTGAACAAAAATCTTGGATGTAAATATCGACTATACTAGTTTGGTATCTGTGTCAGTACCAACATTATTTGTTTTATTTAATTTATTTTTTATTTTTATGAAAGAGAATCTCCTGAAGGAATCATCAATTTATTTGAAATAGCTCATAATGAGACACACTGCTGGGAGATCTAATACGCCAGGATACATGCTGGATATCAACATCAACATTACAGAAAGCTTAACAGGAAGTTGTTGCATCACAGGGTGTTGCTAGCAGCAGATCAGGCTATGAATGTGTATGACTAGCTGTTATCAGTTACATGGTTGGCTGTCATATTATGAATCAGTACAAGTGAGTAAAGAAGCTGATGGCTAATCAGCTGATGCAAGTGTGATTTCACTGCTTTACCTGAATTTGCATAATTCTGTTAAACTGAATGGATATTGATGAGGTGTGACTAACCGGCATCAAGTTTTCCTGAGAAAGCTAGCATCATGCGAATAACAGTAATCCACATCTTTCTCAGCCTTCTATTGATTCATTGTGATTATGTAACGTTTAACCATAGGGGTGAGGCTGAATGTAACTGAGCATGTTTCTACTTATTTGTTTTTTATCCCAGCTGCTCGTTTATCTAAAGGGTTACAAACTTTGCTCCATGCTTCTTTTACTCACATCTTCCAAACTTTGAGCCAACATCAATCTTTATGCTTTCCATCTCTCCGTCCTCACTCGTCTGTATTTCCACCCTGCCTGCAACCCCGAAATAAACCCAAACAGAATTATCAAAGGAGCTATGGATTAGGCACTAAATGCTGGGTGTGCTGAATAGAGAGCTTTGAAGTCTGTAGGGCTTTGAGGCATAAATGTCACCACTGGAATCTAAGTCTAATTTTCACTCCTTCGTCAGCCTATGGCCTTGTGTCCCCTGTCCCCCCTGAACATCAGGTATGCAGGTTTCAGTAGTTTATACACCTGTCTGCTCCATCTCATATTCCTTCTATCCTGTTTTATGGCAGGGGTAGGGATCAGGCAGTAGTGTAAAGGTAAATATGATGGATTATTTCAGTGATGCAACAAAGATAAATGAGTGATTAAAAGCAGGGAGGTTGTCTGTGATTAAATAAAAGACCTGTCCACTACAGGGGTGGGAGTCACAGATAAGCAAAGGAAACGCCAAGGTCCTGTTTACTTGGACAAAGAGGAAAAGGAAGCCCACAGAGTTTCCAGAAGCTATGAATGGAAAGGAGGATATGGAAACAAAAGGGAGGTATTTTACCAACTAAGCAGGCTGGTAAACTCTGTAAAGCCTCCATAAACTGTTACATTTTGTCTCATTTTTCCAAAATATCTTGGGTTGGAGGAAATGGGAGTTTTGCAATAAATGGTTGGTATCATTGTTTCACAATAATGCTTTCAGACTTTGAGGGAGGCTTAGAGTAAAGTAAGTGAAAAGATGGGGGAGAGATGATGGTGCCTGGTGTAACCAGGTTCCTCCTTTCCATGATGCATTGCACTGAATGAACTATTCCTCATTTCCATAAGCCCAGCAAGGCTGGTTAATAAGTGATTGGTATTCTGCTCCTGGCCTGGCCCGTCTCTTCGATAAGCCGTCCACGCACACAGTCAGAACCCTCAGCATGATCTCATTTCCTGTCTCCCCACCACCACAAACAAACGCCGTCAAAGGCACAATTGTTCTGCTTCTGTGAGCATTGTTGGTGGAACTGCTGTTGTTTCTCAGTAGTTCACACAAAACCCGTGCAGCTCTGTATGCCGAGGGTGTCTGCAAGAGTTCACCCCATACATTGTGTCTCACACGCGCTCACAAACACACAGTGACAGAGACGTAGATGCACACAGCATAACCCGCCTGTGGAGTAGCGATAACTGGGACTAAACAAAGGCCCTTTAATGTCAGTGTAAGCCTTTGTCCTGGAGGGGGCTTTGTGGGTATGAATGTGTGCGCATCTGTATGTCTTTGTGTTAACACATGAACTATGTGTGAATACTGTATATGTTTGTATTTTTGTTGTTTGTTTTTTGGGGGGTGTAAACTTTGAGAAAACTCAGATAACGTGACACTGAACTCAAGAACTGAAGAGAAGACTTTGTCCTCTATAGGTTCCAATGCAATTTTCTACTACTGTAAATAATCTATCCCACCCCCCTCCTTTTTCTTTTTAGTGAGGAAAATCATAGATCTGTTGACAATAATCAATAATAAAGCTCTGGAAGTCCAGACAAGAGAAATGATGGCTCCCAGATGTTTTTTAAGCCCTCAGTCTGCAGAAGCATAGAATTGATTTAACAGCAGGAAGACAGAAAATGAAAGCTAGTTTGATAGTTTAGCAGGCCCGGGTGAAGACTGGATAGTGCATTTGGCAGTCAGGGCACGGTATCCGTCCTTCTCCTCTGTCTGGCTGTACTGAGTGTAGTTCCTGGCAGAGTCGGTGGCCCTGTACCCTTCTGATAACTCACCCGCTTGGCTGTTCATTGTCTCTACATTCCAGTGGCTGAAAATGGAGGTCGCTTTTTTCTAAAAGCATATCAACATCCATGAAAAGCGTGTCAAACCCTCACTGCAGACCAGGGAGCAAAGCGAGCCATCCACTACAATTAAAATGCCGAGCTTTATTCTATTACTGAGTAAATGTGGCTTCACTTTTTACAGCAGTGTTACATTTCAAATTGCAAAGTTTAACTATGATGAGTGGCTGCTTTGTTGAAATGATCGCATAGTCAGGTCACAGCAAAAAACTGAGGTGTACTGCCAGCTTAACAAATATATATATTTTTTAAACTTATAGGAAGAAATGTGAAGTGTGCAAGCAATATATGGACATGTGAGACAAAGCCAGACGAGGCACGTGGCGTTTAAATAGCTGTGGAGAGTGCTCGCTGGGTTTTCTGCGTTTCCACCAGTCTTACTCAGCTGTACACAGGAACCCCTGCAACACAATAGAGACAGCACCACCGCAAGAGGGCCTGGGGCCATAACAATCCGCACACTTCTTTTATCTGCAAGGACCCGTCAGATGGAGTTGAGTAGTTAGCTTGTCTACCTGCAGAGTGTGAAAAATGTGAGAATGCGGCGGTGCTGGCCTTTCTTACTCATAATCATTTCCCAAGTAGTGGTAAAACAAGATGTGGCATCATCTCTAACTTTTTCCTTTCTTTATTTCTTCCTGCTTTCCTCCTTCGTGTCACTGCTCTCTGACAAACGCAGCATAATCATGTTCACATTGTACACCTCTGCTGTAAATAGGTGAGTGGTTCGACTAGTTGCCACCTCAGAGTTTTAATCAGATATTCTCCTACCCCCTTCTATAATCCGATGATTCAAGCTTGCTGTGTAATTCATCTACTGTATGTATTTAATATATTCGCGGTGAATAAATCTGTCAGGTTTGGGACTGATGGGTTATATTGTAGGTTTTCAGGCCAGTGGGAGCTGTCACATGTCATATCTGCACAGAAATCTACATATACATTTAGATTTTTTTCTTTCTCTTTAAACTTGGATTTGTTAATTTGATAGCAAGCATTTTTCAAATATGTCACCACTGTTGTTAGCAGAGTGTAACACACGTCACTGTAGCTTGAGTTTAGTGGGTTAGAAACTGTGTGTTTGTGTGGTATGTGTAGGAGTACCACAGTACTGGGGGTTCACCCTCGTCTACAGCGGGAGCTGTGATACAGACAGACAGCTCTCTCTTCTGTGCTCCTCGAGGCTGTGCATGCATGTGTGTGTGTGTTTATGTACAAGTCAGAAGCAGGCCACCATACCTCGTTGGTGGCTGACCTCCGAGGACAGGTGTCCTTACATCCTTCAGCTGGCACACGCACACACACAAATGTAGCCCCTGTGCCAGTTTCCTGCATTAGAGTTAACCAAACAGACAGTTGCCTTGTGACAGAGAAAAGCACGCTTGAAGCCTGTGTAGCGGCGCACCATGATCGTCTGTGGGGGACTCCAGCCACAGGGTGTGTCTTTCCTGTTAGAGACAGGCCAGGGATGCAGGCAAAACCCACCGACAGGGACAAGAAAAACAAAAGGCCCGGAGTTTTCGATTGTCCTCAGTAGCATTTATGTTGTTTAGGGGAAATACTGGCAACATCACATTAAATTTGTAATCCCTCTGTAATTAAATGTGACTCCTCTGATAGCCTTTTGGATTTTGCGGAGGCACTGGTGCGGTGGCGTGCGTAAGCAGATGTGACTGCGTTTTAAGAATTTAATGCTGTGGTGTCACAGCTCATTGCGACAGCCCAAGAGACGAATAGTTGTGCTTCTGATTGTCAAGGAAAGCTTTCCGCTACGCAGTGAGCATTTTCAGGTAGAAAAAGAAGGGGGGAGGGGGCATCTCTTACCCATCATGCTCTCTACCAGCCGTTGCATACGCTATTGAAACCTGGGTGGTTTGTTTACCTTTTTATACATCACTGTGCTCCTCCTTACCTTCTGTTTTTGTTCTGGCTGAAAATTGATTTGGATTATTCCAACATGTTTTCTCTTTATCCTGTTGGAAACCAGTTTCATGTCAAGAGGATTATGTTGGCAAATTTGTTTCCTTGTGGTACAAAGCTCCAAAGCCACTCACCAGTGAAAGGGGGGCCATGATAAGAAAATTGTGTCAAAAACACACTGCCATACTTCACAAACCCTAGCACGCTTTCCACCTCAATTTCCCTTGTTCCTTTTCCACCATGCCCACCCAGACTACACCCCCTGTAGTTAATATTCTATTTTTTGTTTGAGATCATTTTGACATCTATTGGGGCAAGCCAACCTCACTGTGGTCTGTGATTGTGCTCTCATTGTGGTGAAGGGACAAAACATACAACCAGTGCAGCTATTTTAGCACAGTTTCCAGTCAAATAGGTGGGGAAAAAACTACAAAGAGGAACTGTGTCTGCTGGTCACCAACTTTTCCTTTCCTACATTTAGCAGACAGCAGATTGTTTGTGTCAGACAAGGGGAAAAATCTATTTTGGGTTAAGCATGGCCTGGTAGATCACAGAAAATGCATGATGGACGGCACCTGCACGCATACTCACTTAACTAAGGTGGACATTACACTGAATAGGGAACTGGCAGGGTGGGGTCAGTTTAATATCCTGTCAGACTGATATGGACTTTTGTGTTCTCAGACACAAATCCTCCAGTGTTGTTGTCGAGAAAAATTCAGAGCTGTAGTGCAGGTGTGAAAATGGCTCCTGAAAGGCTGAAAGAGTGTAGTTTTGGCTGTGCATGTAGTCTTTGTAGCAGAGGCGTGATATCCAACAAAGCTGAGGTCATGCTTTTTAAAAGCTCATGGAAACTGCTTATTGCTTATGAAGGGTTTCTCTGAGGTAAAGAAAATGTAAATTTTTCTGTCTTTTATGTGTCTGTATATAGACTCACAAGGTTTTCTCTCTCTCTATCTGCAGTATAACTTTGTGGGGAGAATCCTTGGCCCGCGGGGACTCACAGCCAAACAGTTGGAAGCAGAAACGGGATGCAAAATCATGGTGCGAGGAAAGAGCTCCATGAGAGACAAAAAGAAGGTAAGATCATCAGTGGCAGTGTGCCTGGTATATGCAAAAGGAAAACTCATATTTTATAATTTTCACACAATATTGTGAAAGTTTCTGGGCCAGTGGTCACACAAAAAGCTTCCCTTTGGTCTTGAAGAAACATGAAGCAGACACGCGCTTAGCTAATGCCCAGAGGCTGCATCCTGACATCCGATAGTGCTGTTTGCAAAACGCTGTGCAGTGGAAAGTATTGAAGCCAGTAGTAAACCAGTCGGCCAAGGCCAGGAGCAGCCACTATTTCTGGATGTACCGAGCTGACTTTGGAGACCTATAAGGTCTCTGCATATCCACAAAGCAATGAAGTTGTGCAAAACAATACCACCTTTTGTGTTATTTTATTTACAAATTGTGCTTTTTAGATAAACAAAAATGAAATGATGTGAAATATTTTGAGCCCACAGCCATAAAAGGCCTGGAGTATTGATGTTGTCTCTCTGTGCGAGTGACATGGACACGATAACTCCAACGAGACGACGTAGGAGTTTCAAATTGATATACCATAGGTGTGTGACCTAAAAATCTCAGACACGGTCAAAGTCAGATGCCAAGTTTGCTGAAATTCCTATCATAACTCAATCCCAAAGTATGGCTGACAACAAGACAACAGCAACAAAAATGCACCCTGAAGGAAGATTTCAAGTCTGTCAGATCAGGTTTAGTGATGCACTTAAAATAAGAATACTTTATTAATCCCTGAGGAAATTGTGTGGAAGTTAATATAAGGACAAATTGACAGTTTTAAAATGTGTTGTTTCAATTAACTGTGCAAATTTTGCCCATCTGCCTCAAAGCCTCTTATAAAGGCTGCTTTTGACTGTATTTAATTAACTCATTATTTATATCTCATTTTTTAATTTTCCTTTTCTTTGTACTTCCAATTGCTCATCATCATATTGGTGACTCTTTAGGTACACCTTGCTAGTACCAGATCAAGCCCCCTTTTGCTTCAGTAACAAGGCACTTTTACCCGGAGAACTGCTTCTCACTTTATATTTTGTCTTTTTCTGACCAATTTCTGTAAACACTAGAGATTGCTATGTGGGGAAATCCCACAGATCAGCAGTAGATCAACAGTTTCTGAAACACTCACACCAGCCTGTCTTGACAACAACAAACATTCCATGTTCAAAGTCACTTAAATCACCTTTCTTCCCCATTCTGGTGCTTAGTTTGAACTTCACCATGATGTCTTTACCCAACTAAATATTTTGAGTTGCTGCCATGTGATTGGCTGACTAGATATTTGGCTTAACAAGCAGTTGTACAGGTGTACTTAAAAAGTGATCAGTGCATTGACACAGTGTGATGAAAGCAGCTGTAATTTAACAGTTACAGAAGTGTCTTTTGTCCATGTCCAAATACTTACCTTTCTCCTACATGAAAAAAAAAAAGTCCAGCAGTTACAAAATAGTCCAGTAGATCATACAGATTCCAGCTGAGTCATATGTTAGAGGATCCAGTTTGCTGCAGGCCCGGTGTTTTCGCTCCACTTTCCTTTTTTTCCCTTTTTTTCTGGCTTCCTTCATTTGTATTTTAATTTCTATCTTTCCTTCTCATTTCCATTTGAGTAAGTTCATTATCACAGAACAAGATGGAGATGCTCAGCTGCGGCGTCTTCTTTGGAATTAGATCCCGAAGTAGTTTAATGGGACCGAGCATGCTCATACATGTACCAGCCCACACATCCTTTTGTTTTAGCTCATTACGTGAATCCATGATTGCCTCCCTTATTTCTTACTGTGTTAAAAGTTAATGACGTGTGCCAGTTTGTTTTGTGTGTGTGTGATGCTGTGATGGGACCTGTCAAGGCAAATATTACACACATAAACAAGCAGGATCATTTCTCCACTTGATATTTAGAAATTAAATGATCTCATGTTCAAAATGCTTCACAAATGGCCCTGAATACTGTGTCTACATAGAAAATCTAAGTAAATGAGGAAAAGGTTTTGTTTCCTCCTCCAAATCCATTATAGTTCATTTTAAATTTTTTTCCCTAGTATTGTGTTTTGATTTTAACATACACCCATGCAGAGCTGCAAAAAATCATTATTTAAGATGATTACTTATCGAGATTAAAAACATTATACATTTATGAAATTTAAAAACTTTTAACTGTGGATTTCCTTGAACTTTAAATTTAATTAAACTGAACAACAAATAAGTGAATGGAAAAAAAATGAGGTGGTAGGATTGTTTTGATGGAAGTTGAGCTCACTAGTCTCCACTTCAGGAGTTTGCTGGTCTGGTCTCACCTTTGTTGAGGAAAAGGCATTTGCTGGACTCATAAAAAGAGACAAAACCAGAACACCATTACAAAATTGATTGCAGCACAATAATTCCCTATCTCGATTGTCTTTTTTTTAAACAAAATTATGACTGAAGATTTAATTACATTAATCACTCAACACTCCACTAGTGTCCTTTTTTTCCCCATTAATGTTGCGTTACACTGCATAATGGGGAAAACGCCTAATAATGTGACTGTTTTTGGATCCATAAATCATAATAGATACTATGAGATTTGTTTACAGGACCCCAAAAGCTTTGAAGTGTCTCATGGCTGTGGCTCAGCTGCAAATAAAGCTGCGTGAGGAGCTCCCAGTCACTGCATTCTCAACCTCAGTATTTTCAGCTTGATGCCCCGTGGCAGAAGAGGATGCCACGGCAGCAGCTTAGCCAGTGTGTTTATTCAGGATCCATTAGCAGCAGCATTTTTATGCTCTCAATAATTCAGCTGGTTACTCCCTCTTGGGTCGCACTCCCTGACAGGGAGTCAGTTCACTGGAGCTACGGAATGGGAAAGAGAAGTAAAGAACAATAGCGAGAGAAGAAAAGCAGAGAATAAAATAAGAGGGAAAGAAGCAGGTGAAGAGAAAAATAGCGTAGACGGATGGATGATGAGTGATGGAGATTTTTGTAATCCTGAACATCTAATCACACCAGATTATAATTATTTGTTGTTTATTTATGTAACAACACATATCGTTTTGTTTTAGGCTGCCTGACATAAATTTACTTTGCATTGCAGTCTTCTTTTGTTTGCTGTAGTATTTTGTGTGCAAATTAAAAACTGTAGTCATTTAATTGTTTCCAAGCACAGTATTTAAGCATAGTTAAGAAATGTCTTTAGTCTAATGATGCAGTATTGGGTTATTTAGAATAGAATATCTAAAGTAGAAACTGAAACATGTTGGACAAGATGGGAAAATAAAGTGATTTTCATGAATTTTCCCTAGAACAGCTGAATTACTTGCCACTGAGTAATAATCGAGTGCAAACCGTTCTTTCTTAAATGTTAATATTTTTTTTTTTACTGAAGAAAAAAACCACTAGAGAAAAATCTGTTTTGTGCCTCTGACCGAGTCACCATCGACATTTCCTCAGGACTGAGGCAATATATTTCTGTAATGACACACTCTTTGTCAAATGAGTTGCAGCACGGCCAGTGATGTAACGATTGCACGCCTGCACACCGTAGTGTTGACGCTAAAATGATGTTGGGCAGCCATAATGGACAGAGCCCAGCAGAAGTATATTTATCATTTATGGTTTGGCATGGTAGGCAAATACAGAATATGAAAATAGTGAAATTACTACAAATGTCTGTGTGTATGTGCAGGAATCTGAAATCCAGCTTCAATAGGATGAGACAGGGGAGTTTAACACATGAAAATAACTTGTGAGGTCTCTATAAGAGTGACTGGTACACGTAGATTTTTGCAACATCTCTGAATAGAGAAGTATGGTTGGAAAGATGAAAGATTTTCTGACACACTCTCTTTGCAGCCATATTCCAATCAGATTTTCACCTGACGTGGCAGCTTTGGTCTCTGTTTTCCACTCCTGCAGTCGCGCTTAATGCAAAACAGCAAGAACAACTGCAATTAAATTACAGGTACGCTGTATCGACCGCTGCACAGGCAGAAAAGGGATTTCCCTTCCCTTTTGCAAAACCAATTCCCTAATTCTATTTTGGCTGCTACACGGTGAAATTACGTAGATGGCTGTTTTATTTAGAGTCGCACTAAATGTCCTTTCAGACTTGCACTTTGAAAAATGTTCTCTATCAAGTGAATTTGCTTTGATTTGTTTTTTTTGCTGATTGTCCCAAAACATAATGGCTAAAACTGTGCTATCAGCACAGTCACTGATGGAATAGAATCGGACTCCAATTTGAGCCATCAACTTGTGCCAGCCCATAGACAGAGTCACACTACAGCTCTACAGCCCCTGCATTTATTGCTTAAGAGTTAATATGTGACATTGGCAGTCAATACACTGAATTCCATTAGTCTGCTGGCTCTGCAGCAGACCTACTTGTTTTGTTTACATTTTAATTAATTTCTTTTCTTTAACTCCTCATCTTTGGATGCACTTCGATAGAGCCACAATAGCTTGATTGTACTTAAGTCTTTAGAGTCCAGGTGTTACTTTAGTTGCCTTGGAGTTTTTCCTCTGCAAATGGCTTTAGGAGGTTAAAAGGTGACTGTCATAGAAAATGACTAAGGCAGTCATTTAGTGTTGTACATTTCTAAATTATATACAAAATCCAATTTCACTTGTGAACATTAATATTTGATTGTGGAAGAAGCACAGGCTGTCAGGCTGATTATACACCAGAAAAGCTGGTAGACATTGGGGCTGCGCCTCGGTTAACTTGGCACCATCCAACCGCAAAAGGGCACACTGTGAGAATAGCAGAGTCTACATGCAGGTATTACGGCTTCACGCTTTCACGCTTTCAGTGCACAGATGCTGGTGCATGGAGAGAGAAAGCAGTGAATAATTTAGTCTACCTTAATTAGTTAATATTAATGGCTGGTTATTAGCAATGTTTACCTTAAGCTGAACAACTTAAGGTAAACAATGTCTGCCTGGGTCTTTTCTCTCATTTTATATTTATAGCTCTAACTCTTTCAAGCTGTTTTTATGTTTTTGAATTTATACTTAATCACTGTAATGACCAACTGTTAATAATAGTTTAGTAAGATTAGTTTGGTTGTTGTAGCTAATGGATAAAATACACCCTAAAAACAATATGTCGCATTGCTTAGATCCTGTGGGGTCACTTGAGGCCTGGTTTGCAATACACTGACTGAAACTGAATGCCTAATGGACACAAAGTGTCGCACAAAGTCACTTTGACTTTAAAATGAAATCAACATCCATATGGTATTGATGGCCGAGAGAATGATTTGTACTCCCTGCAGTCTGAAAAGCCTTATTTGTAACGGAGTTGTGTTGCAGGCTGTTTTTGGTCTGTTTTGAGCACCCTTAATATGATTGGCATTGAGCAGAAGGTGCAGCTACACTTGCAGTATTACCCAGTAATTCATGTCTTTGTTTCTCTGTGATAGGTGGCTATGTCCTTTATCCACAAAGATTTAAAGGTGACCTGTTTAGTAATGTCATCTTCAATCTGTCATTTTTTTTATCTTGTTTATTGATAAGTTGAGTGTTTTTAAGCACTGTCATCTACATTTTGGGGGTGGATATGTTGGTTTTCTGTGTTTATTCTGTAATCTGCCTAATTTTCATTTAATGTGTAGTTATATCTTTTCCCCTCAGTGCTTACCGTTCTTCTCCAGCCTTGCTTATCTTCTCTTGTCCTTCCATGTCCTTGCAGCTCTCTGCTGCACCTGTTTGGCCTGCTTGCATTCAGCCTCAGTTGTTCTGACCTTAGTTGGGAAATCCTTTAGGATCAAAGGCAAATGGGCCGTTCAGAGTAGCAAAGGCAGAGTTGAAACAGTAGCTAGACTGTCAAAAAGCAACAAAATAACAATAAAATCGTGGCGCCACATGGCCAAAGATCCTTTGAGTGTACCTGACTGTAAAGAGTGAATAGTAGGATCATGAAATAAGTTTAAAAAGCCTACACTGAATCACGATTTTTAGGACAACCAAAAAAGGGATCGTCAAAAATATCAGTGCTGTATTTTTGTAACCTTTTAACATGTGGTGAGAATTGAGGCCTTAAGTTTTCTGAGAGGTGTGAAGTCCAGCGGGCTAACAGGTGCTGCACAGACGTTGGAAGTCGGGCAACATAACTGACTAGCAGCCTTTCCCCTTGATCCTGTTCTTAGATGGTGTTTATAGATGCAATCCCCATGCTATTTATTCATGCTACGTGCTTTGCCAAAATCCATTGCCCTCCGGTACGTGGTTATTGCTGTGGCATTTGATGTTGGCCAGCGTGGACATTGTCTTCAAAGGCCTTCCCAATATTCCTGGTAGGTCTCCTCTTACCTCCCCCTCCAGCTTTCCTCCTGTTTGTCATGCTGTCACATTCTCTCAGAGGCACACAGTGACCTTGTTCTCAGACAGTCGTGCTGGTGTGAGATGTGTGGGTGTACGCATTCCCCCCCAGATATATTTGAATAAAATCCTTACCAAATCTGAATCTGTCCTAGCTTTGGTGGTCACACTTTGCACTCATGTGCGCACGAGCATGTGACCGACTAATCTTTTTTTGGTTCCAACTTGAGCAGGAGTCTGTCAGTGTAAATACTTTTACGTGTCAGCCATGTGTTTTCATACTGTGCCCTGCATACAGTGGCAGCCCTTGTGGCCTTTCTGTCTTGTCCCCTCCAGAAAGTGCTGAGTCACGTTCTAGTCCCCATGTCCCCTAATAGGCCATAAGCAAACAGCCATGGTGAAATAATGGCCTGACTGCTGAAACCTAGCCCCCCACCAACCCTCCCACCCACACCCATGTGTGGAAAAGGGGAAAACGAGAGTGGAATATTGAACTTTCTTGTGTGTGTGTGTGTGTGTGTGTGTGTGTGTGCGTGTGTGTGTGTCTGTGTGTTGTAAAGAGCAGTGCCATGGCAACAGCTCTCTGTGGAGTAGAAAGCAGGTGGGTGGCACTCAGCTCAAGCTCTTAGTACTGTGTGTGCGTGCATGCGTGCGTGCTCCACCTCACTTTGTGGTGCTCGTTGAGTATATTGAAATCATGTCAGGTGGACCCCATGCAGTGCACTGCAATGCATTGTTTGTAATTAGACATCCTTGCAGCAGTTCGCTCACTACTCACAAATGAGCCGTGATCTGGGGTTGAGGTGGTTTGTATGGGCGGGAGTAAACGATACAGTATTTATGAACAACAGCAGGAGGGTATGCAGCTGACTGCTCGAGCCTCTGACCTCCTTTGGAAAAACATTTCTGATTTTACAATGCAGTCAGATTCATTTTCACTTTACACGTTTTGTCTTCACGAACTGAAACATTTGAGCATCATTATCCCTTTTTTTCCTTTTTGGTGCTATAATGTGGTGTCACACATCAAAATCTGAGGTTGTATCTTTTTCAGACAACCTAGACCTCAACTCCTCACCTCAAGGGGAAGTAGTTGGCTTTCAAACCACTGGCTTTCATGGTTGTACGCTGACATGCGATCCAACCTCAAAAGCTTTTTAGAGCACTCTCAGTGTCTGCTCGCTAGATTTACTGTCAGCCGGGCAACAAGAAGAGGGAGGAAAGTAGCTATGCTAAATTGAGGATCCCATTTTTTATTTTTTTGCTGCAAATGTAGGATTTTTTTTGTCTGTACATATATCCCATTTTACCTTTTTCACACGAGTTGGGTATGACTGGGCTTTTCATGGAGGCAACTGAAAACATAAAGCTTTTCCAAACTTCAGTCTGCCAAATTTCAATTTTGCGTCTGCTTCCTCTTTAACTGTGTTGAAAGGCTATCTAGCAGTGATGGCTGGTTTTGAATACAACCCATTTTTTCCTTTTAGGCGCTGCTATTGCTACAGTTTGGGACCCTGAGAGTGCTGTGCTGCTGCCTTTGTAGGAAGGAAAATGACTCCTTCATAGAACCTTTGTTGCCCTTACAGTGTTTGTCAAAAAGTGTCAGAGACAGATGCACACTCATGTACTTTCACATACTTTGAGCCCTAGCCATGTGTTATAATTTTATTCCAACAAGTGAAGTTGCTGCGGTTTTAAAAAAAAATCCCCATCCATCTCTCTCTGATCCATCCATCTTTCACTGATATTAATTGCTGCAGGGCTAGCTGTCATCTTTGTCTCTGCGAAGCGAGGGATCTATTAAAGAAGGGTGTCCTTTCAAAGTTAAAGCTAAATAGCTGACTAAAGGGCCGGCCCTGTCATCCTGCCTCTCTTCACAGGGCCCCGTCGTCCTCTGTGTATGCCTGCCTCTCGCCTCCACTTTCTCTGATATGCTGTGTTACTGCACTGGTACTCTAACACACCCACACTGTCACATTCACTCACCGTCTCTCTCGCTCTTCCTATTTCTCTGTCCAGGAGGAGCAGAACAGAGGGAAGCCAAACTGGGAACACCTAAATGAAGACCTTCATGTCCTCATCACAGTGGAAGACACACAGGCAAGAGCAGAGATCAAGATGAGGAGAGCAGTGGAGGAGGTCAAGAAGCTCCTTGTACCTGCAGTAAGTACATACTGTCCACAAGCTTATACGTACACGTTTTGTACTCAGCCGGTCGGATGGATGTATGGATGGATCCACTGGTAGCAGCTTGTGGTTTAATGAGAGATTTAATGTTCTCCATTTGAGTTTCCCAGAAGATGAAGGACTTATATTGGCTCTAAATTTATGGTCCTATGAGAAGCTTTTGGTCAAAACAACAAGATTATCGACCTACATATGGCACACTACCTCTATCCCACTGTTAGCATCCTGTTTACTTCCATATATAGTTGAGGAGAACAGGTTGGCTGTACCTCCAGCGGAGTGGAAAAACATAGCTAGCTGTACACACCTCCTGTGACTGCCACATTTCATCTCCGCTTCCCCTCTGCCAAGACTTCCTCTTACATGGTGCCACTGGTGATAGCTGCTGGTAGTGCTTTTGGCATGCAATGCATATTTTTGCTTTTAGCTGTGGTGACCAGGTGGGCAGGGCAGCTGAAGGCACAGGTTTACCACCAGGTGGCAATGCACGGGGTTGGAGGTCTGTGGAAATGGGGCCAACCAATATCAGCCCTGCAAGGTTAAACAAAGCGTTACTTGCATTTGTAACCTTGTTAAGCTGCTGTCCTTCATGCATTCTATCGTGCTAATGCATAATTATTCCTACATGTGTGCTTCACATTTAGTTTCTTTCGTCTGGAACATACGCAACAAGGACGTTTGTCCCAGTTGTAACTGTATTACAATTACAAGCATGTAATGTTTGAGTTATGATGCCTTCGATACCCCAAGAAAGTCAAAATTTGTGGAAATGAGTTCAATAGTTGAAAAAAATGTGATCTGAACTCATCAAAATAGGGGTTATAGGATTACAGGGATATTCAGATGCACACCAGTAAGAGCTATATGTTAATCAATTTATCAAATACTAGCTAAACAAACTTCACTTCAGACTTATAAAATGGAAACCTGAATCCCAAAAGTTAAGTTGAAGTCACCTATTTACCTCTAAGCCCAACATGTTTGAAACTTTATATAGAAATTCTCATGGGAAAGGCTCTCTGAATCCTGGTGTTGTATTAGGAAGAACAAGCGTAGTCTATAAATTGCTATATTTTAATTCAAATGTTTACATGTGTCAGCTCAGGGTTGTTGGTTATTTTATTGGGTCACATCAGGAAAGTAATTGTTAAAACAAATGGGGTTTACCTCTTTACCCCTTAAAGCTCCTTTCTGAACAGAGTGCTTTCTCTCATATTTCAGGTCTGCTTATAGACCAAAATGACTGGGTGTACATCAGAAGTTAGTGAGGGTAATCTCTGCCTAAGCAGCTGCGCTTGAAAAAACCTGGAAACTATCCTAATGGTCGTCAAACCACATTTTTATTGATATATGCTGAGGTGTCAAAACTCATCATTTAGGGTACAGGGGAGGTTGTAAAATGTTGTTTTATAGTGTAAAGAGTTCAAACAGATCCTTGTCATTGCATCGTTCTAGGGCCGTGAACTGCATCTTTTCGTTTAGACCTGTTTAGAACTTCACGTCTGCCACAGGAACCGGCATCATGCGTCTCCTGTCTTCTGTGATGTTTCTAACCTGTCTGGCAAAGCAGTATACGGCCTTTCTGAGACAGTCTGGAAGGCGCTTTAATTCGTGCCATCTTGTCGGAGTATTTCTTGTCTTTATTTGGCTTACTTGTCATTTGTTTAGGCACCGACTGTTTTGAATACTGAAGTGTTTCACAGCTCCTCGGGGAACTGATATGACTTCACTGATACCACACTTAATTGATTTTTTTTTTTTTTTACCCTTATTGGTTGAATTCCCTTATTTTATTGTAGCAACAGTCAGTCAAAACTTAAAATGGATGCAGCAAGGGGGGAAAAAAAAATGTTGTTTGAAGTCAAAGGGGAAAAAGAAAATGCTAAGCTCGCCTGTGTTGCGCGGATATACCATGCAGTATTTACCCTTGTAACATGTGTGCTGCCTAGCTGAGAAGCAATAGTGTCTAATGGATTTCCGTTTTAAGCCCAAGTTGTGTAGACAGATGTTTCGGCATATTGCTGGTGTTTCCACCCATACTTGAAATGATCGTTTTAAAGCCATTAAAACTAGCACTGCTATCCTTTTTTCTCTCAAATGAAGCCATGCTTTGCACCGTTTCCTCCTTTTCATCTTGACTCCTTTTTGTTAGAAGTTTCCAACAAAGTAGTTTCATGAGTTTAACAACATTGTTTTTGCAAGACTCAACAGTCAGAAAAACACGTTGGCATCAATAAAAAGAAAAAAGTAACCCTGGGAACATCCTACTGTGATGGATTGGACAATTTGGAGCCAGTTCTCATTTCCTGACTTTAGTTTGGGGACTTGTAATTATGTACAGAGGATGTTGAAAGACTTTTATATGCACAGTTGAAGATGAAGGCCATATCTGGAATCAGCCTTATTATAAGTAGAATGAGTCACTGGCACACGTGTTTACACGACACAGCAACACCTTTTAAGATAATGGCAGCTGCTCAATGTTAAAACTAATCCGAATCAAGTGCCACGAAAATAACTTTATCACTTTCCTAGAAATCTCTGTGCATTTTGCACCCTAACAAGTACATTAAACACGGTCTGTTAATTTGGTACCTGAACCACTGAGTGGGGTAAAGAGGCGCTCTTTTATTTCTCAAACACAAGAAAGCTTCTTTCTCTTTTGAGACACTAATGAAATCTCTTTGCTCATAAAGTTTCTCTCTTAATTTGAATAAGAGTTTTATGGATCTAATTAATGACCAGATGCAGTTCGCCAAAGGCTATTTTTCCTTCAGGCAAAGCATCTTTGTTCATTTAACCATAATGAAAAGTTCTTTCCATTAGTTAGACATTAGATAGATAGTGTTTTTTCTGAACCTATCAAATTTGGATATAAATGTTCTGATTTCTCAGGATCCATGTGTCCTGTTTTTGCTTTGGAATATAATGAAATAAGGGAAGCACATTTTCCTCACATTCATATCTATTAAAAAATGCTAAAACTTGTTAGGCCAAGACATATTTTTAGTTAATACTCTACTTTATATTGACGCAAGAAATAAACCAAGTTTGACTTTGTTATAGATTTTACTCTGACTGGCCCCTGGGTTCAATATAATTGTCTGATGTTCCTAAATACTGGGGTAGTGCATTATCCACCCAATAATTCTTAAGGGCTCTGCATTTCTTTCTTTTTTTTCCTGTTATTTCCTTCATCTGAATGCATACGTGTCGTGAGTATGTGTGGGACTGGGTGGCTGTAATGCCCTTTATCATGCTAAACTAAATTGGATTAAAGTATGGACACGCTGAGTATGCACAGTTCTAATGAAGGGCATCTCCTCTACGTTTGGCAGCGTAAAATCGCCTTTATTACATCGCACAGGACACAAAATGAGGTCATGCTTTTTATTCCCTTTCAAGGAAAAGGCTTTACTTGTCATTGACGAGGTCCCTGCTGCAGAAAGGAAGGAAAGAGGGGAGGATGCGTGATAACCAAAGGTTCTTCAAATTTGGCCTTAAATTGAAGTTAAAGGCTTTATAAAAATAATAATAATTTGCTCTGAAATAATCTCACAATTGACTGAATTGAGATTAAAAGCCAGCATGTCTGGCAGTGAAAATCCTCTCCTCCCACCTGCTTAGCCAACTAAACTCAGTCACGCTCATACTATTTATTTTTGTAGTAAGAAAATAGTTTGTAGAAGCTTGTTTAACAGTAATGATTTAGTTTAATTATTCAAAATGAAACTTTTTTCCCTAAGCTAAATAGCTGCATTTAACAGAAACAATATGAGCTTATTTCTCATGTAATTTTCTTTTTTTTAAGGGCTTAAAAAGCATGACTTGTAAAATCATTTGGCTCATTTGTGGGTTTGTATGATGCATTTACATTTTATCTGTCATTTAGCCAGTGGCTGCTGCATTGCTCATGGTAGTTCTTCATCTTTGCCCCCGTGTGTTGCTCTTTCACTCCTTAGTCCTGTGAACTCTTCAACTCTAAATGAACTGGGAGCAGGGGAACGTCGGCAAGTTGAGAGAGGCGGGGGGAGATTGGTGGAAGAGCTTGATTGAGCTACTCTTTCAAGTGTGGATTTACTTCACTGATCCTACGCTAGTGCGCGCACACACATGCGCTTGCACAGAAAAATGCGTCCACGTGCGTGCGTTCGCATACACACCGACGAAAATGCTGCTCTCATCTCTTGAGTCCTTCATTAAGGCCTCAAACAGAGCAAGCAGCAGAACCCCAATGCACTTTCGGTAACCTCAGCTTGCACAGTTGTATGCATAAACCCTGACTGGCTCATTGCACTTCTCCCCACTATCCTTAGAAGGGCAGGAGAGCAAAGATTATCAGCCTATAGGAAGGCATTATCCTGTGATTGACAGAATATCATGGCCAACTAAGAGAGAAGCAAAAAATCCCCCAAAAAACCCGATTTTGTGTATGCCAAGATTATGTAGAATGATGTTGTCATCACAAATAAGAATTGGCTTGCAGCTGACTTGTGTAAACAGACATACGCTTAGGTCCAAATCCATCTGAATTACTTCCACATGTTATTAATGATCTACTGCTTACTTGTACTTACAACCTCAAACAAAGCATCGATGCAAAACGTTTTTTTCTGGTGTGTAATGAAGTCTTGGCTTGGCAGCTGCACACACAGGGGGTGCCACATAAAATGCGAAGCAATTTCTTTATAATCCTCATTAAATGCATTAACGTGACCTCTGTATGAAACATTTAGGCACGCCGCACCTTTGGCCACACCCCTTCTTAATCAAGGTACTTTACCTTTCTTAGGAGCAAGTGCCTGCTGTGATATCACTGATTGAGATGTGGCCTGACTGTTTCACTCCAAGCTGTGTGGCAGACGTTGTCTCCAGATTATTTAGGAGAGATTTACTTTTTAATTGGCAATAACTGTGTTAGCCAAGAGATGCATTGTGTAACATTCTGTGTATGAGAGTGTGCAGGAGGAAGGAAAAGGGAGCAGCAGTGTTGCCTTTTTTAAAACTCTGCATAGAGCTCACAGATTTGTGATACAGGAACTGGACGAGCTGTCTTAATGTTTTTGTTCACAGACATAAATGTGGGGTAACTGTAATTCAGGAGTTAGAGCACGTCGCCTATGAATTGGCCGTTCGATCGCTTTGCAGTATCAGAGCTTCATTTATGGCGACGTGATCAGTGTTTATGGCTCATCTCACCAGAGATGCTAATTCATATTATAGATATAGCAAAACAAGAAAAAACAAAATTGGGCTTACCTACATTTTTAGTAGAGGATTGAGTTGATATGTCCTGCACTGCACAGTGAAACCGTTCGTGAACCTCAAGTCTACACACTATTGGCTAATATGTTTCCTTGTTCGACTCCTGATTGGCTCTTTGGAGACCGGGTGAGACAGCCTGCATCTGTGCTGTTACAGACTTCTCCAATAGACTACTATTTCAGATTCTTTGAGTGCCATATTTCTGTCTTATAATGTGTCTGCTCAATCCCAAAACTTAGCACTTCATTCTTTCTAACAAAGCAAAATGTTCTGCTCTGTAGTGATAATTGAGCTGCTTACAGAGTTTATACTATTTAGAAAAAGTGAGTCAATTCTGTTTTAAATTTTGGGCATTTTTATGACCGTATCTGGTCTACAGGCTCTCATCCCAGCAAGGTCTACATCTGATTCAGTGCAGTGACAGTAAAGCACTTACTGTAAGGTACCCATAGTATATTAATAGAGGTAGCCGGCTAGCTTTGATTCCTTTGACATTCTTACACACACATACACATTGAACATCCAAAAAGCAGGCAGGGTTGGGTTTGAAAGGAGAACAGCAAACAGAGAAAGAAAGAGCTGGTTGGTGCAGGGGCACTTTGGCCCTGGGGAGCCGAGTGCATGCCTCTCTGAATGAAACTGTCATCGCAGAGAACAAAGTGAGCATGGTAGCTGCCTGAGCAGCCCATGGCCTTGAGCACTACTCTCCATTTGTGGGATGGTGGAAACCCAGTCCTGACTCAGACTTACTGCTCCCTCTTGTGCTACATCTCTCTTACTTTCCACGCCATCCTACTGTTCTTGTACAAGTTCTAGTACACATAATGCAAAATAAGACATTGTTTTCAGTCCACTTTTCTCTCTTCAATTTTATAAACGCCTGAACAGCAAGTAGCAAAGTTAGAGCCCAGCTGGTTGTCATTTGGAGTCCCTTTATGCCAACACTAGGTTTCTTTTTTCCCCCCAAACCCACTCCACGCCTTTCGTCTTGTTCCTGTCTCTTGCTCTCTTGAGTCTCCTGTCACTCTTCTCTCTTTTCTGCTCTCTCCTGTGGGCCACCTTTGAGAAAGAACATACAGTAGATGGTGTTTTTGTGAAAGGCAGACAGATGGACCTTAATGGATGCCAAGCTTGGCTATCTGTGGGGTGTTGGGTCTGTACTCACCAGTATGCATCCGGCTTGGCAGAGTGTACAATGGCAGCGCCATCAGAACCACTCAGTCTGGAAAGGCACAGAGAGAAGACGGTGCAGAACAAGCGGAGGTAGATTTGCACAGTAAAAGTGTGTTCTAGGCAGCAGTGTGCTGATTTTTGCAATCAATAAACACCTTTTTTTCCTCCTTCCTTTTTCCCTTTCTGGTTCTCACTCTTTCCTCTTTCTCTGTCAGCAGTGTATGACAAATGAGCACAAAACACCATCTGGCTGTGTCCATCCATGTGTGCCTCCCCAATTAATGATGTTTATTCTTTGTTGGGGCTACCTATCACGACCATTCTCTTTTTATTTACTCTTAATCTGCTCCCCTGCCTCACATTCTCAGCCATGCATGATATCAGCTATACCCATGAATAGAAGCTCACATTTCTTTATACTGTGTTTTGGTGATGCATGCACTTAACTGTGCTCAATGAACATGACTTCTAAAGAAAATACTCTGCAACAGGTGCTATGTAGTTGTGTAAAAGTATTACTACATAGTAGAGTTGGGCGGATTGATCCAAATATTGATGGTATTGATACCAATGTTGGTGTTGGTATTGATTGGATAGGATTGATACATTTTTTTTTACGTTTACTATTTAGCCAACTAAATTGACATAAATGCATAAATTTGCACCTTGATGTATTGTTATTGGTATTTGCAATACTGGCTCTGTATTTATGTGCAGTATAGAAAATCACTGGTTCGTCATTTCTTCATATACTTTTACCTTTGTCTTCTTTAAGCTAGCTGAAAGGTCTGCAGTACAGCTATGGAATGAATGGGCAACAGACTCGCACATCGCATTACGTCATATCAGTTCTCGTTCCATGTTCGGTTGGTCTGCATTTAAATGCGGTGAATGACAAAAGTAGCTATTATCTCACTATGCCAGGTAGCTCAAGTAGGCTTACAGACGCTGCTATATGGTTTTAGTCAATCTGGCAGCCCTTCCTTCCCTGTAGGCTGTTATTACCTTCATCAGTCTAATGAAAGAGCTGGCTAGGATCATATTAACCTCCTGATCTCCACCTCCCAGGACACTGCAGCTACAACTGGCTGGACTGCAATATTCACTGCACCCATTATATAGAGAGGTGTGTGTGTGTGTGTGTGAGAGTGGGTGAGTGAATGGTGTGCCAGTCCCACCTGCACGTCAATGACGCTTCTCCCACATGAATGTTAATCATCTTTTTAATTGGCTTCCTTGACATGGTGACCTCTGCTAGAGACTGCAAGGCTGCATCACTGTGCTCCTGCTTCAGTGCAATTATGCTGTTTTCTTGGTTTGGCTGTGTGTATGCATGTGTGTGTCTGCGTGTGTGTGCGCGCGCATCTGTGTATGTTTAGTGAAGTGGTAGAGAATGTGGCCTGGAGGCACTGTGACCTCTGACTTCTAACCATCCTCTTGTCTTCCACTTTCATCATCATCCATCTTC
Organism: Oreochromis niloticus; assembly: GCF_001858045.2. Classification (NCBI taxonomy): domain Eukaryota; kingdom Metazoa; phylum Chordata; class Actinopteri; order Cichliformes; family Cichlidae; genus Oreochromis; species Oreochromis niloticus. The sequence continues at coordinate 14,966,518 of NC_031983.2, read as the reverse complement.
AGCGCTCACACTCTTTACTCATTTATCCAACCTTTTCTGTGCCCTTGCTAATACATTTGAGACAAGTACCACACAGACTCGTATTGAAACCTTGTAACCAGGAGAGCAGTGAAGAGCAAACACTAAAATAGTGATGTATAAAGCAGCTCTGATTAATGGTCTAGATGTGATAAGTGGGTAATTGAAATGGACCACTTGAACTGTTACCACAGGAAACAGATGTGGATTTTCTGACACTTGTGCCAATAATGATTACTAGTGCATGTCATTTAATGGGCTACTTTTTAAGAAGTGACCGTGATCGGCCGTGTCAGGTTGAAGCGGTCTTTAATCAAGCGTGCAGACTGACATTTATACATCCCCTCCTCGAAGACTTTTCTTTTAACTTTTTGGTTTAGCTGTATAAATGGCAAACTCATCCCCAACATCCCTTCTTCAGTAATTCTTTACACACCAAATCAACAATAAAACAAAGCCATTGGTGTTAACTTACAACATTTAAAAGCGGACTCAGACGAGACCTTTGCTAACATTCCAGTACAGCAGGGAAGGCTGGGTATAAAATAAATGACCACACATCTGGAATCTCTGACCCATTTGTTTTACCCAAACCTTCTGTACCTTTCTGAGAGCGAAGAGAAGAAAAGGAAACATTTCTGTGTTTATTACTTCTGAAATGTGCAGAAAGGGAAGCCATCAATCACCTTAAAAGGCCAGCATTGTTGGCATATAAATCTGTTTGCATACATTTTAATTTCTTTTCTTCTTCTCGTTTTTTTCTGAGAAAAAGGTTTCCACTTCTCACCTGTAATTGTGCTGGTCTTGCTGCGCGTACGCTTGATTTTGTAACACTGCTATTTATTGTGTGTGTTCACAGTTGCACAGTTACATCAATTCATGATTTATAGCGAAAGACATTTCTTTCATTGTTGTTCTCATACTTTATGGAGTAAAGTATGAGAACAACTGCTGCTCTTTTTCTGTAGAAGTGATTGAAAGCACAAAGACTATTCACTACTTTCTTCTATTCCTTTATCTGCTACTTGTTTGGACCCAATTTTGATCATCTAGTTACACACATTCCTCCATTTTCTATCGCTCTACTATATGTGGTAATCGGTGAGCTTCTGTGTTGTGTGCCAGGTCCCTCCTCTCAGCTCAAATGCTGACCGGAGGGACTCGATCTGGTCTTTCCCCTTAGGGATCCTCCCCTGCCATCTCTCCCCTCCACATCTCCATCTGCCCATCCCTCGTCATCTCCAGCTCTACCGCTCTCCTGGGCGGCAGACAGGTGGTTCTGACCCTAAAGAAACTGTAATCCCGTAGGGAGCAACCTGTCTAATCTTGGCTACCTTCCCTGGCCTTGTCCTTCTCTTCTTTAATTTACTGGCCGTAAAACTCAAAGGCAGGCAGAGGTCTTTAACCAGTTCGAGTATAACTAAAACTGGACACTTTTCCCCCTATATGTAGATTAAAATAGGGGAAAAACAGGGAACACTTCAAAGAAGACGTAATGAAATAAAGCTGCAGGGCATTTAACTAAAAGGTAATTAATAACACATATAAAAACGAGTGAAAATATAGAATAGTGTAACATCACATCATATACCCAGGCAGCTCACTTATATTGCGTTTTGGTGATCTCGTCTTGCATAACAAAGTACATAGACAAGTACAGATAAGATTGAGAAGACGTTAGAGTAACCTTGCATAGTCTTGGACTAGTTAATGGTTACATAAATCTGCTGAACAGCTCTGTTCTCATGCTGTGCTCCAACTTTCTCCTCACCGGTGTACTGAGACTCACCGCTGATGGAAAAGACGAGGGCCTGGAAGGCTTCAGCCTCAAAGCCTAGTTTCATGTTGGACACGAATATTCAATAGAACTTTGGTTGTACACACAGATATTTGGTTTACATTTTTTTTTTTCTTCATTAGAATATTATTTGATTGTTCAACTTTAACTTTATCTCTAGATTTAGCAATTTGGCCTATTCCCCACCCACATAAGCTTTGTTGTCAAACGGTTTTGATAAAATTCCTTGCTTGTGTGCTACCTAGATGTGCACCTGTAGTAAGCTGCCTGCACGCACTTAGTGACATATGAACAAGGAATAATGGTTATGTGGCTTTGTATTCCACTTTCCCCGCTGTTCCTTCATCGTCAGTCTGCTCACGGAGCCAACCACAGGAAATGGTGAAAATCCAAAGCAAGGAGAAGATTCAGATTGCAATAATATTCATGCTGAATGGTGTGTTTCATCTCCTTCCCCACCTCCTGCTTGTTTTATCCCTCTGGCATTCACCTACTCACGGCTGGGAAGAGTTGTGGAAAGAAGAAAGAAGCGCAGTGCCATGCATGTGCGCTGCCATGCAAATTACAAATGAGAGCCAAGTAAATTGGATGTAAAATGAGGATAACTATATTCTTAGACCATCAAATTTCACAGTGGGTAATTGGTCAGTAATTAATTGTCGATACAAACAAGCTGAACACCCGAAGAGGTCTCATTTGTGATGGCTTGTCCTTTGTTGTTGAACCAAACTCGCCACACTTAGCAGCTTCTCTCTCACGTGCTCTCTTGACTTCTTCATTTCTCCTTGAAACCTCATCCTGTTGCTAATCCATCTAGTTCATTTTTTCTGTCTAAGGAGAATTAGGCCTGTTTCTTCTCCTGTCTCATTCATTTAGATTTCAGTCACCCATGATCCCCTGTGAGGGTGCATTCTGTGTACACAGGCACCACTTATGAAATTGCCTGGCCCACTTGTACTGTCCTTTTAATTTCAGTTCACACACATACACATGCTCTTCGGTCTCTAAACACCCAGGTCCCTCACATCATTGTAAAATAACCTCCTTCCTAATCCACCTGGTTGTGCTTGGCTCCTCCGGGGGGGAGTTTCAAGTGTCCTAATACACTGCGCAGGAAGCAAAGGCGGGTAACAAGGCAGGCTGAGCAGCCCGGGCACTTTTAATCTGCCCTGGTCCTCCAGTGGTGAGGAAAGGGACCCTGCAGGCCCCTGGCCAATCTCTCTGCCGCTCTTTGAAGGTCCCTTTAATCCTTTTACAGAGAGGCAAGGAAATGCAGAAGTGTGCACATGGCTGCGAGTCAATTTCAGGGGAGTTGCAGTTAGGACTCTGTCTCCGACGGCTCAGTGCTGATCAAGACTTGTGCACATTGTCTCTCTGCCACTTTGTCTTTTTGTCTCTCGCACACGCCACTTTATACTGTCCACCCACAGTACGCTCTGAACTTCCTCAGGGCCCATGCCAGGGCCAAGCTGCAACATCTGTGAAGAGGAAGCACACACACAAACACGCACACACTCGGTGCTTTCATCTCTGCCTCTCCAGCGACAGTGTGTCCCAGTGTTTAGGCAGGAAAATAGGATTGTGTAGAGCTCAGCGCTTTGAGAGCCCAAAGGCTGCCCATCAAATTCAGCTCCTACAGACTGTGATGCCTCGCTTTGCCAGCCATCGCTCAAGTCATTTCAAACTTCATTCTCTCAGTCCCACCAGCCAGCTCTGGACTGATGGCTTTCTTGCCTCCTCCATGGTCTCTTGAGGATAAATGCTTTCCCTCAGATTTTTGTTTTTTTTAAATCTCACTTGGGTTGGTTTGATTTGTTTATCGCAGTGCCCTTCTTTTGTCTTTCTCTTCCACGCTTCTTTTGTTTGTTAGGGGTGATGTTCACTTGTTGGCGATTGCTGACTGGTCGTCCCGTGGTAGAAGTTGGGTTGCGTTGCCTGTTTGGTGTTTTTCTTCCAAACAGCTATGCTGAATGTGTGTTTGTATGAGCAGAGGTTGCAGTCAACATCTGCAATACTGACATACTAAATAAAACTAAATACACTTTTCAGCAGTGCATTGTAGGAACTGCTAGGATGCCTCATCGCTCTGTGCTACTTAGTGAGTGAAATCATCAGAATCATGGTAAACCTTTTGCTTTCTTGTTGATGTTGGTAATTAAGAGTTATAGCACAATGAGTGAACTGAGACTTGTTCCTTTATTGAGAGTCACAGTTCTAGCTTTCCCAGGTTGCACTGAGCCAGATAACCCAAGGACACCCAAGGAAGTTGTCTTGAAATATAATTGCTGGCCTGCACATGTGCACATCCATCCAAAAAGTTCCAGGGTTGAATCCACATCTTGCAGCAGGTACTTGGATCCCTGTTTCGGGAGAAAGCTCCAGTGATCAGCTCTGAGTCAGGATCTCTGAATCTGATGCAAATCCCCTAGCAGTATTTAAAGCTCCCAAATCATCCCTGGCCAAATCCCTTCAAGATATTCCCTGCTCGATTGGATGGCATTAAAGGATCGCAGCGACAGAACAATACACCGTCTGGCAGTGTGCTGGAATGAGGGATAAAGATAGGGGCAGGAACAGAGTGCAGAGCAGAAGGGAAAAAAATGAAATGGAACTGGATGAATAAGGTAGAGCTTGTGAGTGAAAATTTGGAATGTGGGAGTAGGCAAAGGGAATTTTATTGTCAGGCAAGGAAAACGATGATGAGAGTGAGTTCAGGAGAATCCGACAGCTGTTAGTTAGGTTGTACAGCACGGTGGGACTGCAAGATCCTTTATTCTCTTAGCTTGTAACGTCACTGGCTTGTCAAAGCTAGAGCAGGCCAACAAGCTTTAATTATATCTGAATCATTTTTGTTAAATCTGTGTGTATTTTTTTCTCTGGGTTATTCATATGAAATTTAATCCGCTTTTAATGCTGTTATGTTACATGAAATACCAGCCCAGTTTCTAAGGATAAACATGATCACTCAGAATTTCTGCGCAGCTATTTCCCTTGTACTACTGGAAATACTTTTCATGGGAAAGAAAAAAATGATTTTTTTAAGTTCTAGTTAGTTCAGTAAACTGTAAAAAAGAAAGAAAAAAAAGTATTTCTGTTACCCTTCTTATTTTCTTATCCTTTCTCCTGTCCGTGGCAGAGTCTGTGTATGGGTCTGTCAGTTGATATTGATGGGGCTATCGGCAAGCACCAAGGCTGCCCACTTCGCTATTCTCCAGTACAATAAAAGGCTGTAATAAGCCCCATAGATCCAGTAACCATTTCCAGTTCCATGGCTCAGGCTGTTTCTACCACCCATACCTACACTGCACACTATGAACAACCCCAGAGAAGCTGTAGGAATAAAGTATGCAATTAAATTAATACCCTTTTGCAACATATGTCTTACATACTGAGCTACCACCGATGCTTCTCTTGACAGAACAGAGTTGGCACTTCTGAGCCTGAGCTTTTGGCACTTGAGCTTTGTTATGAAGCAGAAAGAGAAGTATTAACAGAAGAGTTAGCGCCTGACTTTATGTGCCACTTTCAACTGTACCTCGGTAAGCTGTCTGATTGACAGTGATGGGGCGGAGCAGCCGTGATGTGTTTGTAATAATCTGACTGGAGTCAGGTTCACTTCTATGCTAATGAGCTAGTGTGTTGGTGGTTTAGCATGACTAATGGCGCACATCGCTAACAGAGCTGTCTGGGTGTGAGGACGGGAGCAAAGAAGTGCAGCAGAAATAAAGAGGCTTTACGGGAATGTTGTGAAGGCATGAGGCGGCGAGAAAGCAAAGTTGCAGGAGATTGCATTGTTAGTCTTTGGGGAAAGGGAAAATACAGTTGAGGCCTGATTCCCTTGGCAGATATGTTCACAAAAGCTGAGGAGCAAGGCAGAGGCAAGAAAATTGCCTTTGAAAGTGCAGCAGTGAATTTGAAAAAGGACAAACAGCAAATACTCTACTAGACCCTTTAAAGGGCCTTTTTTATGAAAGAGAATAGATAAAAATGTGAGGCGCATTTATAAGGCAGTTTTTTTTTTTTCCCCCCTGTAGTTGATTGATACATGGTCTTGTCGCTGAAAAGTGATAAAGGTCTAATATGTTTTTGCTCTGTGCATGCATGTGTGTGTGTGTCTTTCCCTGGTGTTACTTGTACATCTGAGTGGCATGTTGGATTTTTTTTTTTTTTCCATTTCCAGAGCATCTCTTTGATTTACAATCTTGTCTACGAAAACACTGGAATTAGGTTTGCTGCATAAGTGTTTTCATTTCTTTCCCCCGTCCAGGTTCCAAGTTTGCTTTAACTATCTTGCACTGATTAAACTTCTTGTCACTTATTTATTTAGTGTGGAGATGTTTTGAAGCTTGCTACAAGTACTCATTCCATCCTCTTCTCTCACACCCTCCACTTCTGGAGAGTGTGGAATTGTTGATAAGTCGTCTTGGCAGCATAGCAAGAGTAATCATTTCCCTCCAGATGTTAGAGTTTGGGAAGGAACCAAAAGGGAGTGAAAAGAGGGAGGGATATGGGGGGAGAAACCAGATGCCGCCACTGCCAGTTCCACCCATATACATGATGTCACCTACTCCTCCCTCCCCGAGACTCCCAATACCATCTCCTTCACTCCCCTCTGCTGAAAAATTTCCTCTCCCTTCTCATTCTCAGTTCTACACATACTGCCTTCCTATACCCCAGGAGGCAGCTGGGGCAGGCTGTGTTTACTGCTGAGGTAATTGGAGTAGTTTGGAGAGAGCCTGACCCTAGCCCTGCTAAGGCCTAAGATATGTGTGTGTGCTCGTATACTCACATGTGTGCGTACGGCTGTTTGTGATGACTGGCAGAGAGGCCAGGGAAGGAAAGCAGGCCTTAGCCAGTGTCATCCCACTAGGGAGCAGACAAATTGGCTTTCACTACTCTGTCTGTCTTTTCTCGTTTCATATTCTTCAGCTATTCCTTTCTTCTTCCTGCCTATCTTTCCATCTCTCCACCAACTCGAAGACAATCTTTCACGCTTTCTCTTGTACTTGCTCCGCAGTGCTTTTTCTCCTCCTGTTACCCTTTTGTTCCACTTCTCTTTCTGTATCTCTCACTGCTCATCATTTCATCTCTCTGAGCTGAGCTGTTAGCTGAGCTGAGCTGCATAGACTGTGACTCTTGCCAGATATGAGCAAAAACTCCCCCTCAGTTGCAGTCATAGACATGAGGAAACTCATCCAACCTAATCCAGGCGCCTGTTGCGTTTTTCTGTGGGTCAGAGGGGAAGGGAAAGGGCCTTCAGTCGGGGTGTGAGGACGCGAGTGAGGGTGCACAATCATTCATGGGATGCACATGCAGTAAATGCCATTAAACACTATTGTCTAATAAAAACTAGCATTAGCTACAGTTTGTATTCATATAAAACGCTGACACGAGCTGTGATCAGAAGAGGCACCGGAGAGTGAAGCATGACAGTAATTTAGCATGCATCTAGTGACCTCATCGCCGGGTTGTCAGGTAGGCATTGGGACACGGCTCACCTGCTTTAGCTCATCACACTGCCTGCTCCTCCTCCGCCACCTTCCCTCATCCCTCCGTCTTGCTTGTCCCTGATAGCTTTTACCGCTCTGCTGATTTCACAAATAGGCCTCATTGATTGAATCTGATTCTTGTGGATAGAGCAGCTTTATTGAGTGGCTTTTTCACTGATGGACAGGAGCGTGAGTGTGTGTGTGTGTGTGTGTCTGTGTGTGTGTGCGTGTTTGTTACACACATTCATGTGTGCATGTAAGAGATGATAAGAGAAAACTTCCTTTCCCCATCCCTCTCATTCTGTAATCCAGGAGCTATTCATCTCCAGGGAATTCCAGCAGCCAGATCATTACAGACACACACAAAGAAGCTCACACACACACTTAGTGCAGCATCAGAGTGAAGATTTTATTATTTATTGTGCATGCCGACTGAGGAGTCTGTTAATTGTGACGACACCTTGAGCAAGACAACATTTAAGTGTTAACTGCTCTCCCAGGTACCGTTCATCATTTATCTAATCTGTGCTTCTGCGGGGGGAAGCAACATGATTTCTGCAGTGCCGTCTTTTGTTTTCTGCCTGTGTAAATGGCTGTGTCTTTAGCCATTTTGAGCCTGTCATTTTTTTAGTTGTTGTTTTGCTCAAACTGTAGCGCTAATACAACCAGCACTTCCCAAACCTATATGCATTACTACAGAGAAAAGTGGTGGAAATGCTGCAAGAGGGATTTTGTGTTTTGATGCAGAAAATGAGCTTGTTTCAGATGTAAAACAGAAATGATCTGTCTTGCGTTTGGAGGATTTAGTGAGCAAACTGTTAGAGGCTGGAGCTATATCGGCAGCCCTCCGCTGAGGATGTACACATTTCACACACAGCAATGCACACCTCATCCTTGCAGCAGCAGCAGCATCTGTGCTTTTCCCCTCTCGCTGCCCTCTATTTTGTCTCTCTCCTCTCAACAGGCAGTGTGCCACCTATGCAGAGTTGGATGGATGGTGGCACCCCTTTCCCCTTGCGCCCATTTAACCCCCACAGCCCTGCAGATCCGTCATTGCTCAACACACACAACACATGTAACACCCACATCCCTGAATGCATATGTCCTGATCTGCAGCTTCCTACTAAGTAACCCCTAATCGTATTGTCATATACTTTAGAGTCTCACCCCTGAAATGTGCTAATTATTATGTCTTTTTCTTTTTTAAGTGTTAGTCTGTTGCAACCAAACTGATGCTGAGTTCTTTGCACTAAGTTTGCTGGGATGCTATGTGCTCATTAAGGGCTAGATCTTAATATAAAAGACGAGCCTGCCAGTTTATTTAAATTATAGTTGGAGGTTTTTCTGCTCGCGTGTAAAATAAAGCTTGAATGCAAGTGTGGTTTTAGCAGAATTGGTATTCTTTATCCAGCTCTCCACGTAGGGTCACGGGCAATATTGTTTGATTTATTGTCGTCAGAATAAACATATTGAGCTTTGAAAGCATTACACATGCAGCCCCTCGTCATGATTTTCCTCTGCTGTAGTTATGTTATTCATTTTGTATTTTCGCTTTACTTTTCATCCCTCAATTTGACTGCCTTGATTATACTCTGTTACGGATACAGACCCGGCAGCCGAGTAGTCATTCTTCTAATATTTTATTTCAAGTCTTCTTGAAGTCCTCCACCCGGGGCGCTTGCGTAGTTGGTGCATTACAATGTAAATTCTCTCCACGGTTACGGAAAACAGGCAGGTATGTAGACATTTCCACGAACCCTCACGCTCTGCATCTGATGATGAAATTTACATCACTTGGACCCGAGCATACTTGTGGATGTGGAAAGCTTACGTTTGCTTAAGCCAGCTCCAGAGAAAGGATTGTGGACTTTTAGGGAGACCCAGACACACACGTGGAGGGAAGCAGGAGAATAAATGGTTGTTTTGACTTATGAGAGTCATTAGCAAATAACGGCAGGCTTGTCCCACTTTCTGGACTGCACAAGGTTGTAGGCACCATGATTATATTGACTTTGTAACGTAAGTAACTAAAGGTGAGCCCAGAAATGGAAGAAACAGAGATCATATTGGATTTAATGTCTATTGGCAGGGTTTGTTCATTCACGTGTTCGGTTGTTTACGTAGAGATTGCAGCATCTAATTAGTAGTGATTTTGGCTCTGTATTGAAGAGGGTTTATTGGTCCATGTTAGCGACTGACCTGGGCCCTGTTCAGTTAGTGTTGAAGCTGCATGTCAAGCGGCCCTTTGTTCACCTCCAAAGCTAATGGCGAGGGAGTAAAATAGTGCTTGGCTGCTATTTTAACACCTTGTCTTGACTTGTCTGTCGTACAGCACTGTTCAAGCCTGTAGCTTGATTTTTTATTTATTTTAACCAATTTCTGAATGTGCTAGTTAGCATAAGTTGTCATTTGATTAGATGTAAAATATTTGATTAAGGGGTAAATATTAGAATGCAATTTTTTAATGAAATGAATGATAATTAGATGTTAATTATTGGTAATGTAAAGTTGTTTGTTTAATCAATCAATTTCTAATTACCTGGAAAATAAAAACATGTCTGTTGAATCACTAGTTATTATTCACCTTTGATCAGCCTTTGCAGCTTGGAATAATTCGGTGTCGTTTTCATGCTTTAAGACCTCCCTATTAAAAGAAAAGAGAGACAGATCACAGTGGAGGTAGCGAAGGAAAAGAAATTTCCTTGCTTCATTAATTGGCAGCTCTGTGGTACACTAAACATGCCGTGTGCACACACACGCATGCAGACACACTGTTGAATGCTGTGACTGCTCTGAAGCCACAGCTTTATATTTAGTCAAGGGAGACCAGCCTCTGTCACTTTTTCTCTTGCTTAACCTCGCTCTTTCTCTTCCTCTCTCGGTGGCTGTGTTGAAGAGGAGTCTCGGGGGAGGGCTTAACTCTGAGCCCTCGTTCTTTTTCCGTTTCTTTCTCTCTCTCCTTCCACGTCTTTTCTTCCCTTATCGTCCTGTGAATGGAGCTGCAGACTGTTGTTGAACTGTGAATTAGTCCAGGAGACACACTCTGCACCTAGACAAAATAGAGAAACGGAGGAGGTTCAGTATCTGCCTTTCTGCTTTCATTCCTGCCACCCTGACAGGCAGGTTTGCCTTACTCTGTGCACACATGAGGCGTTTAAATGCTGGTGCAGAGTGTATGTGCCTACAAGTTGAACTAGTGAGGGAACAAGTGTCACAATTTCACCTTGAACCAGCAAAAGTTATAAAATCAATAACTGACTTGAGGTTAACCTGAGGTCAGCAAGGCTTCACGTGCACCCTCGGTTTTGTGAATAAGCCACATAAGACCGTGCCTGTTTTGTGATGTACAACCTGGAAAATCACAGGGAGGGGTTTGTGTTGTCATGGTTATTGGATGTTCGGTAGCTTCAGGGGAAATTAACTTTGGGTGGGGTGGGGCGAGGTGCTGAAAAGAAACGGGGAGGAATGGATGGGTGAGTGGGAGGAGGAAGGGGGGGGTGCTATCTTAATTGCTTTCCGTGAATAATTTCAGTCCCCTAATTTGGCGATAATGACAGTGGCTGCTGCTTTTGTATTTATTTATCCAAACATTAATTGACAGGACTGACATTAGCCAGGGCGGTTATTGCGCATTTGATTGCGCACAAGGGAGCAAAGAAAATTACAGTAATTATCATTCTGATATGGATTATGAATATGCATTCCCACACTTAATGTCTCTGTCAGCATTTTAGTAACAACAAGGCACTCTGCCATGACAACAGCACTTTAGCTTATCTCATATCTGCTTCCCTAAACCCAGTCCAACCAGTGCTTCTGGAGAGCAGATGACATGTCGTGTCCAAATGATTTACGGCAACACCCAGACATGCGGTTAGGTGAAATTGTTTTCATGTAGATTGTTTTAGTTGTCCGATAGTTGTTGGCTCATGTTAATTAATGTAAGGTGTGTTAATGTGAGTACTGAAATGTTTTGTTTTGTTTTTTAACAGGCGGAGGGAGAGGACAATTTGAAGAAGATGCAGCTGATGGAGCTAGCTATTCTCAATGGGACATACAGAGATAACAACGTCAAAACACGTAAGTGAGCTGCAGTGAAAAGCAACCATATCCACGATTTCCATAATCCATCAGTTTTCTTCCATACATAATAAAAACCTTTAATATTTTAATGATATTTTTCCAATATTTCCCATTAACTCATACTTTTCGTTTTCATTAAATAAATGTGCAGTCAGATCCACTGTGTGCATACATCATATTATCTCTGACTATGAGCAGACCTCTTTTTCAAAACTGTTTTCCAACCATAAGTAGGAATACCTCTGTTCCATTTTTCTCCATATTTCTTGTCCTCTCTACCATCCTTTCATCCGCCCATCCTTTCCCCTGCAATCCACATGCATTCACCCTGTTTTACTCGCTCCTGGCAGACTTTAAATATTAAGCACATTGCTGTATTTCACCTGCTCAGTTCTGCATGTCAGTTGCTGATTCACGTGTGTTTTGTAATCACCAAGTTATGTTTGAAAATGTAAATCATATACAGCCCCAATGTTTGACTTAATGGCAAGTTAATCTGAACTTGTGCATGCGATTATTTTCGTAATAATTAATTAAAATTTAATTAAAAATGTCACTAAAAATTGGTTTTTCTGTACACTTTTTTTTTTAATGAAAGTTTAAGCGATTAATTTCTTTGTTGAATTTTTCTCGTTTAACATCTGCCTAAATGGGAGCCATGATGAAGTAGCCCACCACCCAACTGCAGTTACAAAAGCACTTGATTTAATAGGCTTGCCTTTGGGGAAGCTTGTGTGGCACAGCTTATAGAACATGCTAATGCTTAGCCTCTATAAGAATTATATTTGTATGTCCATTTATCATCCAACACAAACTGAGTGCTGACTTTGCAGAGGATGGGCATTTCTTTAAGTTTAAATGCTCCCACTCTGACCTTCACATCAAGATCAAAAGTCTCCTCATTTTGCTTATTTATTTATTTATGCCATAAAAACTGCTTCCTCCTCTATATGAAGTCAACAGCTCTGTTTCTGTTGGCATGCGTGTCGTTAAACTCACCCATATCATTTCCAGTAGGTGAATGTGTAGCCGCTGTGGTGATCGGTCTGCTTCAGATGCACTGGGATGATGGCGTTATTTCATTATTTTTGTGCTTCTTGTGTTTTGGTGTGTGGGGTTATTTTATTTTTTATTTTGTTTGGCAATGTTGGCAAAAGATTGTCGCTTTTGTGGTTCACCACCATGATCATTGCATGTACTAATTTTCCCTTTTGCTCCTCTCCCCTTTCTCTCTATCTCTCTCTGCCACTTCCTGTTCACCCTTCCTTTCCCCCTTTCGTATTTTCACACTTCACTTTTCATCTGTGATATTGTTCAACCACGCTACACTTTATCTCTTGTCCTCTTTCTTTCTTTCTTTCTTTCTGTTTCTGTCCTTCACTCTCTTGCTTATGGCAGCCACCCTTGCGTTCTCTCTTGCAGCGGCGGCAGCAGCCGCTCAGGGCCCTCGCCTCATAGCGGCCCCCACAGGTCAGGTGTTGCCTCCCCCGGCACTGCGGCCTCCGACGTCAGCCGGGGCCCCATCATGAACCTCATCCGGCCCACTCAGATGGCTGCCATGCTGCCCAATGGCACCCCCACCCTGGTGCCTCCCACACCGGATGGCGGGCTTATCTACACCACCCCCTACGAGTACCCTTATGCCTTGGCACCCACCTCCCTGCTGGAGTACCCCATCGAGCACAGTGGGGTTCTAGGTAAGAGAGCCTGGGGAAGCATGGGTGCAGCAGGTACAGCGACCAACTTTAGCCAGCCTGGACAGGAGGCCAGCTTGTTTTACCCCGGAGCTGGGGTGCTGGACGCGGCTTCCATGAGCCACAGTCAGGACTTGTTGAAAGGTAAATATGTCGTGTCCACCTGAGGATCAAAACAGACAAACTCACAGGGTGGATGTACTGATGAAGCTCTTGGTGATGGGATGACCAGCTATGTCGCTCATGGACACTTTGTTAAATGGCAATGGGGGGCAATAATTACCTTGTGTGAGGGCCAGGCTAATGGGAAGTTCTCTATAGACTAAGGATATTCACTGTTTAGTTACGTTCTTGCCAAACAGTTGTGCTCTCAGGTTTATATTGCCTCTTGTCTGCAAGGTTTATTATAGGTGGACTTGCACTTGCCTCAGCGTGAAACGAGGCACACTGACAGTAACACACTCGCATACACGCAGGTCTGCTCCCTAACCCTTTCATGCACTGGCCTAGAGGTATATTCAGTCTGGCGGCAGATCCCCTCGGATTTCTGCAGCTTTTGAAATTATTTCTCTGCGCTGTTGTCTGCAGGCAGGCCTCGATGCCTGCAGATAGTCCCTCTCTCACTCCCACTGGGGATGTTCATTAAATTCCCCCACTCACTCCCTTTTTTCCTTCTCTCCATTGTCTTAGCTCTACCCCTCTTGAACCGGAGCGCTGTGCTAACACCTGACGCTCCACTTACTTTTTGTGTCAGAAAAAAAGTCCAATATGGAGGAGGGGGGTGTTTGATATATGTTATGTTTATCCCCGACGGTGCTTTAAGCTCAGCTCATCTGCTACCAAAGAAGAAAGAAGTAGGTTTAGGCCTGATACCGTCCCCATATGTTATATTAAGGCTCTAGTTAACACAAAAGAAAAGCCGTTTCCCGCGTTAGGCAGGAGAAACCTTTGTTAGCCGCTTTCCAGATTTAATTTGACACTGCACTTCTCTAATGTTCACAGATTCATTTGGCAGCAGCAGACACAAGTGTGGTTTTAGCTGACCTGTGTATTTGAGGTGCCTCTGGGAGTCATGTGTAGAACAGACAGGGGCAGCTGACTGGCTTTTCTCTCTTTAACTTGCAGGGTTACACCAGCTTAGTGCATTTTATTTACTCACACTATCGATTGGTGCCTTCAGCAACACAGGGCCCTGTGGAACACGCTCCCTCTCATACTCGCGCGCACACACACACACACATACTCACAGACTTGGCTCAGTTTCCTGCGCTACTGTATCTAGCCACCAACGGCTTCTCTGAGAATAAAGAAATGTCAGGCCATCTGCTACTTCAGAGTAGTGTAGTTAGCTGTGTAGTCATGGGCCAAAAAAATCCGCTCTTGATAATGCCAGAAGAAAATCTTTTTTTATAACTTATTTCGCATGTCCTCGCTTCCTCTGGGAAATGTTTTTCTATTTCATTTTTTTGTTGTTGTTTTTTTAAATCCATGCACACATCAGAAATTTGTAATACTTGAACATAGTGTGGCACACAAACAGTTTTTGTGATGCATACGAGGCGGTGTAAACCGCTGCAGTAGAAAGAAATCAGTTGTGACAAATATAGGAGGGAAATGACAGCCTGTGCCGCTAGTGAGCAGATTGACCTGGAGAGAAATGTTGAAAAGGGGAAAGAGAAAATGAAGGAGAGAGGGAGAGGCAGGTGGTGTCTGGCACTATTCAATTACCATCAGAGCTGTATTGGATTTCCCCACCTTTCAAAATGAAGAGACAAATTTCTCTCTGTTCCCCTTTTGGATCCCACAGGAAGAATCACATTATTTTTCTAGACAGCCTTGGAGCCTGTACCCTTTACCTGCCCCCACCCACCCACCCACCCACATATAACTCTGAGCACTGTGGAATTTTAGTACTTAAGTTATGCATTTTTAAATACCAAGTAAATCTCCAAAAAGGTGTATAATTTTTTTTCTACTGCATTTTTTCTACATGTAAAAGGAAAAAAAAGAAGAAGACGTGTTTGTGTGTATATGTACTATAATCTGTATTATGTTATTCTGTGTATTGTTGTGTAATCCGAGCATTATAATGGTTAAAAATGTGAATGTTATCACTGTACAAATGACTGTTTTTGCCCTCCTCAAAGTGAACGGTTTCTAACCCTGTGGACCTGTTACAATCTAGGTGCAATGGCTACTAAAGTGAGACGGCATGACACGCGGGTCCATCCTTACCAAAGGATTGTGACCGCTGACAGAGGTCAGTTTAGTCTCCTAGCTACACTTTGATGTTGACTTATGCATTTCAGTGATTATTATATTATGCCTCGATGCCTTAGTTGGGAATTTCTACATTGTCTGTATTGCATTTTGTTTTGTTTTCCTGTCCCCCTGCCACCTTTCCTACCCCGTATCGCCACACGCCAGCTAAATGGTTGATTGTGGTATGCACATTTTGTTTACATTTAGTACTTAACATATGCAGTATGTGCAGACTGTGTATATGTCAAAGCTCAGGCAAAAGTGATGTTGAAAGGTTTGGGATTTTGCAGCTGTGAAGCCAGGACAGGTAGTACTTTGCAGGCAGTGTTGAAAGTGTATAATGACATTCCTCTGATGTGAGATTAGAGCCTAAAATGGGGCAGGCTTGTTCCCATACATGATTTATCTCATCGGCTCATAAGGAGCAGAGAAAAAGGAGACTCATCTCTATACTGTATCGTAAAGACATAGCAGGCATAAGGCAAGTGGCCGTGCTGCTACCAGGCCCCATTTCACCTTGAAATTTACATTTATTTTTGATTTTTTGATTTTTCTATGGAAGATAGGCACGCACAGACATAAGCTGAGGTAGCTTGCATTCTCTCCAGTGTATTGCAAATATATTGAAATAAAGCTAAAGTACATTTTTAATATTTCAGTTGTACATGAGGTACTGTCATTTTATATTTGAGCATTTTATATCAAATGTATTTATGGTTTTGTGTATATTTATACTCTATAAAAATATACTGCTAAATAAAGAGAACGAATCGGAAAACAGCGATTCATCTATTCATTGCACATATAACACTAGTCTCAGTTATGCTTCACATAACTCTAGTTATTAAGTCTCCTTAACACTAATCACACTGTTTGGAGCTTGCATTCCAACTCGAACGACACTAAAACACTAGATTTTTGTTACTTTGTTTGTCTGTTCGACCTCTCTTTGCTTCTGTTTTTGGTTTTGGGGGCAATGTGCGCTTTATTTAAACCACCAAGCTACCTGATTCAGGGTGGGGCTTAGTAGTTTGGATCATGCCGCTGTGGCGCCATGATCGCAGTGAGATTAGCTGGGTTCACCTCATATTGGCAGGGGACTAAGAGCAGGGGGCGACATAAGAGATTGCATTCATTTTATTGTTAAAATGATGTCATTCCAGTCTCTTCTTGCTGACACTAATATCCTTTCTATCTTTTTTTTTCTGTTTGTTTTGTTTTTGTTTCTAACCACCTAGCCGCCACCGGCAACTAACACATGACCTTCTGACCTCTGAACTCTTCACCCAATGACGAGCCGCCCCAAGCCTGCCTGCTGATCAGTTAACTGGTAATTGCCTTTTGCTAGCCTCTCGGACGCAAGTGAGAGAGAGAGAGAGAGAGAGAGAGAGGCGCCTGCCCGTACAGTTACCCTAACACATTCTGACAGTAAAACAAAAAAAGAGAAAAAAAGTAGAAACCAACGCAGAATCTTCACAGAAACACAACGAAAACCCAACAAAGTTGTGTGATATTCATAAATATTTTTTTCCCTTTGTTCATTGAGTTCGATTCCCATTCTTTCTCTTTCTTTTTCTTCATGAATCACACAGTGGGTGGACGTGTTTGTGGTATGACTCATAAATCTGCACTGAATTACATAGCAATAAAGACCCCCACCCCCCTCCTCTAATTACTCTGACGTGGTGACCTCACTTGTATGAATCAAATTTGAGTATTTATTTGACGCAAACCATTTGGTTTCAGAGTAATGGCCCTCAGATTGACACCCCCTCCTCCCCTCCCTCAAAATATAGATATAAGAGCGTCTACCTGCTCCCATCCTGTTCCAACACCCACCCACGGGGAGAGAAAAAGAAACAGAAGGAAAGAGAACATACACTCACATTAACTTGTTTAATTTCTGTCATTTTCACGTGTAGTTCAGTTGTTGAGCTCTAAGATGTAATTTTGAGCTGACACATTCTGGGTGTGCCCCTCTAAACAGCTTTCTGTCTTTGTTTTTATTTAATTTTTTAAAATGCATGGCTGAAATGATTGCTAAAGGAGCTTTTTATGATTTATGTGTTTTGTTTTGTTTTTCTCCTGTCTGTTTTTAATGCTTTTTTTTTTTTAGTAATTTTCTCCACTTGATTTTGTCCTTTTTTTCCCCTGTTGTTCATATTTGACTAATTAGCTTTTGCTTAAACCTGACCAGCCAAAACCAAGGCGAGGTGATTAGCTCTAAAACAGTACGCAAACTGATGTTCAAAGCAGGCAGCAGAAGCTTAAGAAATGATGAAGGGCAAGATGGGAAGGTCACTACTTGGGCTGATGGTTCTTTGTGTGTTTTGTGTGTGTGTTTTTAATTAATACTACAATGAAAGTAGGGTGTGTTGAGGCTTCGGGGGGAGGGAGGGGGAAATTGCCCCCCCATCCACACTACATCCACTATACAGTGCCTGATGTATTTTGACAAAAAAAAAAAATCTCAATGAGTTAGCTGAGCTGTGATCACAAAGACAAAAAAAAGTATTAAGTGTGCATATTTAGCCAAAGGGTTTGCCAGTGAATTATATATCTGCAGTTATGCATCTGTCTCACAGAGGGCTCTCTTTGTGATTTTTAAGAGTTTAAAAGGGTGTGAATTTTTAGTGCCTGCCTTCAGCTGTAACAGCCAGCCAGCCAGCCAGTCAGTTTAGATGATTTCTCACCCATTACTGCTCTGTTTTATTCTAAGGTGAAGAGATGCTAATCAACACTAAATCAACATGTTACACAGTGACAGCAAAGGGGGAAGGGGGGGCACTTTGAAGTTCTGTACATAAATGCTTTTGCCATGTTACCTGGATTCTATATTAAGTTGTTTCATCAGCCACGTTGCCAAACAGATGTTTTATTTTGCCATTTTTTTCCCATCTCCACGTTTGACTAATTCTTTTTAAATGTATTTTAAGTTTTAACCCAGTTTGAAGACTTCACATGAATTGAATCGTGCAGTTGGCATAATCTGAGCCTACTTGCATTTTTGTTTTTTGTTTTTTTAATGATGAAATTTCTTTTGTCTTTTTCTTTTTTTTTTTTAACTCGAGGTAAACGATCCAAAAGCGCATCCACAATGTGTCACACCTCCCCGTGATCATAGTCTAGCTTCTGAGCCCACAATCTTTTGTTTAACTCTCTCAAGAAAAAAATAGGATGTGAAAGCCATGCCTGCCTGTTCAAATTGCTTTATACATACGTCTTATATATATAAATATATATATAAATATATAAAAATGTAGATATGTCATTGCATATACAAATACAGAAGAGAACAAAAAAAAGATAATTTTACAGGGTGCTGGAGATGAGAAAAAATAAGATCTATTTTTGGCAATTTTAGCTTTTGATACTTTACTTGCAGTTACAAAATCAGAAAAAAATAAAGAAAAAAAAGTTTAAAACAGTATAGGGGAAAATGGGGGGGGGAACCAAGTGGGGGAGGGGAGGGGGAGAAGTGCTGTTGACCTTGAATATGATTGGAAAAGGAAGACCAAAACAGTCACGACCCTTTGGAAAGTTAGCGAGCATCAGAGTGAGACGGACGCCTAGAGAGCTTAAAAAGATCAAATCAAAGTGCCTTATCGACAGCGGTTTCTGTTTTCTAGTATTCCAGTTGTGTTCAATAATATCCAGCACCCACCAAGATGGCGCAGAGAGGAATGGCTGGTGTTACACGCTCTGAAAGGACGAGCAGGGTAGCCGCCACCGTACCGTGGCGTTACCGAAGTTATTCTATGCAAAAAGAATAGCAGTCGTTTTGACCAGCTACAAACATGTGCCATGGTTTTGTCTTCCTGAAATGATTTTTTTCTCTTTTCCTTTTACCTGAGGGCCCTTTACTCTGCTGTATGAGCAGATTTTGTTCTCTGTTTTTTTTAATTAGTATTATTATTATTGTTATTTCGATTTTAACGATCAAACGAGATATTGTCTTGATTTTTGGTGACTGTGACTAACTTCCTAGAACAAATTGAACTGCCAGTCGTGACCCAGTAGTCTGCCGGAACATGTTTTTTTTTGTTTTGTTTTTTTTATTATGAGCTAAGAAAAATACATGACGTTCAAGGGAGCGGATGGAAGAGCGAACAGCGGGCGGGGAGGGTCGTCCCCATCGCGTCTGTTTGGTTTTTTTGTTTCAACAGCTGCAAACTGAAAGCATCCAGTCCACGTCTCTCAGCGTCAGCTTGACAACAAACTATCAATACAATCATGAGGTTTAAATTAGACAGCTGAAATGTTGGGATAATGAAACAAGCGAGCCCCGCTTCACCGCCAAACAGTTCTCAGCTGTTGAAACAACTGACAGTTTATTGCTGGAAGGTGAAATAATATTAAAATCGAGGAATTCTTAAATCCAATATAACACTTGGCGGGTTTGTTTTTTTTGTTGGTTTTTTTCCTTCCCTCTATTCATAGCTCTTTCATCATGCTGTTACAGTGAAAGGTCAATGAAATATTCTTTTTCAGTGTTATTATTTTTATTAAATTGAAATGCAATATTAAAGCGGAGCAAGAGATGGTTATTCGGCATTTGACAGTATTAAGAAAATTCCCTCTGCAATGTTACAACTTGCTGTGTCATTGTGAAAGGCTGGATAAGACCATCAGGGGAAAGGTTGACTCTTATACCTACCGTATTCTCTCTGGCCTGCCTACTACATGTATGATAATGTAATTAACAGCCATTGTTACAGGTTTATAATGTATTTTTCTAATCTCATTTTATATGTATATTAATCATGTTTCTGAGTGCTTTTTTTCTTTCTTTTTTTTTAAATGAAACCCACTGCAACCCCCCTCCCCCTCCCCCTAAACGACCCTCTCTCCTCCTCCCCCGCCCCCTCCCCTCATCTCTTTTACATCTCGAAAACTGTCTCTTGTGGGGAGTGTTGCCTTTTTCCCTGTTACATTTTGTTTTGTTTTCTTGCTGATTCCCAGCTTGTTTAACTCATTAGCTACTTTATTAGTTTATTTTTTTTCCTTGTCACGAGTATTTTTACATGCTTGCATTTAGTTTTCATGGTGTATGCTGTTATTTTTTTCTTATTAACCTCTTGGCATTTATTTTAATAAAACATTCTTAGTAAGAATTTTACTAACTTGCTGATATTTTGTCTTGTGTTTTTAACCAGTTTCATGAATGTATTACCTCTGGTCTGGTTCACGGACTAACACGATTAAAACCAGTTGTCCTGCCACCACTTCCACTGACTGACAACGCACATTACATGAACGCGTGCGCTCTACATAAAACCACACTACACACACGCACAGATCTAACTGGAAACTGCACGAGTTGATAAGTGTCCCTCACTGCCGCTCACACGCTCTCACCTCTGTGCTAAAAACAAAAAAAGAAACCAGCAAAAAAAGTCTGCTGACACTCTTCGTACTTGCCCCCAACACTGCTGCCGTGTCTTGTCTCTCTCCGAAGCAACTTTTTGTTAGTTGTCCTGTCCGCCTGTGTCACTGACCCTCCGCCGCCCCCTCCGTGAGACGGCAGGAAGTGTCGCCCCGTCTGAAACAACAAGCCCCACGTTGCTCGAGGTCACGGGTTAACCTCTGGGTCGGCTGTTCTCTCTCGAATGAGGCGCGCACTGATTAAAAAAACAAATACATCTCCACACGCAAAGTCAAAACGCCCTAATCCCCAGAAGATAAAACTCCCATTTCCTCCCTACACACACACAGACACACACACTATCTCTAACCATTAGTTAGTGCAGGACTAATCGCAAGCTGTGCAAAAATACTCATATTAGTCATCTCAAAGGGATTAATTTTACTGTGAATGTGAAGAGCAGAACATCTCATCACTGCACATTATAGATGTAGTGAGTTATTTACAACAGACACTCGGGCAGGGGGGCAAATTTATAGATGGCAGTCGTGTGAACGTCTAAAGCTCTATTTTATTTAATTTTTTCCCCACTTTCCCTCTATTGCATCCCTGGCTTGTTATGCCTGGACTGGAGCATTACTGTTATCACCAGCTGTTGCCTGTTTGGTGAACACTTCTCCCCATTCAGCTTATTGATATAACGGCTAATACTAGGCCATTTGGGAGCATCTATAACGCTTAGACACACACCAGTACACCACGCCAATATGAAGTGCTCTGGGATCAAAACAACCTTACTATTTCTTCCAATGTAAGAATGCTGATATGGCTTTCAGCTTGCTAGTATTTATCACCTTTTTTTTTTTTTTTTTTTTTTTTTCCTGTCCAGGGTGGATTTTCCTCGTCTGAAACACTGCCAGTGTGTGTGTGTGCTTTCTTTTTTGTTTCGTGTTTTTTCATCCTCCTGCTGACACTCGTCCTGGGGTTCATTGAGCTTTCTTCTTCTTTTTCTTTATTCAGCTCTTTCTTCTTCCTCCACTCTTTACTCGAGGTATTGACACTGACACACAAGCAAAAGATTAACTTCATTAATCCTGATTATTACTTTAACCCGGTGAGTTGTTGCCTCCAGATCATTATTTTGGGCTTTTTTCCTCCTTTTTAATATTTGCAGCAACCAAAACAACTTGGCCTTAACTTGTTGCAATTCTCTTTGTGTCTCAGCAAGCGGAGAGCAAGAACTAAAGTGTCTAACGTCAAAACTAACATTTCTCGACTTGGAAAATTAACATTAACATGTTTTTATTTTATTTGAACCTTTAACACCTGCTTATACACCAGCAAATAAAGGCAGAGATTACGCTACAGGCAAGCCAAAAAATTTCATTTTTTTCCGCTGTGCGTTTTTTATTGTTAGACATAAGCTCTTTATTTATTAATCTAGGATTGGCCTTTAATGTGTTTTTTCTGTTTTTGATTGGCTCGTCTGCGTCGTAATGAGCAGTTTGAGCTAAAAATCCGTCCACTAGCTGTCACAAGCCTTGCCTTTTTATATGTCGGAGAGGTTTTCAGTGACTCCCGTCAACAAACGAGCTGATGAAAAAGACAGTGAGCCGGTGGGAGTTCTTTTCTGAAGCACAATAAACTACAAACGCTGCCTAAACTCACGCGGCTGTGTTTAAAAAGTGCCTTTTCTTTCTCAGATTGGAAAATTATATATTTTTGTACTTTATCATTCAAGTGCCAATTTTCTGCCTCCCTTTATCTCACCAAAAGCTGTTGTTTTTATTTTTTCTTTGTTGAGCACACAAAACTAAATACCCAAGCACATTTTTTTTTTTCTTTTTTGTTCTTTAAACTGGGAAATTTGACCCCCCCCAAACAAGAGGGGGAATTTGGTCACAGATGTTTCCCACCATTAAACTTTGGCTTAATGGGTCCTGTTTTCAATTTGATCCACTGAGAACTTTCTAATCGGACCACGGTATGCAGTGAACTGCTGCTGGTTGCATACTGCTGCCATCTCTGGCAGAGTTCTCAGTGTATTTTCCAAATCTGTCACAGGGCATTCAGTGTATTTATCTACTAACTACCTTCTCACCTGTCAATCTCTTTTTCTTCTTCACCTCTGTTTAACAGACATTCCTCCAATGAGTTAAACGGCAGGCTTAACCAATCAGTACTGGTCTCAGCGATGTAGCACTCAGGTGGTTGAAAGAAAAATGCTACCAAAATACAGAAATAAATTTGCCCCACTGGATTTTTCTTCCCTTTTTTTAAAGAAAATAATGATATATATGCATTTAAAACATTTTTTTCCTAAAAAAATATATACTAGTATGATATATTGTAAGTTTCTCATCCATTTAGTGATGCACTAATATCTGTGAGATTTCCTTTTTTTGTGGAGTTGTAAGTTTTTATGTGAAGTAGTCTTTATTTTGTTTTGTGTTATCTTGTTTTTTATTATTATACAGGGTTAGACTGAGAATTTTTCAATAGGGTGTAAAACATGTAATGCCAGTTTTTGTTGCTCACACCAAAAAAAGAGAGAAAAAAGAATAAAAATGAGGAGAACAAATGTCATGTGTGCAATAAAGAACGATATTTACAAGCTTCCCTCTGACTGCTCTACCTGGACTCGTCCTTTTCGCACTTTTTATCGGTGACATCATTTCTTTGGATTTGCTGTGACTTTGGGGAGTTGAAAAGGTAGGTAGGTGTGCTATACTTACAGGAAGTTTTTAAAAAAAAAGTGCGAGTTAAGATCCTGGAAAAATAACTCACCTAAGCCTTTAAAGTGAGATCAAGCCCTCTGCTGGATTTGAGTGTGATGTTGGTAAAATGTAAAATGCTGACCTTCAGAGAGGGTCACACAGTTAAAGCTTTCTCTCTGGAGACGGCATCCACACTGACTTTTAAAATCTGTGCTGACTACTGCTGCACCAAATCCTCGCACTTCATTCCTGTCTGGTCCAGTCAATCGTTCTCGACCGCTAGTAATCACGCGTGACAGGTGACACCAAGTATATTGGCGTCAGGTTAAAAAGTTGACACTTCTACAGCAAACTGAGCAGTGATACTATTTAGAGGCGGATCTGTTTTAATAAAGGCTGACGATGCGGAGTGATGTGTCATCTTGTCATTGCTGCACACGGTGAACTCATCACGAGGTCGACCGCTCGCTAAAAGCTGCGTGTGGCACTGAATGAGCAGCATGCAGTGTTTACATACTCGCTTCCTATAAATAGCTGTGTTTCACTCATTAAATGTCACGCATGCGTCTGCCAATGAATTCAAGACTGCAAAGGGTGAGATTCTCTTACCGGTGTGTTTAAAATTTAATACGTCACGCCTCTGCTGCCATACATGAATTGATCTTTGAGTTTCATGTTTTCCATTTTAAACGTAATGTTTTATTTGGAGTCCTGGAGGCCACGTAATCTGCTTAACAGCTATAAAAGGAAAGGGGGAGGTTTTAATCAGTAGGGTATTTTCTGACCTGTTATTTCTGGAGTTTTTACTGTTTTAATTGTGAAACACGGTTTAATGCAAGACGTTTATCTGGTGTTAACGGAACTTATTACAAGGCAGCATCCCTCTCATCCTGAATTTCACTCAGTAGCACTTTAATCAGAGGAAGATGGTTAATATTTCTGTCTGCAGTCATTTATATTTGATGGGATGGCTCTGTGGTGGGGAGAGCAGCAACAAGGACCCCCTGCACAAAAAGCACCAGGCGTCAACACTGACAGCAGGTATCTCATTAAATCAGATACAGCATGAGGAGTTGCCACATGTACTGCAGGCACTGAAATGCCACATGCTATATGAGATTTAGCTAATCTGCAGCTGAGCCCGACTCTGTGAACAATATGTCTGTTTTAGTGCTCATGCACAGGCCACTTTACTAGGTACACCTAACCAGCCAATCACATGGGAGCAACTGCATTTAGACCCATTTTGTCAACACAACTGCTAAAGGTCAAATCAAGTGTCCACATGATGAAGAACGGTGATTTAAGTGAGTTTGCATGGCAGTTGGTGCCTGACACACACAACAATTTCTAGGGTTTACAGAGAAAAATAAAATGTGAGCCGCAAACATATCTTGAACATCTCTAAACGCGCAACACAGTAAGCTTTCAAGCAAATGGGCTTCCGCACAGAAGGTCACACCGGGTGCCACCTATCAGGTAAGAACAGGAAAGTGAGGCTACGATTTGGTCATGCTCAACAAACTTTGATAATCAAAGACTGGAAAAATGTTGTCTGGACTCGATTTCTGCGACAACTTTCACATCATAGGGTCTGAATTTGTGGATCCATCCTGCCTCATATCAATGGTTCAGGCTGCTAATGGTGTGGGGGATATTTTCTTAGCACACTTTAGGCCTCTTTGTACCCACTGAGCATCATTTAAACACGACAGCACACCTCAATATGGTTGTTGACCCTTTACCACAGTGTACCCACCTTCTAATGGCTGCTTCCAGCAGGGTAACACAACATGTCACAAACTGGTTCACTGTACTTAAATGTCCTCCACAGTCAGCAGATCTCAATCCAATAGAGCACATTCGGGATGATGTGGAACTGGAGATTCACATCAAACATGCAGCTGGAAAATCTGCAAGAACTGAGTGATGCCCTCATGTCAACATGAACAAAATCTCTGAGGAGTGTTTCCAGCAGTTTGTTGAATTCAGGCAACATATTGTAAAACGTCTCATTTGGAGTCATTAAAATGCCTGATGGTAATTTCTCTGTTTTGTCACATTTATGTATTGTGCAAGTTCAGTTTGTGGCAAAGAAAATAAGATATCACTTACATCTTTTCTTTGTTTGACTTTAAAAAGAAAAAGGAAAAAATTCCTAATTTTTTTAAATATATGGTTATTTTCAGCATACCACAAGTTAGGTCCGTGGTCCTTAAACAACGAGCGAGTAAAATCATCAAAACCCCTCATTTACATCCATAATGATATCAAAGCTCCAGGAGTTATTATCTAAATAGTACCCTGTCAGGTGCAGATGACGGCCTTCAAAATTAAGGTAAGAGCTGAAAATCTCGGCTCTTCCTGGAGTTGCATAAATAAAAATCGTTGGCAGGCCTGGAGGCTGAAAAGAGAAGCATAATCCCGTCAACAGAATGACTAAAGGTATGTATGCTTACACATTAATCTGCATTTTCATTCTGTACACACGCCAACTGGATGTGAAGTGGTGTTTCTGTACACAATCAGCTCACGGCAAGCCCAGGTGGAAAATTAAATTCATCAAAACAAACAAAGAGTCCCTCTCCTTTTCCTATTTCATGGAGCCAATATAAGATGTTTGCTGTTGGCTACTGGGCATTCTCCCAGGCATTTACCCTGATTATCAAACATATCATGTCTACTGTAGGTTACTGAGGAAGGCCCATCTGCTAAAACCAGAGAAATTTTACAACCTGCAATGAAAATGACCCATCTTCGCTGGGTAATTGGACCAATCTACAACTTCTGGGAGCTTCCCGATGACTTATTGTCATCCGCTATTTCATACAGTAATAAAAACAAATGGGTTTGAAGTGGGCGTCTCATTCTAGCTCAAACTGGCATCTCTGCAGGAAAAATCTAGATCACAAGGCATCTTTTCGTTTTCTCTGTCTTCTTCTCTCGTCCTCGCGCTGGAGGACGGAGCTGCTGCAGAATGGGACGCCGAGTTCACGACTTTTAATGTCATGCAGGAAGCTGCTGGTGGGGAGACAGAAAGAGAGCAGAGAAGTGGAAGGGAGGAGAAGGAGGAGGAGAATGCCGATGGTGGCTTTGGCCCCCGGGAAGACGCATCAAAGGAGCATTTGTCGCAGAGACCAGCTGGGAGTATAATCAGAGAAAGAGAACTGGAGTTCAGTATATGTGTGTGTGTGTTTTTGAATGAGGAGAGTGGAAGGGCTGCATCAGTGGTGACATATGAACCGGCTTCCTGTGGAATGAATGTAGGGCATTCATCAGGGTGCAGCTGTTTCTCCCTCTCTCGCTGTGCATGTGTGTGTAGTGAGTTGTTTTAGTGGGTGCGGTTGTTGTAGGTTTCAAGCTCAGACTGATGAATGAAACTCTATAGTTCTTTGGGCACCTGTGCAGAGTGACACAGTCCAGCAGCTGGATTGTGGTCATCCTAAGACAGCGAGATAGGGGGGCGCACAAGATCGGAAAGGAATTACTTACCTTGTGACAGACGTGGGTATTTCTCCCTGTTTCTGAAATCAGTTGCTTGGTTTCGTTGCACAGGTGACAAAAAACACAGTAGGTGGCACACATGTCAGCGGATCCCCTGCTTTGAACGTCTTCATAATAACTTATTTTGAATTATGCATTCAAATGACTAAAGGCCCGCTGACATTTTCCTCGTCAGCCACATACGCACCAATGCAAAGATGTCGCTACGAGACATCAAATTGCCGAACCATCTGTCACGGCGCTCTAGTCTGGGCGAAATGATGAATCTTCCTCGCCAATCCAACAGGCCTTCCCACTGCTTTTTGTGCTGTTTCTGTGTTGAGCGATGTAGACAGGTGTGAATACTGCAGGCCTGCTGTGTCACCTAATGCTGACAGAGGATGTCTAACTGGTGTGCGTGTATGTGCGATTTCTTCTGTCAGATCTGTCGCTTCTCTCTCCCCGCTGACTACATGTCCCCCACCTCAAAACAGTTTAAGAATGGGGGGGAAAATATAGTGACACGGGGCATTGCTGCATTCACGTCAAGTTGAGTTTACTGTAAATATAAGTTGTGGCGGC
Organism: Oreochromis niloticus; assembly: GCF_001858045.2. Taxonomy (NCBI): domain Eukaryota; kingdom Metazoa; phylum Chordata; class Actinopteri; order Cichliformes; family Cichlidae; genus Oreochromis; species Oreochromis niloticus. The sequence goes on along the minus strand of NC_031983.2, from coordinate 14,939,027 downwards.
GGAGCACAAAATAACAGGGTATGTCAGCCAGACTGCGATAAAGAGATGTGCAGGACTTTTGGGAGGGGGATGGAAACTTTTCTCCTATTGAGGAAATGTGTCAACACAGCGAATCAGAAGACAACGGCAGCCTGAGTGGATAATAATGTGAGTCATTCCAAGTGTCAGCAGGTGAGACATCTTTTAGAAAAATCCTCTCCCCTTTTATCAAGCTGAACTTGGCCCCTCTGGAGCCTCTAAATTATTTTCTTAATGCCTGTATCATCAAGTTACAGACCCCTGGGCACAAGTTTTGGTGAGGCCTAGCCAACATGCCAACATGATTTGATTACTTCAGTAATCAGACATGCTACTGAAGATAATAAAGTAGTAATAGATTATACTGTAATGTGAGATAAAGAGCAAGTGTAAAAATACAAAACAAAAACATCACAATACAAGTTCTAAAGTACTTTTATTAAATTGATTTTGAAACAGCCAAAGTTCTTTTTAAAATGCTTTTTACAATCATAATACTATTGTAAACATACCACGGCAGACCCGATGACGTGCACATGAACATGCTTTTCAACACTTACCTGTTGTCTTCTTCCTGTATCATTTTCTCTGTCTGGTTTCCTGGTGATCTTGTCCTCCTTTTTCTCCTTTCAGCACCTCTTGCAAACACTATATTCTCGCTCTTGGATGGGTGTTGAAACAATAATGAAGAACTTTTGAGATGTGTTCACTTAGGAAAATGATATTTATATATGTATATGTACATATAAAAAAAAAAAACACCCAGCACGCCCCTGCGGGCGGTTTATCCTTCAAGCTCGGGTCCTCTACCAGAGGCCTGGGAGCTTGAGGGTCCTGCGCAGTATCTTAGCTGTTCCCAGGACTGCGCTCTTCTGGACAGAGATCTCCGATGTTGTTCCCGGGATCTGCTGGAGCCACTCGCCTAGCTTGGGAGTCACCGCACCTAGTGCTCCGATTACCACGGGGACCACCGTCACCTTCACCCTCCACATCTTCTCGAGCTCTTCTCTGAGCCCTTGGTATTTCTCCAGCTTGTCGTGTTCCTTCTTCCTGATATTGCTGATATATATATATATATATATATATATTAATGCAGATGAGACAGAAATATTCCCTGGATACTCACTTCTGTTGTTGTGAGGTGCAGCAGGCCCTGCAATAAGGCTTATTATATTTAAATGCCCTGTTCACCTCACCATAATAATTCCTCAACATAAACACAAAGGTTCTGCATTATGGGGAAGATTGATTTAATTCTAATTCAAGCCTGAGGCCATAGTGGGTGATATCTGAATTCTGAAAGTACAACAGATGCTGGATTCTGTTTACCTCTGAAGTCAGACATCACACCAGAATTGACCACTTTGTTTTGCCATCGCTCTAAAAACCCTTTGCTCTAAGTGGGTATTTTATTGTCATTCCATGAAAAGAGGAGTGGTGGAGCTCCCTTTTCCAATTTTCTCAGTCCTGCAGCAGAGAAAACGACCTACACAACTATGTAATGCCAACTTTGCCATCATCTGGATGCCAGTCGCCTTTCTCCAAACCTAAATCCGTTCATCCTTACTTGCTAGCGCGCTCTTTGTGTTGAGCTTTATTAACAGCAGTGCTGTAATGCTTACACTGGAAGCAGGCAACAGGAAGTACTCGGTCACGTATCTCTTGTGCACCTATGTGTACCTGGAGTACAACACAATGTTTCTTTTTCTTTGCACTTAAAATCCCTCCTGCAGTACATGCACAGACGATGTCTGGTTGGTGTTCTGCCTATGGCGAGTCACAAATAGACAAGAGAGGTAGTACAGATTACAAGGTTTGATAGCTGGTGCCATTAGCCAGCTAAATGCAGTCTTGAGATCCCTTTAAATGCGCTTCACATAACAGGATAGGGGAAGGTCTCACAGGGGTTTCACCTTTAACCCCCAGGGGGATGGTTATGACCCACACCTTTTTTCACACCTTGGTTCATGTGATGACACACATGATCAGTGGTAGGTCAACGACCACCTCCAAAGAGGACAACCCCCACTAGGGATCAAATGCCTAGGACTCTCCACTTTTCGTTTTTATAACTGAAGAAGCCTGTTGAATAAAAGAAGGGAAGTTGCTCTCTTTTTTCCAACCTCTTAAGATTAGAATGACTTGGACGACTGAGAACCTTCACAGACATACAAGTTTACAAATTGCACAGTGCAATCTTGGAGTGCAACATTAGTGTTGATGTGGCTGCTCCGACTTTCAGAGTGGAAAGTCTGACTTGAGTTGGTGAGCTGTTTTTTTTATTCCTGCTATTGATTTAAAATCCATCTCCTCACAAACAAGGTTTTAAATAATCAGGTAGGAGGATCTCTAAAGTGAGATAGTACCATATTGTTCCAATAGAGCACTTTACACTCAGACTGCTGGCTTAATTGTAGTTGGTTCAAAAAGCAGAATGGGAGGCAGAGACAGACATCCTTTCTACTTTTCTGTACTGTACTACTGTAAATACAGGCTTCAATTACCCAGTTTATCATGCTACGCAGACCAAACCTTGTTTTCACGAAACACCTATTACTCTTCACATCTGGTGTGCGTGACGGGCCGTCACTGACAGTTGTGACTGGACACAAGCAGTCTGATGCAACTGCAGTCAAATCAGCTTTCACACCTTGGCTCATGTGATTAGGTAGAGGATCATCAGGGGGTCCTTTGTCCCCCTTTTGGTTTAAATCCCACTAGGTTTAAATCTGGGACTCTCCACCACTGATCCTTAGAACTGAAGAAGCTTCTCGGATGAGAGGTGAAACGTCTTCAAGCAACTCAAGAAGTCCAGACGCTTTTCTTTCCAAGCTCCTTAATCTATAGGCATAGGCTGCTGTGGGCTTCCCATGATGCACTGAGTGTTTCTTCTTCACTCTCTCTGTGTTTATAATCCACTCTGCATTGAATTATTAGTTTTGATTAATCTTTGAATCTCTTTCATAGTGTGTCTTTTGTCCTGTCTTCCTCCCCTCACCCCCACCTAGCTGCCCCTCACTGAGCCTGGTTATGCTGGAGGTTTCTTCCTGTTAAAAGGGAGTTTTTCTTCGTTTTTTGCAGCAAGTTTTTGCAAATTGGGGATTGCTTAATTCTTACACATGGCAGGAGTCTGGATGCTGGTGGTGGTGGTGGAGATGAGGCAGGTGTAGACTTGCATAAGGTTCTCTGTCTGCCGAGAATGAGGTGGATATGGGAAGTCTGAAAGGCAGAGTGACAGAAGAGCCCTGAGATTTAAAGCACATGCACTGTAAAATATAACTTGTTGTTTCAACTTAAAAATATGAGGTAAAGGGCTGCCTTAAAATTTTAAGTTAAGTCAAGAAATAGAGTTTGTTCTTATAACACAACCAATTGTTATCTTAATGAAAAATCACATGTTGTCTAAACTTTCGTCTTAGTTTAGTTGACTGAGATTTGTTAGTCAGTTCAACTCCTTTAATTGTCATCTTTACTTGGGAAAACCCTTTCAGCTAAATTAAAATAATCTGTTGTTTAAACTCTTGTCCTAGTTCAGTTGACTTGGGTTTTTTAGTTAATTCAAATACTTTAGTAGTTCTTTTAACTTAGGAATCTATTTTAGCTTAACTAACATAATCTGTTAGCTAAGTTGATTTAAGTTTATTAATTAACTGAGCTCCTTAAGGTAGCTGAGTGAACTTGTAAATCAGTTTCATTTTAATTATCAGAGTTGATTGACTGGATGTAAAGAAAAATGTGTATTAAACATCTTAAGTTTTGTTTTGGGTTTTTTTGGCTTTCTAACATCCATTTCAGCAAAACTACCTGTTAGGTGTATCTTAGATCTCAGGTTTAAATATCTACATTCCTTTAAATTAATTTTCTGTTGTTTACAGAAAAAAAATAAAACCCCACAGATTCCATTAAAGTCTATCTGATCATTTCATACAGAAAGTTTGTTTTAAGAACATGACAAGACAATTACTCATGAGCACCCAACATTCACCATTTATTGTGCCATCTTAGTCATCTGAGAAACAGAAAAATCAGTGACGTAGCTCATCAGGCTCACAATCCATCAAAACTCAAAGGCTGCTCCCTGTGAAACAATAAATTTGAACTTGGTCTTGAGCCCAGTTTGGGTGAAGATGAAATTCTGACCAATACTCTAGGAGCAGTAGTGATTCTTGTGAAGTAACAACATAAAGTCAGCATTAATGTAATGTATCAACGGGACACTTGCTATTTTAGAAAAGTTATTCTTTACATTTACAAAATTTTTAAACTTCATTGTGCTCAGTCACACCTGTTAGCATAAAACTTGAAATATTAAAATAGTACAAAACCTTTGATAAGTGACAGTAAAGATCAGTTTATAACAACTAAGACATCAAACTCTTGTATTTGTCTTCGTTTACAATTGCAACAAATTCCACAGAACCAATATCTCTGAAAATGACTGCATGCTTCTGAAACATTTGATAAGATGGATATTTCAGAAACATTAGTTTGAGTCTGCTCAATTGCAAAACAAAGGAAAAACTACTGACTTGCATGAGATAAGCATCTGCAAAGTCCAGCATATTGTTGTTCACATAAGTTTCTTAAACCATGAACAAATGAGTAATTGTCTAATCTGGAATGTAAAGTGTAGTCATTTAGTGACATACAAAAGTGAGAATGAGAACTTGCAAGAATAAAAAAACAAACAGTAAAATAAAAACTGTCCTTAACACTAAGGAGCATACAATTACAGTTCTGCATGGCTTTCTGCAAGAGTCTGTTTCTTAGACCATGCACTAGTGAGATGCACTGCCTTCCACCAATGTTCATTAGGATGTTCTGAATGACTTCAAAGATGTCCTTAAGTTCCTTTGGATAGTCTATGTTGAGGGCAAAAAGAAGGCCCATCAGCATGGAAATGGCACTTGAGACATCCCTCAGATTAGACAGGATTACTGCCGCCTCAAGGACAACCAACACATCGATGTCTTCTTCTTTCACCATCGCAATGCCAACTTTCATCCTCTTAGAAAACGTGTCTTCAATACCTGTCGGCTATAAAAGGGTTCAAAGACAAAAAAAAAAAAAAATTACACAATTACAATTACACAATATCCCTTGTGCTTAAGAATTCATGTCTTTCCAAAGAAGAGCCATACTGATGCTTTGGATGATGGTGATTGGCTTTGGGTAACACTTATTAGTTGTTAAAGTTTTTTCAGAATGAGATATGCACCCCCATGTTACAAATCCATTTCTTGCTTTAAACAAAGACCATGTTCATAAATAACTGAGCATGTCTTCAATTGCAGAATTCAAACAAAATTTTCAATTTAAATGGTAAATGGCCTGTATTTGTATAGCGCTTTACACATTCAGTCATTCACACACATGGGTGGATGACTGAATCGTGACTCAAGAGTTGACAGTTCGTCTTATAATTGGAAGGTTGCCGGTTCGAGCCCTGGCTCCGACAGTTTCAGTCGTTGTGTCCTTGGGCAAGACACTTCACCTGTTGCCTACTGGTGGTGGTCAGAGGGCCCGGTGGTGCCAGTGTCCGGCAGCCTCGCCTCTGTCAGTGCGCCCCAGGGTGGCTGTGGCTACAATGTAGCTTGCCATCACCAGTGTGTGAATTTAAATCTACTTATGCTAAATATTGGCTGTGCTCTAAACCAAATCTGGCTGAGAATACATGAAATGTGCAAACTGCAGCTACACTACAGGATCAGATTATGGCTCCATAGACAATGCTTCTTTAATCAGTTTATTGATTAAAGTTTATTTTTTCCCCCTATATTAACAGCATGAAAAAAGAGCATATAGACATGGCTGAACAGGTTGCATAATTGGCACTGAATATCAACATCCACCTTTACCCAGCTGCCCAATGACTCTCGGCCAGTAACCTTTAATTGCTTACCCAGTCTACACAGTCTCTTTTCCAGGGTCCAGGACATTTCACCAAAGTATTGCCCCCCACAGCTGTAGCAGCCACTGCAGCCCCTTAAATATCCTAATATCTCTGCCATTACAATATACAATGTGAGAAATCAAACGTAAAGCTGAAGTGAACAGTACAGCAGCGAAATGTCAAAGACCCTGGTGAAGACATGAATAAACACAAGACACTAATAATATCAATGCTAGCTTGCCAGTTAGTTTCTCTGAAACCCAGACCAAATCCAGTGTCAAAGATCTTGTAATAATACATTTGGTGAGGAAAAAGTACACATGTACTTTTTAATTTAAAATCCACTGTGGTGCTGTCATTATTAAATTTACTAAAAGAAACAATGCTAACCTTCACAGTCTTGAAAGTGTGTGAGGGCTCTTCCTTTAGAAAATGAGGTCCTCTGTCCTCTTCCTTTGTGTAGGGCTCTGGTCAAAGAAGTCAAAAAGAAAACAAAAACACTTTTTAAACAGTGTTTATGAAGCATGTAGACAGCTCCAAATTCACAGCTTTTTGATGCATAATTCCATCAATATATGATTATCATTGGAGATTTTGAATCAGGCTTATCAGGACATTCAAGTAGAATATGATATCCAACCTACCATCAATATACACAGATTCTGTAAAAGTTACCACACTAAATGTCCAGTTGTGAAATATGATGACAGACTTTACTTATCAGCTTTCTTTCAATGAGTTCATCAGTTGAACTGGATAACCTAAAACTTAAACAAAGGATTAGATTTCGCAGTTGAACACTTACATCATCTCCGAAGCATCTTATGAGCCTAGTTAGCCTTTCTATGCCGCTCTTGATTTTGTACAGCTCCACGAACCTCTCCATAATGGTCAAGCACAGCAAAAAGGAACCCTTTCAGGTCAACAGATGTAAGACGGGCAAATTCTGCTTCAACCTGAGCAATAGAAGAAGAGGGGTGGAGAGTACAGGCAGAATTAAAAAAAGATTCTTTGAGACCCAAATTTAAGCAAACAGTCATCTGAGGCCCATTAGAGAAAACACAAACACACAAAAGCAAACAAACAAAAAGATGCACTTTACCTGCCGTTCAGCAAACAAGGAAGTTCAGAGAACAATAAGCTCTGTCTTGAAATCTTTTAAAGTAGAATGATTGTGAAAATGACTTATGTGATGTAAAACTTTAGTAAACGTGCGATTAAAAGAACACTGAGTAAAAGGACAAGTAACAGTTTCCTTATTCCTCAGATGTTTACCTTGATGAGCAATACTGTTTTAGTCCAACTGCCTCATTAAAGTTACACAACAGGCTTTTTACATTAAAGCCAGCAAGTCCATTACATACTCCCTTTTTAGATCTGAAATACTGTGCACATTCTGTGTATATGTAGTGGACAGCAATTTACCCCAAAGAGCGCAAAGTTTGCAAGTCCACCTCATTTAAATGACAAAGACAGATGTGATCATCTAGACCTGTGAAAATAAATTAATGACAAACTTGCAGTTATGGATGTTATTACAACCACAAGAACCTAAACAGTCTGCTCCATTGCTTTTGTTAATGAATCATTTGTTGGTAACACATCTGAATATTTAGTTTATGCCACCTGCATGCGATCATCAATAGTGCCATATTACTTCTTAAGAAGTACCCTGACACTACAATCTTTATATCATTTGTTCTACAGCGCTATTAAATTACAATATAATCTGTGGTGTTTCCAGTATGACAAAATGCACAAATTGTAACTTACCATTTGACTCCACTGACAAAAATAAATCCCCAGCATCAAGTTTGGCTTCACAGACCTAAAATAAGTAAAATAAAAATATATGTTATAATTATATTGTTTTCGCCATTTATTCATGTTTGCTAATTTTCTGACATATAAACAATGTTAGTTTTGTTACAATACAGAGAATGCAGTTTAATTAAAAGGTAAATTATGCAAAAAAAAAAAAACTTCTGCAGTATACCATGCCAAAAATCAGTGTCTCTGATGCCAATTATTTTATCACTACAGCTCGTTTAGTATGGAAACTCACACAATCTAGTCATACTGATCACAAGAGTTCAAAAATAAGTTAAAATAGTGAGCTGTTGTTAAGCATAAAGCATTTCAGGGTAACAAATAACTGCACAATATAATTAAAGCAAAAAATAAGCACACTGGAGGACTATCTGATAAAAACTAATATAATGCTGGTTTGTAGACCATATTTTGTCTCAGTCCTCAGTGCACTCTTGCAGCTTAGCATGCAGCAGTTAATAACACCTTAAGTGATTACATAGGGGTAAACAGATGACAACAAGCATCCGAGTCCTGCCAAAAAGTTCTTTTTGAACCCAGCCAGTTATTGGAAATATTGCCAAAATGAACTTCCACCAAAATACAACAGCCTGTGAACTTGAAAGAAATTTACAAGTACAGAGACAATATGAAATAAGCTTTATTAATTAGCTGAGTTAGCTTGCTAATATCGCAACAGGGTGAGTGCACAACCTTAAAGCTAGCGGCACAATACTTGTGATTTGGTCAGTGCCACATTAAACCCATAAAAAAGGCCATGTGTCAGTTTATTAGGTCAAGTTTGGTCATGACACACAACCTGGACCTTGTCGGCTAAAGTTACATTAGCTAAAGCAAACATTTCGGTAAAAGAGAAAAACACACATCATGCCATAAATTCAAAACATGTTCCAACTTTTGTAGCTCTCTTTCCTTATAGTTATAACCAATGTTACTCACCTTGAAAGCATATTCCAAAGAAGACGATTAGAAAACGTCCAAGTAAAGTGAGCATGTCGTTAACCGCCAATTCCCCATGATGCACTTCGGTAGCAGTCACGTGAGGCAGTTTTGAATCCTGCTGTGCTCAACTTACCCACATTGTCAAGTTCACATAAGTTTCTGATTTAGCTGGACATGAGTTTTCAAGTTAGCTTTTTTTGGTGTAATTGGGACGTTTTTAACTTGTAATTCTATGTTATAACAACAACTTCAGTCATCTATCGTCAAACTGATATAGAATAATATGTTGAAATAACAAACAGCTAGAATTACATTTTACAGTGTGGAAGAGAGGCTAAATGGCTCACAGAGGGCAGGCAAGAAAGTGACTGGACCATGGAGAGTGGGAAAAGGTGAAGTGATGTAAAGAGTAGGTTAGCAAAATTGTACTATGTAGATTTAACCTGATTCTTTTCTGGTTGGCACTTCCTGTGCATAACGTCCACCTTGCAGTAAATTTAATGGGAAGCACACTCTTCTTCTACTCAAAACTAGTGGCTTCCATACTGGACTGGCCCCTGTTTTTAATGCAAGCTCTGAAAAAAATCAAGAACAACATAATAATGGAAGACTACAGCACAGGGCAGACAACAGATATAAATCTTTAGGAAGTTGATCAAACATGTGGCAAAGAGATAAAATAGCTGTGAGGAAGATCATGATCTCCTTTGTGCATCCGTATCGCAAAATTTCTAATTAAATGCATCAGTGCCAGACCATATTGACAGTCTGACTGATGCAGCTCTTCCAGCAGACCATAATAAAACCATAACCCAAGCAAACAGTTGACCCTGAAATCTTCAATCTGAACCATTTTAATGAGAGTTTGTGCTTGAAACTGCAGTCATTGTGTGCTAGCTAAATAAATATCAGCAGAAAAGTGATGAATTTGCAGCTAATATGGACCTATCTAGTAAAATATACACAATGTAATGAGTGGGAAAGTTATTCACCTGCTTCCAAAACACAGTAACTAAACTAAGCAGCTCCAAGCAGTTCCTCAAATTTCTCCCTATAAAAAGTGACAGTGTTAGCATGTTTATCTTATTTGAAGTTTTTATTTTCTGTATCTAAACAAACAGTCCAAAGGACTTTTTCACAGGAGTATGTGCCAGTTTAAATGCTTTTTGTATTTATTTAAAAAATGCTAATTTTCAACTTTGCAGTGTATTAGTACAGCCACAGAGATTATGATTATGAATGAAAGTAATTAGTCTACAGTTATAGTTTTCCAGTAGCCTCATTTTGCCTGTATTGTGTGCATGTCAGCAGCTCCAGCAGTATATTAGCCGTCCATTCACACTTTCTGGGTCGTCTCTCATAAAAAAAAAAAAGGGTTCCTAAAGCCTTTAAAAGGCAGATCTCCAGGCTTTTGCTAGCTCGTGAAGAGCAGGTTGGAGTCCCGCCTGTGCAGGAGCACATGAGCGAGCCTGCACCGCTTCTCTTCTGGGTGTTAATCTTTTGCTGTTTGTCCTTGCTATTGTTGCCGTTTGAGAAAGACTCTCATGACTTCAGCCATGGGAGGCTGAATATCAGGAAAAGCAATCACCATGAAAACAGACACACCAACGACACACTTTGCCTGTTTTTTTTTTCTTTTGTTTTTTTTACAGAAGCATTGAAGGGAGTTAACCTTCCTCTCATTCTGCTCCCCTGTGGCTAAACCACTGGACATGCCAGCCCTGTAAACACTACCTCCACACATTCATACATAAACACACACATAATCAGAAACTGGGGGGAAAATAAAACAACCTCCCTTCCTCTTCTTCCTCTTCTTGTGTCTGATTCATGCTGAAAGTCTTTGTCTCAATATAAAAATAGCTCCTAATCCTGCTTATCTGGAAAGTGTGTGAGTTAATGTTTGTGCACATATTTTAAAGGGTGTGTGTGTGTTGCTTATGCATATCATGTGCAGGTGTGTTTGCATCAAGGTTCACTTTGAAACAGCTCAGTTCTGTTAGTGTGTGTGTGTGTTTGTGTGTGTGAGCGTTCACCCTGGGAAATGAAAACGCTGACCCAATTTAATACACCTGTGTCTCGCTGCACTCTGGCCCAGCACTCAATCTCACACACACAAACACACACACGCCTCCACCTCAGCTTCAGTGGAGTACAGCTCTCCAGCACAACATAATCCAGCTATACAGATAAATTTACCCAATTCAAACATTATTTTTTTCTTCTTCTTCTTTTTTTTTGTTGTTTTTACTTAAAAATCTGAAAATATTTAATTTGAAGCATGGGAGGTGGGAATTTTCTTTGGGCTGATGCTTCCAAATCAGATTACAGTTCGCATAATTGTGCACAAAACTTGTTTACATTTCATAATGTCAAGTCATTTAAACAAAACGATTCATCTCCAAGCGTGCCCGGGCACAGTAAAGATATTTAATAATGCAGTGTGTATTAACAGTGTACATAAATATATATCAGAATTAGCAGGTTTAAATGATTGTGGCAACATTTGTTTTCAGATTTATGCTGTTTTATGTGTCTGCTGATAGGGATGCGCCTCCGTACTGGGTGTGTTTCCCCTCAGGCTGAGCTCCCAGCATGCCGAGGAGGTCCCGGGGAGATGCTCCTTGCCGGGTGGCCTCACGCTGAGTGGTAAGGTGGTAATGAACTTCCTTCCACACCGCTTTCACTCATCCACGTACACAGGCACAATCTCATCCACATCCCCGAGGCACAGAGAGATGCCACATTAGCATGGTGCTATCTTTTCTTGAGAGTGTGTGTGCGCGATCGCGCGTGTGTGTGAGAGGAGAGACAAATGACTGCATTGTCCCTGGATTTGTACTTCCTGAGTGTGTCTGTAATTAATATGGGCACGCAGCGGGTGTAAACATTAGAAAGGGCAATCCCCCCCTCCTTTTTTTTTTCCCTGGGATTAATCTGTCTTGTCACATCTGCGTCTGCATTAAATCTCAAAACTCTGGCCTGGCAGCAGTCCCATGAGCACACACTTACACACAATAAAGAAGAGATTTAGTGTTTAGCTTTGCGTCATTTGGTGTGTATGTTTGCCATGTTCTTAGTCATAGTGTCAGACCTCATGGCTTTGTGATAAAGCTACACTTTTTTTCAGTAATTTCTAGAATTTTTATGAAAATGTTTGCCCTTTTTTTTCAGCTGCCTTTAACTGAATGCACCAAAAGAGGATGTGACAGTACTCCTTAATTACTCAAGCACGAGTCATACTGGCACTGTGTAAAATGTAAATGGGGGCCAGTTCCGCACCCGGACTCTTCTTGTTGTCATAGATGCAGCATCGTCTTACTGAAATACGCAAGACCTTTCCTCAAAATAATGTCTGAACAGGGAGCATATGTTTCTCTGAAACCTGTATGTACTTTTCAGCATTGATGGTCGTTTCCAGATCTGCAATTTGCCAATACCCATCAGTTGCACTCCCACACCATGAGAGATGCAGGCTTTTGAAGTGTTACAAAGGGCTGAGTCCCATTCCTCTTTAGGTCAGAGGATGTGGGATCCATGTTCTCCTGAAAGAATTTCAAATTTACATTCATAGAGTCAAAGTGGAAAACTGTTCTGTGTCTGAGCACTTAACAGTTGTCCACTTTGCCTCTGGTTTTAATGCAGTGAGGGTCCAAAGCTTACAAGCTGATTTCTGTACTTGCGTGCAGAGATTTCTCCAGAATTACTGAATCTTTTGATGACATCATGTACTGTAACTGATGAAAAAGTCAAAGTCTTCCCAATTTTGCAGTGAGAAACTTTTCTAAAATTGAGATGATTGGTGAACCTCGGCCTCGCTAAGATGCTCTCTTTTTAGTTCCCAGTCATGTTACGGACCTGTTAACATTTAACCTAATTACTTGCAAAATCTTCATCCAGCAGTTTCGTTTTAGTGCCACTTACTTTTCCAGACTTTTGTTGCCACATTCCCAAATTTTAAACACATGTTGCTGCCATCAAAGTCAAATTGAGCTATATTATTTTACTACATTATCTTTCATGAAATTTTAAAATGTCTCAGTTTAAAGTTTTACATTAATGGGTCTGTACTATGATTGCATTTCATTGGCTCTTTTCACCTAACATGGCATCTTTCCTGTATCCTACACTACATATATAACTGCTCTTTTCCACTCCCAGTATTTTAGCAAACCAGTGGAGGGAAACAGGGATACAGCCACAGAGAGGCTGCAGACACTTTTCTGTCTGCAGTCATGTGTACTTTTAACGCTTCCCCTAACCCTTTAGTCTCTGTTTTGCCTAATTTTACCTCTAACTAAGCTCTTCTTTCTAGGCGTTCACCTGTCCACAGCTACTCTCTAAACCTCCTCACACCAGCCATCACACTCTGGCCTTTCCTTCCCCCTAAGCTGCTGCCCTTCAGCCCGAACCACAACATTTCCTCCCCGTGACCCTCTTCCTCTCCTTTGCCCTTTCTCCAGGCCAGTCTCACTCCTCTGTTCTGAGACATTATGTCTCTTAATTGAAGCTGACAACCACATCAGTTTCACAGGCTGGTGTAATGTAGCAACAGGCTGCCACTAAACAGGTGAAGCCTCCTAGTGAGTTCATGGAAATGTGTAATATTACCCAGTTAATTATTAGGATGTGAGGTCTAAATCAATACAGCTGTAATTAGCGCAGGAGGGACAAATAATTGTGGCGTAATTAGTGAAATGAGGGAATTTGGAGCTTCACACCTCTTGCTGCGACGGTATTAGGAGGTACTCTGTGATCAGCTTTGATGTCATGGTAACTAATGAAGCATCCATGTTGCATTACCTACATGTAACATCTGGACGAACTGCTCGGATATTAGCTGGCAGAGACTGAAGCAATGAGACATATTTGAACAAATGGGACAGGAGTTTAGAGAACTGCTGGACAGTGCAGACGGCCATGCATCAATACATCAACATTATAGGAACAATAGTTTACTGATTAGCAAATATAACGTGATTTCAGAGGTTTACTCACATCTGCACAACGTCTCCAGGAATAATAGATTAGTAAAAAAGCAAAAGCAAGAAATTTTGAATAAAACTAATATGTGTTGTCTTTAAACAGTCCTAAGTGCATTAAATCAGTTCTCACATTACACCATTATTTGCTTTATGTGCCGGTAAGAAAGGCCAAACCCTGTCCCCTAACTTCACTATCAGGTCCTGTAGTGGTATAAAAGTACACATGGAAAGCTGAAACCATGTAGACATAACATGCTGAGTCTGTGTCTGTCGATACACATTTCCATGACACCACCTAGCGTCAGATGTATTGATTTGTTCGTCAGTTTGAATCTAAATTTGTTGCTTTTTTAATAATTACCATAGTAACAGTTGGAAGTAATTTACTTAACCATTAAGACATGAAAGACCTCATTTTATGACCTTCGGAGAGACACTTTTATTGCCTGGGAACAAACAAACACATTACATTTCTTTAAAAAACACGCACACAGAGTACTCAGCTGAGCAAAACAGGATATTTGCACCTATTTCCTTTCTCTCGTGATTGTTGGAAGTAAGTCTGGGTTTTCGTCACCTGGGAGACTGAGGCCACAGTGAGCCTTGTACATGTCTGCTCTTATCACAGTCTGCATCTCTGTCTGTCTCCCATTTTGCCCATATCTGCCAATCCAGCTCTTTTTATATCTGCTACAGTACAGCCTGTACAGCAGCTCTGTCTCCCCTCGCTCCTCGGCTCCTTTCATATTTTCCACTTCTACACTGTATCGCTTTGTCTAATGGAAAAAAGAGGGGAAGACAGACACCACTCCTCCATAAGGGGTGTTTGCTGTCTGTCTGGTTATTCATTTTAAGGCCAAGGATGAAAAATTTGCTTTGATTAATTGGCACTGCTCTGCTTAAAAGAGTGCCAGAGAGTGCACGCACATGTAAACTGGTATTTAGTGCCCAAGGTTGGCTGATTTTATATTATGAAGGCGAGCTCGAGAAATAAAAGGATGAGTCAACCTTGTTCGCACTTTTCAAATCCTTTACAACACCTGTTCTTGATATATAAACCTCCTGACAGTGTAAGAGAAATTCTTTGGATAAGGCGTATATGGTGTACAGTCTCTTTGGTTTAGCAAAAAAACCCCAAAACCCCCAACAAAACATAAAAATAGGACTCGACTGAGGCGTGTTTTTGCTGTTCTGCATTATAATAGCCACTCCATCCTATATATATATATGGATGAATAAATTAGCTACACCCCTCAGGAATTCCCTCTGTTGCTTTATCTGGTATTGCAATAAGGCTACGCTTTAATAATAAAAATCTACAGATGAGGCGAGCTGCGCAAGTGGAAGAAAATCTCCGCGTGAGCACCTCAACAACAGATATTTTTAAGCAGTCTGGAGAAATATTGCCACTTACTAGCTGAGCAGCATGGAAAAGCGTCGTCAAGGTCACGAGAAACCACGTGTGGACGACTGTTTTGCACCAGAAGACATAAAAGAGTTTAATTAATTCTATATTCCTGCTTTGTCTTTTGTCTTTGTTTGTCTTTGAACAAACTGGAGGAGAAAATGTAAATGAAAGATTAATCATGTACACAAGATAAGCAGACTTCAGCAACGCCGTGCGTCAGTCTGGATACGGCCCCTGCATCCACGTTGATGTGTAGCTCATAAAAAAAACACACGCGCAGCGACAAGTTATGACGAATAACTGCAGAAAATATTCAGAACTGACAAAAAGGTCAACAAAAACAAGCAAAGAGGATAGCATCCAGCTCAGAGAGCTTTGTTAAGCACAATATATCGGCCGCCGCCCCCCACAGCCACGTGGGCTCAGGGCAACTTTTTATTATTGTCTGGGTATTACTTCAAACCCATTAAAATAGGCCTCTCCTAATCTAAATCCAATAATTTGCGCACTTCTCCCTCCCTACACTGGCATCATGCTTTCCTCTATCTAACCCAACACTAAAAGAAAGGATTCATTATCTCTTGTTTGGACAGGGATTATGCTGATCGGAGCGGCTTAAGGCAGAAGATATAAAGACTCTTAATAAAATTCTTCAGCCGTTGCAGCAATGTGCCATCTAATTTAAAGCCGTCAGACCCCTTAACACTCTCTCTCACACACGATCACACACACACACGCCCCTTTCCATCACCTTCCCCTTGTTCCCTAAATCTCAGCATTCTTCTCATCTCCGTTTCCATCCCGCTCACATCATCCTCATCATTTGTTACTAAAACCTGCATCGCAATATTAGTCACGAGCAGATTTTGTAATCACGACTTTCTGCTGTCTGCTTCTGCTGCTGTGCAATACCGCAAATTTTGGTATCGATCTGATACCATGTAAATGCAGAGCCAATATTGCCGATACCAGTGCCGAGGTGCTTTGGGCTATCAATTAAATAACCATGTCAACACCAAAAGGTCCCACCCCACAAATAAAACAAACAGAAAACAATTCAGTGGGCTACATACCGAACTTAGAGGAAAGAAAAGTATCGATCCTATTGTGCTACTGTTGATCCGATACCAATATCAGCATCGATATTTAGATCAAACAGCCCACCTCTACCGTTAATCTGCACTTCCCTGTTTTGAAATTAATAAACACAAAGATGACCATAAAGGCTGTTTGGTGTTTGCTTAAAGCTTCTGAGCGCTAATAAACTGATGTTTGATCTGAAAGATAGCACATTTATCTTAGCATAGAAACTCAGGGTCAAAGTGCACATGTGATGTTTTTAAAGAAAACAAGCTAAAATGAAGATGAGTGCGAGACTGTTTCCTTTTTTTGTCGTGTAGTTACTGTAGTTCAGGAGCAGCTGGAGTGCCTTTTATTGGTTTCTATTCACTGAGGAGCTGGAGTTAAGGCGTGTGGAATTCAAATGAAAAGTTCATTTCTAAAACCCTTCAGCACCTGAACTTCATCAGTCAGCGCACAAGTGTTGAACACTCGAAACTGTAGCTTTCTGTTTCGAAAAAACTCTTTTCACTTAGTTAGCAAGAGCCTCGTGTTTAAAGAGTGCCACAGTTTTATTCTACGCAGTCAGTCTTTTTTAAAGGTTAGCAGGCACTCTTTTTCAAACATGCCTATAGGAAAAGAAAAAAAGAAAGAAAAAGAAAGCGGAGCAATTTTTTTGCATTATTTTGAACTTGTTGCCAGCAGAGCTCTGAAAGACACCTGCACTGCTTTTAGATGTGGCCCATTAAGTCCTGAGAGTCGGTATGGATCAACCTATAGAGCGGCACAGCCAGGCAATGGGGCTGGCGGCTCTGCAGATGTTTTCACTGTCATGTAATATACAAGCAGAGATGAGTCCAGAGAAATGCAAAGTAGTTGCATGAAGCATGAGGATAGCTCAGAACGGAGGCTCCGGGGGACGTAGTGCATCCACCCATCCATCAGTGGACCTCCTCCTCCTCAGAGGGGTAACGATCACAGACCTCAGCACATCGCAGTCCTTTGCAATTCAAACTCCGGTTAATTTCCTGCTGCTGTTTATGTGGCAGTGAAGGAAGTTTTTTATGAAGGTATCTGTCTTCTTGATGTCCTCACCCTTTGACAATTCATTGTCACTTGAATTGGTTGCTGAGTGACTGTTATCCACGGTGCTTTACAGAAATAATATCGGAGGATATAATTTTTTTTTCTGCCTGGCTTTCCCCCTCCCTCACCTTTATTCACTTGTTATTTACTTGTATGCCATTATGGAAAATAATATGCTTCATAAATATCTGAGAGTAACAGAGGTGATGCATATATTTGGAGTTCCTGTGTATTTAAAGTTTAAGTACAGGAGTAAAATGCAGATGGGGATAAACAAAAGTTATTATTGTAGACATGACTGGAAAACATCATACGGCAGTTTGCAGGCAGCAAATCAGACACACACGCACGCACACACAAACCTGTCCAATTAAGATTTATTAAGTGAGCAGGTTTCTGAGGTGAGCAGGCAGCAGGTGCGCTGTATATCTACTTCAGTCATCATTAATGTTCATTTAGGGGCAGTCCTCTCTCGGAAACCTGACGAGCGCTGCAGCACAATATCGAAATCTTTAAAACAAATACATAAAATATGACCTGTTCAGAAAGGGAATCAATATTGCATGTTTGTCTGGAGGAAAAGCTGCTGATGCATTTGCTGTGCTGACTTTTCCAATTTCTACATCTGAGATTACCATCGCTTTCGAGTATGCTGCTCATTTTGAAAAACAGAATTTCATTCAGTCGCTGCTGTAGCTCTATGCCCCAAGGCGCTGTGAGAGAGGGAAAGTGTATTAATGAAATGAGAGACAGACAGTGTTATTTAAATCACCTCAACAGCATAACCTGAGGCCTAACACAGGCTCTCTGCTGCTTTCCAGACCTGTTTTCATACCTCAGCCAACTGAACTAAGCTTAATCATACCTAAATAAACTCTGACAAAGACAACCGAACGAAAAGACGCTCACAGTCTTAGCCACACTGAATCCAACCAGACATCATGTCACTCCTGCAAACAGTGAACGCTTGGTCAGAACCCCTTCTTGTGATATAAGGGGTAACGCTTTCGGATAATTTTTTAACTTTAGTTAATCGTGACTAATAGGGTTGCAAATGTATGCTGAGGAATTTGGTTTCCTCTATATGGTTAGGTGTTCGGAGACCTGAGAGTCCTTCCTGCTGAGAGGAGCCATTTGACATAGTTTTTTAAATCGGCCTCTGAAACAAGATTTTTGTTTCCACCTATTTGGGTGGAGACCAAATCAGGGGCATCCTGATTACATACCCAGTGTTTGTAATTTTGCCTCTGTGCGCCAACACACTGGTTTAAATCAAGCAATCAAGATGCGCTCACGGTGAAAACTTTCAGCTTTAACAAAAGTACTACTTTAACCATTTAGGACAGTTTTATAGCAATTTTTTTATACACAGGCCATGATTGTTGGATTTAAATTCCACTCCCAAAATTATAAAAAATGTGTCATTGTCCAAAGTACTTAGAGCTAATAGTGTATATCACATCTGAGAGCTGCACTATGATGTTGCTTGGGAGAAAAACATCTGGAATATCCTGCATAGCCTGCTGCCATGACGACCAAACTTCAGATAATGGAAGAAGATGGATGGATGGGATGGATGTGTGTCTATTTCAGACCTTGAGAGGCTGCTATTGAACTTTCTTGGACTGCTCTGTATTTTAAAAAAAAAAAACCAAACTAAAAATATGTTTAGAATAATTTTCTTTAAGCCAGTTTTTGCTGTTATAACAATATGTTGTCCTTCAGATTTTAAAATATTGTGGCACTATTTGTCAAGATTTTTTGGTTTTAAGGCGGAAAGCAAAGCAGAAATTTCTATTTGATAATATAGATTTAAGGACTATTTTATTTCTCTGCTTCTGCTTTTCTTCTGCAGTTCCAAATCAGGGTCACACTGTGGTTGGAGTAGCACACAGGCAGACAAACATTCACACTCACATTCACAGCTACGGCCAATTTAGCATCAACAGTTCACCTCACATTTCTTTGGACTGTGAGACAAAACCAGAGAACCCAGAGGAGAAAACCCACACAGGCATGTGGAAGAACACGCAAAATCCACAGAGCAATGATGCCAGCTGGTTGGTGGATTTTAAACCCAGGACATTCTAGCTGTGAGGCGACAGTGGTAACCATTGCAAGCCATGAGCCACCCATGACTAGTTTTACAATAACCCCCCCCCCTCCAAAAAACCCCACACAGATGAGAAGATCTATGCATTGTAATCTCTGCTCTTTAGCTGTGAGTCACTATTTGGTGACTGCAGCCATTAAATTTTTAACTACATATAGATTTAAATTTGCTTTGTCGCCTCATCAGAATGCATCCATGCACCATTCCCAGCAATCCTGCTAAGTTTAGATGCTCTGGATCTCGTGTATGAGACTTCACAGAAATCTCAAACTTGTGCAGAGAGAACAGCCATAAACTTCTGTCTCGAACTGGTAAAAACTTTGTGTTATTGCCAAAAAGCTGTGTGACACAGAAGATGTAAATTTGGTCTACAACTCAGAGATCAATCAGCAGATTTCAACGGAGGATAACAGCAGATTTTGACACATACTTGTAAATGCATTTAATATGATATGACTCACTGTGTGGATGGCACGTGTCTGCAAACTGTGCTGCCTGGATGGTCAGACTTTGCAGAGTGACTCAGCTGTGGATCAAGAATCTCTTTGTGCAATTAACAGGAAATCTCAAAGATCTCATCTGGTAAAAGGACATTTAAAAAAAACACAATATTTGTGTGTGTGTCTTTGTTTGTGTGTGTCTGTGCACGCCTTATGCCAAGGCTTCAGAAGCTACCTGTTCTCCCAGAACAATTAAGCCAAGCCTCTTTACAGTATCTCCACTCCAATTAATTTTAATATTTAAACAGCCATGCAGAGACTTCTGAACCCACTAACGCAAGATTAGAGTAAACTCAATTAAATATTGATGGCCATAAATAAACATTCTAATTTGGAGAGCCGCCATGGTGTGCAGTAAATCAAGAGAAAAAATGGTTTTGGCTGAACGGCTATGCTTATTAGCTGAGCAAATGTTGAACTGGTGGGGGTCACGAAATCCGGTGAAAGGAAGGACAAAGGATTAATGTAGGAGGACGTCGTAGGGAGCAAGTGGGAAGGAAAACAGAAGGAGAAGTGCAGGTGTTTTTGTCTTTATTGAAAATTTACATCAGCTGAATTTGTGTGTATAAACATGACGACTGACTTTCTATAAAAGATTAGCTAATGCTAGAGTCTACTGCATTGCACTGGCAGTAATTTGTAATAACAGCAAACTACAGGAAGCACTGATCAAATAAATAATTCTTCTGGAGTTTTCAATATTTACCAGTGACCTTCAAAATCAGCTGAGGGACTCTCTGAAGGTCGGTTTACACTCTTCTGCAACCCCTACTGGCCTTAAGGTGACAGTACAATTCAAAGTCCATTAAAAACCTCCATTTTGCTGCACATAAAATACATATATGCAGCAGCCAGTTGTGTATTTTTGATCTGGATGGGCCTATAACATGTTGCTGTTGAGGCAAAGTACAAGAATGTGTTCACTATCAAAGCTAATATAGGAGCTAATGAGCTAACTAACCAAATGTAGTCAAGATTAGGTTATTATAATATCTTATTAGATCAATATAACCAGAAGTTATTTTCATTGTCAGTTTAAATGATATGCTGTGCTGCTGCAGAGACGGAAGGATGGTGCAATCTGGACGCTGTGTGCATGCAACATGTTCATATGCACTGCTTGCAGTTGTGAACTGAGTTGGCTGCCATTAATGCATCCAATTGAACAATTATCCAGCATTTAGCTTTGCAAGCCTGGTAAAAATAAACATCAGATAGCAGAAAAAAGCCTTGTTTTTCCTTTCAGGTGGATCCACTTATAATGATATGATGTCATGTGAACACTATGAGCGTCCACTACTGAGATGGTGTTGATAAAAGCATGCATGGAGGTGGTTTGTGATTTCCCCCACACTTTCCGAGTTGTGCTGTTTTGTTTTCCAACCAGATTAAAAAAAAATTGATATGAACTCAAATGCTGTTTTTGCAAACTCTGACGCTGATCTTCATTTTATTTTAAGGCCCACGAGTCAGGCTGTAACAACAGCTCATCCGTGCCGATGATGTAGGGGATACGTTTGCAAGGTGAAATATCTTTGCAGACTGCCCAGCATCCATGCCTGAAAAATGTTTGGGGCTTCCTTTTTTGAAAAAAGGTTTGTTAGTGTGAGCAGAAACAGCATTTTATTCAGAATAAATGGATAGAAAATTGTATGTTTTTCTTTCGTTGATGATCATAAAGCTTACTTGAATCTTTAGAAGGTTTAACAGCAGAACTTGGCTCTTTGGTCTTCAACCGTCAGTGACCTGCAGAGCAGCACCATGGTGAAGGTTTATCAGAGAGAAGCCTTCTGTGATATTATAATATGCCCCCTTCATCTCTCGAGCTCCCGGAATAATTTTGTTTTATCTTAAAAGGCTGGAAGATGTTACAGAACTTCTAGACAGAAAACAAGTCCTTGAGAGGCTGTCCACGTGCTCAGATCTGACTGACAGTGAATCATTCATGGAGCGCAGGAAACATGATGAGACCCTGATTAAGGACAGGGAGAGATGGGCTCCGATGTTAAATCAGCACAGACTGAGGGCTGATTAGACCAAAACCTTTACATGAAAAAGCGGAGAAGCTTAAAAATCTTCTCTGGCTGGTGAATTGGGGTCTTTTTATGTGGTTAAAGTCACATCATGCACATGAATCCATGCTGGCTGCATGTTTATATATCAACTAAAAATTGCACAGACTTGTAAAGATCATTTCTCATCGGTGCCTATTTTCATTTTTGCAGTGTTGTGTTTAACATGTCATCAAAGCTGTGCCGCCTACATGCAAATGTATAATCAAAGGTAAACATGTGTACACACAGACAGCTACATGCACAGTTTTACAGAGATTTTTCGACTTCAAGCTCATGAATTCATAAGACAGTGTGTATGCCAGGCAGAGCAGACTAACATGACAGCCTCCTGACAGCTCCCGTACACAGGCAGCCTGCTTTGTGTTTTAGATATACAGTATATTTTGAAAGTTATTCAAGAGCAAGGGGGCGGAGGGAGCAGAAACACCACATGAATAAATAGAAATCAAACACTCACTGGCTGAGGTTTTGGCACTTTGAGCGGAGATATGGGGGAAGGTGTCAAGGGGTATGGCAACAGGGTTTGACAAGGGGGCCACGACGGGCAGCAGACGCTGTCAGAGAGCCAGGTGGTGATGCGTGAACTGGGGGAAAGGAGACTTTAGGCTGTGGATTCCTCTGCCGATTGGTGGGGAGGACCGCAGGCTGCAAGATGCGCTTTTAACACACGTCCACCTGTCAGAGCACTGGCTGGATTCTCACACGCTCATGCATGTGTGATAGTGGGCATGAAAACTTTGATTGTTGTGGAGGCATAACCGTGCAAGTCATTTGGTAAGCTGTGGTTAAACCGAGCGCAGATTCCCAAGGTGTCGCTATGCATACTGGGGCATTGTGCAGCCTGTGATATACAGTACACACGTTCAACCAACAGGTGTCTCTATTTGTAGTGAGGCAGAAATTAAGGGTGTGGCTGTAAGTTAGACCTCCTCCCTGTCTGATGTTCTTCCGAAAGGCCAGACTTTATGTCCAGTCAGAAACCTTAAACTTGTACTTTTGCAAAAGTGTCAAATACATTTTAGTTGCCTAATCATTTCCTTTGAATTAAAGGACCTGAATTAGATTAAACCTACTGTAGTTACAGTTCTGTGGAAAAGTTTCAAGCAACCACTGATCATTTCTTTATATTTTATTTCAGTGAGCTAGAATTTCTTTTACTTTTTAAAAAGTCTTTGTCCAATCATGTTCAGGCCAGCCTTTGTTACTGACCTGCGAATCAGTCAAGCATGGAAACAAGGCACCTAACTCAAAGGACAGACCAGTGTTATGTCTACACAGAACAGAAAACCTAGCAAAGAAACACACTTAAATTGTATCTTTAAGCACATTTTAATGTCTTTCTTTGTGAAAAATGTCAATGATAACAAGTTGATAGTATTTTTGCACCAACAAGGTGATTCCCAACAGGCTATTAGACAAAAACTAGAGAAATGGAGAACAAAGGAAGTGGCAGTCTAAAAAAATATACAGTAGGCGAAATATATGTGTAAGTCATGTCATTAAGAAATAGGAAAAACAATCCAGCAAAGCCCTGACACGGGACCTGAGAGATATATCTGGACCTTCAGCTGATCCACCTACTGTTTGCCAAAGCCTCATCAGAAATGATCTCAGCCGATAGGTGGCTGTCAAGAAGCCATTCGTAATGAAGGGAAACAGTGAGAAAAGGCTGAGGTATGTCAAATTAGGAGTACTGAAAATCAGTGACAACAGGTCTGACAGAGTGATTAATCCAAATCTTTAAGATTTGGTTGAGTACGTACAGAGAAGGTCAGCAGACTGGTCCAACGGTGAGTGTCTACAGCCATCTGTGAAACAGGGCAGAGGCTCTGTCATGGTTCAGGGCTGCATTTCAGTGAGTGGTGTTGGTGATGTTGTTAAAATTGATTCAGTTATGAACACAGAAAGGTCCCATAAGATTTTGATCCATCAAAACCTTTTGAAAGCCATCTGATTGGCAGTGGCTTCATTTCTCAGCACGATAATGATCCCGAACACTCTGCCAATTCAATAAATGCATACCTGGAAAGAAAAACACACAGTAGAACACAAACACACATCAGTCATGGATCGGCCCAAACCTGAACATTATTTTAATGGATGAAAAGGCAGCCAACAACCGAAGAAGAGTTTTGAATGTCCTTCAAGAGAAGTATTCCTGGAGACTACTTAACCTTTACTTCCATCTGTGTTTGCACACGTTTGAATAAACCGCTGCACCTATTTCCCACCTTTATTGCAAAATATAAAGAAATGAGGGTTTACTCACGACTTTTGCACAGTGCTGTGCATTTGCACATGAACGAAATATTTTCTGGGGCCCATTGCTGAAACACTGGATTACTATTAAAAATAAGGCCTTCCTTTTTGAGGCAATAAGACTGACAGATGTTTTTTAAAGTAGTACAATTTCTTAAATTAAGAAATATTAAGAAATGAGGGATGACTTCTTAATGGAAAAATATTTGGGTTTTACACATAATTACGTTAGTTTAATTTAATATTTAGGCAACATTTCACCAAAGGACACTTTGCTGTATCTATTGAGTGGCAGAGGAATTTGACAGAATGACAGTATATCATAATAGGGACAGCAGCACATTGTGCTGCTTTCTTAAGTCTTTGGTTTGGTAAGGAGGAGATTTTGACCAAAATAACCAGATCGGCTCAGATTAAGGTATATAAAAAACAGTGATAGTGAAATTTTTGTACTTGTATATAACTAATTTCTATAAACATTTTTATTTTTTCAGCACTAAGTTTGTGAAACGCGTATAAATTAAAGGAAAAATGCATTTATGTGGTAGGGCTCCTATCACTCCCTCTCTCTCTCACTCTCTCCATCTGTCTCTCTTTGCATTTCCCGAGGGAAAAGCCGGACAGTGGGCAGAGTGTTTTCTCTGAGCCGGCACTGGGAAGCAAAGGCAAAAAGGCAGAGAGTGGGGAGAAAAGCTCCCATTCACATCCCCATAATACTCTATTCATGAAACCCCATGTGCTTTTATTATTTAAGTCTTTCTCCCAGCACAGAGAGCTCCATCCTGTCTTATTGTGAAGCCATCATCTGAGGAGCTATTTCCACAGAAGCAAAAAATAGTCCTATTTGTGAAATACTGATTATCTAAAATGGGACCCCAGGGCCTCGATGGAAGGGAATACCGGATTCCACAGGCTTCCTCATCCCGCTGGTGGATTATGTTTTTTTTCTTAGCTCTTCTTTCCCTCATTCTAACTCGGCTTGATATCATTACACAGGCGTTGGATACCAACTGTCACAGGGTGCAGACTGTAATGCATCACTTGTCTGCATGAAAATATATAATTATGCTCATCTAACAAGTTTTCAAGGCCAAATGGAGGTAATATCTCTTGTGTGAAACAATAATCTTGCAATGCATTAGTATAATTGAAAAGAAAAAAACTTGCTACATTTGCTTATTTGTCACCTTGCAGGAAATGCGCTGCGTGTTGACAGCTGAAAAAACTAGAAAGGATACCAGTAATTAGCTTTGTGTGGGTGGACTCGTGTAGATGCTGCGCATGAGCACGAGTTTGTGCTTGTGTGTCTTGTGTGTGTTTGTCCAGCTCACTCGGATTACAGTGTTCTGTCGTACCTGCCTGTATTTGTTTAGTGAACACTCCAATCATCACCCACGCCTATTGTTTCCATAATCAAATCACATGAAAGCCATACTAATTGAACAGGTATTGATGGAAACACTTTGATTCTCCCTTTCTGTAGCCCTGGAGATGACAGCTTCATCATCATGCAGGGCACAGCAGGATGACGAGACACTAAATACACACTGAAAGACAAATTTGGAGATGAAGACAGACAGAAATCTTTGCAAAAAAAGAATGAAGAAGATTGATGAACATTAAGTTAGGGCTTTACAAGGAAACAAAGAGCGATATATGCTATGAAAGAAAGACCTGAACTGTCACATGTACAGTACGTGTGCAATCAGGACGATGGTGCTAAATACTGGCAATCAAGGCAGATTCATCAGAGCCTTCTTTTTCTGCCAAGGAAAGCAGCACACTGTAATTATGTAGACATCAGCCTTTGCGACAGCCACCCGCGCTAGTTGTAATTTTGCCCAATTTGCGTTCGAAGGCTTCAAACGGCCTATAATTTGAATCCCTTCAGCTTTATGGTAATGTGTTAGCATTGACTGTCGCACCTTTGTGCTCTCTTAAAATGAGCATATGTGTTAAAAGATGTGCTGGAGGGAATTTTGTGAGGACAAGATTCATGTTGACTTAAGAGAAGCTGCACTGACAGAGGGGCTGAGGGGTTTTATGGACCTGTATCTTATTTTATTTGTTCATGCCAAAAAAAAAGAACAAAAAACAAAAAACAAACTTTATCTGGGGATTTTTTGGCATCTTTTGAGAATTTAACAAATTTCTGTCTCCACATCATTTTAATCTGTTTTTAGAGTTATTTGAAGCAGATTAGAACATTAAAAAAATTTATAATTCATAAAAAAGAAACATTTTTATGAAAATGTATTTTTTGCCTCTGTAGATCAGCACTCATGCTATTTTTAGACTGGTTGGAGTTCTATTGCAGCGTCCTCATGTATCTAAAGGAGAACATTTCCTACATGATCTACATGCTACCACACAGCACACTAAAAAAATGTGTTTCTTATCATCCTATTTCCTAAAATGAAGGCGAAGTAGGAGATTCACGGTGTGGTCAGAACTTTGACTCATTCACATAAAAATTATGGAAGATATGAAAGTGGTCCAGAGGTGCATAAAGAGACGGCCTTGAAGGGGATCACAAAGGTGGTAAAGGTGCTGATTTAATTTTTTTTATTGCACCTCATATATTCTCTAATAGTCTACAGACCTTTCATTCATTTGTTATTTGGAATATTGAAAATAGTGGGTGGATTGTTTTGTCATAAAGCCTTAAATTATGAAGAAGAATGATTTATCCTAGATCTCTAGGATAAATCATTGGATAAATCAGTCTTTATCACCAGAGACAAAACCAAAACAACCCTACTAGAAGGGCAAAAGGTTAGGTGTGAAAGTAGTTTGTCCACAGACACACCCACACACACACAAATTATGTCATGAACCCTGTATGACCTCTATATTTCTGTCCATATGGTCAGTAAGAAGGCGTTAATGATGCAATCAGAAAACTCTGTCTTTAGAGTCAGAGGTCAACACCGACAGAGTGACATTTATAAGTGAAATCTGCTCATTGTGGATCAAACCTGAAACAACTACCAGTAGATGAGCGGGGAGAAAACAGGATGTTGGGGTCAAAGGTTCCTCTGCTTCACATTGCATGTGACCTCATAACAAGCCTGCAATGCTTGTTATGAGCAATGCTGCTCCATCGCTTTCCTACCCCGCCCACCCGCCGCCTGCTCAGTGTCTTCTTTCTCTCTGAGGGCTTCTTAATGACTAACCTGTCAGGATTAGCATCTCTCCCTATTTCACACTGTGGTATCCAGCTTCCTCCTCATCCTCTAATGAACAGCCCCAGCTCCAAGGACAGAGCAGACAGGGGTGAAGACAGATGAAAAGCTCAAAAGCAAACATCACAGCCCAGCTTCACATTTCAGGACTCCACACCACCCGCGTCGAGCCAAGCTGGCTTTTTTCTTCTCTTTCGCCCCCTTTTAACATCCTCTGTCATTCCCTGCTTCCGATGGTTAAGACAACTTAATTAATCACTGTACAGCTCTAATGAATTGACCAGCCGGGGTGTATTGATCCCTGGGGTATCAACGGCTCGCCTTTGTGAAGTCTAATACCCTCTTCTAAGCTCAGAGATCAAACGTCTTGAGAAAAAGTGGGAAGGAATATCACACTGAAACCTTTTTTTTTTAAGGAGTGAGAGGAGGTCGGTTCCAAAGACACTGGCTAAAGCCACTTCAGCAAATATGTGCATTAGACCGAAAGCAAATCCTCATCTTCATCTCCCACACGATCCTCTTCTCTCCTCCTCTCGCCTCAGCTTGTGTTACATGTGTCACATTTATAGAAATAACATTCCTTTCATCAAGGGAATTAGTGTTATTTCAGGTTGTCTCAAATCAGAAGAAGAGCTTACAGCTTATTAAAGTGTCGTAGCACCACCACTGAGGATGCTGGGGGATTTGGCAGTTGTCTTCGAGGCTGGATCGCTTAGATCTTTTTCTGGGCCGAGGTTAGATTAGGCATTGATCTGAAAGGCTAATTTGATGCCACATTACAGCTGTGAAATTACAGCACTGTATCCCTCTCATTTAGGTCTGTGAGCTGGACAACTCCCTCTCCACTTCTCAGAAATCAGTTATGTAAATGCAAGCTGAGTAGCAAGTAATAGCTCGGCCAATTATGGCAGCAAAATGGAGGAGCAACTGAAGAATTCAATCATTAGACGTCAATTGATAATCGAAAACACGTTCCACATCTTTATCCATATCACAGGTCTGTTTTACACTCCTTTAGATCACAGCACAGGCCTGCAATCGACAGTATGCCATAATGCCATACCACAACCCCCAGACAATATCTTAATCAGTGTGTTCAGCAGGTTTGATAAGGCTATAATTACCTGCAGCTACAGCAGTTGTTTTTGTTGTGAACAAGAACAAATGCCAAATTAGAGGAAAGTAAATGCCACACAATCCCCCCCAAATGAGACCATCTACATACAGCTGTAAAACAAGTGACTTCTAATACCACATTTGTCCTTGGAGCGGGCCTTCCTTTTGATTTTTTTGACTGTATCCTGCAGAATTGTGATGCTTTTGTGATGACAGATCCCAGCCCTTGCCATGCTACTAAACCCCCTGACTTCAGTAGATACAGTTACTGTAAGTGTCACACGGTTGCACAAAGCCACATGATAATGGAGAATATTAACCACGCTGCTGCACCTGGTAACACTCATGAAACCAGTTTTAAGAAGTTCCTCTTACCATTTCCCAAGTGAGGATGAAGATCATTTCTCTAGGGAACATTTAAGACCTCTGAGGAAGCAGATACTGTATCACTAAGTGTATGCTTTAACACATGCACAGTGTCACACGAGGAGAAAAATACTAACCACACTGTTGCAGCTGGTAACAACCATGACACTAATTTTAGGAAGTTCCTCTTACCACTTTCGAAGTGAGGATGAAGTGCATACCTCTAGGGAACAGTCAAAGTCTTCTGCTTACTTAATGTTTTTGATGATGATTTTGTGATATCTCCTGTAGAAATCCTGGTAGTACTTTATAATTCAGCCTGTGACAAAGAGTGTAATTCCCATAGAATTAAATGAAATTTCTATGTATGTACTAAAATTATGACTGAAATATATTTACCTAGACATACATAGCAGAAGATACAATAGAGTAAAGGGTATTAATTCAAGATTTTAAATTAAAGAAGAAATAATTATACTGTTAGTTATTGTAAGTAGTGCATATGTAATTTTAAGTAGTACATTAGTAATTTTAAATAGTGCATTAGTAGTTTTAAGTTGTGCATAAGTAATTTTAAGTAGTACATTAGAAGTTTTAAGTAGTGCATTAGTAGTTTTAAGTAGTGCATTAGCAGTTTTAAGTAGTGCATTAGTAGTTTTAAGTACTGCATTAGTAATTTTAAGTAGTGCATTAGTAGTTTTAAGTAGTACATTATTAGTTTTAAGTAGTACATTATTAGTTTTAAGTAGTGCATTAGTAGTTTTAAGTAGTGCATAAGTAATTTTAAGTAGTGCATTAGTAGTTTTAAGTAATGCATTAGCAGTTTTAAGTAGTGCATTAGTACTTTTAAGTAGTGCATTATTAGTTTTAAGTAGTGCATTAGTACTTTTAAGTAGTGCGTCAGTAATTTTAAGTAGTACATTAGTAGTTTTAAGTAGTACATTATTAGTTTTAAGTAGTGCGTCAGTAATTTTAAGTAGTGCATTAGTACTTTTAAGTAGTGCGTCAGTAATTTTAAGTAGTGCATTAGTAGTTTTAATTAGTGCGTCAGTAATTTTAAGTAGTGCATTAGTAGTTTTAAGCAGTGCATTAGTACTTTTAAGTAGTGCGTCAGTAATTTTAAGTAGTGCATTAGTACTTTTAATTAGTGCGTCAGTAATTTTAAGTAGTGCATTAGTAGTTTTAAGTAGTGCATTATTAGTTTTAAGTAGTGCATTAGTACTTTTAAGTAGTGCGTCAGTAATTTTAAGTAGTACATTAGTAGTTTTAAGTAGTGCATTAGTACTTTTAATTAGTGCGTCAGTAATTTTAAGTAGTACATTAGTAGTTTTAAGTAGTACATTATTAGTTTTAAGTAGTGCATTAGTACTTTTAAGTAGTGCGTCAGTAATTTTAAGTAGTACATTATTAGTTTTAAGTAGTACATTATTAGTTTTAAGTAGTGCATTAGTACTTTTAAGTAGTGCGTCAGTAATTTTAAGTAGTACATTAGTAGTTTTAAGTAGTACATTAGTAGTTTTAAGTAGTGCATTAGCAGTTTTAAGTTGTGCATTAGTACTTTTAAGTAGTGCGTCAGTAATTTTAAGTAGTACATTAGTAGTTTTAAGTAGTGCATTAGTACTTTTAATTAGTGCGTCAGTAATTTTAAGTAGTACATTAGAAGTTTTAAGTAGTGCATTAGTAGTTTTAAGTAGTGCATTAGCAGTTTTAAGTAGTGCATTAGTAGTTTTAAGTACTGCATTAGTAATTTTAAGTAGTGCATTAGTAGTTTTAAGTAGTACATTATTAGTTTTAAGTAGTGCGTCAGTAATTTTGAGTAGTGCATTAGTAGTTTTAATTAGTGCGTCAGTAATTTTAAGTAGTGCATTAGTAGTTTTAAGTAGTGCATTAGTACTTTTAAGTAGTGCGTCAGTAATTTTAAGTAGTGCATTAGTACTTTTAATTAGTGCGTCAGTAATTTTAAGTAGTGCATTAGTAGTTTTAAGTAGTGCATTAGTACTTTTAAGTAGTGCGTCAGTAATTTTAAGTAGTACATTAGTAGTTTTAAGTAGTACATTATTAGTTTTAAGTAGTGCGTCAGTAATTTTAAGTAGTGCATTAGTACTTTTAATTAGTGCGTCAGTAATTTTAAGTAGTGCATTAGTAGTTTTAAGTAGTGCATTATTAGTTTTAAGTAGTGCATTAGTACTTTTAAGTAGTGCGTCAGTAATTTTAAGTAGTACATTAGTAGTTTTAAGTAGTGCATTAGTACTTTTAATTAGTGCGTCAGTAATTTTAAGTAGTACATTAGTAGTTTTAAGTAGTACATTATTAGTTTTAAGTAGTGCATTAGTACTTTTAAGTAGTGCGTCAGTAATTTTAAGTAGTACATTATTAGTTTTAAGTAGTACATTATTAGTTTTAAGTAGTGCATTAGTACTTTTAAGTAGTGCGTCAGTAATTTTAAGTAGTACATTAGTAGTTTTAAGTAGTACATTAGTAGTTTTAAGTAGTGCATTAGCAGTTTTAAGTTGTGCATTAGTACTTTTAAGTAGTGCGTCAGTAATTTTAAGTAGTACATTAGTAGTTTTAAGTAGTGCATTAGTACTTTTAATTAGTGCGTCAGTAAATTTTAAGTAGTACATTAGAAGTTTTAAGTAGTGCATTAGTAGTTTTAAGTAGTGCATTAGCAGTTTTAAGTAGTGCATTAGTAGTTTTAAGTACTGCATTAGTAATTTTAAGTAGTGCATTAGTAGTTTTAAGTAGTACATTATTAGTTTTAAGTAGTACATTATTAGTTTTAAGTAGTGCATTAGTAGTTTTAAGTAGTGCATAAGTAATTTTAAGTAGTGCATTAGTAGTTTTAAGTAATGCATTAGCAGTTTTAAGTAGTGCATTAGTACTTTTAAGTAGTGCATTATTAGTTTTAAGTAGTGCATTAGTACTTTTAAGTAGTGCGTCAGTAATTTTAAGTAGTACATTAGTAGTTTTAAGTAGTACATTATTAGTTTTAAGTAGTGCATTAGTACTTTTAAGTAGTGCATTAGTACTTTTAAGTAGTGCGTCAGTAATTTTAAGTAGTGCATTAGTAGTTTTAATTAGTGCGTCAGTAATTTTAAGTAGTGCATTAGTAGTTTTAAGTAGTGCATTAGTACTTTTAAGTAGTGCGTCAGTAATTTTAAGTAGTGCATTAGTACTTTTAATTAGTGCGTCAGTAATTTTAAGTAGTGCATTAGTAGTTTTAAGTAGTGCATTAGTACTTTTAAGTAGTGCGTCAGTAATTTTAAGTAGTACATTAGTAGTTTTAAGTAGTACATTATTAGTTTTAAGTAGTGCGTCAGTAATTTTAAGTAGTGCATTAGTACTTTTAATTAGTGCGTCAGTAATTTTAAGTAGTGCATTAGTAGTTTTAAGTAGTGCATTATTAGTTTTAAGTAGTGCATTAGTACTTTTAAGTAGTGCGTCAGTAATTTTAAGTAGTACATTAGTAGTTTTAAGTAGTGCATTAGTACTTTTAATTAGTGCGTCAGTAATTTTAAGTAGTACATTAGTAGTTTTAAGTAGTACATTATTAGTTTTAAGTAGTGCATTAGTACTTTTAAGTAGTGCGTCAGTAATTTTAAGTAGTACATTATTAGTTTTAAGTAGTACATTATTAGTTTTAAGTAGTGCATTAGTACTTTTAAGTAGTGCGTCAGTAATTTTAAGTAGTACATTAGTAGTTTTAAGTAGTACATTAGTAGTTTTAAGTAGTGCATTAGCAGTTTTAAGTTGTGCATTAGTACTTTTAAGTAGTGCGTCAGTAATTTTAAGTAGTACATTAGTAGTTTTAAGTAGTGCATTAGTACTTTTAATTAGTGCGTCAGTAATTTTAAGTAGTACATTAGTAGTTTTAAGTAGTACATTATTAGTTTTAAGTAGTGCATTAGTACTTTTACGTAGTGCGTCAGTAATTTTAAGTAGTACATTATTAGTTTTAAGTAGTACATTATTAGTTTTAAGTAGTGCATTAGTACTTTTAAGTAGTGCGTCAGTAATTTTAAGTAGTACATTAGTAGTTTTAAGTTGTGAATAAGTAATTTTAAGTAGTACATTAGTAGTTTTAAGTAGTACATTATTAGTTTTAAGTAGTGCATTAGTACTTTTAAGTAGTGCGTCAGTAATTTTAAGTAGTACATTAGTAGTTTTAAGTAGTACATTATTAGTTTTAAGTAGTGCATTAGTACTTTTAAGTAGTGCGTCAGTAATTTTAAGTAGTACATTAGTAGTTTTAAGTAGTACATTATTAGTTTTAAGTTGTGAATAAGTAATTTTAAGTAGTACATTAGTAGTTTTAAGTAGTACATTATTAGTTTTAAGTAGTGCATTAGTACTTTTAAGTAGTGCGTCAGTAATTTTAAGTAGTACATTAGTAGTTTTAAGTAGTACATTATTAGTTTTAAGTAGTGCATTAGTACTTTTAAGTAGTGCGTCAGTAATTTTAAGTAGTACATTAGTAGTTTTAAGTAGTACATTATTAGTTTTAAGTTGTGAATAAGTAATTTTAAGTAGTGCGTCAGTAATTTTAAGTAGTACATTAGTAGTTTTAAGTAGTGCATTAGTAGTTTTAAGTTGTGCGTCTGAATTTTAAGTAGTGCATAAATATTCTTAATTATTAGTTTTACTATAATATTAGTTATACACTGCTTAAAATTACTTACGTGTAAATTAATCTTACTTGCAGTATAAATGTTTTTATTTAAGAACTTGAATTATTATGCCTTTATTCTAATTTATCTACCACTAAGTATTTGTAGATAAATATGATGACAACATATTTTCAGGTGAACTACATAAAAATTCTATGGGAATTACACACTTAGTACCATGCTATATTTTGCCTTCATAATACAGAGGTACAAAGGAGGAAAAATTAAGGGAACCAGAGCACGGCTGAAATGCTACAACCTTCAAAGTCATTGCTGAACTACAGCGAGGGACACTGTGAGCTGCATCCCACTGGAAGCAGCTCACATGGCAATATGTGCTGTGGAGACGCTCGAGACCACACGGGATGTACTGAGGTAACGCTGGAAATTTGATAGTATGAAAATGTACATGTTTAACTGACTCCAAAACGGAAGCCACACCTTCAATGAAAGTTATGGCCCAACCCTTTCATATGTAGTAAAACCTTGTGGAATTGTTCCTTTACACCAATTTATATGATTTCTTTTAAAAAATATTAAATATTGCAGTTATATAGGTGCATATGTCTGTAGGTTGTACTTTGTGTGTTTCAGGATTTTCAAGGACTATTTTCCTGCACAGCTGTGTTGCATGGTGACTGAGTGAGTGACTGCCTGGTTGGAGATGCCAGCAGATTTAAGCGGAAAGGACACTCTCTCCGTCTCTGATCCACACGCCACAGAGCACTCGCACAATGGAGTTAGTCACTGAAGTCTATCTGCCATAAACTAAATCCCTCTCACTCTCTGCAACTCCCTCCATCCCCCCTCAACTGTCCTGTCCCCATCTCTCTCTCTTTGCTTTCAGTCTCTGCCACGCACATATGCAGAATCTGCGTGCACACACACACACAACACACACACAAAGAATAAAATGCTCTTTAACTTTTGCTGAATACCCAAGCGTAATAACCACTCTCTCCTCCTCACCCCCCCACCCCCAATGCTGATGCATTGGGTGGGATTATGTGCGAAGGCTGTGTGCCGTGCCGTCCCCCTACCGCACAGGGCCGTGTGCCGCCGGCCCATGTCTGCATGGCTGACTGTATTAAACATAAGCAGCTTTACTTGATAGGGCTCTATCCAGCTTTAATTACCACAAACTCACAAAGTCTGCGGACAGCACTCCTCGCTCTCGCCACTTTGCAGAACAAACAGGGCAAAAGCCACTCATCTGTCATTCTGCAAAGAGAGAGAGATGATGTCAGTGAAGGAACAATGGCAGTTCTCATGGTAAAACAAGATATGCGATTTGCATTTGCCATCTTTACAAGCATCAGCTGTAATACCGACTGCGATGGTGTGACGATGTTGAAAGGATGCAGTCATTGTTATGGCACTGCTGGAAGGAACGAGTGACCTGGATTTGCTCAGTGCCTCTGCAGTGTAAATACTGAAACTCGTGTCTTGAGCTGGTTTTACACATGTAGTGCAGAACTTAAGATATTTTTCAGACATGACCCAGTGTGATGTCCATTTGCAGTGATATGCAGAAATGTAAACACAGTATAGTAACAGAACCCGCAGCTAGACAGTGGACCCTCATCCTGCGGTCTGTCTCCTGCATGTCCTGCAGCACACTCAGCTAAACAATAATGAAATGGAGTATTTCTAACATAGCTAACAATTACTATTTATCCTGGCCTTTGGATAAAAAAGAACAGCTTGGAACAACCTTCTCAGCACACTTTTACTGACATGTGTGTGAAGACAACTGTGCTGTAGTCAGTCCCAAACTTATATATTTTTGTAATCTAGATTACTTTTCCCCCTTTGGCCACGTGTTATATCAACAAATCGCGATGGGGTGGGATGAGATGGAGGCCTGATTATGAGTCTGCCCCCGGGTTTGGACCATAACTGGTTTATTTCACACAAGTCCAGATTCAGTCAATTTAATTTAAAGGTTATTAGTCAGGAAATTTGTAGTGACACGAGAATAAACTGTGGAACATATCTGCTCAACAAGAATGTCAAAAGAGATTTGCTTTGGCTTTACAGTTAATAAAGAGGAGTAGCTCAAGTTAATAAACCAGCCTGTTAGAAGTTAGATAATCCAGTCTGTCAAAACAAAGGAGAATAACTACTTACTTTACTTTTTCACAACAGGATCAAAGTGGCACACCATTAAAATATACCCTGCCATTTTTTCTTTTTTTGGATTAATTTAAGCTCATGGCTCAATTGATTGCTC
The DNA here is from genome assembly GCF_001858045.2 of Oreochromis niloticus. Taxonomy (NCBI): domain Eukaryota; kingdom Metazoa; phylum Chordata; class Actinopteri; order Cichliformes; family Cichlidae; genus Oreochromis; species Oreochromis niloticus. The sequence goes on along the minus strand of NC_031983.2, from coordinate 14,903,292 downwards.
TTTGATAAATGTTTAGTGATGTTTGGGGACAAGCGCTCCACATGACTCTAAATGGATGTGATATGTGTTTGTTGTGGGCGCCAGCAGATGTGTTTTGACATCGTGAGTGGCACTTTGACCTTAAACACAGAAGGGCCAGTGGAGGTCTTAATCCAGCATGCTGACAGCCTGTCAGCACCAATATGTACATCCCAGTAAACCCACTGTTCTGAAAGAATTAAGGGCATTTAAGTTGTGCTGCTGACAAGACGAATAAGTTGACCACACTGTAATTGCTCAAAGAGGACTTTAGGATGTCACAGTGCCGTGCCATAAATTAATTATCCTAAAGGGCTTAGTGAAAGTCAGTGTGATGGCTTACACTGAACCAAAGAGGTTGAATGGAGGAGAGCGTGCAGCCGTGAGTGCAAAGTTGAGCAACCGTAAATTCAACACAGTAGTTATGAGTCTCATCAAGGCAGCTTGACTGAGTTATGACCTGCTGTGGAAATGCTGTTTGTGTCCTGACTGAGGGGTGCATCATCATCTCACTGAATGCCTCAAGACAGAGGACAGAGAATCAGAAACACATTGTGCCACCATAATGAAAAAATGCTCACATTTAAGAAAGCTGGTAGAAAGAAAAAAGGGAAAATAGGCTCAGTTTGAAGTCTGGTGGTAGGTAACTATCTGTGGTTGTGTGTGTGTTGGTCTGCATGTGTGTGTGTTTATGTCTGTGAAGTTGTCACAGTACCCTTGCAGCCCCCCGGGAACCACCCGGCTGCCTGCTGTCAGTGGAAATCATCCATCTTTCCTCTTATATTCCCTGCCTCTCTTTTATTCATTCTTCTCTTTCTCTTTTCCTCTCCACGTTAAATCTCTCAGTATTTATTACTTACTAAATTGATCGTTTTAGGTCACTTAGCACGCATTTGAAGACAGAATTAGATATGAAAACCCAGAATGTTTGGTGCATTATTTGAACTGCGCTCGGCATTTTTGCTCAAGAATTCTCAAGTTTAAAATCTGTGACTCTAACCAGCATCGGGCTCACTTGACCACGCTCTCCAGTTATGAATGGTGCGTGCCCCCCCATCATGTGTAACTCTAAGACAGCTCTGCTTTTCAAGGCTGCCGCTTTAATTTGGCTTCATGCAGAGGACTGTTGGGCCTTGAGAGCATTTGTGCTGTTTGATGTAACAAGCTGACCTAATTACCCACTAACAAGTTACGCCGAGACACAGCTGAGTACCAACTCCAGCATCATCGCTCGTGCTGTAATAGACCGTTGCTAGGTTACCGTCAACGGCAACTAAATTCACTGCAGTTTAGTGTAAAATGTTGTAGTTAGAATGAGGAAATATCAAAAAAGCTAAACTTCTTGCAAGCATTCATAATAATTTTAGATGCTGCTTACTAATTATTTAATTTGTTGTTTACACACAGCAGAGTAAATAAATAATTAAATAAATAAACATGGGCGGTGATCCTGGCAATCACTAACAGGGTACTGTCTGTAAACCTCTTCTTTTCTGGTGCATTTTGCATAGTACACATAACCAATCCAGGATCCAGAGGCACAGAAAACCACAAATTATGTTTAAAAACTGTGTTTTTCTAATGAACAAACCACATTCACCTGATAATTGTTTAAAAGCTCACACAAACCCATATTGTATTCACAGCAGAACACTGACATTTGCTATTTTATATAAGATGCCATGTGAAATGTCTCAAAAAACTTGGGGCATCAAAAGTTTGGAAAACTAAGTGGTACCACAAAAAGGAGAGGGACCATGACTGGGTGTAAAAACAGCTTCTTAAAAAGGGAGAGTTTTTCAAAAAGGTAAAGCCAGGCAGAGCTTTATCACCCCCAAATTGTGTTATAAGTTTAGATTAATTTTATAAAGTCCATACAGTAAAACATAAAATTGAGAAGACTTCGAATTTCTCATCATCTACAGCACATATTGTCATCACAACATTTAGAATTATGGTGAAATCCCTGTTGTGCAAGGGACAAGACCAAAAATCAGTCAGTTGATCTTAGATTAGATTAGATGGAAGTTTATTTATACCTATACCTAAATATATACTATATTTATAACAGCATGGCTTCACTGTAGAAGAGTCCATGGGATGGACTGGTTTGCCTGCAGTCCAGAAACATTTTGCCCACTATGAAACAGAAAAATATGACAAAGAAGATCCAGACGAGTGCTGAGCAGCTAGTTCTGGGTTGTAAATGCACCTGTGTCTTTGTGTCTTTAAACAATGGTCTTCTTTTGGACTACCTCCCGGTGTTTTAAACATAGCCATGAATAAAAAAACATAAAAGGGGAGTCTCTCCTGCAGCGATTTAAGTGTGTAAGGAGGTTCAAGGGTGTGACCACATGTTCGAAAAGAAAACCTTGTTCATTATCATTCACAATCATTGTAGAGCTGCTGTTGCTCAGGTGAAATTTCCAGACATTTTTTTCTGCTTAAGCATCTATTTGCATCTATGGTGCCGCCCATTGCATCCTATGTGATTTGCTGCTGACAGTTTTGTCTTTATTCTCAGAGATTTTGCACACTGCTTATTTTTGCAAGACAATGTTGACGTCTTCTTGCAATTCAAAGGGAAAAAGGGTAAAAAACCTCGTTCCTTACACTGTCAAATATTGCAAGTTATAATACGGCTCTGGGACTGAAAGGTAGCACACTGAGGCTCATCCCAGTTTTTCCTGTGTGCTCTCTCATTGTCCTTTTTGAATTCCTAACCCCATCATTCCTTCAATTACTCTCTCCATCTTATAGTGAGGATGCTTCATTTCTTGATTGGCATCCTACCTCATCTTTCACACTCAATCCCAGAAATGCATCTGTCCTGCTCTGTGTTTTTTTTCTCCTCAATTCTCCAGCAGAGCCTATCACTCCCACCTCTACTTTCCCCAGTGGGTTCTTTTTTTCTTGATGAACTGCCACCTCCCAATTGTTTGCCTTCCAGTGCCTCATCTTCATCACTTTCAGGGAATAGAGAAATTCAATATGAATTGCTGTCATTATTGCAAGGACAGAGTGAGGGAGAAGGAAGGGGAGAGCAAGAGAGACAGAAAGAGATAAACAGACCAGAGCGTGAAGAAAAAATAAAAGAGATGGGAGGTGGAAAGGATAAAATCTATATTCACTCCCTTTAATGTGCCAGCGATAACCACAGAGGCCAGGCTTCTCTTTTCAAAACCATCTAAACAAGGGCACAACTAAAAGCCCCGAGAGCCTATCAGCCAAGCCTTGCCACAGCTAGCCTGTCAATAGAGCAAAGCCATGAGCTCCGAGAGAATAAAAACACATCTATGCCCTGAGGCCAAGTACATATGTGCCTTTCTTCACTATAACAGCATGTGCATATGCAAGTGTTGGTCCATCACTCACTACTTAATTATTGGAATATAAAACAGAAGAGAAACAGCAGTGTGTAGAGGGCTTAATTTCTAAAATTACTGATACAACTTCAAGAAGGAACACAACAACAGTTTATTTTTTAATGAATGTCATTTTTAACATAATCATTGCAACCAATAAGGCGTCCGGTGTGAAAGCAGCAAGGGAGGCCAAAAAAGCTAGAGACACAGTGTTTTTAGGAGGAAGCCACTTAAATTGGCACAACCCAGTCTGCCATTATTTTATCAAAATAAAATAAATAAATTGCACAATACTTTTTAAAACAATAAAAAAATCAAACAAAAAAATGCAGACTGCAGGAAATATGACAAAGTACGACCCAAATTAAAACTCTTATATAAAAACAAATATTCAATTAATTACATTTTTATTTGTGAAAAGGTTTAATAAAAACTCCATTAAAAAAAGAAATTATTTTATGGTTCAGATTTTAAGGGGTTAAGCCACAGATCATGCTGACAAACACAAGCAAACAACAGCTGTGATAGTGACCTGTAATATTACACACAGCAAAAAAAAGCTGAAGGAAGCAATTAAATTATCACATCGCATAGATTTAACAAGGTGCTGGAAACATTCCTCAGAGATTTTAGACGTCTTGACATGATGGCGTCACAGAGCTGCTGCAGATTTGTTGGCTGTACGTCCATGATGTGAATCTCCTTATCCATCACATTCCAAAGGTTCTCTATTGGATTGAGACCTGATGACTGTGGAGGCCGTTGGGTCCAGTGAACTTGCCGTCATGTCAAGAACCCAGTCTGAGATGATTTGTGAAATCATCTCAGACTGGACATATATTGTGGTATTTAAACAGTGCTTTCTTGTAACAATGTCCTTTTATTGTTCTATTTTGGTGATTCTGTGTCTGTTCTTAGCTGACAGGAGTGGCTCCCGGTGTGGTCTTCTGCTGCTGTAGCCCATCTGCTTCAAGGTTCAATGTGCTTCACATTCAGAGATAGTCCTCTGCATACTTTGGTTGCAATGATTGGTTATTGTTCCCTTCCTATCAGCTCCTCTGGCATTTTCACTCAGAGGACTGCTGCTCACTGGTTATTTTCTCTTTCTCAGAGGGTTCTCTGTAAGTCCTAGAGATGGTCCCAGAAGATCCCAGTCGATCAACAGTTTCTGAAATACTCAGACCAGCCTGTCTGGCACCAACAGCCATGCAAAGTCACCTTTTGTTTCTATTCTGATGCTCACTTTGTAGCTCACCTTGTGTCATGTCTACATGTCTAAATGTTTCGAGTTACTGCCATGTGATTGGCTCATAAGATATTTAGCTAATGAAATGACTGCTGAGTGTATATACAATCAAACGTATAATCATGTGTAAGAAATAGTGCTTTATTAGATCATCTTCAAAACAATGATCTCCTCAATGATGTCCTCTCTGTTCCTCATGAATGAAAATGCTTCTTAGCGGTTTAAAGAGGGGCTTGAAACACGTAATCTTTTCATTAAGAAATCCTGTTTTCACCAATCCAAAGGTGAAAATTGAGTAAGAATTTTAAAAATTGCTTCTGTGGCAGATGTTTTGGATTATATATATATATATTTAAAGCTCTTTTTACTCCAACTAGTCAATAATGCAAGAGGGAAAGAGCTTTCCAAGCAGTCCAGCTTCATCACATACACAAGAAAAATCTTAGTGGGAGAAATCTCTTCTCTTTGCACTTCTTTAAATTGGTGCGATTCGTTTGGATGTTCATTACCTCTAAGAACAGCTTGTCAGCGAGAAAAGAATTATGATAACTATTGTAATAATAGCACTCTTCATATAATTGAGCAAATTAGTTAGACCGTTAAGACGACGGGAAACATCAAGGCTAAGTCCACAAATGAAGGCAATATGACTTATACTGAGTCTGATAATATATATTTGTGTGATGTTAGGTTTAAAAAGTAAATTAAAATAAAAACAGCAAGAATAACAGCAATTACAAATTTAATTTGAGGTTTTTTTTGATGGGTTAGTCTCTTCTAAAGCCACTAAATTAGTCGATGTAACAGTGAATTACTACAGAGCCTTTTAAACTGACAGCCCAGCCAGAAAGTTCTACCTGCAGCACCAGGAAAAAGACATAAAAATGTGATTCACACAGGAGATCCACACAAATTTTATTTACAGTAATAAAAATGACTTTTCTGCATCTGTTTCAAAACAAAACAAACCAAAATTTAAAAAAAAAAATCTAAAAAGATAGGCCAGTAACTATACACAATTAAACTGTGACCATTCTTCTGTATGTGGATTTTAGCATGCGCCTTAACATTACAGAGAGAGCAAACATCAACTTCTGCTTCAAAAAGACAGTCAACAGTGACGTGAGCTCAGCCTACAGCTCATGACACTATGAATGCCCTAAGATGTCTAACCACCTGCTCCACTCACCAGATCTGACTCCCAGCAACTTCATTATTCCTCCAAATGAAGTTCAAGTTTGAGGTTCATGTTTCTGACACTTCTTTAGAGGTAAGAACAGGACCTCCATGGAGTGATGGCGAGAAAAACAAAAGACAAAACAGCTAAGCTGGAAGTGGTACAGCACTGCCTCAGGTACAACCAGGTACGGTGTTAAATCTTTACGGGCAGAGGCACAAAACTTTATGATCCCACCTTATAGATATGCCAGTTTGTATGTTTTGTATACTGTAAAGGGTTTATGTCGAGCACGTATTGATGAAAGCTTTACGTGATCATGTATTTAAAAGAAGGCTGTATATCCCGGTGGAGCTCGTGTAGATTAAACAGTCAAACCAGGAGCATTTGCATCTGTCTTTGTTGTCTATTAAAACGCACAAAATTACACGTTTTTCAGCAACAGCAACAAAACAAATTATCCACTATCTCAATGAGGTGCATTTTGAAAAATGTTAATATTATTGCTAATGATAATACTGACTGAGTGAAGACAGCTGAAACACAGTCATAGATGACTGTGCCTGAGGCACTATTGTACAGCCCACACACATAAACATGAGCCAACACTGCTGCGATCACTTGGGAGCCGCGCCGATCAATAAGTAAATGATGTACTGCAAACCTGCTTGAGGATTATGGTATATTTACCGCTGACATTACCCCAAGAATATCTTGTTCAGGTGCCACTGGCAATAAGGTGCAGATGGCTGCTGTGGTATACCTTTAAAAACAATATTGTGACAGGGCAGCTGCAGTATGGGTCACTGGTTCTGTGATTCTGCTTCGATCTACAACAGATGGGCCCTGCAGCAGTGTTGGAAATCCCCTGGTATCCCCACAAAAAACAACGCTGAACTCTCTGCCTCCATTTTACATCCAGGAACTGTGTTTATTTGAATAACTCCTCCAAACCCATTATCTAATGACATGACTCAATGAGTCACTATCCCCCAGACACTGCTGAGGGAGAAACATTGGATTTTTGGCAGGGAGCGGCTTGAATGCGGTGCAAAAAGCAGTTTAAAAATGAATTCCAGTGGCACAGAATATTGGAACGCTTACAGCACATCAGTCTATAGGGAGCATATATGACTCCGTGAGAATTACCTTGACATACTTATTAACTGCCAAGGCTTGTTTCAACAGCAGAGTCAACAGATTTTAATAAAGCTAAACTACTGCATTTCAGCACAAATGTGTCATGCTCATCAGACCCTGACCACGCCCGGCTGGAATTTACCTTGAACTCGCCAGAGAGCGTAGCTGTTCGGCACAACCCTCCGGGGACCCATAAACAAGCAGATGTGTCTGACGGAGAGCCTGATGACGAAAGAAGATTAGGAAAATGGATTAAATGTGGCTAAGATCAGTGTTTGCCATTCATCATACTGTGCGCTTTAGCATGTGTGTTTACATTTGGGTGAAAGTGAGTTTTTTTTAACTCCAAGGAAATACAACCTTTAAAAAGTTCATAAAAAGTGTGAAAGGTATGAAGCAACCTGAAGTATTTTACATTTAAAAAATTGCTAAATATCAACTCTTTATTCCAACGCGTTGAATAAAAGACTTGATTACTGTGTTTATTCTGATAAGGACAGTCTTGACTCATCAGTGAAGAAGAGCAATAAGAAGAAGAAGCTCAGGCATGCGGTAGATTTAATAACATCTCTCTCAAAACATAAAAGAATTTAATCAGAAATGTTTATTTCAAGGATGTGAATTCAGTGTTGAAGAAGATGCAGTGTCAGCGTTGCCAGATTCCACTCAGCTGGCTTACTTAGCGAGGTAAAAACATTCATGAGTGGCTACTACTGCTTTTTGTATGCTTCACACTGTTTGTCCTTATTAAGAAATCAAATAATGTGCAAGTGACTCTGTTCTTGGGGACACTTTAACGGTTTTGAGGTGATAACTGGGCTATTTAGGTGTCAGACTACTGGGCAAGGGTATCAACCAGAAACAATTTGAAATACCAAAGGGTGCACAGCCTGTTTTAGATGACACACAAAAACTAATATGGGTCAGTGCACCTCATTTTAACAGGGATTGGTTGATGTTTGTGGACAGCCAAACGCCAAAGGATGGTTCCCATCACAATTGCCATCTGTTAAACATGGAGGAACTGCAGTGTTTTTGCAGGCATCAGGTTCAGTGATTGCTCTGCAGGGTCACATAACAGCATAGCAATATGAGTCCATTTTATGAGACCAGATGCACACCATGGAGCTATCACAGTTCGTCCATGAGGTTCGCCATATTCTCACATGATAATGGTGCCACACCTACTCTTCAGCAAGTGTGGCTTAATTTCAATCACCTTACACTGCTCTAAAAGCTCTATGTCTATGGTTTCCTAATCCCTCCAAAAATTAAGGGGCCCCAGAAACAGTTTAGGCCACATGCAAATGCAGAGTACTGTTGCTAAAGTCTTGAGGCACTCTTCATTTCGTTAAGTTAGTATTTGGTGACGACCACCTTTATTCTTGAACGCAGCCTGAACTCTCTTTGTCAAGCTTTCTCGTAATTTCTTTAAACCTCTTCAGGAATAGTTCTCCAGGTTTCTTGAAGGACATTCAAAGCTCTTCTTCTTTTGTTCTGTTCTCTGTCAAGATAGTGTTCCACTGTTTTGATTTTTCATTTTGCCACTTCGTCTTCGGTCCTCCACTTGTGTGTCCTTCCCCAGAGGACACACTTTTCTCTGTATAGAGATGTGTCAGGTTTTGGCAATCATCTTGTTGGTGCAAAGCTATTACTTTATGAATGTCAAAGGTGTTATGCCTGAAGATACAATTTAAAATTGGTTCTTTGCCAAGTTGTCTGTTCTGTGTAGGCATAACACTGGTTCATCTCTTGAGTTTGATGCACTTTTATGCTTGGAATTCATGGGTCAGTGTTAAGTGGGCTAATAAACAGTCCAAAAAGAGCATTCCTGGGAAAATGGTCAGGTACAAGGGCTGAAATGAGAATGGGGGAAAAAGCAGATAATGTCCAAAGAAAAATTTTGCAAGACCTTCAGAAAGCCTGGAGAATTACTGCACAAGGCCAACTACAATGAAGCAAAATAAAAGGAATGAGAGGTGGTTCATGACTTTTGCACTGTGGTATGTTAAAGGTGAGCTTAAATAGTTTTTTCAGGTATTTGAATAGAGAAAAAAACACCCATTTGTTTGTTTGTTTCTTTCTTTCTCCTGAGTTCAGTGGAGTAAGATTGAAAAATCTATGAAGGGATAAAACAAAGAAGTCCTACACGTTGTGTGAACATGGCACCTTGACCTCCCAAGAACAAAACTACTACCGCAAGTCCTGAGATTAGTCATTTTCAGTGGGAAGAAGGGCAGTACATGTTACAATCGATGAAAATGTCATCAGGGACAAACCTATTTTCCTCAGCTCCATTGTAGATAAACATTGTCCAATCCTGACTGTCAATCTCCCTCTGCTTTCAAATTGAGGGGCCACCCCACCCCCACTTCAACTCCACAAACACACCCCCACACAAAAATCGCACTGTAGATTTCATCTGAACTGAAACACACATACAAACACACAAAAGAAAAAAAACAAACAAGGAAGGTGTACCTGCTACTGATGGGGTTTGTGTCAGATATGGATTTGTCAAATGCTGATGAATTACATGCTTTGAAATGGTAACCTCCATCAATTTTCTCAGCTCACATGCCAAAACACACAAAATCAATAACACAAAACTCCGACGCACACATCAGAAAGATGCTGACAGAAATAGATATAAAGGGAGAGTGAGATATGGTTTATAATTCCTGCCTCCCACCAAATAGCAACCTATCTTATAATAACTGTCATCAGCGATAGAGTTTTGACCCAACCTCCTACCCGTCCTGTTCCCAAAGAGCAACTGGCATATTAGCGAATGATTTCAGATCTCTGAAACATACAAACAACTTGACATTTGGTGCCAAATGAAAATTGACGCTTGGCACACAGTGCTAGAGCTACTTATTGAAGAAATGCATGATTAGCATTCAGTGGTGAATAGAAATAAAGTACTGCAGGTAATGGGGTCTGTAAAATAGAAGCACTTCTCCAGTTCTTTGGCCAACGGCTGCTGTTGGTTAAGGTTTGTTAACTTCTAAGCTTTATGAAGCTTTGGTCCTGCAGAGCTGATTACAAGAAACCTCTCCACAAAGATGCCTTTTTTATCTTCTGTATCAGATTAAAATGAAGAAGTTTCTCCTTCAAGTGCTGCTGATGAAAAAGGCAAAAAGTTGAGCCTGTCAGTCAAATTACTTTCAATCAAGCGAGTTTTCATAGTTTCCAATGTCAGTTTTATTGGTAATAAAACAATTTGGTGTGTGTTTGTGAGGGCAAATTATCTTGATTTATTCTCTTCTGCACTGTAACAGTGTGCATCTGTCCTCCCAGTACCACACAGTGACATAAATGTGGGGCCTCAGCTGTAGCGAGCTTCACAATGATCCTATGTATCACTCATAGTGGCATCATGGCTCGACCAGCACTCTGTGCGTGTGTGTGTGTGTGTGTGTGTGTGTGTGTGTGTGTGTGTGTGTGTGTGCGCGAGGGGAAATGAGGGACTTCAGCTGCAGATGTAGGCATAGATGTGTGTGTGTGTGTGTGCTTACAGTATGTATTATTTTCTATGTTTGCATCCATGTTTGTGTGTAAATTGGGCAGTTGGCCATCACTGGCACAGTGTTTTCGAGGATGTGTCTGAATATAGAGGGCTGTTGTTATTGGAGCGTCTGTCTCTGTACTCCACATCTAAGGGTCCATACAGACCTCCACAGGCGCTCGCTCCACATAGTGTGTTGGCAAGACATTCAGTCCCATCACACTGAGACTCTCTTCCTCTCTAGCAACAGGGCATCAGGGCTTTCACACCAGAGATCAGTGTCTAAGCCAAGAGGAAGAAAAGGAGGAGGTCAGAGGAGTGTATGGACTGAGGAAATGATATCTGTATGAATACATGGCTGAACAAAACATCAGAGCTTCGGAGAAAAACATAATACCATGGGAGGTAGTAAACTGGTCATTCTAACACTGTCTGCCCATTTTAGTTATTAAATTAGTTATTGAATTGTCACTCACTGGATCACTGAAGCCAAAGGAAGAATAAATCGCAGTTACTGTTTATATTTGTGATACTGCGTCCTTTAACATGCAAGCTTGGAGAGCAGGAGCAAAATCCCGCAGAGAAGAGCGACATCAGCAACAGCAGCATTAATAGAGGATGTGAGGTGAAAGTGGGTTGCAAAGCGACTTGCAGATGCATATCAAATGCAGGCGGAGGTAAAGCAACTTAAATTGTGTTTCTCAAAGGGATTCTGTCAGGACAAGCATGGAAATCAGTGTTTTCCTCTAAAAACAGACAAAAATTTAAATGTACCAAAGTAAAGTAATCTCTCTCCTTTCATCAAGCACTGTCATAAAGACCTGTTTGCATCTATCCTTTGCATTACTGCCATCTTGTGGCTGCAGTCTGTTATGTTTATTGAAAGGTCTGCTTGGCTTGTGCCCATAGGAAAGTGTAGCTGTCTCCATTTAATGTGTGTGCCCATCTCCTGTTAACAATGACAAGAGTTGGGCAAGCTAAGAGGCCATCAGCCTTTTTTTGGTGGTTTGTGAATGTGCATTGTGGATAAGCCTATGGTCTTTGACAGTGAACTGATGGAAGAACAGTGTGTGAAGCAAGCTGCAACTGGCTCTGCTTCCACTGCTCTGAGATCAGATATAATCTCGGTTTTGTGTGGAAACACAGCTAGCATTAGCAAGTAAATGAGCTTCAGTGGTTTATTTTACAATGAATGGTGAAAAGTCTGGAAAATGTCTGGAAATTTATAGGATAAGTCTTTGTTTTCTGTGCATGAATTAAATGACTGAAGAAGAATGTGTGAGTTTTTAATCTTCCATCCATCTTCTTCTGCTTATCCAATTCAGGATTACTAGGAGGGTTGGAGCTTATCCCAACTGGCAAAAGGCAGTGTACAACCTCGCCAGTCCATCACAGGGTACACACATGGAGACAAACAACTATTCATGCTCACATTCACACCTATGCTCAATTTAAAATTACTGATTAACTTAACCCCATTCATGTCTTTGGATTGTGGGATGGAGCCCCATGTAGACACAAAGAAATCATGCAAATTCCACACAGAAAGACCCAAGACTGGATTTGAACACTTTCAGCTTCATACATGTGATCCGGACTGAGAATCCCCCCAAAATATGGATGCAAATAACAATAAAAATCACCATGTCAAGCTATACACTTTAAAACTTAACCGAACAATGCTTTACCTAGCACTAAGACACAACATTAGCTTGCAAAATGTTTTTGGAAAAATGAATAAAAAAACAAAGACGGAAACAGTTTGAAGACTGTGGGGTGACCGCTAGTGAATCAGCACTTATTTTATTATCTCCTGCATCTGGTTTCCTCTTTCCACTTTGTTGGTATGAGTCGCAGGCTGACTCAATTGAAGGAAAGGACACTGAGTGATATTGGAAAGTAAACAATAAGTCACAGAACTCAGTAAATTAAAACCTGCAGCACGTGTTTTCAGTTAACTTTCCACTCAGCTCAAGTAATGTTCATCAGAGAGATGAAATCACAAAAGTTTAGTTATTCTTAGCAGCGTGTGATCTCTTCCACTTCTGTGGCTCAGTCAGATGAAGAGTCAGAGCTACTCCTTTCATCACTTCTTGCTAGTCTGTGGGTGCAAAAGACCAAGTGCTTTTATAAAACAAATATTTGATGATTAGAGTAGTTTTGGTTGAAAATTTATGAAATAAAAGAACTTTGAATTACAATCTTGAAAAGAAGCAGCTCTGCAAAAGGCATTATTTGAACATTCAAAGCGTCACATAACAGTGCCCTGTAGGTCATCTGGCCAGGGAGGGTATGCAGGAAAGTTTTAGAATATTAACAATGGCAGACACTTGGCTCCTTAATTTGTAAGCTTGTAAGCAAGTTAGCTTACCAGACCTCATAGAGGAAAAAAAAAGAAAAATTCTCTCTCCGGCCAGATTTTTAATTAAGAAGCAAGCCAGAGGGGTTATTGTTTTCACCGCGTGGCTGAAAATAAGTTGAAACTTTTCCATGTTCCCTTCATTATCCCAGCCCTGTGAACCTGTTTGTAAATTAATCTGGAACATTTTTCCCATTTTTGTTCTAATTTATAGCGTCAGATTGAATTGACCAATGTGCCCATATGATTTGGCACACGAGGTTCGAGTTCCCCTGCTGGGTGATGAAAGTGCAGAATGATCCAGGAATCTGAAATGGTCTCTAAACACATTACTTATTACCAGCGATATTTCTCAAAGTAATTATGATTGGCACCAAGATTAAGAAATATGGAAATATAAACAAATATGGTGCAAAAACATCGGCCTGCAAAGAGTGTCAGATGAATCTGGGACAAATCAGACACATCCCAGCTGGCACAGATAAAAATTTTATGTACCTTAAAACTATGCAAAGCACTTTATGTCAATCAGTGTACAGTAAGTGGTGTCTGTGTACTTGATCAAAAATGTTAATCCCAAAAGTATCTATCTATCTATCTATCTATCTATCTATCTATCTATCTATCTGATAATCAAATGTACATTATTAACTGATCATCAGCAAGTGTTAGGAGCATGTTGTGCTGGTCTGGAGCATTCAGGTGTGTTAGCACAATGCCACAATCATCCCAGGAGTGGCAGTCCCAGCAAAATCACCCCAAGGTCAGACCACGCAATACTCAAAGAAACTGCAAAACACCCTAAAGAGCTATAATTCATGACAGCGTAATTAGGAAAAGACTGAACAAGTATGGCTTGTTTGGAAGGGCTCCCATTAGGATGCCTCTTCTCTCTGAAAAGAACATGGTAGCACAGCTTAGGCTTGCGAAGTTGCACCTGAACCACAAGACTTCTGAAAAAGTGTCCTTTTTACAGACAACAGCAAAGTGGAGATGTTTGCCCATAATGCATAGGGAAAACTAATCACAGCACATCATTAGAGACACCTCATGCCAACTCTCAAGTGCAGTGGTGGAGGGGTTGTGACCTCCTGTGCATATCAAAGTACTCTATAGTAAAATGTTAGGCCATCTGTCTGACAGCTAAAGCTTGGTCCGATTGGGGTCATACAACAGGACAATGATCATGAGCACAGCAGCACATCTACAAAAGAATGGCTGAAAAAGAAAAGAATCAAAGTGTTGCAAAGTCCAGACCTCAGCCTGATTGAAATGCTGTGCTTGGATCTCAACAGACAAACAAATGTCTGCAAACCTCAATGAGCTGAAGCAATGTTGTAGAGAAAAGTGGACTAAAATGTAAGCCTGTTTCACTACAGCATAATATTCACTTTATACTTTATAATTGCCCAATTTACATTAAAACAGGTTATTAAACAGGGTATGTATTCAGTATCCAGTGCATGGCTAACCTATGAATGACAAGTCATTACCATATAGGCGTGTAAAGAGTCCAACCAGTTCTCAGTCACAGCCACTCCTCACTTTAAGTTTAAAAAAGGAAAGAAAAAAAAAACAGACTGCCAATGGGAAAAATCACAGTGTTAAGGCTTCAAAAAAGATGCCCATAAACCAACTAGTGAGCTTACAGTGACCATGCCCATTTTTTATGTGCAGTGTACAGGTCTCCCAAGTGTAAATCAGCAAAGCTGGGCCCAGAGAAAGAGAAGAGTAACACTGGTTACGTTCCCCTCTTTTCTGAACACAGGGATATACAGGAGTGCTGCCAAAAACACAGTAGATATTGATATAATGTGACTGAACTGTAACATATAGTCAATTAATTGTCAGTGTTAGCAAGCTAAGCCAAAGAGCTTCCGCTATCTGGGTGAAATACAAGCTTATCAGCACGATGGACCTCCAGAATGCTGAACAGTGAAACATAACCATGCCGGGTGTTCTGCAGTGTTATGATGTTCGCAGTGCACCAAAGCAGCTGACGTTGTGTCTTTGAAGAAGCCATCTTTCAGATTCCTGTCAAGAAAGACACCCAACATGGGATAGATGCAGACTGGTCTGGGCCTGGCTGGCACGTTCTTTGTGGTCGTGCTCTAATTTCCGTATGCATCGGGAGTTCTACCTTTAAAGCGTGGTTGAAATGACTATTCAACCAGATCCACTTGTGAGAATGACAAGAATATCTCTGGAACTAAGCTCAAAATAACAAATGTTTTTCACTCTATTAGCACAGAGATTGATTCTCCCGAGTTGGAAGAACCTTCACCCGCTGAATTGGACTCGGCGGCTGAATGAAAATGAGGTAATGCAACCTTGAATTCATCGTAAACGTGATAAAAGTGTATGTGGCTTCTCTGAAAGACCGCAAAACCTTTCAGAGAAACTGATTTAATGATCAGTATTCTGAATGATATATAACCTTGATTTAATAAGATCTATTAACTGTATTGCCTGATTTAGGAACTCATTGCAATAGGACTAAAGAATAACTACCAGCTTGGTGAAATATAGCTTTTTGTGATTTGTGTTTTGTGTGAAGCCTCATTGCTGCCAAAAATTTCTTTTTTTCAGGATGGTAACATTTGCTCAGTATTCTAATTTTTTATTTAAGAGAAATCTCTCAGTTTGTCATTCTGATCTCTTGTAAATCATGTTTTATATCTTTGGAATTTTATATTTTTGCAAAATCTTTCTTCAGAAACAACTTGATCTACCTTTTATGATACTATCAAACTGCTGTAGGGAGAAACAGTTAAATTTCCTTTTTGTAAGCTTCACCCCACCAGCTCTCGACTCACCTCTAGCCTCCTTTGACCATTTCTTCTCATTAAATGCTCGTCCCCATTTTACTGACAGTTTGTCGTGCACTTGTTAGAACAAGATCTCCCGCTGCTTGAATGAGGTTTACTGGTGTGATGCAACATTGTTTCAAAACACTAATCATCAGGTTCAATTGATTAGCACATTAATCAGAGGAGTTAATTGGACCCGCACACGAATGCTAATAAACGTCTGGTTTGATGGACGCAGAAATCTGTTATTAGACTGTGCTGTACATCGTCATTACCCACAAGCTACCTTTCCCCATGTGAAAGTGTGAATATATAATCTCTTGCATTTCTCGGATAGATTAAGTTCCTCATAATTAGGCTTTAATTGGAAGTATATCACTGAGAATTAGACAATTAGGAGTAGGAGTAAGTGGTGCAAACGTAATCTTAGTTAATATGAAACTGGACTGAGTTCAAGGGTAGGGAAAGGTGTGTGTGATTGTTTTATTTATTTTTTTAGTTTGGTTTGTGTCAGCATTTTCTCCAGCTGGCTTTACTTGGGCACTTAGCGACATCATTAGCAAGAGATTTGGACAGTGTCTGACTTTTTCACCTCTTAGCAAACACATCCTGAATCATTTTCTGCAGACTACCAAGTTTGGTTAGTCCCCTGTGGTATTCTACAACTTCATTAGTAAGGTGATGTGACAGCACAGCAATTGGGTTTTTCCAAGATGGTGTTTACAAAAAAATATGTCTTTATATGGAGAGAGTAGCTTTGAGCGTTTGTGGATAAGTATAGTAATATAGTGTAGTGTACAAGTATATAAGTACAGTGTACCAAAACCAATACTGTAGTTCTACTTTCTGGATTTTTCCCTTTCCTTTTAGCTTGTAGCATCTGTTTGTAAAAGGTTTGTAAAGTTGTAAAGCTCCTGCCAAGGAGCTATTTTCTTCCACAGGAAACACTGCTCTTGAACTGCTAGAAACACTTCGTTTGTAGTCAAGGCTTTTCTTCCATTACTTATCAGTGTCACTTTGTAACATATTTGCATAATGCCCACCTAGTTTGGCATTCCTACAAATAAAGAATGAGCAGCTGCCACCATTATTATCTTGCTAAAGCCATGGTTAATGTGGCTAGCATTAGCATTAACTTTGATGATATGCCCACATGCAAGAGCTATGCCAGAATTGTAATTCTCAGAGGAAAAAACACTTTTAAAGCCACTAAAAAACTGAGTAAGTTACTGTGTTCATGTACACATTGCCTGATGTTATAAAACTGCATGTTCGCTGAGCGGTTGGAGAGTGGTTTCTGGAGTTTGCTGGCTGTTGTTGGATGACACTGGTTGCAAACAGGGTGCTATGCAAAAAACCCTCTTGTGAGTGGTCATTAGCAGATTGCCACAGTCACCTGTTGTTTAAATGGAACATGCCAACTTGTCTGCAAGCATATACTAACTACTAGCTTAGCAGCAGTAAAACTTGGAGACACGTGACGCAAACCAGAAACGGAAAATGTTCACCTTCGGAGTATAAGCTGCACCTCAGCACTCCACCATATTTCAGAAGGTGCAACTTTTACTTTGAAAGTGAATGGTCTCTGTTTCTAGTTTTCAGCAAATTATGGACAATCACAGCAACCTTCTAGAAACCAAAGCATTTACAAGGAGGGTTTCGACTGCCCGTTGTAGAAGACAGTTTTCCAGTCAATAGTGTGACAGAGGTCACTGCATAACCTCAATAGGTCAGCTAATGCCAGCTGTTTGTTAGCATTCCCCAACAGCACACATGTAAAAGATAACTGGTTGGAATGAAAGTCATTTCGTAAACCCTGGTTAAAATGTGAATTCCTGCATTTCACAGGGTATAATTACTGATCAAATGCAGAAGGTTAAGGTTCAGAAACTACTCTCTACCCTGGTTCTCTACCATGTGCAGTATTCAATACATGAATGACCGCTGCTCGTCAAACACATTTCATTGCAATGTTGACCCTGTGCTAACTTGCATATGACAAATAAAACTGAAAACTGAAAACTGAAGCTAGATGTGTCAGTAGTACCACGACTAACAGTGCAACAACAGTGAAATTTACATTTTCTATCATTTGTGCCACATGTTAGTTGGATCTGTTGAGCCTAATGGACAAAGCCTTCATCAGCAGATATCTATCAGGTTTTGTGAGAGACTGAAATTAATCTGATGGACAGGTGCATAACACATGTTTGATGTGTTCCCAAGATATCACACCTTCTCAGTCCATGAAGGGGTCTGGAGAATGGAGGTCTGACTTGTGTGTTTCATTTTGCTTTTCTAGTGTTCACTTCACTGTTTATGCGCTGACTTCTGTGTCTATGTCTATGTCTGCCAGTTGATTCTCAGCGCCGTGTGGCCGACATGACTCGGTTTATTTATAGCAACAAAACATCATTCTAATGCCAATGTAAAGGGCAGATGCTTTGAAAGGTGAGGCAGTTGTATTCTGAGCAAGAATCTTATCAGCAAGCTGAGGGAAGAAAGAGAGGAGGGTGACTTCAGGAGGCAGTCAAAAAAGAGGACATGGAAATAGCATTTAGGGTAAATACATAGCCACTCTTTCCAGATTGCTTAATTCAGCTGTTGTCTGGACCCACACAGAGATATAAAGTACAGTATATACTGAGACAGAGTCTGGGCATAACTGCAGGTGCTTTAATTAGAAACTAAATAATGCAACAGAATGGATGAGTGAGCCTAAAGCGGGAAAAAGGACTGGTGGTCAGACTGAGGGGGGAAGAAATGTTTCTTAATCATAGCTTTGTGCCTTGGAGCATGGTAAGTTTTTAATGAATGATTGAAAACCAATCATCAATGGTGGTACATTAATACTGCAGGATGCCAGATGACCTTTTCCTTTGAACTGAGTGAAAAATGACATTCCAGCAGAAAATTTTGACGGCTTTTTTCTTTTTTTTACTTATTATATGTCTCCCCCCTCCTATAGGTTTCAATTAAATTGCCCTTCTGAGTTCTTCACTTAATCTCTCTCTTGGCTTGTGGCAAAGTGTGATTTTGTTTTTTTCTGGATGCCATTTTCCAGTTTAATAGAAGTGCATTTATGTTCGCCTGTGTTATGAATTAAAATGGAGTTTTTTATGGGCAGGGGTGCATGCTGCCATGGTTGAGCACCTCTTCATTTAAGCGCTCTGTACCTTGAAGGTGAAGAGTGCAGAGCCTTTGTGAACTCTATAAACTGAGTTGCAAGAGTTGTCCCTTTGGTGTTGTTGAAGGTACGGTTCCAAACTTGCCCTTGAAGAGGTGCTGGCTCCCGGTGAATTATGGATACAGTTAGTCTGGGTAAGTCAGTTCACTGAGAGGGTTATATTTTTTCAGGAGACATTAGAGTCTCCGTGATGAGTATTATCTCCATTAGGAGAGACAATATCAGGACCTATTATATGATTCATTTTATGAAAATCCAAATTAAAACCCGGCCTTTTGATGCAACTGCCCTGGTAATGATATAAACAAAATAACACAATCATCCCTCATATATTTTATGACTCGAGAATGAGTCATGGCAGCTGACAGATCAGAAATCTTTTAGATTTTTTTCAGCAGGGCCTTGTGGATCTGGCCTTCCCATTCGGAGACATTAGAGGCTCTAATGAGGACAACCCAGTGATCTGTGGACCATACAACCCATCCTCTCATTTCTCCACAACATGAAAAGACAAGCAGAGAACCGCCTACAACACTTCCCCACATAAGCACTGTTGTGGCTGTAACACTTTTTTGGAACGACCCGACATTCCCTGGGAGACGAGGCAATCTTTCACATCAAAAGATGTTTTGTTCATGCTGCCCCTGAAATTATTCCCAGCTGACACATAGCTTGTTAGCCCCCAGAAGCCTTTCCTGGGACATTTGGCATAAAGAGAGACAGTTACGTAAAGGCTAATGAGAGCTTGGCAATGGATTGACAGAGCCCATGGGCGTCCTCGGCTGACGGTTTTGTATATGTGTCAGTGCGTAGATACACAAGTGTAACATTATTGTCTAAAATTAGTGCATGCATGTGTCAGTCTTCAGGCCTGTGCTGATGGCTCGTCATTCATGGTTGGTTAAATAAGGCTGGTCAGTCAATCTGTGCCTTCTAGTTAGAGTCTTAAAGAGCCTTACGTTTAGTCACTTCTGCCTGTGGGCAACACGCTGCCACCCTCTGCTGTCTACAGGCAAGTTCAAGGCCCTGACAGGACCCAGTAATGCTTTGTTATTTGTTATCCAAGATGATTATTGATACTGCCATTAGACTGTTCTACAAATAGTTGAATGGCATGAGAACACAGAGGAGGGGTGCTGAATATGTATTTGATGGCTTTATATCAGTTGTAGTCTGGTTAATTATGCATCAGAGGCTAGTCAACCTGCAATACTGTGCAAAAGTCTTGAGTCACCCTCATTTCTTCAATACTTTCTAGGATAATGAGAAGCAGAAGAAGAGATTTATTGAAATGTATTGTGTAATCATATATGGAAATACAGTATACAAGGCACAATAAGCTTGAAAGGACATCCAAAGCTCTTCTTTGGAGCTGCCTTTTTTTTTTTCATTATTTGTCCAATTAATCCCACACTGCTTCAGTAATGTTGAAGTCTGGATGCTGGGGAGGCTAGTGCATGACTGATAGTGTGCCACTGTATGTTTTGTTTCTACCCAGGTAGGATTTATGGTATTTGCTGTGTGTTTGGGATCATTGTCGTGTTGAAAAATAAAACTGTTGGTATTGCAACAAGATCTCCAACACCACTGGCTAATATGCAGCTCTAAAACATTACAGTGACAATCTTGATAACTTTTTGTTTTACCTCTCTCCTGACCTCCTCCATCCATAATAACAATGATTTGAACCAAAATTTTTAAATTTGGATTAATCGCTGTATACTATACTTTTTTCCTACTTAGTTTTTGGGCCAGTTCTTGTGTTCTTGGCATACCTCAGCCTTTTCTCTCTGTTTCCTTTCCTTAACAACGGGTTCTTGACAGCCACCTTTCCACTGAGACCGTTTCTGATGAGGCTTCAGTCAACAGTAGGTAGAACAGCTGAAGGGTGGGAGGGAGATGCATCTCTCAGGTCCTCTGTTGGGTGATTGTTTTCCTGTTTCTTAAGGACATGACTTTCAGATACTGTGCATCTGCTTTAAATAGCTTTTTGGCCTGCAAGTTCTTCTTTTGTCTTCCACTTGTCCAATTTTCTCAGTATTTTCAAGGACACACTACACACTATATTAGAGATATGCCAAGTTTCCAGCTAATAGCTCTTTGGGAATCATCTTGTTGGTGCAAAAATACTATTTTATTATTATATTTTATTTTTATACCTTTGGTATTTTTTGTAAATTCAGTAAATTGGAACAAATTCTCTGTTTGTGCAACAGTCTGCTAGTAACAAAGTGCATAAAGATGCAGCTGAAATTTAATTCTCTGCTAAGTTATCTGTTATGTACTGGTTCATACCTTGAGTTAGGTGCCTTTTTATGCTTGAATGATTCTTAAGTCAGTGTTAAACAGCTTAACAAACTGCAACATTCCTCTGAAAGTGGTCAGCTACATGGAGTGGACTGAAAAGGAGTGAAAAAGCAGCCAATGTCCCAAAAAACCTTTGAAAGATCTCCAGAAAGCCTGCAGAACTAAAATATAAAGAAATGATGACTCATGATCTCATAGCTTTGATTAAATCTGCAGTTGCTGAAAAATATTCAGATAGAAATTAAAAATATTTCCTTGTCCATATATTGTATTTTACACTGCAGAAAGATCTGAGTTTAGCAAAGAAATCATTCAAAGCTAAGACAAAGGAGGGCATATTGCATTACACTGAACACTACTACGTTAGTCACTAACATCCAATATAAATCCCAGTTAGACAGCCATAGGGGGTATCGTATATATGTGGAGGGTGAATCGTGACCCACGTATGCCATGACTACCTTAGAGTTGTGATGTGAATCATGATGAGTAACTGAGAAACCAAAGATATTACTTATACAGTGTGACTTCACAATAACAAGGTAGTCACATCCAAAGCACACCCTGCTTTTTTTTTTTTTTTTTTTTTTTTTAATTTGTTCATTTCAGGCACAACAATAAAGTTGAACATAAAGTGCACAAAAAACAAAAACAAACAACAAAATGTACCTGAAAAGGAGTGGGATGAAGAAAACTTATTAAATCCCACCCCTATATTCACTTATCAACAGAAACAATAAACTTCCCGCAGCTACGCCCAAGCAAAACAAATAGAACCCTCATAACTGAATACAGAATATATTAATTATAAATTGCGTTACCACAGGTAACAGGCAATAATAATTACAAGTAACAAACACACATACATACATACATATACATATGTTTTACTCAAAATGGTACTCAATTTGCTAAACTGACCCAAATCTACTGTGAGGAAGTCTTAAAACTAGTAACAGAGACAATAAAGTGTTTACTGAGGTCATAAATCAAATAGCAAGGAATCATTTTTTCAATAAATTCTATATAATCAAACTTATTTTTTGCAACCATAGCAGCCACCCACTGCTGGCCATTAGAAAGAATGCATGCATACATTAGTTTCACACACATAACATAGAAGGAGAATGAATCAAAGGGTAAATTGCACATTTAGAACTCTTGGTAACGAGTTAGGAAGAAGTGCTCAGCTTAGTTGAAAAGACAAATTACACAATTTAATTCACTCATGACACCTTTGCTCTCTACATACTTTTCCTTTAAAAAAAATACAAATGCTGTCTTACAGCCTTGTCCACAGCATTTGAACATATACTGGAATTCAAGGACTGACAAGCCCGGTTTTTGTTATTTAGCTATCGTTGCTAAGGCACGATCAGACAATCAGTCTTAATCAGATCAGTGGAATGCTTTTCAAATGCTTTAAAAAGGAGAGAAACGAGGGTGACCGTGATTCTCCAGAAGTAATCAGCGGGGGCATTTGAAATGCAAAAAAGGAGCTTGAAAAATAATTCTCTCTCATCCTGCTGCATAATTTCGGTGAGGCACTTTGGAGGAAAAAGTGCAGAATATAAATTTTACTCTTGGAGATTTGAAGCTGGGACGTCAGCTGCGGTGAGTTGTTTTCTGAGATGTGTCGTTTGCTGGAGTCAGCATTCTTGATGGCCAGATGATTTTAGAGCCTCCATGTATCTGCCACAAAATGTGGTTTTTGCTTTGGGTACATTTGTTTTGCAAGGATTTCACATTTTTCCTGCAACATCCCTCGTAAGCTGCATTGATTTGTCACTAGAGATATTAGCCTGTCATGACCTAGGTATATATTTTGTGGAAAGATTAACACTCTCTCCTAAGCTCTGAGTGCAGATGCCATTTTCCGAAGTGTTTTATATTTTCTTCCTTTTCTTGAGGAGTAAGAGCCAAAAGTCTTGAGCAGAATACTTCTGCCAATATATAGATCATTTACTGAGCCTTTCCATCATTCCCCTGTATCATTTCTCTTCCTCCTCACACTTTTGACTTTATATGTAATCTCTCTTCCTTTGCTGCAAAGGCTGCGTCTATCGGTTGAGTTTTGATCCCTGTGGAAATTGCAATTTATACTTGAAGTTTTAGTCAAACGAACAAACCTGCGCTGATGCTGCACAGCCATTAAAAAAGATGAAGTATATTCACACCCTTATTAGCACAAAAAGTACATCCAGCTAGGTTAGAGTTATGTTCTGACAAGCATATATCACAGATGGCAAACTCTGTTAGGTAATTTTCAGATGTGCAAACAGAGGAGTGGAATGAAGTGAATTTCCTATGTACTGAGATACAGCAGCAGAAACAAAGGAGGACCAAAGAAGTGATGCATGAAGAAATGAGCAGGAAGGAGGACACTGAGGAAAGGTGGGGCTCAAAAGATCAAGACATCGCATTGAAACTGCGGGAGCTTAGTGTAGACACAGCAGGAGGCTGGTGAGGGGAAAATCATGTCAGGGAATATCATGCTGTCACAAATCATCCTGCCATCTCTCAGCTGAGATTGATCTGCCAGCCTTCTGTTACTCAGCCTTTACTCACCCTGAGTTTTTTTACCTCCTCACGACGCAACTGAAACATTTCTCTGTGTGGATGCGCGCTGTCGTCACAAGCAAGTCACAGTGGTACCAGTGCGGGATCATGAGGTCAGCGCTGTTACTGGACGTGGCAGAAGAGGATTAGTGGCCCAGTAGGGGGAGAGAACAGCCGCCCTGCAGTGGAGAACCAGCTGGTCAGCAGGCCGGCGAGCCCAGCTCCATCTGTCAGTCACCTGCTTGACCTGCTGGGAGGTCTGCTAAATCTCTGTGCTTCTCGTAGCTCCCAGAGATTATGTCACTGAATTTGGCCGTACCGTGGTTCATCTACAATGACAGTGAAATGAATGTGCAATTAAAGTCACATTCTCGATGGGCCTATATGCCTGCATGTACTGAAAATGTTGATGAAAAATTTGACAGGTGCCTCTTGCTCACCGATTCTCTATTTAACATGCAGTATAATGGAAAATAAAAAGTTAATTTAACCTCCTAGCACCATATGTGGACATGACATTTTGGGTTGTCTAGACCAAAATACAAAATTTTGCTCTACAAGGGCCTGATATCCACTTACGAGGACATTATACTGCCACTGCTCTATCAAAATTTAAAACAAATGTCCTCATATGTGGATCTCATTTTTCTCAGAAACAAAAATCAGGTAAAAAAAAATAAATTGGTAATTATTTGTTTTTACATTCATCAGGTCCCAATCAGCCCAAATAGCAAAAAGAAATTAAAAATGTGTCACATGAAAGAGTTCGGGTCTTAGGAGGCTAATAGTGAGCAAACATGTAAGATTTCACTTCCTTTGACAACTACCTTGTAATTTTGCCAATCACAATCTCTAAGTACACGTTTCACTTTCCATAACTTGTGAATCTGCAAATTTACACATTCTGTCTTTTTCTTATGAAAGAAACTATACTGTGGTGGGGCTTGCTTATTTCTTGTTTTTGATTTATGTATGTTTGTTTTGTTTTGCTTTACTTTTGCTTCATATGTTGTTTGTTTAATTTAAGACTAAAAGAAAATTAAATGAATGAGAGGTAAAACTTGAGGGGGTAGGGACAAATAAGTTTATACTTCTGCCTACTCCTTTTCAAACAAAAAATGGAATGATACTTTGTAATAATTGTGAAGGCACATGTTTGAAATAAAAATGAACTGAACTGAAGAGAACTTTGGCATTGTTAGCACTGTGTAATATTTGAGGTTACTATCTAAAATAGAATGGTCAACAATATAGTTAGGGCACATGAACACTCAGAGGACACTTAGTTACATCTGCTAGTACTGGGTGAGACCTCCTTTTGCCTTCGGAATTGCCTCAGTGCTTTGTGGCATATATTTAAAAAGGTGCTGGAGACATTCCTCTGAGTTTTTGGTGTGTATATTGACATGACATCTCACAGTTGCAGCCGAATTTTCGGCTGCACATCCATAAATCAAATGTCCAGTTCTATCACATCCCAAAAGTACTTGATTGCATTGAGATCTGGTGACTGTGGAGGTCATTTGATTACAGTGAACTCATTCTAATGTTCATGAAAACAGTGTGAGACGATCTGAGCTTTCTGACATCTTTGTGTTACCCTGCTGGAAGCAGCCATCAGAAGATGGCTACACTGCAGTCATAAAGGGGTGGACATGGTGAGCAATGATACTCAAATAGGCTGTGTCATTGAAGTCACGCTCAGTTGGTACTAAGAGGCCCAAAGTGTGCCAAGAAAATATTCCACACACCATTACATCACCATTAGCAGCCTGAACCACTCATAAAAGGCGGGATGGATCCATGCTTTTGTTGTTTACCCCAAAATCTGACCAAACCATCTGAATGTTTCAGCAGAAATTAGCACTCATCAGACACAAACAACATTTTTCCAGCCTTCTGTTTTTCAGTTTTGTTGAAGCATCCGTTTCCTTTTCTTACCTGACTAGAGTTGCACCTGCTGTGGTCTTTTGCTGCTGTAGCCGATGTGCTTCAATGTTCAGTGTGTTGTGCATTCTGCATGCTTTGGTTGTAATGAGCAGTTATTTGAGTTTTTTGTGTTTACACAATACTTAGCGGGTACAAAGGAGAGCAGAGTTTGGCAAGGAAACATCAAGACTCATTACACCAGAAAACATTTTTCTAGTTTTTTCTTGTCCAAATTTGGTGAGAATGTGTGATTTATAGCCTTAGTTTCCTGTTCTTAGCTGGCAGGAGTGGCACCTAGTGTGGTCTTCGGCTCTTATAACCCATCTGCCTTAAGATTTATTGTGCTATACATTCAGAGATGCTCTTCTACATACTTTGGTTGTAACAAGTGGTTATTTGAGTTACGGTTGCCATTTCAATAAGGAAATATCATTAGAAAGAAATGAACATGACTTATTGATTTATAGAATTTAGTATTTGGCTGTTAGACTCAGATGGCCCGTCTCAATGGAATCCAAGTGGTGATGGAGGTTAGAGCAGGAACGCTGGTGGTGGCAATGAAGATGGAGGATTGAATGGAGCCTGGGTGATGACAGGCGGTGATGGGGAGGAGGTGGGTTGCATGAAAGTATCTGCAAAGGAGAATAACACAATGCACAGTGAGGTTTAAAGTATGCTGCATGAATGTTCATTGGCCTGAAGAAGGCCGGGAGAAATATGATTGGACTAGACCAGTGATGTCTCAAACAGCTTGACAGAGTGGGAAAGTAGAAGCTGGCAACACCTGGGAGCAGACAGATGTGAGACCATAGAGCTTCCTTATTGAACTTACACATATGCATTACTAAGATCAGCAATGCATTTTGGTCCAGAGAACTGCAACTCACTGGATAATTTCTCTTTTTCATACCAGTCTCTGTAAACAGATGGTTGTGTGGGAAAATCCCAGCAGATTAGCAAATCCATCAGAAATACTCAGACCAGGCTGTCTGGCACAAACAATCATGCCACGTTCAGAGTCTTTGAAATCACCTTTCATCTCCTTTCTCGGGCTCTCTTTGAACTTCAGCTGGTCAACTTGACCATATCTACATGGCTAAATACTTTGAGCTGCTAATGTAATTGGCTAAATAGATATTTGAATTAATGAGCAGCTGAACAACTGAGAATACGGTTCAATAGACACTGCCAGTTCAGGTGTGAATATATTTTTCTGTTCTTGCTTTAAGAAAGGATTATAGATTAAGGATTTTTAAAGCCTTCAAAATCTTTGCTTGAAATTACTGATATTTTTCTGCAGTATCTGCCACATATGATCACCAGCTCAGCCACTGCAAATCAGCTATTGGGACTGGAGTGAGTGAAAACAGCGAACCTGGTGGCAGCCTTTGAATTTTCAGCCTTGCATGTGGCCTCACAGTTCAGTCAGCTTCATCTTGGAGCTTGTTTGACCTTTGAGTGCTTTAATCTTTTAATAACCGATGAGATGACATTACTTTAACGCAATGCACGATGGACAAAAAGCTTTTCCTTTGTGTGTCGGATGGGATAATGAAATCATTCTGTAATCTAGGGACAATGATTTAAACCACAGCTTGTTGGATTAAGTTACAGTCAGACAAAAGGGAATAATTTTAACTCTTTTTCTGAATTAAGGCCTGTCACTAGATGCAAAAACATGTTTTATTTTAATGTGCTGGCCAGTATTAAGATTTTGAACATGAACATACTTTCAGACGAGTGGAAAAAAGTATACAAAATACACACTGAGGCATTTAAATTACGTAAATAAAGTTAATTAAATAGTATCACATTTGCATATTTCAGAAAATTCGCAATTTAAAATCGTTTCCTGTAAAGTAGTAATATTTACTATGTTTAATCCTATTCACACATAGTGTCAACCATTCAAAAAGGTCTTTTTTTGGTTGTTTTTACTGCTTCTTTTCCCCTAACACTCCCATTTCTAATCAACACATGCACCCAAACAAAAATACAAGAGCGTTGCGATTGCTGCAGCCTTTTACTAATTGTGAGAGTGGAGTGAGTTGCTAACTTTTATGTGGATAACTGCATCAAAACAACAGGCTTCGTAAAAATCCTCTTCACAGCATGTTTAATGTTGAGTTCAAACCAGTTGTTATTGGAATCTTTCAGGACTTCCCAGGAAATGTTATTTTCCCAAGCCTTCAATCACCCCAGTTCTGTCACAGCTTCTGCTTCTTATCTCATCCCTACCCGAGTCAGGTACCAAAACAAAAGGCGTTTTCTCTCCCTTCCTATTTGAAACGACGCTGCATTTTGTTTTTACTGCTGAATCCCTCTGACAGCTGTTGTGGGTTCCTGTCAAAAAGCGTTGTTTCAGTTTTTTTTTAATTCTATTATTTCCCAGTCTCAGTCACACTAACAAGGAGTGAATAAACAGAAGGTAGAGTAGAAGAGCAACAGCACTGGAAATGCTTCTGCCCAAGAGAGTCAGCAGAATTCTGGAGCTCGGAAAGGTTAAACTTCATGGCATGATCTTTCAAATTGTTTTCTCCTCCATCTGATATACATGCAGAGTCGTCGAGGAAAAATTATAAAGCGCACCAAGAGTTGCAGTAGCACTCTTCAACAATGCCTCAGTTTCTCTCATGTTGCCGCCTTTGTGCTCAGTGCTGAAAGCCGCTGTCTCCCCCCAACAATAACAGATGTCAAAATCATGTTCCCTTAAAAGTTTATAACTGCTGTGTGCTTATTGCAGTCATCGTGGTAGAAAGCCAATTGTGTTTGATTGACTGTGACTGTGATTGGCAGAAACTTGGCTCCATTGTTTGGCCACTCATGTTATCACATTTGAGAAGCGCGGCTAGCCTGCGGCAGTAAAAAGCAAGAGGGATATTGGCTCCTGAGTAGCTGGCATCGAGCCTCTTTCAGACAGGCAATTCCAGGGGAGCAATTGTCTGGTTTAATTGCTCCAAAAAAGAAAGACGGAGAGGCGGTGAAACTAACAAGCTGTCTACAGAATCAGTAATTTACAGACTCAACGATAAAAACAGATTTCTATATTTCTTTTTTTTCCTTTCACTTGACTCACTCTCTCTCTCTCTCTCTTCCTTGCCGTTCCAGTTTCTGTGAAATACTCACATGGCAGGCTGGTATAATTTGCAGTTGTGATTTGCACAGTGGGACAGAGACGCAGTGATTTCACTTACTCTCAGACTGATTTGATGGGCCAGAGCTATCTACTACCTCTGCTCCGGGCACATTTTTGAACTACGAAAAACACAGAGGAACACACCTTAGCCAAGATAAAGTGTAGTGTCTTAAGAGCAGATGGCAATGTAAATGGAGAACCCAACCAATCAACCAATGTACAAACCAACCAACCAATCAACCAACCAATCAACCAACCAACCAACCAACCAACCAACCAACCAACCAACCAATCAACCATCCAACCAACCAAATTTTGTATCTGGCTCTGCACAAAAAATGACTTTGCTCCATTTCTTCCCCAATTTCCTTCACAGATCACGAAAATTCTATCAACTAGCTATTCAGATTATAATAAACAACATTGCAATAAAGTGATTCTTATTTTGCTTTGCATTCTTTCTAGTCATCATCAACTCCTATCATAACCCGTCTTCTGTAATTATTAAAGGGTAAACATTTTTGGTTTGACAGGCAGGTTAAGTGTCATTGCCGCAGGTTTCAGTTCAAGCAAAATTTAATATTACAACCAGAGTAAATGCAAAACAAGTGATGAATTCATTTATTAAGGGAAAATGTTTATCCAAACCTACATGGCCCTGTGTGAAAAAATAATAAAACCTAAGAACTAGTTGTGCCACCTTGGCAGCAAGAACTGCAGTCAAGCATTTGTGATAACTGGCAATGAGTCTTTCACATCGCTGTGGAGGAATTTAGCAGCAATGTTTACAGAATTTCTTTTATTCAGGCACCTTTGAAGGTTTTTGAAGATAAACAACCTGTTTAAGGCAGCGGTCCCCAACCCGGATCATTGTTGTGCTGCACAAATAAATATGCTTGAGCTTCATGAACTGATGTCTTCATGATTTTCTGGTAGAGAGCAGAACTCATAGTTGTCCAGGTCCTGAAGGAGCAAAGCAGCCTCCATCACACAACCACCATCATGTTTGACTATTGATAAAATGCTTTCTTTTAAATGAAATGCTCTGTTAGTTTTATGCCAGATGTAAAGGGATCCAAACCTTCGTTTGTCATCAGCCCATACTATTTTTGCCCAAAAGTCTTGGGGATCATCAAGACGTGAGGCCTGCAGTTCTATAGATGTTGTTCTGGGTTCTTTTGTGACCTCCTGGATTAGTCGCTGAAGCGCTCTTGGAGTAATTTTGGTATCCTCCATCTTTATCTAATAGTAAAACTTGTTTGATGATCTAAAACATTTAAGTGTGACAAATCTACTAAAAACTACAAAATCAGGGAAGGTGGCAAACACTTTTTCAGTGCATTATAGGTCCCTGCAGCATCAATCAAACACAGCATTTTATCCATTTTACATTTACAATGGATTATTATTACAAAAAATTCAGTGGTATGTTTTTCACTGTCTGGCACTTTGGGGTAATTTTCCGGTTAGAGTTACCTGGATTTGAGTTGTGCATAATAACCTGCAATATATTGAAGTAGAAAAACAGCCGGCACCATAGTGTCGGCCAAATGAAACACAAGCCTTCAGTCTCACCCTTTCCATCTATTGCTGTCACACAATAGCTTCACTTGTAAACAAAATTATTGTTTTTATTGAATTAATAACCTATGAAATCTGATTTTGAACCTTGGCAATATGCAAAAGGAATCCCAAAATAAAACGGAGCAAGGATAGTTTAAGTGCAAAATGTGTACAGTATCAAATCAATATTCCATGGACACAAATACACACAACATATTCAATAGTCCTGCCAGGATGATTCATTCATCATCCTGGCAGGATGACGGTTGGCTTCATGATTGCCACATGAAGCCAAGCAGAGGGAAATGGGCATTAAGAGGCGCAGACACATGCACAAAGAAAGAAAAAAAAATTGCTTAGCATCTGTGAGTGAGGTTGTGGATCACTGGCCTATTCCTCTCCCCTCTACAGCAGCCTCCATCCATATTCATAACATCCTAGAGCGATGGCAGAGGGAAGAGGAGAAGGGAAGAAAGGGGCACGAGGAAGGAGATTTTCACTGCAAGTTAAAAGGAAAGATATAAGGAACACTCGGTTATGTCTATATTTGTCATGAAGATATCTTTTTCTACCATCCTACGTTTGCAAACATGAATCAGAGTGCAAACTAGAAGCTACAAGCAAGACAACCAACGACTCGGCTCTTAATATCAATCTTTTAAACACATCATTTGCACCGCACATGGTTTCAACTTTGTAGACTCAGCAACAATACGCAGGGTGATTTAACAGGGATAAGAGAACATTTTCCAGTTCATAACCATTAGCCCTGCAATTAAATTCAAACGGATGTAACAGCTCAAACAAATATGCACAGAATGCATGAAGGAAAAGGTCAATTAATCAACAGCTGAGGAGCCTCAGACTTCTGTCCATTTCTCAGATGGACTGTTTCACATTTCACTGATCTCTAAAGAACTGATTATTTATCTTTTTCAGGAACAAGATAGCCATTTAAAACACGAGGGGAGAAAACAATTAGTTTCATGAGCTGTATGTTTTTGTGAGAACTAAACTGCATTTTAGACATTGAGAATCTAGATATTGAAAATGATTAGTGTTAACACAGGTTATCTTCTTCAGGGCTGTGTGGTTGTCAAGAAGTTTTATAGTCAAGGCTTAACTCTTAGTTTAGCCCATTTATGCTTTTCAGGTAGTCCTGAAGTGATACATTTATATGCATTTGTTGTAAATGTGACTTTTATCAATATGACAAAACAACATATTGTTTGATGATATTCCAAGGAAGAACTAATTCAAGTTAATTTGGTTTTATTTATATAGTGCCAAACCACAAACCAGCATACTGCCCCACCTTTAATCCCAGCTAGACTGTCTTGCTATTCATTGCAATAAGCATTCGAGCAAACCTTTTTAGGTTTTCCTTGTTCTTCTTTGTACTTGTTTATTTTTTATCACCACTGTGTTGCATTCCCATGTTGCCCTGGCGCTAAATGTATCTGTTCTGCATTTGGGTCAGGGCAGGGCACAAGTTTAAAAACTTAACCTCCTAGGACCCTGCGTCCACATATGTGGACATCACATTTTGGGTTATTTAGACCAAAATACTCAATTTTGCTCTACATGGGCCTGATATCCACTTATGAGGACATTAAACTGCAACTGTTCTATCAAAATTTTAAACGAATATTCTCATATGGCTCTAATTTTTCTTAAAAACAAAAATAAGGTAAAAAAAAAATCTGGTAATTCTTTGTTTTTACAGTCATCGGGCCCCAATCAGCCCAAATATCAAAGAGAAATTAAAAGTGCATGCGATGGAAGAGTTCGGGTCTTAGGAGGTTAAAGAACAAGTCTCTTGGATAAGTGACAAAACGTTTCTCCCACTGAAAATGCTACATCCAGATGAACAGAATCAACTCTTTGGGATTTCCTTAACTGGATGATGTAAATTGGGGTTGATCAGTAGGCTCCAGCCAAAGTGCTTCCTGGTCAGCTGAACACTATCTTAAGCAACCTCCTCCCAGAAAAACACACAATCCAACATGGTTTTCTAGTCCATCTCCAAGGAGATGGAGATGGACACATCAAAACCCCAAAAGTGGCTCCTCAGAAAAGCTTGATTATTAACTTGTGTGTCTCAAACACGGAGAAACACGGGGAAAATATTAGCTACACCTCACTAGTACCCAGTTGGAGCTGATTTAATCCTATGAGGCAGAGCTTTAAAAAGGTAATAGAAACATTCCTCAGAGATTTTGGTCCATCTTGACATGATAGCTTCACACAGTTGCTGCAAATCTGTCATATGATTCTTCCATTCCACAACATCTTAAAGGTGCTGCTTGGATTGAGACTGTGGAGGCCATTTGAGTACAAAACTCAGCATCATGTTCAAGAAACCATTCTAATATGATTTGAGCTTTGTGGTTATAAAGTGATGCACATGATCAGCAACAATGCTCAGCTGGTACTAAGTGGCCCAGTGTGTTCCAAGGCAATATACCCCACACCACTGCCAGTAGCTGTACCTAATAAAGAGGCTGGTGACTGTGTATAGACACAGGAACACTAATCATTCTGTGTAAATCTCTATGTCCCATCATTTCAGCTTCTTCAAAGGAACTGAGTGGGCTGTGAAAAAAACATTTTTTTTTATTGATCTCGTGCAGGTCGGACTTTTATGTTAAAACAGTGAGACGTGCTTGGAGTTTATTGGGCATTGATTGGTCTAATGGTATCACATGTGCTAATGGCTGCTGTCCCATGCAGTGTTTAATGATTCCTTTATGTCTGAATGCAGCATTTATGGAATTTACAAGATTAATGACTGCCTAGAGAACGATTCAAACACACAGGCTCTTTCGTTCTCTCTGTCTCATAGCCATGCAGTCCCTGTGGGCCACTTCATGTTACGTATAATGTGTTTCCATGTTCAAAGCATTTTCTTGAGGGTTTTAAAGCAGACATTGCTGATGATCCACTTGACACTTGATGGAGACCACACGTCCTCTATCTAGCCCTGGACAGCAAACTTGGAGAGTCTTCCTGTGGAGGGAAAGAGATTTGTGGAAACATTTTTCACAGATGCTGGCAGAAAATAAAATGAAACGCTGCTTTTAAAAAAATAATATTGCTTTCCCTTGCTGAGTCTTAGATGATCTACATCAAAAGTCCAGGGGGTGGTTTGGAAACACTTTAGACTGAATTTATGACTGGAATGGCAGCTGAGGTGATGACTCATCCTTAATTAGTTACTATTCTTGTGCTTTTTATAATTACCCTTTTAAAAAATCACAGAGGACAAATGCATTACAATAAAAACACACCACATCAGTCTTAATGGGTAATATCCAAGTAATGCAAGGGCTTACAAGAAAGTGCAGCTATATATATTATGTAGTAAGCAGATGTATTATGGACTTAAGGCGATCAATAAATAAGTAAAACTCTTCTAGAACAGCGGTCACCAACCTTTTTTGCGCCATGGACCGGTTTATGTCCAACAATATTTTCCAGACCGGCCTTTAAGGTGTCGCGGATAAATACAAAATAAAACCAGTACAGGTACCTAAAAAAAGAAGAGTTATTCATAACAATGGGAAAAGACCCAGGGAAACCGAGTTAATGATAAAAATGATAAAAAATAACGATAAAAACCCTGAAAACCATAAATTCCACACCAGAGCCTCATAGCGGCCCGATACCAAACAGCTCATCTACCTGTAAAACATCAACTTACACCATATAGTGAAAGTTTTTTAGGGTTATGATCAGTGTACTAAATTCTAAGAGGCAAATAAGGAAAAACTGAAAATCAACTCTACTTATTTTGGATTCAGCTTCTCGAGTGTGACAGTTTGTTCCTCTCTTTCCATATCTGCATTAAAAAAAAAAATATACCTGTTTGGGGTACTGGACGTGGCAAGCTATTTAAAAATGTTTTTTACTTAGAGACCAGGCATGCACCATTAATACTGAAACGTCCAATCAACATGAGGAAGAAAGTAAAGCTGACACAACCACTTTCTAATTAGTGTATTTATGTAGCTGACACTTCAACTCAAATGTCTTCAATCACTTTCAGATGGAGAATCCAATTCATGTACAGTATGTCCTCTGCCCACACTAGCTATTAGCTACCTCCGCTTGCCTAATTACTGTCATTCATCCTTTATCAATGAGAAGTTGTGGGAAGCAGCTGCTACCAGGTGGCTGTATTCTCATATGCATGCAAATATAGCAGTGCATGCACGCACACACATACAAAGATTAATATTGCATGCACACTGCAGAGAAATGACACTCAGAAACACGATGGTGATTTTTTTGGTGCGTATTTTACATATTTTAAGTGATCTTGTGCCAGTATCACTCATCTGTATTTGTTATTCCCACGCTTTCTCACAGATCACATAGTATAGCACGCTAAGCCTGTGTGCGTGAGGGGTGTGTGTGTGTGTGTGTGTGTGTGTGCAGGAATCTATTTGAGGCTGCCTCTCTGACACCGAGGTGATGACATATTTTATTAGCTCCTGCTCAGGGACCGTCAAGAATCTCACCTGAGAACTCAACTGTGACATTGTGGATCCTGAACTTCTTTGTTCCTTCTCATTCCCTCTCATCCGTCTTCCAGTCCCATTTCAGCTTCTTCAAATCACCCTGCCTCCATTTCTCCCCGCCCACCCCTTCCACACCTTAATCCCTCTGTTATTCTTACTTCACTTCTCTCCTGCTCCAGTCGTCATATCCCTCACTCTGCCTCGGCCTTTTCGTTGCATCCCCAACAACTAGTCCCTGTTATCAGTAAAATAATCCCGCCACGCTGGTCTTCCTTCTATCAACCAGCCTTCTCTCATGACAAGTGGCTAATTATGTGTCAGTACAGAAAATGAAAGGTAAACGGACAGTAGATAAATCCGTAAAGCTGTCAACTGTTTCACTTGTGGCAAGAGAGGAGGAGGATTGGAAGAAAGGGAGATGACGTGGATTAGCTGTAGAGGTCAGTAAAAGTGAAGAGCGCTGGAAGGACGATGAACAGGTGTTGGGATTGTGTAGAATTAGGAGGTTGGAGGAGTGAAAGCAAGCAGGACAAAATAAGTAGAGGAAAGAGGATATAGAAGGAGATATAGGTGCTGTAGGAAGGAAAGGGTAAAAGGTCAGAAAACGATGCGAGAGGCAAAGGCCACTTTTCTCTGTGGCCGCTAATAAAGCGCTCCAGTCAGACTTCTTGCATGTACACATAGGCATGAAGAAAACACACACATACAAAGGGCAGTTAGACTTCCTGATCGATTGAGCCGTACCCTGCTCTGACGTTTCAGCACGACTCATGATGAATGAGTTGACCTACGAAGGAAAAGAGAAGAGAAAAGAGGGGAAAACAAACCTTTGGCTTTTAAATCTCAGTGGTTTGTGTCACACGTGATGCAGGATGGGGGGTCAGTGTGTTTATTAATGCTTGTGGCTGCTTTTTGTCTGTTCATGCATGTCTGAGAAAATACAGCCTTGGTCATTTTTTCTTTTTTCTTTATGTTTCGGAAGCTAAAATCCATTTAATTAAGGTTAAGTGCAGATCACAGTTAGAGTGTCCACTTTCTGTACAACTCTAAGTGATTTAGTCTACTGTAGTTCATGCCAAAAAAAATGGGTAGCTTCTCACTTTCTTCCACAATACAATTTTTCAGAGCTCCAGAAATAACTCGTGCATTATTCATCTGCTTTATTTTTCACCTGAAGGCCCAAAAAATTGGTCACTCTTGAAAGAAACTGTTGTCAGCTGTTGGTATAAGAGCTACATCTTCAAGTGTTATAGACACTCACATCTGTCGCAATGTGCTTTGTGAGGCTTTGTATAACTATACATCCTCACTCCTACTGGCAAGTAGTACCGCTGTCGTTGCTATACACTTGAGAAGACACTCATTACTCTCATGTCAGCAGGGATGTCACTTTAGAAGGAAAATTTTAAGTGGTCTTAAGTGACAAAAATTATTCTGATGAATCCCATGTCTGGAAAAAAAATGCTCCCACGGTCTACACAATATACTCTCACAGACACTTCAATCACATGCCAGCAACTCAGTGTTTTTTAGGCATGTAGACATGGTAAAATGGTAAATGGGTTTTCTAGTTTACCTGAGCATTCAAAGCACTTACCTCATTCACCCATTCACACATACACTTTTTTATGCCTAAGTGCTTTCTATCTATCTAGCATTCATAGATTTCCATACTTCGATGGATGCATCGGAGAACAACTTAGGGTTAGTATCTTGTCCAGAGATGTTTGGCATGCAGACTGGGCCACCGGGGTATTGACCCACCAACCTTCTGATTAATAGATGACTAATAGATGACCTGTACTACTTCATGGCCAAAATGACCACAATGACCTGAAGTCTAAACTGAACATCAGAATTGGGAAAAAAGGTGATCTAACTGACTTTAACATGGTACTATATGTTTGTTGGTGCCAGGCAGACTAGTGTGAATATTTTAGAAACTACTCATTTGCTAGGATGTCAGAGGTCAGAGGAGAATGCCCCGACTGCGTCAAGCTTATAGAAAGAAAACTTTTTGGAAGTAACTTAAATAACCACTCATTGCAACCAAGGTATGGACATGTTGTACAGCAGCAGAAGACAACACCTGGTGCCACTCCTGTGAGCTAAGAACTGAAAACTGAGAATATAATTTACCCAGGCTCACTAAAATTGAACAATGGAAGATTGAAAAAATGCTGCCTGGTGGCTCCTTCCTGCAGGATAATGCTCCATGTCACAAAGTTCAAACCATCTCCAACTGGTTTCTTGAACATGAGTTCACTGTAGAGCACCTCTGAGATGTAATTAAATGGGTGACTGACATCAAGAATGTGCAGCTGAAAAATCTGCAGCAACTGTGTGATATTGTCATGTCAATGTGAACCAGAATCTCAGAGAATATTCAAAGTGTTTTCAGTATGTACGGTTCTGTGCAAAGCAAACTGTGTAAATCTCAGTGTCTGAAACTTCACCAGAGCTAGAGACAGACTGGAGCTGCTCCAGCTTAACCCAGCACGAACCATCCATCACCTCTCAGCTGATGGTCCACCTCTGGCTGCCCTGTCATTGCCACTCAGACAAGGCAACACTCACACAGCAGCCATGAGAATGACTGTTGTGCACTGAAAAGGGCACACTGACTAATAATTGAAGCCGTGCCCATACTGAGGTTGGGACTAATTAGCTGTGTATCCAAAAGTGTGACTTCCATACTAATAGAGGATATTTTGTTTGCAGCTATTCCATCTACAGCAGGTACGGCTGACAACAGTGCATTCATATTTCCTTCGGTACAATCATGAAACGTTAACATAATGTAATCACTCTCACAAATATTCAGTGATGATATTAATTCTTCATTAAGGCAATTAGGAACAAGAGCATCCAATCAATCAATCTCATTAGCTTCTTTGTCAAGTAGCCCTCCTCCTTTCTCTGCATTGCATACAGCATTTATTGCCGTGTTCCTCATTTAGTGTCAGTGCTTATTTAAGTTATTGCATAGCTATGAAAATGCCTGCTCACAGATGGCTTCCTATTAAATTCCATATAGGACATATAAATGAGATTATTCGTCATGGGGATGATAACTATGCTGTTTCCTGAGGATGGCTTTAATTTTGTATAGAAATGACAAAATACAAGTCCTTGTTAAGGAGAACAACAGGTACTGTAGCTGACGGTAATTCAACACTTGTTTTATGTACAAATGTGCACAGCAAGCTCATATGACAAAACACAAACTGTAAATCTGAAAATCTGTTTGCTTCTGAAATAAGAACAACATATTCTCATTTCTGACTTGTTACATCCTGATGCTCGGTGTGGAACCTTTTTATGCCCTATCTTATCCTAGTGGGGTCCATCGTAGTGTGACTTTTCAACACACAAATGACAAAAATTGATAAAATTTGCTGTTAGGATTCAGATTGGATGGTGAATGACTCAATCACACAAACCTGAATGCGAAGGCGAGGCTTTTTTTCTGATTTTGCCTCTATCTGTTGGTTTAGGCAGTAAACTACTTGTT
The DNA here is from genome assembly GCF_001858045.2 of Oreochromis niloticus. Lineage (NCBI taxonomy): Eukaryota > Metazoa > Chordata > Actinopteri > Cichliformes > Cichlidae > Oreochromis > Oreochromis niloticus. The sequence continues at coordinate 14,864,948 of NC_031983.2, read as the reverse complement.
TACAATCTGCATCAAGATTTCCTTGGTCATCAGTTATGTGACAACACCGGCAGAAAACTTTCATCTGCATCATCATTAACTTAAGCGTAATTTATGGTCCTGCAAATATGTCAGTGCGCATACATGTGTCTGTTCTGACAGTGAGCTGTGAGGGGTTTTCATCTGCAGTAAATGTGCTCCCATAAAGCCCTACAAAATCAGTTCACCAGGAAACTTCAAAGATCAAAAAATAAAGCATGAAAAGCACAGACAGTGGCTGAAGTGGACACGTTTCATTGTTTTTAACACTCGGCTTCATGACAGCTCTGTATGTAATAACTTTGGTCTTTTCTGCAGCGAGCTGACAGACCAACAACAGAACAATAAAGAGTGGCCCACACACCGGTAGCACCACATACAGTTCTTTGTAAACCTTCTCCATCTACAACACTGCTCTCTGCAGGTACACAGGTCATGTTGGACTGCCAGTGGACTGTCAACAGCCTCCCCCTGTTGAACCATACGTTCTGCTTAAGGCAGCACTCTCACCAGCTTAGAGTCTGGCTGATGACCCCCCTGTGGTTGACAGGTTTCTGGTTGGCGACTGGTTGCTGGAGATTGCTGAACAAATCTGATTACAGAGGTTTACCGTGCTGTATCAAAAACCAACATGAACCCACGTGCAAACACATGCCAACTACTTGTAGAGTGCTGGTGTAACTGTGAAAAATGAGGCACAAACTGGAAGGGGGCATTCATTTTCAAAGTAAAAGCGGTGTCTTTTAAAACATGTTTGTAGTGGAAAGGCACCGCTTTTACTTTGAAGGCCTCACTTGCTAAATAGAAGTCTCGTCTTTATTGGCTGCTATCTCAGGAGTTTAAGTTGATACTGTATTGAATCACAATTGTCTTCTAGGTAAGATATGATCTCACAAAAGCAGATAGTGTTTTAAATTAAAGGTTAGCACTGTAACACTTTCCTCTAAATAGACAAATACCCTAATTTAAGATACTTGTAATTCTAAAAGCTAGATAAGGATATATATCTACCACCAAATGCAAGAAGTTACAAATATAATGCATTAAGCTGAGCTACCTGCACATAGCATAAATTAGTGACATCATATTAATTAGCTTTTTTCTTTTTTTCTCTCTATCATTTCTCTTCCCTGTTACCTTCCATATTTTGCTCCCTCTAAGCTTTCCCTCTATGCTGTTCTTCGTGTGACACCTGCTTAGTATTTTGTTTAGTGTTTGGCTTGGCTGTTGCATCATACAGCTTTGCATACACCAATTTTCTTCTGATGCATTTAAATACACTACCAACTTGACTGACTACAATTTTGACAGTCATAGCGATTTGTGTTTTTATGATCGTGCTTTGACGCCCCTGTTTTCAGACATGCATGAACGACAGAGAACGCAAAAAGTACCTGCACACACTTTGCATGCATTCTCATACTTTGCCATCTAATACCCCTCATCCACTACACACACTTGCACGTACAGTAACCTCAAGGGACCATCACTCAAACTACTGAAGAGCAACAGGAGGCGATTACTGTGATCTATCTGTATTCTCGTTGTACTCCAGCAATGAAGCCGGCCACGGTGATGCCTGTTGAGTTGATTTTTTAAGAGCTTTAATGGACTGGCGAACCACAGATGTGAGTGGTCTCTGCTGCTCTATTTTGTAGAAGTACTCACATGCTCTCTCTCTCACACACACACACACACACACACACATACACACACACACACACACATGCGCGATCTGGGCCAATTAGATAAATCTCCTAAGTGTTGTAACCTATAGAAATGTGAAGTTTTGCATTTTTAAACATGCAAATGAGGGTGGTGAGTCTCGCTGCATATGTCTAAGCACTCCGGTCACACCTGCAGGGAGTAGTACAGGCTCTAGTGACCACTATGAACACTTACATACAGAGGAGCCTCAAGTGCTGATTACTACTTGTGTTACACACAAACATTTTAGAGTGCTTTAAAGGCACCATTATTGTGTTGTCTGAAGGCTACAATCACATTACTGCTGGAGCTGGAGACAGTTTAAGTGCATTTTTATAAAGAAGCCATAGCTAGTGATTTAGTTTACCTTTAGTCGATCTCTGTTATAGATAGTACTCCGTAGCTCTCCCCAGGGTTGCATTAGTAACTCAGATCCCTTTGTGTCTTGTTAAACTTCACAATCCACCTCTTCAGTACATTCCACTTTTGGAAATGTAGTCTTTTTTTTTCCCTTTTCCCCTCATGTATTTCTTCAGCTTTCCTTTCCCCTCCAGCCTCTGCCTTGTGTAGTCTACTTGTGCAGCAAATTCAATATTGATGAGGTGGATCGATCAGACAAGCGCCACCCTTCCCGTTCTTTTTACTGAAGGTCCTGAATAATCTATCCATCTTCCAATATTCTGATACAAGCAATAAATGCCTGCAGTTAAAGATTCCCTCCACTTTCAGATGATAGTCTGCTGAGCAAAGGATTCTGACTGTCCAGACTTTATTCAGAATGCTTTAAGGGTCATTTTTTTTTGTCATTGGAAAGATTTAACCTTTACTTTTCAAAAGGCCTGACCTTTAGTCTATAGCATTCTCACCTCACATACAGCAATCAAATCAGTACAAAAAAGAACTAAATTATGTGTTGAAAAGCAAATCACAGAAGTAAATCATCTCTTTTCACACTGCGCCATGTTCTTTTGTGTCTTGTGTCCACTGACGTGATTTCGCCTCTGTTGTTATGAGTTGGGGTTTAATCTGGTCTCGGGGTCTCTAGAGACTTCACTGCAGAAGAGCTCCTCGACTGCAGCGCCTTGAGTATCAGTCATTATCGCGGAGGATTATGTGACTGTTGGTCTAATATAAAGCAATATCAATATCATAGTTTGTACTACATCTGCCTCTCGTGGAATTTAACTAGATACAAGATACTCTGACGATTGCCTTTTCCCTTAGAGACTCTTAACTGAGTTACATTTTAATCTTCCACTGAATCTAAGCACCATGACTTACAGTATCTAAATGAAATGAAGTGGTCTGCTCCCACAAAAATGACACAGGGAAACGGATCTGGCAGAGGAGTAATTGTGGGGAAATTAAAATTGCGTTTTGTGTGCTGTGTTGTTGTTGTTCTAGCGCATAAAAGAAATGTAATTATCGATACAATGTGCTCTATAAGCAGTGGCATCAAGCTGGCTGTAGCCCATATAGCCTGGCAACAGTCTGGTTGTGCAACATCAAACGACGGTAGACAATCTCATAATTCAACCCTACTGTAGCTGTTCCCGAGGGACTGAACTTGTCCAGAGCAGCTTTTTATCACAGACAAACCATTTTTAAACTGAGTATAATATCATAATGGCAGCCCGCTTGTTTGCTCATACTTGTTAATCTGACCACTAACAGTTTGTTTGTGTTCCTGTAATCCTCTGATAACAAGCCGGTGATGATGGTAATCAGCTGTAATTGTGAATTTGGTGTGATTTTAAAATTAAGACCAGAAGAGCTACAGCTCAGGCCACATCTGAATAACTCTGATTGTCATTGATTGGCTTGAAGCATTGCTTGATTGTGTTGTGAGAGATTTTTGTAGCATGGTGATACACAAAACAAAAGCACACATAGAGCTACACGAAACTCAATCATGTCAGAGGAAATGCTAATCATTCCCCTCCCCGTGAGCACTTGAGAAGTAAACAGCGCTTATATAAATGTTCTCATGCACTCCAATACTTGTTAGCACCTGCTAACAAAACAACAAGGAGATAAGGTTAAATGGATTCTTGTTCTCGGCCTTCTTTTTTGTCACCACATAGCGGCAGCTGATCATGGAAAACATGTAGAGCGCATAGCTGCAAAAAATAACACATAGCTATCACGAAATGCACACACACGCATGCTTAAACACACACATTTGCACTGTACCGGCAGCCTGGCTAGAGGTCTCAGAGACAGGAGGAGTGTGATGATGGATGGCTTGTATCTACTTCCTCCAGACAGCTGGTCTGCAGAGCGGACAAAGGGACAGGGAAGGCCATTGGTCAAAGCACGCTTTAGCCCCTATCTTAAATTGTGTGTGCTTGTCCAGGCTGTGTGTGTGTTTGTGTGTTTGTGTGTTTGTGTGTGTGTGTGTGTTAATGTACATCCTGGCTGCTGTCCTGCCTCTGTCTTTGACCACGGTTGCTCTGGTGGAAGACTCCAGGCCTCATTTTCCCTTCCCATCTGCCCCGGCACAGCCTCCGCATCCCCCGGCTTGCTGTACTGACAGGCAGAGTTGCCACGGTGATGGATGACTCTGCGCTCAGTTTCAGTGTCAGAGTCCTGCACCTCTGCTACCTGCCATGTGGGTCCCTGTCAAAGACTTCCTGTCAGGTCAGCTGTACTCTTTCCCCACTCTCTACCCCTTTCTTTTTATCCAGCTCTTCATCTTCATCCCGCAGCTTTCCCATTTCTCCTTTATTTAGCTCACTGCTGGGACCTATTTCAAAAGTTGGAGCAAAGTGTGAAATTTCCCAGGTATGGGTTGTCAACCTGATAACTTCCAAGAAGCCGCAGAACATTTTATGCCACTTCTGTGTTTTCTCACATCACACAGAGCAACATTTTCAAAGCAGTTCTCTATTTCTATATTCAGTCTACAATGAGGTTAAATACAAAGCATGTTAATGAAGTCAGTTTCCTTAATGAGCTGCACGATGTTAAGTCACTGCTCCCTTTTTTCCCGCCAACACTTGGTGTATATTTGTGTGTGAGAGTCTGTGCGAGTCTATGAATATCTGCATACGTTACAAGTGCATTGCAATGTGTGGTCGGGTGCTCATTATACAGCTAGTTTCCTAAAGAGTGACCTCAGTTTTACACCACGCATTTTAAATACCGGCCCTTTGAAATGAGGACCACGAGCAAGGTACTCATGAGCTTTGTCTTTGAATGTAATTAGCCAATTAGTCTCTTCTTTATTAGAGACCAGCAGCAGCCATGCGTCTCTGCTACTAGGGACTAGTTAGTGCGTTGTAATGAGCCTTTAGCTTCCGACTAGAAACGCTGTCAAGCATTATTAATAAAGAGGTTATTTGTGCAGGCCTTTCACTTTAAACAGTGTTGATACCACAGAACCATGCTTATTAAGATTTATCTGCAAGGATAATAAACAAGGTTGCATTGTGAAATCAGATTACAGGAAGGTGAAAAAGAAAAAGGTCACTTTTAAAAAACCCATGAATGCAACCTCTTTTTTATTTTGTTGTTGTATCTTTTTAGGTTTTCGAGGCAATGATTGTCACATTCTAATAAGCAGAAGAATGTGTTCAAAATACGCCCCCGGCCTATTTTTTTTTCCAATTACTATCAGATTACCCACATTTTCCCAAACCATTGTATCACACTATTAAACTGTCAGTAGAAAGAAGGAAAAGCAAAGACACGTGGAATTACTTCTTTACGTGGCGAAGATGAGAATATATTTAGGATTCAATTCTCCGTGCTGTAGTCTTGCACTGTAATCATAACGGTCTTGATATGCTAATAACAGAAGCAATTTGTGACAGGTTAGTTTTACAGTAATTGGTGTAGGATTTCTCTGAGCCCCGAATTGATCAAAGAGACGGTGGATGAATACAGACATAGAGGCTGCCCTCAGTGTGCCGGAAGGGAAGCTTTGAAAATGATTTAAAATACCATTACTCCAGTATTACCACCACCGACACCACAGGACTAGTTCTTGTCAGTCCTGTGAAAGTGTCAGTAACTCAACTTTGAATTCATGAATTCATCTCATCATCTCATGTCTAAATGATGAATATTGCATACAAGCAACCTCAAGAGATGACAAACAGGGCAAGAAGGAGTTTAATACATCAATCTGAAAGCAGATTAACTGAAAATCCCCAATGAAACGACAGCAACATTGTAACTTGGCAAAGTCTTAATTAATTAAGGGATTATATTTTAAGAATAATGCAGGTGCTCAAGTGAAAAGTTTCACCATGTATGGAATTGGTTATTAAAAGTTTTAACGCCAGCAGAGAATTTGACGAGCTGAAAATAATTCTTATGATGAACTGAGAGATTAACAGCCTCGCACAAAGACAAGTGAACATGTGGCAAACACAAGAACCTCTCACAGTGATAACCAGAGCTGTATAATTTCCAACTATAGCAGTACAATGCAACAAAGCAGCTTCCAGTGAACAAAGACATTTCTTGAATACCTCAGATTTACACTCACTTTACACAACAGGTGTGCCTGTAGCAGGTGACATGACGAAAATAGGCTGTTAAAATCACAATTAAAAATACAGTTTTATAATGTGACATTACTATGCTATACTGTGCTTAGTTTCAGACACAAAACGACTTCCTATTCACATTCATAATTCCTAATTATCTCAATTCCTGAACTCAAGAGGAAACTATTAAGATTAGGGTTGAAGTTCAATGCAGAGTATTTGAAACGCTTTGGCAAGTAATCCATCCCAACTTCTGCTACATAAACAAAAATCACATCATAATTGCAGTGAGTGATCATGCACTCTATCCATCTATCCATTCATTTTTTTCCCCACTTATTCAATTCAGGGACCTAGTGCGGCTGAAGCCTATCCCAGCTGTCACGGGGTAAGAGGCGAGGTACATCCTGGACAGGTCACCAGTCTATTGCATGGCTAACACATACAAACAGACAACTGCGGAATCATCAATGCATACAGTGCAGAGTACACAGAGACAACATGTAAACTCCACACAGAAATACTTCAGCCGGCTGGTGGATTTAAACCCCGGACTTCGTTGCAGTGACGTGACAATGCTAATGCAAATGCTACCACTGTGCTACCCTGATCATGTGTTGTTTTGCTGCATTTTCTTAAACGAGTGACACCATTTTCAGTAACGACAATTCAGTTTGATGTGATGGGTTGTTGACTCAGGTTTAGGGCTGCCACTACAAAGTAAGAATGAAGTGAATGGCAGGAAGTGATTGTCAACATGTTAGGAGCTGTGTATGAAGCCAACTTCTTATTCTTGAAGACGTAATTTAATTTGTGTAATCTGTCTAAAGAAGAATTGTTAACCAAGAGCCAAAGGAGTTGGCTCAGTCATTGGCCAAGAAATTGCTAAGAGCACCAGGTCAAGCTGGATTTGGAGGTAAGCTTGTTTCTCTTACCAGTCAAAACTTCCAATGACTATCCATGGCCTTGGTGTGTTTAGGTAGCACTCTGTTGTTTAGCCCCTTTGGGGGCAAGTACAGCTATTTGCTGGGTTTTTATTGAAGCATCACATACTTTTTTGGTATCAGTTTCACCTTGTGACAGTAAGTAACCTCTAATTTTTCCCTAGCAGGTGGTGGTTGTCAGAAGGACAGTGAAAGGTCTCTAGGCCTGTGTGACTGAGGCCTAGTATTAGCTTATTAGCACTAGCTAAGTTTTTCATTTACAGTGATAAACGTCTTGTCCTTCACCTCCCAAATGGCAGAAGACCTACTACTGACCCATCCAGATTAAAAATACATGTAAGTCTCGCTACTTTTGCAGGTAAAGAGGGAGAATCTACATACTGTATGTTAAATGTATGTTTAAAAAAATCTTTTTCTTTTGATTGCTAAGCTAACATAAATAGCATGAAGCATACAGAAAATTACCAGACGAGTGCTACAGTACAGAGTGTCCATGGCCATAAAGTGTCTGAAAGCTATGAGGTAGCTTTCACTACAGAAATGCTTAAACTTCCTGCTCCACTTAGTCACCCATTCAAGGTCATGAGTCATTCGCACAGTCAACTGTTTACTTACAACTTCGGATGTTAAAATTGTCTAAATTTAGCACAACAGTTGAAAGCTGTGTAATTTTAGGTAGTCCTGTCATGCATTCAAAAGGTGTAAATTTCTACACATACAAAAAATGTAGCATTTATATCATAGTTGCTGCTTGCTGTATCTCTTCAATATATCTGTCTGTTCTGGGTCCTTGTGAGCAATATGGCAAATCAGTGAACAGGACTGCTTTATTGCACCACTGCATTTTTATGCTTTTCTGGATCAATGATAGAAGTAATTTCTCACGTATTTAATTTTCTGCATTTGCCAAAATCATATTATAGCTTCTCAAGAAATTTACATTGTACTGCTCTGTTGATATAAAATAGCCTTTTCCTCTAGAACATATCAGCCCTTTTACTGCACCCCAGTGTAAGAAAAAAAATCTGAGCTTTAGTGTCCAAATATACAGTTTTTCAAATATTCTATAGAAGTAATTGCAAAGAGGAAAAACGTACAGGTGAAGAGGCTCTGTGAAGAGGTTGCTGTCTGCTTGAGCCATGTGCTTTGTGCCATTTTTGTTGGATGAGAAACCACTCGAGCTTTGCCTGCGTCACGACACAGGTATACCAACTGTATGGAAATTCTGCATAACAGCAGTCAAGACCTGAGCTTATCTCAGACATACAAGTGTATAAACCGCCTGGGACTCTTTACAGTCTAAAATTTGATTGCTGTCTCTCTCCCCCACTTTCTCACTCTCCCCCTCTCTCTCTCCTCGCCACAGCTTCTCTCCACAGCACTTGGATGAGCGATGCTGCCTCTGCCTCATCTTTGACTGGCAGAATAAACACTGTTACCACAACAGCCATGCTGGGAGACAAACTACAAGTAACAACAGAGGTAGACAGACACACCACAACTGTGACAGTATACGGAAGGAAAGATAAAACTGTGACAGTGTAAGCAGACATCGGTGTGCAAGCCCAGGAATGATAACAAAGTTAGGAGGCAGATATACAAGTGTAATAATATAAGAGAAAATTCAGATGAATATGACAGTATAGGAGAAGATCTGGCCAGAGAGACTTTGAAAGATGATAGTTGGTGGAGGCAGTGACACTGTGACTGAAAGGCTTACTGGGACTATAATCATAATAGGGTTTGTATTATACTGTGGTGGTACTGTTCCCAGCATTATAATGGTGAAGGAGGATGGAGTAATGATCTGCAGAGGCACACAATGACAATATTTAAATGGTGTTTAGAGCCCAAAGGAGCTCTGTTGTTTTGTTTATTTAGATCCCCATTAGCTACCGTATTGTAACAGTAGCCACTGTTAGCAGTGTATCAATTAATATTTTAACAATTCTTGATTACCAGCAATTACATCAATAAAGCAATATACATTCATCACATTCTTTCTCACAGGAGCAGCTAATTACATAACTTAACCACAGCCTAGACACAAATCAAAGAAAGTCTAATACATGTGCTGTATCTACATAGAAATTTTATCAACAAAAAATGGATCACGTAGGGCTCTGCAACCATGTTAGTACTTCAAACATTCATTCATCCATCGTCTGCTTCTAATCTGGGTCTGTGTAGCATGGGCAGTAGTCTAAGCAGAGTGCATCTAGATGGACACCAAGGCATTCCTAAGCTAGCCAAGATCTCTCCAGTCTGTCTCATTCTGCCTTCGGGCCACATTCCAGTAAGACATGTCCAGAACTTCTCCTTACCAGCTCTCCTCACCCCATTTCCAAGCAAGACCTAGATTCCCTTCAGAGGAAACTCTTCCACGCCTCTTGTATTGATGATCTCATTCTTTTGGTCACTACCCAAAGCTTGTGGCCATAGGTGAGGATAGGAACTGCTCAGCTCTCTCGTCACCACAACAGTCCACCAGTCAGTCTCCTGCTCCACTCTCCCTTCAAGACGCTGAAAATATTAAACTCCTCAACTTGGGTCAGCAACTCGTTCCTCACCTAGAGTGTGAGGAGGTGCTAATTCACATCCCAGCTGCTTCACACAAAACCACCAGCCAACAAAATCACATCATCCGCAAAAAGCCAAGATGCCAAGATGAGCTGGGGTTTTTTTTCTTTGTTTTTGCTTTAATTTCAGCAGTCATTTACAACAACTTTTCACACATGTTAAATGTCAGCATCTTCTGTATTTAGGTTTAAATTATGTGTGTTATTTAATTCACATTTCGAACCAAATACCACACCATGTTTTCTTGGCATTAAAACTCTATGAATCCTTCTAATATCCCATTAATTCTTAAGTCTCTTTGCACACATTAAAATGGACTCATAGTTAAGAACAAGATTAAAAACTTTAAATATGTACAAAAAGTACAAAGTAAAGTTAGCCCTGTGTCAGATTGGTGACCTGTCCATGGTGTACCGCGCCACATGGACTGTGGTAACTGGAATAGCCCTCCCCCCAAAAAATCCTAATAATGATAGGCAGAAGAGTATAGGTGGACAAAAAGTAGAAATTGGGCAGCACAGTGTCCTGGTGGTTAGCACTATTGCCTCACAAAAAAAGGGATGATTGTCTGTCTCTCTGTGTTAGCCCTACAACAGATTGGCGACCTCTTCAGGCTTTCCTTGCCTCCTGCCGTATCGCAGCAGGGATAGGCTCCAGCTCCCCTGTGACCCAAATTAGATAAGCAGAAGAAAATTGATGGATGGAAGTTGAAAAGTGACTGTAGACAACTTCCTTGGGGTACTTCACAGCATAGTCATCACATCTAAGAATAATTACCATATATAGTGTATACTAACTTAACCAACCTAATGCAACTTTAATCTGTGCAGCTGGAGATGTTTTAAAGTTTTAAAACTTCACCTTACTCAATAATGACTTGTGGTCAAATGCTTCTTTAGCAGGACCCACCTTAGAAAAATAACTAGCATTAAAGAAACCTTTTGAGGTTCTTGTAATTAAACACAAGCAAAAAGAAAATCTAAACAAAAGGTAGATGAGGAAATGGATTAACAGAGGAGATGGCAAGCAAGGGTGGATGCAAACAGCAACAATAAATGTTACACTGGAGACAAAGCAAGAAACAAAAGAAAGTTGCACGAGAAGAGCAAAGAATCTCAGAAAACAATGCAAGGATGGGAAGTGTAAAAGAAGCAGACAAAAATGCTGGTGCAGAAAGGAAAGCAGTGAGGAGCAACGCAAACAGAGAGAGATAAAGAAAGATTGGCAAGCCAAAAGGGAGACCACAGCAATGTACATAGCATCAGGCTGATATTGTCATTCTATGCAGCAGCCCAGCTCCAATGTGCTGATTATGAGAGCATCATTTGAGACTGACAACCTTGTTGCTATAGTACAGCATGCCAAACACATTCCCAGCCCCCATCGTTCTCCTTCTGTGTTCTCCCCCTGAGCTCACACAATAGCCGTCTGATGAAGACTGAATGATTGGAGGAGGAACGAAGTGAAACGTGAAAGAATTACACACAAAAAAAGGCAAAACACTTTTTGAGAAGCTGGTGACGAGGCTAGTGGAAAAAATATAAAACCAGAGAGAGAGAGAGAAGAGGATGTGTGGAGAACATGGACTCAATGCAGCTGCAATTAAGGGAGCGATTTTGTGCCAGGGAATATGCTAATTCCTCCTTTGTGTGAGCAGTTGATTGGCCGTTGCACTGCGCACCAGGCAGTGAGAGAAGGGGAAGTAGTGGGCTTGGAAGCCTCTGTCTGGCATGGCGTTCATCACAGGCCTCATTTAGCTACACCATCACAGTTAGCAGCACTGGATGAAAAAAAAGACTTTTTTGTCAAATGCCTCTTCCTGTGTCGTCATGTAGTACATCCAAGGGATGTAGGGAAAGAGAGGCTAGTTCAATTAGCAAGCTCCTGAGACAAAGACAGGAACAAAGATATTCATTAATAGTCACACATGACCTTTTTATGTATATGAGCCGAGCCTCAATCCACTGAGGACCGGTTTTAATTTTGGACCTAAGGGATTCTGGGAATACTATAGGAGACTGAAACTACTTTAGTATTTCTAATGCCTTCAGTTACTACACCAAGAGCTACATTTGCAGACTTAAATCTTAACAATAAGCCTCAGTAGGTGTATTTTACACCTTTAAAAGAACAAATAAAAACACAGAGGTGCAGCATAAATACTGCCGTCGGTTTGCTGATGTGCTTCATTTTCTGCCGCCAAAGAAGAAGTGGCTGTTTTATTCCATTTAACAAATTAATCACATGTAATCACCATGGTGTCAGATGTAAAATAAGCATGAGTGGGCTTACACATTCTGTAATTCATGGTCCATAATGTGTTGTCATTCAGCATATTTCCTTCGCACTATCACGCGTAATTAGACAGTCTCTTGAGAGAAAAAGTGGAGGCAGAGCATCGTAAGGCGGCGTCAGCCTGTCAGCTGAGCGTGGTTGGTGATTAGCTGTCCATGCACAATGTGCACACCAGTCCTTATCGCGTCACAGACCACACACTTGTGCACTGAAATCATCCTAGCATCGTAACTTTCTGAAATGTGTTTACCCCCAAAAATAAATAAAAGGGAAATTTTGTGAGATGAAACAGCTATAACTGCACCGAGAATAAAGAGAAGCATTTGCTGTAATCTATAATTAATCGTTAATGCTGAGAACACAAGGGAAAGCATAATATTGAGTTATAATTCCTAATTTAACATAATTGGTTGGAGCTTGTTACTGCTAGAATATGTGATGGATCGGGTCAGGAAGAGTTATTAGATTTTCAGCCGCATGTGTTTCACCTCCTCTTCTTTTTGTCTAGAAATATTGTCAAGAAATAAAGTGTATGCTAATTTCCTTTTTCACACTTACTCGGGTTCCCCTCATTTTTATCAATTAGGGTAGACCAAATGTTAGGAGACCTCTGAGCCTTTTCCTATACTATTAAACTGACTCAGTGTTACTTTTTAGTGATCTCTCAAGTGTAAAGGTTTAATGAATGAATTTAGGCTGATATAATTCAACAGCATTGCAAATTATATCTTCAAAATGAGTTTTACATTGGAAGAGCACCTCACTGTGATACATTAAACCAAAAAAAAAAAATACTCATTATAGATAATCAAGCCTATCATGTTCAGGTCTATTTTATTGGTAATTTTTGAAAAATTGTTGAATTATTGTTGTTGTTGTTGTTGTCTTTGCTTCCTAAGATCAGTTTAAATTGAAATTGAAATTTTCTGCAACCTTTTTTTTTTTTTAGCCTTTACTGCTTCTCTTTATGAATAGGACACTGTCTGTGTTTGTGCTTTACATTTGTTACTGGCTGTGGAAATCATGTACATTACTGTCCTCCGTACGCTGCTACTAAGTGGTCATCTCTGTACACCAGCAGACTTTCCCATTGATTGTTTTTTTATGTATAACTCTCTGTTTGTTGTTCCTCCTTAACTGTGTGTGTATATGTGTAAAAACTACAACCAGTACAGCCTACACTCTCGAAATATTATGCAAATGTTTGTCCCTAATTAGGAAAAAAAGGCTTTTAAATAAACTGCCCCCATTTCCTGGAATAATTTACAGAAGGAGCTGAAATTGTAAGAACTGGTGGGGGAGTTCAAGTTCATTTAAAATAGCAAAAGAATAGCTCTTTTAGTCAGGTACTGTTATTGCATATGATTTGCATGTTTGTGTTTACTTGTCTGGACTGAATATCGGTTGTATTTGTATACACTATAACTTAACTTCAGGTTGTAATACAAGATATTTTGTACAATGTGGAACTGCTAATCTTGCACAAACGCAAGCATGTAGCTTATTTCACAGGTGAGATGACCGATCAAAGTTTAGGAAAGTGGACTCCAGACAGCAAATTTAAATTTCGTTTTACTCATAGTCTTTTGACTAAAATATAATTTGTTTTTAGTCTTAATTTGTTTGTTTTAGTCCATATATTTATATCATAAGATTAAATCTAGAGTAAATCTAAAGTTGATTGCATTGATTAAAGGCATAAAATGTAAACGTTTGTTGTGTTTTTACCGGTGAGAGTTGTTCACCTTGGTTTACAAAGCATCTTATTTTCCTCGTCTACTCTTCTATTCCTAACATTTTGTCACACCTTCCTGGGAGCTAGCTCAACTCTCACCCGGGGGCAGATCAAATGTAGCTTATTTCTGATTGGATCACTTCCAAACTCCTCCCACATTTCATTAGTTTCATCATTAGTTTTTATATATTCATCATCTATTTTTCATCAGAAAAAAAGGTTGTTAAGTGAAAAATCTTGACAAAATTGATTGGTCAGCTTAATTTAAAAAGTGGTCTAAGCAGACATTCCTTTCAAAGGTTCTGTCTAATTCTGCCTCCGTTTCTCCCTTTGTTTGTGAGCGATGATGTTAGAAACAGTCAAGTGGAGCAACCGGCTTCGTCACCATCTGGTCCCCAGAAGAAGGAGGCACAGCAGTGGTCGCACGATATACGCCCACTCACAAGCCCACACACACACACACACACACGCACACGCACACACACACAAACTTTACTCCAAGGCCAAAGCCAAGATCTTGCTGCAGCACCTAGTTGAACACACACACACGCCAACACACATGCTGGCACCAATAGGAGCATTCACACGCACACAGAGACAGGCAGGCTTTTCCACCCACAGTTTTTCCAAGGTGCAGTCCATCTGCTCTCTCCATAGATTTAGATGGCAGAGTCCAATATGTGATACAACTTACCAGCTTGGTGTATATTACAGCCCCACCAGGCCCAGGTGTCTGAGGTAGGTATTAACCACTAGAGCCTGACTGATACATCATAATGGCTGATAGAATCATCCGGTTGCATATTATTTTGATATTAGCAATACAGAAAAGATTTGCTTGAATTATTTTAGAAACAATTTGCCATTAAAATAACTGTCCACAAGGGAGCACTGGAAGGCTAATTTTTATTCCACAAATATCCCAATCATTCAGTTGTTGCAAGAAGATTAAAGTGCTCTTGATAAAAAATGTTTTTTTGGTTTTTTTTTAAAAATGTTAATGTTTACATATTTTTCTTTATAATACAGAGAATTATATAAGGAGTGTGTCAAATACAGACCTTTACTGAAAACAGACAGGCAGTACTTAAGGTCAGAAAAAAGCCCCGAGGCATGTTAGAGAACATTGACAGAGACATAAATAAAACATACCACCTCACTCTGAACAGAATCTGGGACATAGCCCGGTAACATGTACACATGTAAACATTACAGAGAAATAATGAATGGGGTGAGGGGAGCAAAAAAACAAGTTGAATGCAGGGCGCCAAAAGCACGAGCATGCAAGGCTTGTGCGCACAGACAGGAAAAATAAATTCCCACAGCATTTTAATTGCAAGATTTGAGCTAAAGTAAAGCTGATTGCTAACTGAGAGCAAACTACAGAAGAGCGCAGCCTAAGGTAGAGAGCTTTGAGTGCTCAGGATGCTTGCTGCAGCTTAAAACATCACTGATGGCTGTTTCACCCTCTGACTCACTAAATTAACTCCAAATCCATTTACCAGGGTTGCAGCTTAAGCCCTCAAGTTTGGTCTTGGTCTTCAGCGGTTTCTTCTAATTGAGTTTCTAGTAATTACCACAAGGCTAATGCATTGTAAGTGCCTTCTAAATCAGGGGTAAAGATTTTGTTTCAGACTACAAGTGCACCCAATGATCGTATGCATCGGCATGTGAGGGAAGCTTTGGTATTAATGTGGAAAAAAACCCAATAACATACACAGCATTGCAGATTGTTGTGACAAGAAACTCACAAGCTAAAATGAACCTTGAACCACCTCTTTCCTGGTTCCCCTCTTAATCCCTGACTTTAGATTCAGAGTGCCAAGTAGAGGCAACCTGGCTGACACACTGCACAGGGCTCTTTGATCTGCGCTGGCAAATTTGACAACAATGAGTGGGCTGACGCTGGATAAATACACTACAGCTGAACAAATTAGCTAGTTACCTGGCATTACCCATTTCTGGATACACCTAAAAATATCAAAACTGAAGACTAATAAAAAGAGAAATGGGATTGCGTATACAGTTTCTCTGGCCTTTCATTTTCTTTGTTGTGGTGGACAGGAGGGAGTGAGAGGGAGCTCACGAGAGGCCTGAATAAGCACACTGCTCCCTTACACTTATGAAGTTGCCTGAGACCTTCCTTCTCTCTGAAGACTCCTTTAATTAGGCTTTAATTGCCTTATTAGCTCAGGCTATCGATGGAGGAGGGAAGGCAGTGAGAGAAAAAGGTCACGAATGCAAGACAGCTGGAGAGGAGGAAACTTAGCAGGGCAAATAAACAAGGGTGGGCAAAAGGGGCAGGGAGAGGATTGGAGCACAGACAGAAGCATCCACCCACACATACGGACTCACTAATGTACAGTCAGACCACATAAAGCACACAGAAAGCGTCTGTATGCACATAGCTGTGCAAAGAGTTGGTTACTGCAAGCAAAAATGAGGCGGTCTCCGGTGGGAAAGTGTTGTCAGGTGAAATAAAAGACAAAGATAAGACGCAGCTCGGAAACATGACTGCTCCTTCAAGAACAGGCTCTGTGGCGCACCCAGGCAATTGACCCCTCACCCTGACCTCAGTACGGCAGGGGAGATGGACGAGGTAGAGGAGAAAGCTGAGAGGAAAAGGAGGGGCAGTAAGAAATGATGAATGAGTGGAAGCTGAGGAGAAAGAAATCGGCAGCTGGAGGAGGAATTGCAGAAAGGATAAAATATTCTTCTGAGGACTCTCAAGACTTCAAATGAAAAGCATACTGTACATTGTGATAAATTAACGACTTCAGTGTCTCACTTGTTTGCATGCAAGCCATGCACATTTGCAAGTTTAGCATTTGTCGTTTGTGTGCTTGTGTACCTCCATGTCTCTTACCCTGCATCTTGCATACATGTGGCTCATACCTGCCTTTTAAAATTCATAGCCTGAACCTGGGGTGCTAGCTAATTTCATTTTCAATTTGTAAGTTGTTGACAGTGATCTTGCAAACATCATAGCTGCCATTTGTTACTTTCTCTACCCCTCGGCTAGTATTATCCGTTTCAAATTTCATTCCAGCGAGACGGAGAACAAAAAGAACTTCAAAGATGTGAAACTTAGTGGAGTTGAGGTCCAGCGCGCAACACAACACAGAAATAAAACCAACATCTGTTACACAGGCCAAGCTGACATTTTTTTTTATCACTGCTGAAGGCTTTACCAATCCATCTGTTGCTATATCCAACTCTGCCTAGTCAAGTGATACTATAAAAGGATGCCAGTGGGAGTGAAGCTTTTGCATAGAAGCATCTGCAGAGGCAATACGGCAAGGTACCTTTCCATTATAATATCTCCTCTTAATCTGCCTCCCACTACACACACTCACAGGCACACTTTAGCTGTTTTGTTGTTTTGTCTCTACTGTATGTGCTCCTCCATGTGCATGCCAATGAGATTGTCCATCTTTGCTCTGTGGGTCTTACCAGCAAGTGTGTGTGTTCCTAGTTTGTGTACATGAGGGCGCGGATGAATCAATCCATCAGGGAAATGGAAGAGTGTTTCTTCCATTCCTGCGCGTTGTTCCCCAGCCTCATTAGAACCCATTCAGTCAATCAAGCATGAATCCCTAACACAATAACATGCAAAGTGCTTTGTCTGCGTGTAATTGGCCTTGCCAGGGCTGTTTTTCCTCAAATGGTTAGCTGCAGTTGCCTCTCTCAGACCACTGGCCAAGATCCTCTTCCAAGAAATGCAGCTGGCAAAAGGAGGAGCAAGACAGGAAACAATAAGGAAAAAAAACATACAGAAGGAAAGATTTGAATGAGGATAATCCAGAAGAGTTTTATGGTCTGTTGGTTTTATCTGTGAGCTATTAGACGTGTAAACCCTTAACATTTTTCACAAGGTTCTCCTTTTTCCAGTTTGTGTGTGTGTATGTTAGATGTCCAACAAAAATGAATAGATCGATCCAAATATTGATACCTGATACCAACTATATTGGTATCAGGCCATTACTAGTGCGATAGGATCGATACTTTGTTTCTATCCCAGTTCAGCATGTAGCCCACTGAAATTTGTAAAAGAGTTTGTTTTTGGGGGGAAATGAACAAATATTCCTCCAACAAGCTCTATGAAAAGTGTTGACTGTGACATCAATTTTATTTTTTATTTTTTAGCCCATAGCACATTTGAACAAATGAAGTTGAAGTGCTGTAGAGACAGGCACATTTAAATTCCAGATCTCCAAAAAACAAACAAACCACGATTTCAAAATAGATGAAAAGCTGAAAGGTGGGTTTTGTTGTGTTAACTAATTATTGTGGGTAGTAAAAAATCACAGTGATTTAGTGGTCATTACAATGTGTTACGAATTTGCAAATTGATGATAATTCATCTCATAAATCATTACACACTCCTTTCTCCTACGTAAGCTGTGTTTATAAGTTTAAGTACTGGTATCGTTATTGGCTGTATTAGCTCTGCATTTATGTCTAATAAACTCATGTCTGTACTAATGTCCAACACCTTGGTTCTCACTCTTTAACCTTTTAAAAACTTCTTTAAAGGGCTAAAGGGTTAAGAGACAAATTAGGGTAGGATACGAGTGCCAGGGAATGCACTATAAAAATGAATGTCCCCACAGAGACAGCCACACAAATATATGGTTGTGTGTGCCTGTGTGCGTGTGTCTGCAGCAGCAGGCACACATACAGGATTGTGTGCGGTCATGCAGAACTCCTGTCTGTCACAATCACACATGTTCCCCATTACCATGATAAACCAGTTGACATACACACATAAATGTACCACCCATGGAAGAGGTAGCACACTAGCATTTGCACAGAAATGCATGATGGGAGATTGATAACACATCGGTGCAGAAACACGGCCCCTGTGGAGGGTCTGTTTGTTCGCTATGATGGGTGACACGGCTGACTGACACTTCCCTCTATACCAACCCAACAGCCAGTGTGATGAAATTGTGCAGCTACACTGTTGATTAAGCAGTGTGCGGTGTGTGCGTTATTACAGTGAGTTCAGCAGTGCAGTGTGTAGGTGTGTATGCATGCGTGTTTGCATTGGTTGTGTTCATGCTACACGTGCATCACAAGGAAATGAGACCATAATTATCAAAGGAATACACCTGACTTTGAACCAAAGCTTTGCATAAGTCAAGCCAGGCCACAGCACCCACAACTGCTGAGATAATCATCAGTAGTCAAGTGCTGCCATCTAGTGACAGAAAAATGCAGCTCCAAATGAAAAATGATAGTCCAGGCACAAGAAAATTGAGCTAAACTTGCAATAAACTTTAATTAATGAGGCAGTTTTGAATTGACGCAGCGGGATGTTTTCTTCTTCTTAACAAAATCCAGATTTATTCATGCTGCTATGCTTCCTGTCTCTCCTTCTCACTCCTCCCTGAATCTCTTAGCCTACTCAGATCAATAGCTTTGTTTGTTCCAGTTACACCTCCCAGTGTTTTCACTTGTCCCCCTCTGCAGGAAGTGAATTGGATGTCCTGTCCTGTGCAGTGGTTATGCTGTGAATCAAAAAAGCTAAATTAAATTGCCTAATTGGTTTCCTTGGGAAGGGTAAAACAGATTTAAATTGATTACCGGTAATGGCCTTTTGTGGAACCACATTGGCTTCTGCTGTTTGAGGAGGATTTAGCAAAACCAATTAATTTGCCTCACCTCTTATGTGCCCTCCTTCTGTCTCCCTTTGTCTCAGCCTGGGAGCTTTTTCATCGTTTGCGTTTTCCACTTTTTAATGCCCTTTTTCATACTCCCAAAAAATATGATGACGATAATGTCGCTGGATAACAATCATTCATGCCTAATTGGATGAATACTGTCACACTGGGTTCCAATAAAAAGGCAGAGATATTTTTCTACTGTCTGTCTGCCGTTAAAAGACTCGCCTGACAAAAGAAAATTTAAGTCCCTTTGAATTACCTTGCTTGTGCATTACTGCTGCTGCTGCTTCAGGTGAGGGTGGAAAAAGTAAGACGTCAAGGTCAAATTTTGTCACACAAGCTGATTAAATCCCTAATAAATTCTCCCTTTTACGGTATCGCTGCCTCAGTTTTTCTCGTTCTTCCGTCAGATATTATCACAGCCTGACCCAATGTGACATTTAAAATGGGCAAATTACAGGCACTTATTATGATATCATTAATTACAGTGGGGTAACTATTGGGCATGATTAAAACAGATGTCAGGGGAAAAGGGAGAACTAAATTTCTCACTAGTAATAATTATTGTCAAAGTCATTTTTAGATTTTTTTTTAATGTTCTGGTCAGGAAATTATAAAATGTCTCAAACCACATCAGATTTTGTGTTCAACTAAGAAAAATCTATTTTCCCTCTGAAAGAACTCTTATTTTTAGCTTCACTGGATGCAGAAAATTTAAATGCAGTTAAGCTGAATAGCCCATGACAAATTAACAAAATAATTCCAAGCATTATAAATTTATTTATAGCCGACTTCATATTCTTTAGAGGGCTAAAGCAACCTTCCACTGCCCAAGGTTCAGCAGAGATGTAAGAATAATGACTTAAGTACTGCTATTTAGTTGGATTACATGCAAAACCCTTAAGCATTACAAATTACTGCAGAAAGAAGGCTGCATTCCATTATGGGATTATTTCACACATATGATGTGGTTATTGCAAATTCATCGCAACCAGGATTAGTATCTGAAAAGGTAACAAGAACACTGCATGTATATACATATATTCTAAGCAGAATTGCCTCCTTCTCTTCAGCCACCTCCTCCAGCTCTTCTGGGAGGACATTGAGGCATTCCCAATCAAGCTGAGAGACATAATCTCCCCAGCATGGAGTCTGGGGCCTCCTTCCAGTTGTACAGTCAAGCAAGTATCCTAGTCAAATCTCCAAACCACCTGAGCTGTAGTGGTAGCAGCACTCCTCTTAGCCCCTCAAGAATGACCAAGCTCCTCTCCCTATTGCTGTGGGAGAGCCCATACTCTATGATGTCTGGACAAAAGCTCATTTCTCCTGTTGTGATCTCATTCTTTTGCTTACTACCCACAACTCGCGGGCACAGCTGAGGTTATGGATGTAAAATCCATCAATCTCCTGCTGTGCTCTTCTGTTCTTTCACTTGTGAACAACATCCTGAGATATTTGGGGAGAAACTCATCCCTTTTCCAGCTGAGAATCGTGGCCTCAGAACTGGAGATACTTACTTTCATCGTAGGTGCTTCACAGTTGGCTGAAAACCACTACAGTGTCAGCCAGAGGTCATTGCTCGATGAAGTCGACAAAACCACATCATCTGCAAAAAACAGAGAAGATATTCAGAAGCTACTAAAACCAACCTCTTAGCTGAATCTATCAATCAGTGACAAAGTGCATCCCTGGCAAAGTCCATCACCCTCTGGGATCCAGCATGACTTTGCCAGCAAACCACCAAACTCTTCACACTCATACTAGAGTCCAGAATAACTCTCCCAATACCCTATCTTCTCAAACCACTCCCCTCAGGACACTCCAAGACATGCACTTGACAAAGCAAAATTAGTAAATTAGATTTCAAGTGAATGTGTGACAGATGGCTGGCACAATGAGCAAGACAGACTGTGCATGTGCGCTGAAGAACTGGAAGCTGTATGTGCGCCAGGCGGAAGTTTGCCATGAGAGTGTTAGCATGTTGAAATAATTTTTTCTTTGAAAATGTGTTATTGTTCTAGAAATACTTGACCACATGTATTGTTAAAGCCCTCATTCACAATCTGTGAAGTGTTTGTAAAGTCATGTGTCACAAAGTCACATTTTAAATGTAACATTTTATAGATGATGTCTGGTATCCACACCACAACACGGTCTATCAGGCAGCGAGGGAGTGAGAGTGGAAGCACACACTGATCATAAGCTTTATTTATATAACAGTCACACACTTTCAGTGTTGTTTTACTTTTAAGAGCACTATTAAATGCACCCCCTATTGTGTTCAGTGCATAACATTGATCACAGAAACAGAGACTAGTTGACATTAATGAACTGGTGCTATACATTGCAATGCTACAAACTGGGTAGTCTAGGCTCCTTCTTGGTTATCCCAGATATAAAAGCTCAGACTTTTTCAGACTTGTATCACTGCTGATGTGCTGTTCTCTGTTTTTTTCTCTCCAAATGTTCAAGTGCTTTGTTGAGATAAGCCATGCTGCTTACAACTCTTCTGGACCACATGCTGGCAAGCTGGTGACCATTGTAGATGTAACTAGCCAAAATAGAGTGAGTGCTCTGAATCATAGCTGTGATCAGTGCCTTACTCTTGACTTGTTGATATAAATTGTGTCTTGTTGTTTCCAGACGGTTGTTGAAAATGCCTCCACAGGGGTGAAGATGCCTTTCCTTTCCAAGTGCATGCACCTTACAGACTATGACAAGAAAATACCCCACACGTGTGTGGACAAAATGTCTTCTAACCTTGGCGATTTATCCTTTTTAAAGGATATACAATACAGTAATATTGTATATCCAACTGTGTGTTATTGGTAAATAGTACATAAAGTATCAAAGTTAAAAACTTTTTTTCTACAGAAAAATGTTCCCCGGTCAGACATGGATCAGTATTCCCTCTCCAGATGTTGTATTTTCAAAAACTTTATAATCTGTTTAAAGTTGTGTGTTTGTAGTGTGGCTCTCTAGTGAGATCCACTTATCACTTTTATCAAGCTCAGAAAAACGGGGGTTCACTTTGATTTAAAAAGTATGTTAAAATATATAAATTGGAAAAATGCAGCTGAATTAAAAGCCTTGAGCATATAACAGTCAGCATCAATAGCCAACTGCAGCCACAAGATGGCAGTAAAAAAAGGATGCATGCAGGCGAGATGCAAGGAGTTCCCTGTAAATGCATGTGCATGCTGCCATTTAAAGTGTATGCAATTTGACCTATTTCTTGAGACCTGCACCAAAGCAGGATTTGGGGCTTAGAGAGTTAACTTTAGGTTTAACTTTGCATCGTTATGAAGAAGGTTCACCCCTCACAGGGTTGCAGGGCCATAGCTTATGCTGCAGAGCTAACCTTTTCCTGGAGTTGCTGTTATGTTTGAGATAAGGGAATAACACAACAAATCTGCTTCCCAGTGATTACTGTGGAAAATAGCATCAACATTTTTTGAGTGCTCTGTGGCCTTAAATGTAAGGATGAAAAGAATGTCTACGTGTTTTTAGGACTAGCTTCATGGAATTTTATATATGCAGGTAACTTTAAAAAAACACATTTAAGCTTTTATGTACTGATATTATCCTAAGCCTGTAGTTTTAGGGCCTTGATGAGAAGCAAAGTTCAGAGCGGAGTAAAAGGTTTTATACATCAAGAAAGGAAAATAATATGCACCACATCACACACGGATACTGTGTGTTTATGCAAATGAAATGAGCAAAAAACCCAGGAAGCTGTTGAACGTTGCACAGACTAGCTCATAGCACAAACTGAAACTTTATCTTGTGATTAAACCAGTGCTGCCTGTCAAGCATGTTTCTTCTCTCTGCACTTCACAAAGTTGAGCGATAGTCTAAGCAACAACTGTTTGTGACTCTTTTGATGTATAGAACTTGTGCACACAGTGTGCATTGTGTCTTCACTGACATGCTGATAAGTACTGTTTCTTCCTGTTGGCAGACACCACGGTGTTGATTTAGCCCTCCATAGCATGTTGTTGCCCTCAGGCAAGAAACCACATTTTTGATTATTACACTATCCTTTTACATTTTGTTTTTTAATAAAAATAGTGACACAAGATATGTCACCATCATATATATTGATGAGGAGAAGAACGTTTTATCTTTAACATGGTTGTGCAGCAGTCGTTGCAGAAACCAAAGCCACATGTAGAGCAGCAACAGCATCTGGTGAGATAAGTATTATTGTTAGTTTAAAATGAAATAACTTTATTAATAAAATGTGCATGTAGGTGAATACCTAAAAGTTATGTCCGATTGTTTAACAACAGATTTTGACAGATTCTTCATTTAATTAAAACAGCACACTTTCATTCGTTGCCTCAGGGCAAAGCAGTACGCAGTTTCACTTTTTTTTTTTTCCAAATCCAATAATGCAAAATAGTGCTTCAACCCTGGGCGACTGCTTGTTTTAGGTTTTTCCCTGCTAATACATTTGATTCAAATGATTGTGTCGTTATCATGCAGTTGCGCCATCAGATCCCTATTTGATCATCTGAAATAGGGTCTGTTGGTGCAGCGATTGAGGCCCCCAGGAGAAACTCTATGTGTTGAGATGTAAAGAAGTTAAGACCCAAATGCAAAATGCTGAGACAGACTTGTGGACCATAAAATCAGAGTTTTATTGATTTGTGTTTCTGGACATGAATTTTCCAATGTTTTTATTACACTGAACATGATTTTCTTTAGCCCGGTCTCATACTTTGTGCTGACCTGTGTGCATATACACTAAGTAAAGATTTTTGATATTTTGACACAAGACAAAACTTGAAAAACATTTTCTGATTCAAGAAAAGGGGGCATTTGATAGAGCTCATGTTTTATAATATGTAACAGAACAGACCGTTTATGGATGTTTAGAAAGGACTTTAAGAGTTTTTCTAATCGAGTGGAGTTCTTTAAGTTTCTTCTCATCACCTGATCTCATGTTGTTCGATTTGTCATTCTATTTCTCTCAAGATGGCTTCAGAAGTTGATCTCAGGGTGAGGCAGGCTCTCACAATGGTTTTACCCGAGACCTCTGCTGATAATGACCCATACTCTTTTTCACACCTTGGCTCATGTGATGAAGCACATGGTCAATAGTGGGTCAAGGACCCTTTTAAGGGACAACTCCCACTAGGGTTAAGAATATGGGACTCTCTGCCATTTGGTTTTATAGCTGAAAAGGCTTTTTTTTTATAAGAAGTGAACGTCTTCAAGAAACTTAAAGAAGTGTAGTCACTTGTCTCTCCAAGGTCTTTAGATTACTATGACTGTGACACCTGGGAACCTACACAGACAGCCTGTGTGAGGTATGTACTATATATGAAGGATTGTTGTGTGAATGTGCTTAACTTGATTCAATCTGGGATCCAGGATGTGCAACTAAAGGAATGATGAAGAATTTGTCTTCTTCTTCTTCTTGTTATTATTTCTGCTGGTCACTACGGCGGGTTATCTGCCTCAATCTCACCCTATCCCATGCATCACTGTTAACCCAGTCCTCTGCATGGACTCCTTCACTACATCCATGATTTTTCTCTGTGATGTTCTTCTTTTCCTCCTGCCTGGCAGCTCCATTTTCAAAACCCTTTGTCCAGTATATTAACTATCCCTCTTCTGCTCATGTCCAAGCTATCTCACCCTTGCCTCTCCAACTTTGTCTCCACTCCCAGTGAAAACCTCTGCATCGTCATGCTGTCACTGCACCAGTGCCACCATCTCCAAATGTTGAAAAAGTGAAAAATCCATCCATCTAAACAAAACACGTCTGGTCTTTATTGGGTTTTGTTCTACTTTTGTTCTGGTTTTGAAAGTAAAGGTTAAAAAGAAAAAAGAAATAAACAAAAGAAAAAAAAACAGTGTAACATTATTTTATATGTGCCTGTAGTGATGAGGAGCAAAGGTCAGACTGATCTGCAAAGTGAAATTAAGTTTTATTCACAAAGAAGATGTAAAGAACTTAAGAAAATGATCTGCACACCAACATAAGCAAGTCTTAACTGTGTCACCTTATCATTGTTCATATTATGTATTTATCAGTGAAAGTGAGTGATTATGCACCTCAGATAAGCAAACTGAAAACCGAAAGTGAACCTCTAACTTCAACCAGTGCTGCCTGTCAAACATGTGATCCAGTAAAGACAGTTTTTGTTGTCAATGTTCTTCCTGCCAGGTGATGGGAATATACATTCAGTGAATTCTAAGCAGTCAGGTATGTGTGGGGGTGACACTGAAGGCACATTGTGTCATCTCTGATGCATGCTGGCATGAGCTTAAATGATTGTTTCTTTCTGTTGACGTGCAGCATTTTGCTGTGTTAAACAACACTGGGAAAAATCCTATTGTCAATTCTATCATCAAAAAAACAAAACAAAACAAAAGACAACAATATAATAAAATGTCGATGTTTTCATTACAGCATGCTGACGTCAGCTTATTATGGCTTTATTTTACATTGTAGGGCACGGTACTGAAAAACAAGAAATGGTGTTTGTGCAGCTCTCTCCGAGAGATTCAAGATCAACTTTGACCTTCAACGCTAACAGTGAAGGTCAAACAGTTACAAACCTACAGTAAGTGTTCATGTCCCATAAAACCAAGCATACTGTTGTGAAGTCTAACAGCAATCCACAAAAAGTTGTGGGTAACGTAAAATATTTCCTGATTTTCAAATTCAATGTAACCTTGATCCAGTTTTTACCTAAATTAAATCAGCTCGAGCTGTTAATTGTATCTACCATCACACAATATTCTAAAATGATAGCTTGAACACTGTGAACTGCTAACAAACAAAGAGAAACGAATACACTCCCTCTCTTCAGGAAAACAGTAACCCTTGTGGGTGAAGAAATAGATTAGAAATAAAATAACACAATTAACTGGGTACAAATATAATGAGAATCATTTTTCACATTCAATGTTGCTGTGACGTAAGCCTGTAGTCACATGCAGTGATGCTTCTTGACATTGATGATTGTGATTTCAAAGACTTGCTTTCAAAATTTTAAGCCAAGAACTGTAACGTTTTCTTTTGTGCAAATGCCAAATAACAATTAATTATTGAGACTGCAGTAAGCACTCTATGATTGCCACACAAAGTGTCTGCGTGAGTGTTAAACCACCTATATGTGTCAGTTGGTTTTAGGCTTTTCAGTCTTCACTTCTGCTCAAACGTACTCAATGTAAACAGAGCATAACAGAAAAAAGCTGTCAGGTCATCAATCACTACCACCAGGAATCCACAGGCCCCTGCTTGTTCTTAAAACTAACTCATCACCTTATCTTGGAAAATCTCATCAAGAATGTGTGACAAAGGTTAAAGAGAAGAAGTTTTTTTTTTTGTCTTAATTTGTGTCTTAATGTCTTCATTTATCTTTTAAAAAAGAGAACAATCTATAAAATACAATTTTATGTGTACCTGTAGTGATGATAAGCAAAGTTCAGACCGATTTGTAAAGAGAATCAAATTAAAGGTTACCGTTAATTATGCCCACATAACTGAGTGATTTTAAACATGAAGCATGAGCAGAGGAAGAAAAGAAGCAGATGAACTATGTAAAGTTCATAAACTGAAACTTTAGCTTGTTATTAAACCAGTGGAGCCTGTCAAACATGTTTTAATGTAAAGAGTGTTTTTGAAAAACAAAAATGACAAAAGCAAATATGGACTTAACCTAGTGCAAACTGCATTCTCAAAACTCTTTCATTAATAAGTGTTGTCAAATAACTGAGACAAAATTTATAATATAAATTTATTTTCAAATTAGTACACAATGTTTCATACAAATGATGCCATGTTGTGAACATGTGAGGTCAGGTGGAAGGTCTTCTTTGCTATCAAGTCATTTTTGCAGAGCTCTGAGGTGGATTGTAAAAACCATCCTGGTTCAGGGAGAGTTTATGTTAGATGACATGTGGGCAAACAGTTCGCTTAACAAGGCTTGTCAAACTATGCTATGATGTGCTAACAGAAATATGTAATCTATAATACCTTAGCCTGCCTATAAGCCATATTCTTAGCACATGTGATTTCTCAGGAAAAGTGACAAAAAAGTATGAATAAATATATGTAATGTTTATTTTAATTAAAGTAAATTATTGGATATATATAATGTGACCCAATAGTGAAAATTGTCATAATTATCTTTCCAAATGACAAAGAATGAATAGAAATCCTGTCATGACTGACCTTTGACATGTACTAACTTTTATTCCGAAAAGGAAGAGCCAAATGTGCTTTACTTAATGTTTTGCATCTTTTAATCATTTTAATGTTTTGCATCATTCAATGGCAATTATGTCATGCATCCATTAGGTGTCTGCAGGTTGTGCTGCAGTTCTTTAATTTGTTTTTAAATCTCTTAATGCTTGTCAACTTGTTTTAACATGTTTTGCTTTATTTTATCGATTTAGTTATTTATTTTATTTTATCTTATTGTATTTTACTGTGTTTATGCTATTTGTATATATACAGCCCTTTGTGAACCCTGGTTTTATGTTAAAGTGCTTTCTGTATAAAGCTGGTATGGTATAACTATTGTCAAAATGTTTCTCAATGAAACAAAAATATTATCCATTTAAAGGATAAGCTGGGGGTTACTCAGTCATCTTTATTCTCTTGGAAACATAAAATCTGTTCTCACAGTAAATTTATCTACTTATTAAGCTACACACGAAAAACAAAATGAAACACACAGTGTGAAATTTTATTTCTTTACATGTGTTTGTTACCTGCATATATAAAGGTGATTCAGTTAAACACCAGAAGAAAATGTATTTCCAACACAACTTTTATTTTCTTTTTGTACGTATAATTATACATTTCGACCACATTGAGGAAAATCCTAAACTAAAACTAACCTGAATTGGATAAATCTTAAATGTTTAAGTAAACAAATGTTTAAGATTAACATGTGTACATTTTGTTCAAATGGAAAAACAAATGTAGCTGAGTTTGTTTCCACCTCTTCAGACCAGAGGGTAGCTTGCTGCACTAGCAATCCCACACTGGTTGTGTTTGTTCCTGCTCATCTTAATGTATCCCATCTCTCCCCATCCACGACCCCAGCTACAGAAAGACAGAAAATAACAACATTTAGCAGGTAAAACTCAGTTATGTTCACACTAATAGTTGAACAGCATGCAGCGACATAATGATATGTATTACGTTGTGAAACCACAAATAAGATGCCTTTATATGCAGCTGTGCTTCAGCACTCAAAAAATGATAGGAGGAGTGCATGAATTCAAATATGACCATCACCTGTGGGTATTTACCTGTTCTTGACCAGCCAGTAGTCATGTCCATTCTCAGTACCATAACCCACAGCCAGCACACCATGGTCCAATTCTATGCTGCTGCACCCAGGTTCATCATACACTCCTTTAAATACAGGTGAATTAGACCGACAGGTGTAAAGAACAAATAAAACACTTCACATTTCTTATACTATTTGAAGAAATCTTTCGAAACAATGTTTCAATGTCTGCACCTGATGTATAGAACTGGAAGGATGCATGGGAAGCATCAATGGCTACAGAAACCGGTCCGATGGTGGCCACAGCCTCCTTCAGGGCTTCTTCATCATATTTATTCACATCAACATAGCCACTGCACGTGGCTCCAACACTTGCAGGGTTGTAGCGACATAACCAGTCCTAATTGAGAAATTATTTAGATCGACAAGAGATTTGGTGTGTTATGTTTTTGACATACTGCTTTCTATTTACCTCAGCCTCATAAGGGTAGGATGCCTCAGTGTCAATTCCTCCATTGGCTTCGATGTACCGGAAAGCAGAGTCCATCCAGCCTCCATTGCAACCCTCGTTTCCATAAGCGCCAGAGCAGTCGACCAACTGCTGCTCACTCAGAGACACCAGTATACCTGTCTTCCTGAAGTGCTGTCCCTCCAGTGCACCAGTCTGTAACAAGAATGAGTCAGTTTTAAAAAGGCAACAGTCGAGCAAAGTTTCCCGCTTTATAACAGTAAGGAAGACTGATTCCAATATACTCACTGCACTGAAGGCCCAGCAGGAGCCACACTGCTTCTGATCC
Organism: Oreochromis niloticus; assembly: GCF_001858045.2. Lineage (NCBI taxonomy): Eukaryota > Metazoa > Chordata > Actinopteri > Cichliformes > Cichlidae > Oreochromis > Oreochromis niloticus. The sequence continues at coordinate 14,835,444 of NC_031983.2, read as the reverse complement.
TTGACACCAGTGACATATCCCTGTTCCCTCCAGTCAACAGCGTCGGGCAGATCAATACCTTCAGGCAGCCGGAGGAAGGTAGAACCACGGCGAGGCAGAGAAGCATTGAAGGAGCCAAGGCAGCCCCGGGAAACCAGCTTTTTATACTCTTCATTTTCCTGATGAAGAAGAACAAAATTATTGGGGTTTAAGTGTAATTTTAAAAGCTGTTATATGCAAATTGTAACCAAAACTGCTGCTGACTATTCAAGTAATGAATTTTGATGTGTCATTCTGAAACCTGATTGGTTTCTTTTTCTACACATACCATGTCAGCAAAGTAGGTCATACCAAGGCGGTAGGATTTGAAGCCCTGATCGGCCAAGATGTTGTGCATTAGCACATGTTTGCGGTTGGTGAGCCAGATCTGCTTACGGTGACTCTCCTCTGATGGAGAGTCGTAGGATTTTCCTGTAAGTCGGAAAAGTGAAATATCAGAAACAGAATAAAAGAAAATCATGTGTAATGAATCATTAATGAATAAAATTTTAATTTAAGCTAAAAGGTTTTCTTTCATTTGAGACATTATTTTAAAGACCACAAACATGATCAGCAGCTTCTGACAAAAAGGAAAAATGAGAAACTACAGAAAGAGTCTGCTGTCTCACCAAACTTGAGCCTCCAGGCATGAAACTCCAGATCTTCCAGAGAGATGCTGGCACAGCTGGATACAGCCAGAACAGCAGCAACAACAAGCAGCAACTTCATATTGACTGAACACAAGCAGAAAAAGACAGAAATGATTTGTGACTTACAGGAAACCACACGGGCAGTTTATGATGTTTTTCACATCAGCTTTAAAATATTTTCTGTCATGATGCTGGATGTCATTTTCATATTACCATACTATGTGCTCTATGTCTCAGTTTCTTTGAGTTTCTGTTTAATTTCTTCCTGTAATTCTTTCTCGAAATAATGAATCTTTGCATTTCTGAAATTGTATTTGGACATGTCTATGTGTTGTCATCTGTGTTGTAGCCACTTACCTGTCTCGTTGTCTTTGTCTGTTGTGAAGACTGAAGAATAACCACCTGTATGAGATACAGCTCTGTGTCAGAGAGGAGGTGTTATTTACCTGACTACCTGTTATTATCACTTCATACCAGTCAGTCAGGTGTGTTTCAGCAGCTCTTGAAAGATGAGAAAGAATGCCAGGCACTGAAATAGAAAAAGGTGGAGCTATACATTAAGAGGAGGATTGCATAATGCACATTTAAGAATATGTTTTATGCAGCCTCAGCAAAAACAAGGAACTTAAGTGTCATAATTCATCAGGAGGACATGATCAGCTTCTCAGCAGTTTGTTGCAGGATTTGACAATGTTAAGATTTCACAGAATGTCTGTTTTTTTTACACCTCTCACAGTTGTTCACTGAAGTATTGAGGAGGTGATTAGGTGGAGGACCCTTCATGACAGTCAGCATTTTCTAGTCTTCTTTGTTTTGCAGGTGTTTCTGGGCTCAGTGACAAAACAGTTCTAGACTTATATATATTGTGACCACCATCTAGTCATATTGGCAAAAAAGGCTGTGGTATATTTCTCCTTTGGTCTACTTACAAACACTATTCTCCTAATGCCACCACTCTGAAATTAGAATTTTTCAAGTGAAAATTACTTTTCCCCTCTGGAGATATAGCATAGATACCTCTGCTTGATGCATTAATCCTTCAGTGTCATATTCACTTTTGGCCTGTTTTGACCCAGTCCTATGTCGTTGTTTTTGTTCCTCTATTCTGAGCGCACGTAAAAAAAAAAATTTGCAAGTGCAAATGTTGCATTTTTGAGGAGAAAATCATTTTGAGCGGGAGTCACAAAAATAATGCCATACAACTGGTGATATCTGTTGAGCCACCTCTGGCGCCCTATAGTGATGTCCCCTTGAATTGTTTGTCAGATTGTTTAATCTACAAACTGTGAACATTTGTAACAAGGGGAACAACTGTGGAACCATCCCAGTGGATTGAAAAGTGGCCAAATGACCACAGGTCACTGCAATTAACTGTCCAGGATTTTCATCTAATCTTTGAACAACACAAAATTATTGAACCTCACTTTGTTGTGGAAGGCATTTTATGTTATGACAAACATAAATAGGTTCTCTACAGTCATATTTAAAAAGGAAGTATACCCACTTTAAATTCTAAGGTTTAAAATGGTCTTAAAATGACATAAATAAAAACTCAAATAAACTACAAAACATGACGTATTACATCAAATCATCATTTAATTCACAAAAATTAAGAGAAAATGCAGAAACAGTTTGTGAAAAAAGCTACTGTTTCCTTCCATTGGAAGCCTTTAGGGTGTATTCCTCAGTCAGGTGCTGAGAATTAAATGTATTTGAACCGGCTGCTGTACATTCTGCTAACCTATGACTGCTCAGTCATACTCTTGACTAATTTCCCTGAGGATTAGACGGAGTAGAGACTAATAGTAGAACATCTGGAGTCATGGTTCAGAGCAAACAACTCCTGCATCCTTGTGAAGAAAACAAAAGAAATGACTGTGGACTTTAGGAAAGCTGCTGCGAGTCCTCCTGCCCTGCTCCACATCGAGAGAACAGCTGTCAAGGTCATTTCCGTTTTCAGGTACCTGGAGGTCTACATCAACAACAAACTCACCTGGACCGCAACCTCCAGCAGCCTCATGTACTTGTTAAGTAAACTCAAGCATGCTGGCCTTTTACAAGTGTGCATGGAGAGTGTCCTTACATACTGAGCCTGAATAACGGGAGAGTTTAAAGACCGATTCTGAGAATTGGTGATTTAAAAATCATACATAGATGTCAATACCTTTTCCTTTCAGAAGCCTGAAACATAAGCAGATTTCTCTAACGTTTGTGTATTTATTTCACTCATTAATGCTCTACTTGACTCTGCTTGGATCAGTTCGTTGTTGTGTTTGTGGCATTCCAGTGTTGCCAACAGGTAAGCTGCATAGTGCCCTCTGGTGGACAAACTCTGTATCATCAACACTCATGACACAGTTAAAGACAGACCCTCTTCCTTCCAACATACATATCAATCTATAATATTTTTTAGCAATCAAATAAGCTGACAAGATTTTAATAATTGTCACAAAATGATACAGTCACATACCAAAAGGTAGCACAAGTCAAAGGTCAGTAAGGATTCATATTTTTTTTTCTCACGGTCTGCAATGCAGACTGTCGGGAGATGAAGGATTTGGACCCAAACGCAAGCGCGGACAACAGCGTAGCTGTGAGAAAGTTTATTAATAATGAATGGCAAAATACAAACCAAAGCAGAGCATCGCAAGGAACTGCCCTAACAAAAACCTAAACTGGGAAGAGCTACAAAATAATAATACAAAGAACAAAAAAAGCCTGTGACGAGAAACCTGAAACATGAAAACCTGAGACGTGGAACCTGGAACACGGAGAGACACACAGCAGAAATACAGGGGAAGAGACAAACCAGCAACTAACAGAGGCAAACACAAGGCTTAAATACTTGGAGGGATAACGAGGGAATGAAACACAGAGGGAGAACACAGCAGGGAGTAATTGGGCAAGACAAGACAAGGATGTAAAACAGAATAAACTAACATGAGACAAGACCTTCAAAGTAAAACAGGAAACATAAACTGACAGAACTCAGAGACATAACACTGACAGAGAACGGAGGGAACACAGAGTACAGGGACCAGAGTTACATGAGACATGACTGACTGGGGAACAAGACAATAAACACAAGGACAGAACTAAACCTAAACACTAGAAATCACAATAATCAAAAGAGCACAACCAAGGACTCAGAACAAAAACCATAATATAAAATAATACCAAAACACAAGAACTCAAAATGCTGGGTCGCAGTGACCCAGAACCGTGACATTTTTAGTTGGACAGAATATCTACTCATCCAACATTTTATTTGATTTATAATTCATAAACCATTATGGACTGTAGATTCTAATGAAGTTAATATGTGATGAGTAAATTGTTACTAATGACATATTTTTGAATCCACAGGTCCTGTTAGTAATTTAACTTAACTTGTCACCTTAGCTTGGAAAATCTCTTTAAGAATGTGTGTCAAAGGTTAAGGAGAAGAAGCTGTTGTAGTGGGGGAAGTTTTTTCTTCAACTGTTTTTGAAAAAAGAAATTTGAAAAAGACAAACTATATCACTTTAAGTTTATGTGTACCTGCAATGATGATGAGCAAAGGTCAGACTGATTTGTAAAGAGAATCAAATTAAAGGTTTTAGACACTAAAGAAAACATAACCAAACCGATAACCGATAACCGCTGAACCGTGATCACTTTGATTACTCATAACATTTATTATGTCCATATAACTGAGTGATTTTAAAGATGAAGCAGGAGCAGAGGAAGAAAAGAAGCGGCTGAACTTTAACGGAAAATTTAACTTGTGATTAAACCAGTGCAGCTTGTCAAACATGTTTTACTGTAAAGACTGTTTTTGCCGTTACTGTCATCCATTTCTTTCCCTTCTCAATTCCCAGAATTACACTGTCATTGAATTTCTAATCAACCAACATGTATGAAGAAAGAAAATAAATGTCTCTGTCCTGTTCCGCTTTTTGGAAATAAATGTTAATAAAAAACACTATGATAGTGTCACAATCCAGGCTGCAGACTGTGTGGAGGTTGTGGTGTGTGTAACCAGATGCAGATGAGCGAGGCAGAATTAAACTTTAACGAAAACCGAGCATTTCTTGTAGCTGAAAATGAAAGCATAAACCAAAAGGAAGGAAAAAGGAAGGAAGAAACTAACATAAAACTTGAACTGGGAAAATAAAGTGCATGAAACATGAAATCCCCAAACACATGGAACATAGAAACACAGGGAAGGTTAACCGACGATAACCGACGATCTGACAATGAACAAAGGGAAACTCACACAATAAGTACACATTAAGGTGATGAGGGAAATGGAAACACACTGGGAAAACAGCTGGAACGAGTTAAGGCGTGACGAGACAGAGAAATCAAAACAGAATACACTGAACACAAGATGAGAGGCTGTCAAAATAAAACAGGAAACATGCAGACTAAGACACATAGACTTGACACTGGGACCAAGAAACAGACATGGAAACGGAACTGGGAGAGGAAAACAATGACATGACTGGGACGCGGAGTGAGGGACACAGAGGGAGAGGGAGATGACGGGCTGGGGAGAACATGCACAACTCAGACGGGGGAGACATGGAATGAAACATGGGAACAGAAAAGGGAGACACGGACAAAACTTAAGGAACATACACAGACTCTCACAGGAGACACAAAAGGAACCTAACACAAGAATGCATAACCTAGGCCAGTGGTGTCCAACTCCAGGCCTCGAGGGCCGGTGTCCTGCAGGTTTTAGATGTGTCCTTGATCCAGCACAGCTGATTTAAATGACTAAATTACCTCCTCAACATGTCTTGAAGTTCTCCAGAGGCCTGGTAATGAACTAATCATTTGATTCAGGTGTGTAGACCCAGGGTGAGATCTAAAACCTGCAGTACACAGGCCCTCGAGGCCTGGAGTTTGCCAAACCTGACCTAGGCGAACAAGAAAACCTTTAGAAACATAAGACTAACAAAACCCGAAGCTGACTGAGACACTTGTATTTTTAAGATGGGTTAAGCTTCAAAGTCCCAAATCCCCAATAACGTCAAAACTAAAGAATAGAAAACCTGCAAAAAATCCTGGTCGAGGATGAGTCGATGACAGATGGCATGTGAGCATATTAGCTGTGCTCGACAAGCCCAGGCTCATCAAACTATGCTTGATTATGACTATTTGACTTTGCACACTTGACAGTTGGCTGCTTTAAATTTGTATTGTCTTTTTTACATAACAGTCAGCCAGACGTAGCCTCCATCACGGTGTTATATGTCCACATCACCTTTCATTTTTACGTCTCTGTCCTTTCCTGCATTTGATCAATGAATGTAAAAAAAATTAATTCAAACCACAACATGCTGAAGGAAGTAAAACTGTAACTGAAGGATAAAAGCACACAACTTTAAATTCAGACAGGAGAATCCAGAGAGGAGACATTCATCTACAAAAGGTTTCCGTTTATATCTTTCATCTGATGTTTGCAAACCAAAGGCCATAGAAGCAGGAAGTATTTGAGACTGCTTCTGAAACATCAGACTTTTGAACAACATAAATGGTTTATTTAGAATTATTTATGTTGACTGAAACTAGCTTATGAACCCAAAATAATGTCACGATGTTTGCTTTGCGCATGACTTGTACTCCGCATTTCTACTTTAACCACAGATTGGAGTGTTTGTTATTATTAACAGCTTTTCCAGCTTTTTTTTAACAGGTATGCTTTTGCATCTTTAGTCATTTAAAAAAATAGAGAGAGATAGACACAGAGTCCACCAAATTCTCTCTTGAAGGAAGATAAGGAATGCCAGGCACTGAAATAGAAAAAGGTGGAGCTATACATCAAGAGGAGGATCGCACGACGCCGCTCATTCAAGGAAGCGTTTTATGCAGCCTCAGCAAGAACAAGGAACTTAAGTGTCATGAATCATCAGGAGGGCATGATCAGCTTCTCGGCAGTTTGTTGCAGGATTTAAAAATGTTAAGATTTCACAGAATGTCTGGCTTTTTTACACCTCTCACAGTTGTTCACTGAAGTGATTAGGTGGAGGAACCTTCATGACAGTCAGCATTCTCTGGTCTTTTTTGGTCTGAAGTAGTTTTTGCAGGTGTTTCTGGGCTAAGTGACAAAACAGTCCTAGACTTAAATATATTATGACCAACATCTTGAAAGGCTGTGGTATATTTCTCCTGTTGGTCTACTTACAAACACTCTCTTAATATCACTACTCTAAAATTAGAATTTTACAGTGAAAATGACTTTTCCTCTTTTGAGATGTGAGATTTTGAGAATCTAACTACCTTTTACCTAAATACATTTGATGCCATTCATTCCTGAATCATAATGATAGATAAAGAAATATATAGGTCAAACTTCACATTAACAGCCACCTTCATTGAACAAATTAATTGTGCTGTAAAGAGGAGTCCAATAAAGAGGTGGACAAACATTTTCCCCATCATTTGTAAGTGGTGAAACCAGCATCCAAGGTCCTCTGCCAATTTATTCAGGTAATGTAGTTATTTTTTTTATTATTTAGAAATACATAAAAATACAAACAAAAGTGTTTTTTCCCCTTTCAGGCTTGCTGGGGACACGGAGGACTGTGGTTGGCAGTTCCATTTCCCCCCACTACAACTCCTGACAACAAGTCTGTCTTCCCAGAAGCAAACTCTGCCACACACTAAAGACCTTTCTCATACAAATACACAAACACCAGGGACTCACTATGTGCAGTAACCTCGAATGTCTACATCTACATATATCTGTCTCATGGACTCTTATCTTATTCATATCACTGGTAGCTTTTTGTTCATTATTTCTACATTTTTAATTACATTATACACATTTTTTTTGTGAATTGGTTGTCAGTTGTTTAGGTTGTTGTAGTGCTGTGTCACTGTGGACTTTATTATTTAATTTTTCCTTCTCATGTTACATCGTGGGTGCTTGTCAGATTGTTTGTACAGACTGTGATCATTTCTGACAAGAGCAACACCAGCATCACTCATGCCAGTGGATTGAAAAGTGACCAAGTGATCATGGGTCACTGCAATTAACTGCCTGGGATTTTCATGTAAACTTTGAACAACACAAAATCATTGAACTTCACCTTGTTGTTGAAGGCATTTCACATTATGACAAACATAAACTCGTTCTTTACAGTCATATTAAAACAGGAAGAATACCCACTTTAAATTCTAAGGTTTTAAAAAGGGCTTAAAATTAGGTAAATAAAACCTTTGCATAAACTACAAAGCATGACATATTACACCAAGTCATTATTTAATTCTCAAAAATTCAGCCACAATGCAGAAACAGTGTTTTGAAACGGCTACTGCTTCCTTCCATAAGAAGTAGTGATGGGATTTCCAGCTCTTTTGGCTCGGCTCACTAAAAAGAGCCGGCTCTTTCAGCTCCGAACCGCCTCTTTAGGTTGCTTTGTTGCTTTAATTAATTTATTATTAACAACAATATAAAATTATGCACAAAAAGAATTACTAATGTAAAAAAAGAGTGGTTTTATTTACAGGGAGTGCAGAATTATTAGGCAAGTTGTATTTTTGAGGAATAGTTTTATTATTGAACAACAACCATGTTCTCAATGAACCCAAAAACTCATCAATATCAAAGCTGAATGTTTTTGGAAGTAGTTTTTAGTTTGTTTTCAGTTTTAGCTATTTTAGGGGGATATCTGTGTGCAGGTGACTATTACTGTGCATAATTATTAGGCAACTTAACAAAAAACAAATACAGGGAGTGCAGAATTATTAGGCAAATGAGTATTTTGTCCACATCATCCTCTTCATGCATGTTGTCTTACTCCAAGCTGTATAGGCTCGAAAGCCTACTACCAATTAAGCATATTAGGTGATGTGCATCTCTGTAATGAGAAGGGGTGTGGTCTAATGACACCAACACCCTATATCAGGTGTGCATAATTATTAGGCAACTTCCTTTCCTTTGGCAAAATGGGTCAAAAGAAGGACTTGACAGGCTCAGAAAAGTCAAAAATAGTGAGATATCTTGCAGAGGGATGCAGCAGTCTTAAAACTGCAAAGCTTCTGAAGCGTGATCATCGAACAATCAAGCGTTTCATTCACAATAGTCAACAGGGTCGCAAGAAGCGTGTGGAAAAACCAAGGCGCAAAATAACTGCCCATGAACTGAGAAAAGTCAAGCGTGCAGCTGCCAAGATGCCACTTGCCACCAGTTTGGCCATATTTCAGAGCTGCAACATCACTGGAGTGCCCAAAAGCACAAGGTGTGCAATACTCAGAGACATGGCCAAGGTAAGAAAGGCTGAAAGACGACCACCACTGAACAAGACACACAAGCTGAAACGTCAAGACTGGACCAAGAAATATCTCAAGACTGATTTTTCTAAGGTTTTATGGACTGATGAAATGAGAGTGAGTCTTGATGGGCCAGATGGATGGGCCCGTGGCTGGATTGGTAAAGGGCAGAGAGCTCCAGTCCGACTCAGACGCCAGCAAGGTGGAGGTGGAGTACTGGTTTGGGCTGGTATCATCAAAGATGAGCTTGTGGGGCCTTTTCGGGTTGAGGATGGAGTCAAGTTCAACTCCCAGTCCTACTGCCAGTTTCTGGAAGACACCTTCTTCAAGCAGTGGTACAGGAAGAAGTCTGCATCCTTCAAGAAAAACATGATTTTCATGCAGGACAATACTCCATCACACGCGTCCAAGTACTCCACAGCGTGGCTGGCAAGAAAGGGTATAAAAGAAGAAAAACTAATGACATGGCCTCCTTGTTCACCTGATCCGGCAAGACAAAGGAGATGATCATAGACTTCAGGAGGAAGTCACAACCTACAACACCGGTGAGCATCCAAGGGAAAGACATTGAGATAGTGGACTCTTATAAGTACCTGGGTGTTCACCACAACAATAAACTGGACTGGACTACAAATACAGACATCCTGTATAAGAAGGGCCAGAGTCGACTCCACCTGCTAAGGAGACTGAGGTCCTTCGGAGTCTGCAGGACTCTGTTAAGGACATTCTATATGACACTGTGGTAGCATCTGCCCTTTTCTATGCAGTGGCCTGCTGGGGGAATGGATGCACGGACAGGGACAGGAGCAGGATTGACAAACTGGTGCGGAGGTCTAGCTCCGTGCTGGGATGTCCCCTGGAGTCTGTGGGGGTGGTTGGCGAGAGGAGGATGTTAGTAAAGCTGACATCCATCATGAACAACCCACATCACCCACTGCATGAGTATGTGAGTGGGCTGAGCAGCTCCTTTAGTCAGATACTGAAACACCCTCGGTGCAGGAAGGAGCGTTTTCGCAGATCATTCATCCCAACAGCAGTTAGACTCTATAACTCCTCAATCACAATGTCATAAGTCACTGGACACTGTGAACATCCACGGTCACCACTTCATGCATAATGGACCTTCCATGTGTATGGACATGTGCAGGTATATATGTATGTATATGTATACATATGTATATTTAGTGTGTACATGTGTGTGTGTACATGTCTATAAATAGGAATAGTAGTAGTGGTACAATAGCTATATCAAGCGATATAGTTTATGTCTTCCATATTTCCAACCATATCCATAATCACATACTGTGTATGCTACCATTGTATATAGTGTATTATACTGTGTGTGCTACCATTGTATATAGTGTATTATCTTACTTTTTTCATTGATTGTACTTATTTGTATTTTTTTTTTGTATTTCTTTCTGATATCTGTACCTGAGCTGAGGTGACGCAAAAATTTCCCCGTCGTGGGATCAATAAAGTCTTATCTTATCTTATCTTATCTTATCTTATCTGAACCCCATTGAGAACCTGTGGTCCATCATCAAATGTGAGATTTACAAGGAGGGAAAACAGTACACCTCTCTGAACAGTGTCTGGGAGGCTGTGGTTGCTGCTGCACGCAATGTTGATGGTGAACAGATCAAAACACTGACAGAATCCATGGATGGCAGGCTTTTGAGTGTCCTTGCAAAGAAAGGTGGCTATATTGGTCGCTGATTTGTTTTTGTTTTGTTTTTGAATGTCAGAAATGTATATTTGTGAATGTGGAGATGTTATATTGGTTTCACTGGTAAAAATAAATAATTGAAATGGGTATATATTTGTTTTTTGTTAAGTTGCCTAATAATTATGCACAGTAATAGTCACCTGCACACACAGATATCCCCCTAAAATAGCTAAAACTAAAAACTACTTCCAAAAACATTCAGCTTTGATATTAATGTTTTTTTTGGGTTCATTGAGAACATGGTTGTTGTTCAATAATAAAATTATTCCTCAAAAATACAACTTGCCTAATAATTCTGCACTCCCTGTAGGTCTGTGTTAGAGAGGAGCTCTTATATAGCTACTTCAGGACTGATTGCTACACTCCAATCGGGTACCTGCTCATAAACGAAGAGAAACAATGTCATAAAAAACAAAAGATGGAGCAACAAAGAAAGAGGAGAATTACAAGACACTGTTTTTTTTCTAACGAAATATTTTATGGAGCCACAAAAAAACAATAAATCTAAGTGTAATAGATAATTACTTTAAAGTTAAATTTCTTTTGAGGACATGATTAGTTCCTCTGCAGTTTGTTGTAGGATTTAATAGAGTTCCGAAGAGCTTTTGGACATTTTCTTGAATGCTTGCCTTTAACCATGTCACACAGTTGTTCATTTGAGTTGAGGTCAGGTGGAGAAACATTAAAAACAGATAGTATTACTTGGACTTTTTTAGTCTCACCTCACCACTGCACCTCAGATTTTTTGCAGATCTCTGGGAAGATTGTCCCATTTGAGTATGAGTTGAGAAATGAGCTGATGTTAGACAGTGTGAGAGAAGCAGATAAGCAATCCTCAGCAAGTCCAGGCTTGTTAAGATATGCACGAATATGATGATATGACTTTAACACTTCACAGTTGAAAACTGGTGAAACATTATTGTGTTATTGTATGTTGTTGTGGAAGTTTCCATTTACTAAAGCCTGCAGACAAATGGTGAGCAGTAAGGCAAGGCAAGGCAAGTTTATTTATATAGCACAATTCAACAGCAAAGTGATTCAAAGTGCTTTACAGAGACATTAAAAAACAAAAACAAATAAAAAGCATGATTTAAAATGGAAAAAAAGAAAGGAACAGTAGATAAAATCAGTAGTTAAAATGTAAGTTTTGGAATATAAGTTTAAAAGTAAAACAGTGCGGATTTGGTGCTTTATTCAAATGCAGCTGAGAACAGGTGAGTCTTCAACCTGGATTTAAATAAACTGAGTGTTTCAGCTGATCTGAGGTTTTCTGGGAGTTTGTTCCAGATATATGGAGTATGAAAGCTGAATGCAGCTTCTCCATGTCTGGTTCTGACTCTGGGAACTGATAAAAAACAAGATCCAGATGACCTGAGGGATCTGGAAGGTTCATACTGGGTCAGGAGGTCACTGATGTATTTTGGTCCTAAACCATTCAGAGCTTTATAGACCAGCAACAGAACTTTAAAGTCTATCCTCTGACGGACAGGCAGCCAGTGTAAAGACCTCAGAGCTGGACTGATGTGGTCCAATTTTTTTGGTCTTAGTGAGGACTCGAGCAGCAGAGTTCTGAATGAGCTGTACTTGTCTGACTGATTTTTTAGGTAGACCTGTAAAGATGCTGTTTCAGTAATCAAGCCTACTAAAGATGAATGCATGGACTAGTTTTTCCAGGTCCTGTTGAGACATCAGATCTTTTCTCCTTGAAATATTCTTGAGGTGAAGTTTAGGTCTGCGTTCATCACTACACCCAAATTTCTCGCCTGGTTGGTGGTTTTTAGGTGTATAGATTGAAGTTCTCTAATGACCTGTAATCATTTTTCTTTGGCTCCAAAGACTGTTACTTCAGTTTTGTTTTTTTTTAGCTGGAGAAAATTCATTAATTTCCTCAACGCATTTACCAAGAGCCTGTACAGGGTCTCGGTCTCCTGGTGACATTGTGATATATATTTGTGTGTCATCTGCAAAGCTGTGATAGTTAGCTAACATCTAATAAAAATCTTACATAAACCTTTACAAACTAGTTTTTGTCAGTCCAGATAGTAAAATAAAAAATTCTAGGTATTAAGCCCCTAATAATATGAGGATAAATTCTGCTCTCACTCACATTACCCAGAAAAGCTCAACTTTTTTGAAGCAATATTCTTTAACTTGATGTCTATGAAAAAATGACTGTAATAAATAAAGTTTATTTATAACATTTATGAAGCCTGTTTCAGGCCGAGCAAAATTCTGTGTTAAATAAACAAGCTATGAATGAGAGTGGGTAAATGAAGCTACTTCTTGAAGCGCATGCTTAATCTGTAATCTTTAAAAATAATTAAAATACATGAAATCATTAAAATAAGTACAATTTATTTATTATTATTTATAAATTTCATATTAAGCACTGATTTATTTTGTGAGGATGATTCCTCCTGTACATTTCCATGCCACAGACTTGCATAACGCAACAATGATTATGTAACCTTGTGGGTTTGAAAGGGTGTGGGACAAATTTCTCCTGTGTGTCTACTTACGAACACCATTTTGTTAATGCCACTAATCTCACATTTGCCTTTTTAGTAAAAAGGATTTTTCACTGCTTGTTTCCACCCTTGGGATGTGGTTTAGAGGTGGTGTGAGCAAAGCTTAATATATTAATCCTTTAATGACATATTGATTTTTGATGTGCTTAATTGTGCTTTGGCCAAAAGCTATCCTTTTCTAACAAAAAACAATTATATTAACTTAATGACTTTACTTAATTAAGTGCTGTAAAAGAATGCACAGTGTAGCAGTATTTAATTTATAACAATAGTTTATAAATAAAGCAAATGCCATTAAATACCAGTAAAACAGTGAGCCAAACACAACTGTCGATTTTGCTGTGAGACTTAGTTTTATAATTACTGTAGTTTAAAAACACAGAAAAATAGTAAACATAACATAATATAAAACTACAATGTTACACAGGTAACATTAGGGGAGTTTTTTTTTGTCATGAAGTTTTTTTAGAGTCCCTCCCTAATAAAGGATCAAAATGTGATAAAAGACAAATGTGCTTAGCAGAGCTCAGAGCAAGTGAAGGAAATGTTGTCTTTGTCTTCCAAACTGACAGTTAGCCGCTCATCTCTATTGACTGCTGATCAGTGCTGTCAAGTTCAAAAAATGTTTCAGTAAAATGTTTCAGTTTGTAATTACTCAATACCCAATGTCATTTGGTCATATTTATAATTCTTTAAGTCTATTTTTAATGTGACATTGATTATTTACTTTCAATGTAACTTTTACATTTCTGTGAAAATAAATGTTTGCATTTGATTTTAAAGATAGATGAGCTCTACCTCGTCCAACCACAGAGACGAAGAGTTGATTTCAGTTCTTTCGTTGAACTGCTTTATGATGGCTGAACAAGCAAGCCTGGCAAAGTTAACTGGTTTCTGTATGATTACATGCCCAGTTTGCAAGCAGAAGAGTCAAGTTGTATGTGCAACATAATATTGATATCTTAACACTGGAGATGTTGAAGTGTTATGTGCTGCATTGTGGCAGGCTTTTTACAGTGTAACTGAGTACAGTAACCTCAGTTTTATCTGAATTTAGAAGAAGGAAATTGGAGGTCATTCAGGTCTTTATGTCTCTAAGACTTTCCTGCTGTTCAACAAAGTGGTCTGTGTTATTTGGCTTTATAGGTAAAGTTCTGCATAGCAGTGAAAATGATGTGCACAGAAAGCACTTTTGTTCTTAATCAAAGATAAATCAAAGTATACGTCTGATCAATATATAAATAAGAAATGAAGTTTGAGTAGTAGAAAATAACTGTTCTAATGTCTGGGTTTTATGGTGGTGGTGTGTGCACATGAGTCAGCTTCAACATTGGCAGGCCCATGAAAACTAATGGGAGAGACGCCACTTAAACCACTGCTTAAACTAAAGTTTAAAATTTTTCTTTTTTTTTAATGTTGTTAATACAATAATGTTAATAGTTGGATGGGTGGTTGGATGACGAGTATGCCTAGTGTTGTATAGTGTGAAATCTAAAGCAAGACCAAAGCCAGCCAGACAAATAACACGTTTCATTGGTTATGCTTTATTGCAGCGTGTTGAAATCCATTACATTAAATTAGGGTCATGATATGTGCAATGATGTGACATAAAAGCCATTTTCTCTTGTTGTTCATTTGATCTTCCAAACACTAAAGTTAGAAATGTCATAATACAGTCTAACAGTCTAGTGCAGGGGTCGGCAACCTGCATGCGGCTCTTTAGTCCTTATAGTGCGGCTCCGCAGGGTTTGGGAAAGTAAATTAGAAGTATTTAGCTGAAGTGTATTTTATTTATGTTAGTTCTTTTTTAACTTGTAGTTCTAAATTGGAAGATTATTGTGATATTGAAATATAAAAATAAAATTATATTCTATTATTTTTTCATCGCTCAAACTAAGAGTCAAACTCGTGGAAGCCAGTATACCCGCCGAAACGCCATCCATTTATCAAGACTTTCAACCCCAGGTAGGCCAATTATGGATCTTCGGATCCACATTATGTCAGCAGCTATTCTCGACCGTGAACTATGTTAAAAACAAACACCGCTCACGCCTCACAGATGACAGCTAACAGTCCTGTGTAAAGATAAAAGTGACTTCGTACAGCCCCGATTTGCAGACCCTGTGCACAGAGGTTCAGGAGCATAAGTCCCATTGTAAACATACCACGGCAGACCCAACGATGTTTACATGAACATGCTTTTCAGCATCTCTTTATTGACCACTTTTCACACACGGTTGCTGTATGCATACAGCCGGCTGTAGCTTTTCAGCTCACAGCCCGACATATACCAACAACAACACAACAGCATAGATAGCACAGACGTTAACGCGTGATTGCGGGTGCCGCTCAGGTGTCCGCCTCCCCTGCGGCGCTGCAGACCACGCCCCGCCACACACATTAACCAGGTAAAATACATATTTAGGCAGAATTTTGCTAATATCTATTTTTCATTTTTCAGCAGTGTGGTAGGACTTGACTTAAGCGGTCAAAGAAGTGCAGGAGACTGATGCTGTCCAGTGTAGCACGTGATTTATTCACCATTGTGTGACCCAAACAATATTTACAAAGAAACAAATTAGAAAATCAACTCCAAATTAACTCCATTCAAATAAACATAACTGAACTTAAATCAACGGAAATTAAGGTCAAACTGCACACAGCTACACTGACCTGAACCTTTCTTTTCAAACACCTGAGTTCTTCTGTTTAAATAGTCCACTTAACCAAACAATTTCTCCTCTGGACTATTCCATTCAGTAGGTAGGTAAGATGAACATAATTATATTCAAACCTCTACTACTCTTTACTGGCAACATAAACTCTATGGTGTAATCAATACATACTACAACAATAAATCTATTTATCCATAAACACTCTAAAATCAACTTTATTAAATTACAAGAGTTCTTCCCCTCCTGCACTTGGTCTCTTCCTGTTACCTCAGATGAACCCAGAAGGTATAAAGCAGGAAGTAAAACTACATTTCCTCCTTTTGCTTCTGGAAGACAGGTAGGTAAGGTAAGCTCTAAACAATACAAATTAACAGTTGAAGTAAAGAACATGTTAACTTAACAAACTTGTAGGAATTGACATAAACCAAGATGTTATATTATATAATCTGTAAAAGTGCAAAACATAAACAAACCCGGGATAGTAGATGTTTGCCTATTGCAGATTACATGTGAAATATGGTTAAATCAAAACAAGAATGTTAACTAAGAATATAGACAAGTGGTGTTCTCACCCACTTTGTCACAAGCAGCATAGAGCTTTTTTTCCAATTTTTTTTTAAAAGTCAGGTCAATGCTCCAAAAGCCCATAGGCGATATAAGGGTGGCGGCTGACAACAGTTTTTGTTTGCTACAGGGATCATTTTAGTTCAGCTGGGTGTCTTTCCTTTTGTTATATTTCTTTAAGAGTTCAAAATGTGTTAAATACATAAATAAAATGTAATTTTCTCTGTAGCACTTCATGGATTTCATATTTCATAAGGTTTTTTTTTTTTTCTTTCTCTCACCTTCTCTCTCTCGCACTTTTATTCCGCTTCACTCTGAACGCAAGCCTTGTGCTTTGCGCTGGGAAGAAGGGGGGAGGGGCGGTAGTTACACACGCAGTAGCACAGGAGCAGAGGGAGAGAGAGAGAGAAAGAGAGCCAGGGACAACAACGTCACATTAGAAAGGTATAGTAATCATCCACAACTATTTTCAGCTGTGGATGATAAAGGATTCATAAAGTTTATTCATGCAGGCCCATATGACAGAGAATATGCCGTTCTTTTTGTTTTCATATTTTAATTTATATTTAATTGTGTTGTGGTTTGCAGTGTTTTGTGTTGTTACACTTTAAATATGTTTAAAAGGAAAAAGCTGAAAATTTAAATAGTTAAAAGTTGAACTGTGAATAGTTGATTTTTGTATTATATGATTTATTTATTACATTTTATGTGGACTGAATAAATAAAAGTATTGTAGTGGGTCAGGGCTGTTCTGGGGTTTTTGTTATTATAGTTCTGTTTACTGTTGTCATGGTGATGAGTGACGCGCTCTCTCGGCGACTGTTTTTCTGGTGAGAGAGCGCCTTTTTTTTGTTGTTTATGTTTTGGTTGCAGCGCTGAGGAGGGGGATAGCGGCAGTGTTCTGGGCCGGGTAAATAAACGGGTGCTCCCAAAGAAACCTTTGTCTCCTCCGTGACTGAGCTCGCCACATTGGTGTCAGAAGTGGGATTGCTCAACCTCGCCATAATGGAGAGAGACATTCGGAGGCTGGAGCAAGCTGTCGAGGAGAACATCCGCTGCTTGGGAAGCTGGCGATCGAGGAGAGAGGAAGTGAGCGGCCATGTAAGTCCCCCGACGGGTCCCGACGGCGCGAGTGCACCGCGGCGGCGGCCCGTCGCGAGACGCTAGGGCAATGCTTCATGGGCTGCCTCTGTCGACCGACACACCGAGCCCCCGACAGCGAGCAGTGACGCCTGCAACGCCAGCTAAGGTACCGAAATACAACGGGCTAACCCCGCTAGAGCCCTACCTCTCACAAGTACGGTTAGCCGCGAGGCATAATGGCTGGAGCGACGAAGAGGCTGCTACACACTTAGCGCTAGCATTGGAAGGAGATGCACTGCAGGTACTCCTTGACCTAGCCCCGTCAGAGCAGCATGAGCTCCAGACCTTCACCATAGCACTCGAGAGGCGATTCGGGCAGCGGCACTCCACTGATCAGAGCAGAGAGCAGCTGACCAACCGGAGCCATCGGCCGGGGGAGAGCCTGGGCACCTTTGCAGCGGACATGTTGCTGCATGCTCGTCGTGGCTACCCGGAGTTCCCAGCAGCAGCCCGTGAGGAGCTTAGCCTGCATGCTTTTCTGCGAGGACTTTTTCCAGAACGACTACGTCAACACGTCTGCCTGGCCATGCCTCAAACTCTCCGTGAGGCGCTCCTTGAGGCTG
This sequence comes from Oreochromis niloticus, assembly GCF_001858045.2. Taxonomy (NCBI): domain Eukaryota; kingdom Metazoa; phylum Chordata; class Actinopteri; order Cichliformes; family Cichlidae; genus Oreochromis; species Oreochromis niloticus. The sequence goes on along the minus strand of NC_031983.2, from coordinate 14,817,309 downwards.
AGAGGGCCGAGCTGGTGTTCACCTCGCAACCTAACCAGCAGGTGCCCCCCCCCAAACTGCCCCCAAATCAGAGTCGCAGACTGCGACAGGGAGGGGAGGTTGCCGAGATATGCCAGCTGCAACCCTCGGTGCCCCGGAGGCGTCTCCGTCGACCGACCGACCGCTGCTACCGGTGCGATGAGCCTGGCCACGTGGCGCGTGACTGCCCAGCACCTGCCCCGAAGACCAGGACTACGCAGCCTCAGGGAAACGGGGAGGGAGCGGTGTAGTGAGGGGACCACCGCTCCAGCTTCCTGCCCCCCTCCAAGGACGATGCACGGTGGTGGGCCGAGTTGGGCACCTCAAGGGACTCTACCTGAACTGCTGTGTTGAGGACCTGCCATGCCAGGCCCTGGTGGACACGGGGTCCACCATTTCCCTGATACGACCTGGCGTGCTCTCTGGAATGTCCGGGCCATTGGTGAAGGGTTGGTCACCCACCGACACCCAGCTGATGACGGTGACGGGTGAGAGGGCTGATATGCGGGGGAAGAAACTGTTGCAGGTCCGAGTGAAGGATCTGGAGCTGGTGCACGACTTCTGGCTTGCTGACATTCAAGACCAGTGCATCATCGGCCTTGATCTGCTGACCCGCTGGGGGGCCTGCGTCGACACCGCAAAGTGGGCTATCACTCTTGGCACAGAGACTCTTGCTCTCCAGTGCGGTCAGAAGCAGGGAGCGGAGGGAACCCGAGCCAGACGAGACAGGCGTCGGGCGGCTGCCGCTCAGCAGATTTCGGGTGCCGGTGGCTCCGGGTCATCTCTACTCACCTCAGCCTCGGCCTCTCAGCCCGACACATCTCCCTCGACCGAGACAACCGAGGCTGTTGGTGACCTGTGGCAGCGCAGCAGCGTAGGTCTCAACGTTGACCAGCGCCAGCGGTTGAGGTGCCTCCTGGACGAGAATGTGGACATCTTTGCCGCCAGTGACAAAGACTGCAGGCAGACGGGGCTGGTCCAGCACACCATCGACACCGGCTCTGCTCAACCCATCCGTCTGCGCCCACGCCGGCTGCCCCTCTCCAAACGGCAGGTATCAGAGGAAAAGCCAGCGACGTTTGAGAGGCTGATGGAGAGGGTGCTCGTGAACATCCCTCGTAGCCGCTGTGTTGTGTACCTGGATGACCTGTTGGTGCACGGTGGCGACTTCGACAGTGCACTGTCTCACCTGAGCGAGGTCTTCAGCGCCATCCGTCGAGCTGGGCTGCGGCTCAACCCTGCGAAGTGCCGGCTGTTGGCGAGAGAGACTACGTTCTTGGGCCATGTGATCAGCGCTCAAGGTATTGCCACCGATTCCGCAAAGGTGTCTGCGGTCCGGGACTGGCCGACTCCCTCGAACGTCAAAGAACTGCGGAGCTTCCTGGGCCTAGCCTCCTACTACCGTCGGTTCATCAAGGGGTTCGCGACGATAGCCAGCCCCCTCCACCGCCTGACTGACAAGGGCCAGCCGTTTGGCTGGGGTGATGCCTGCGCTGCGGCTTTTGCACAGCTGAAGGAGGCCCTCACCAGAGCCCCAGTTCTGGCCTACCCCGATGCCCGCCAACCTTTCATTGTGGACACTGACGCTAGCAATGTAGGAGTCGGGGCGGTCCTTTCCCAGCAGGGCGAGGCCGGAGAACGAGTGGTGGCATACTTCAGCCGTGCTCTGGGGCGAGCCGAGAGGAACTACTGAGTGACGCGGCGGGAGCTGCTGGCCGTAGTGCTAGCGGTGCGGCACTTCCGGCCATACCTGCACGGTTGCCGGTTCCTCCTGCGCACTGACCATGCATCTCTGACCTGGCTCCTGAACTTCAAACACCCAGAAGGTCAGGTGGCCCGCTGGCTGGAGGTCCTTCAGGGCTACGACTTTGAGATCCAGCATCGGGCAGGTCGGCAGCATGGCAACGCGGTCGCAGGTGCTTGAGCTTGTCCACGGCTCAGTGGGGGCAGGCCACTATGGGACCGCCAAAACTCTCCGCCGCCTCAGGGGACGGTTCTACTGGCCTGGCTGTCGACGGGATGTGGAACTTCACGTGCACTGCTGTGACACCTGCACGGCGCAGAAGGGCCCACTCAACGCTCCACTGCCCCCTTCAGCAGTACTTGGTGGGGGCCCCGATGGAGCGAGTGGGAGTGGACGTCCTAGGGCCTTTCCCCGTTACGGAGTCAGGGAACCGGTACGTGCTGGTGGCGATGGACTATTTCACAAAGTGGGCGGAGGCCTACGCGGTGCCGGACCAGAGTGCGACGACGATGGCAGAGAGGCTGGTGGAGGAGATGTTCGCCCGTTTTGGGGTCCCGGCCGAGCTCCACAGTGACCAGGGGCGCAACTTCGAATCGAAGGTCTTCGGGGAGATTTGCCAGCGGCTGGGGGTGGAGAAGACAAGAACCACACCGCTCCACCCGCAAAGCGACGGCTTGGTTGAGCGTTTCAACCGCACACTGGCTACTCAGCTCGCCATTCTCACCAGCCGCCACCAGCAGCGGGATTGGGACCGACATCTGCCCTGGTCCTTTGGTCGTATCGGACTGCGGTTCAGGAGTCCAGCCAGTGCATGCCTGCCGCTTTGATGTTTGGGCGGGAGCTCCGGACGCCTGTGGATCTGGTGTTTGGGTCCCCCCCGAGCCGGAGATTGACGGTGGGCCAGAGATGGACTACTACAGGAGGCTGAGGGAGCGGCTGCAGGTGGTTCACGACTACACCCGCCAGGCCCAGGCCAGCGCCGGAGTACGACAGAAAAGAGCCTACGACACCAAGTGCCGGGGGAGGCTTTTGTGCCTGGCAACAAGGTTTGGGTGTACTGCCCGGTTCGCAAGAGAGGAGTGTCCCCCAAACTGTGCAGTCACTGGCAAGGGCCGGCGGAGGTCGTGGAGCGGCTAACGGAAGTGGTGTACCGTATCCGCACGCCGGGCCCGGGGCGCATGGTGGTGTTGCACCGAGACAGGCTTTCACTGTATCGACCGCACGCTCCGGCAGACGCCAGGGCAGGAGATGCTGGTGACACCCCAGGTTCTGATCCGAGTGACTTTTCCCCCGCCGGTCGAGACCGGCCGGTGCGCCAGAAGAAGGCACCCGGACACTTACAGGACTTTGTGTGGGGTAATGGGGCTGTCGGGGACGACTGACCCCTTAGGTGGGGGCTATGTAGCGGGTCAGGGCTGTTCTGGGGTTTTTGTTATTATAGTTCTGTTTACTGTTGTCATGGTGATGAGTGACGCGCTCTCTCGGCGACTGTTTTTCCGGTGAGAGAGCGCCTTGTTTTTGTTGTTTATGTTTTGGTTGCAGCGCTGAGGAGGGGGATAGCGGCAGTGTTCTGGGCCGGGTAAATAAACGGGTGCTCCCAAAGAAACCTTTGTCTCCTCCGTGACTGAGCTCGCCACAGTATATTTACGGTGGCCCCTTGAGACAAACCACGTACAAACCCTGAAGCACGTACAAACTCCAAAACACGTAAAAACTCCAAAACACATAAAAACTCCATAGCACGTACAAACTCCGAAGCACGTAGAAACCCCGAAGCACGTACAAACTCCAAAACACGTAAAAATGGAGAAGCACGTAAAAACTCCAAAGCACGTGCAAAACACAACAGAAGTGCTCCAGAATGCTAGGTGCAGTGTTGAGCTTTTGTTACCTAGTGGCTACACAAGCCAGTACCAACGACCGGATTTGGTGTGTGGTAGTAACAGGTAAATGAACATTTTTGTAAAATTATTTGAATATATATGAAATCTTGTGTATAAATTAGAGATGGCACGATACCACTTTTTTATGTCCGATACCGATATCATAAATTTGGATATCTGCCGATACCGATATGAATCCGATATAGTGTTTTTTAATCAATAAAACTGTTTTTTTAATATCTTGCTGCATTTTGTATAAGTTCATACTCAAGTTTAAATAAACAACAACACTAAAGCTATTCTGTTATACCTGTATGTAAAAAATACACTGCACCCAAAATATTTCATAGTTTAGCAACGCTGATCAATCTAATAAACTTAAACCTACTCCATCCTCCCTATTCTGGTATTTTAAAGAGTACTTAGCAGAAATATTAAGCAACCTAACTAATAGGGTTGCCAACTCCCAGCAAAAAAAAAAAAAAGTAGGGAACCACCCCCCACCCTCCACCTCATGATGCTTAATCTATGTAATCAACTTTAATTTGATGCAGGGTGAAAACAAATGCACAGAAATAAATTATTTTTCAAGAATAATTAAGTACATTCAACATCTTTCTTCAACAGAATTTCAGAATTCACAGATGGTACTTTCCCAAAGGAAAAAGTACTATAGCTTACTAGGGTATATTAGACTTAACAGTTACTATATACAGTAATGGACTTCTATACATTTTACATCAGATTAAAACTTTGGGTGTAAGATTCAGATAATTATTTATTAAAAGCTAGATATTTTAAATGAGAATAAGAAAGAAAAGTATGTCTTTGTGCCCCCTTTTCCCTGTTCATGCCCTATCGGCCCCCCTGGCTAAACTTTGCTAGATCCGCCCCTGCACAGTTACCAGCCGTCAGCTACGTAGAAAAGGATCCTGGTCTAGAAAGTAATATTAAATAAATTCTAACAACAGCTTATCAAGCTTAAACGTGCTGCTGTTGTTCAGCCGCTGGTTTCCTCTTTCTGGTGCAATGTGGGCCAAAAACAAAGAAAAGAGACGGACTCGCGACAGAAAAGCCGATCAGCTGATCATTAAGCAGTTTCACGATTGAAGTAGCAGCAGGAAGGTGAGGGAGAGAGAGAGGCAGTCGCTCCATGTATCGGTTGTTAAGCTTAACATGGGAATGCTTTACAAACATTCAGAGATGAACTTACACACTTGCTTTACTTCTCTCTGGGATAACTTCCTCGGAGATGAAATGCTGGTTTGGTAGCGAGGCTACAAATACAGGCAGCGCTCTATCACGTGACGCACACTGCTCCTACGTGCTATGGTTATGAGCCGAGTTACGCTGTGTTGCAAGTTTTGTGAGGTGTTTTTTTGATATTTAATGGATCGGATTACATTTTTTATTTCTCGCCGATATCCGATCCAGTAATTTAGGTCAGTATCGGACTGATACCGATACGTAATATCGGATCGGTCCATCTCTAGTATAAATACACAAACCATACACATATGCTTTCAATTGTGTAATTTAAGTGATCTAGGTAGCTCTGTTTTGGAAGTTCAGTTAACGCTAGAAATGTGTTTTGGAGTTTTTACATGCTTTGGAATTTGGACGTGCTTTTTGGAGTTTGTACGTGCTTTGTCTCTATAGGGGTCACCACATATATTTATATATGAAAATATATAAATAAAACCACTTTTTCTTTACATTAGTAATTCCTTTTGTGCATAATTTTATATTATTGTTAATAATAAATTAATTAAAGCAACAAAACAAACTGAAGAGCCGGTTCGGAGCCGAAAGAGCCGGCTCTTTTTAGTGAGCCGAGCCGAAAGAGCCGGTTCTCTAAAAAGAGCCGGAAATCCCATCACTACTCTTTGGATTTGCTCACGTTCAGTTCAAGATTGGAGCTGTCACACCACTCTAACAAACTCCTGAAGAGCTGGCCCGTGGTGTTGTGAAGGGCCTGACAGCACTGACAGGAGAACACAGTTGGGCTGTGTGGATCTGCAGTCATCGGTGTAGAGGATGAAGAGCAGGGAGGAGAGCACACAGCAAGTGGAGGTGGAACGGAGACCGGAAAGGGAGTTGTTGATCCCAACTTTCAGAGTCCTGTTGGTCACAAAGTCCAGTATCCACAGGATTGCTGATCAGTGATCTTGCAATACTGTACACCACTACATACGCTTTAGTGATTCATAACACTTTCTAAATAAGCTGAGCTGCAGCTCCAACTTTGATATCTACTTACTTAGACTTTATAAATGATACCATGAACATTTTATGAATTATATTATTAAGAATAAATATTTACATCTGTATTTATAAATTACATACATATGTATAGTCATATGAAAACGTTTGTGAACTTCTCTTAATTTTTGTTAATCATTCGCTAAACAAAATATATATTAAAACCTTTTAATATATGTCATGACTTATGGAAATAGTATTATTTCAGCAGAGACATGAGGTTTTTTGGATTAACAGAAAATATGAAATATGCATTATAACATAATTGGACAGGAGCATACATTTGAGCACCCAAACAGAGATTTTACATCAATACTTAGTTGAGCCTCCTTTTACAAATATAAGAGCCTCTAGATGCCTCCTATAGCATTTCATGAGTGTCTGGATGGAGGTATGTTTGACCATTCTTCTATACAAAATCTCTCCAGTTCAGTCAAGCTGGCTGTGGAGCATCGAAGGCCAGCTTCAAATCATCCCATAGATTTTCAATTATATTCAAGTCAGGGGACTGTGATAGTGATTTCATAACATTGTACTTCTCTCTCTGCATGAATGCCTTTGTAGACTTTGAATTGTGTTTTGGGTAGTGCTGTCAAAATTAACGTGTTAACGCAAATTAATCCGCCATCACGGTCAAGGCGATTACATTTTTTAATGCAATTAAAGCATCTGGAGTGCAGAATGACTCAAAATCCCTGAAATGTTTCTGTCAATGCATTTCGGGCAGTTTGTCCAAGTAGAGTTACCTTCGCACATGCGCAAATGGGCAGTTGCTCTGGTAGTGACGGGCAGCTGAACCAATCAACTCAATATGGAAGATGATAAACGCACATTGGCCCTCTCGATAGGAAATTTGAGTATTAAAAATATAACAAAACGGAACAGTTGACGAACATAAAATATTATGCACATTGTGCAAGAAGGAATTTTCACCGAAGCGCTTCCAGCTTAAAATATCACATTGACACGAAGCATAGGTTAGTCCGGGATGCTGCTAGGACCTTGGCTAACACGTCACCCAGCTTGCGACAAACCACTCACGGAGCATCGGGGAGTCAGTAAGTCTACCTGGGAAATATTCACTGACACAATTGCCAAGTGGATTGCAACAAACTGCAGACCTATTAGTATCGTTGAGAACACGCGCTTTACATAGCTTTGGTTCCTCGTTTCAATGACTTGAAGTGCCTCCCCAAGTGTGACAGAGAGAGAGAGAGTGGATAAATGTTTGTAACAAACAGTTTTTTTGTTAACATGAATGTTTAAGATGTTCAATAAACATGTTAAGTGTGTATATTTTCCCTTTTTTCTCGAGTCTGTTTGCTCATGCAAAATGAAATTACTGAATAAAAATGAATGACATTTAATCGTGATTAATCGAAATTAATCCACAGTAACCCTGTGATGAATCAGATTAAACATTTTAATTGTTTGACAGCACTAATATATATTATATATTAGTGTATGTTGAAGAAAACTAATCAAATTCTCTTTGAAATTAAACATACATTCTTTGTGTTTATTCTGCATTTTCTTCATTATATTACATAAATGTCAGTTACAAGCTTAAATATAAAGTTGATAAAATGTCATTGCAACCAGGCTATTGATCAAGTAATTGCGAATCAAGATTAGTTACAGAAAATTGTGCGATTAATTAGCTAATTTTTTTAAAATCTATTGACAGCACTAGTTTTTTGGGTCACTGTCTTGTTGGAATATCCAATCCCTGCATAACGTCAACTTTGTGACTGATGCTTGAATATTATCCTGAAGAATTTGTTGATATTGGGTTGAATTGATCTGACCCTCGACACTAACAAGGGCCCAGGTCCCTGAACTAGCAACACAGCCCCACTGTCATGGTAGCGGGTCTGCGACCCAGGGTTTTTGTGTGTTTTATTTATAATCTACGATTATTGTTATTCATGGGTTTTGGTTCCGCTTGTAATATATTTAGTCCTAGGATTTTGGTTTCTGGTACTTTGCCTTTCTCATGTTCCTCGCAAGTAATCAGTATGAAACAGTTACATGCATTCAAATCCTAAAAATTACAAGGGTGCCCAAATTTTTACACAACTAGTTTGTTGGTGTGCTGTCTGGTTTTTCATTAGCTCTAACAAGACCCAAATAAATGCACTGAATGTGAATGACCATTTATTATTATTATTATTATTATTATTATTATTATTATTATTATTATTACGAACGAATTATAACGAAAGTGCTTTAAATATATGCCACATTCACTCTGCTTATAAATAAAAATAATAATAATAATGATAATAATAATGATCCAGAACTTTGTGCCATCAGAAACTGAATTAAATTTGAATTTGAATTGCTCAAGTTGAATAAAAACTTCTAAAACTGAATTTGAATTAGCCTAATTTGAAATTCAATGTATTTGTTTGAAAATTATCATCACTAAATTAAAACTGAATTTTATATTTTGAAAATGAATTGATTTGATTTGAAATTGTATTCCATCCTTTTTTAAATTTAGCTTTTGAATGCTTTCAGTTTCACTGCTCACTTTTCAATTTCAGTTCAACAGTTCAGTTTTTGGTTCATACATCTGGGTCCTTCGTGAAAGCCGCAGAGTAATCGAGTGCCGGTTAATAGAGATACGTTGTACCTGCGGACCTACAGCATCTTGAGCTGGAGCAGGGAACAGATTAAGTATTTAGATGTCATTCATCATGTCAAATGACGGGCAGATCAACTTTTAGGTTGGCAATAAATGTATTACCTGTATAAGAAAAAGCAGCATGTAAACAAATGATACCCTAATAATAACTCTTATGCTTATTGTTAGCTAAAAATGCTAATATCATATAATTTCAAACAGAGGCGATCCAGTAATGCTGCACTAATGAATTAGACTATTAAATTTAGCTAAAGTTATTAAGTTAGCTAAAGAGTTGGGATGCTGTGTAAGACATAAATAAAGCTAAAATACAATGGTTTGGACATGCTTTTGCACATTTCCCTACTGTAGGGGTGTCTGCAAGCATATGTGGCTCTGAGAGAGTACAAGATGACAACTGTGAAATACTACTAGAAAGAGTCGATCATATTTGTTTGTCAAAGCTGAACCCAGGGCAAACTAAGCTAAATTAGCGTTTTCAGCTAACAGCTACAATTAGCACAACAGTTACTGTTAGGCTATCATTTATTTACATGATGCTTTTTCTCATACATGTAACCCACTCCTGGGTAAGTACACCTCCCTCTAGGGAGGAGCTGGACATGAGTGCAAATAATCATAACACACAGAAATTTCAGTTAATTGTGACTTTAGTTTTAAACAGTTAACAGTTTCAAAACAAAAATAACAACCAGGGCCCTTTACAAAATAAAATGAAATAAAATAAAATGCATTGTCCTTAATTATTGGAATTGTCCCTTTGAAGGTATTTTGTTAGATTGCAAACCTTATATTTTAGTTTGTTCCTAGTTCCTTTGTTCTGAGTTTTCTAGAGTAGAGGGTCAGTCAAGTCAAAGCACAGATCAGGTGAGGGAATGATCTGTAATGATCTGTCAGTCAGCAACTCACAAGCAGTGTTGGTCAAGTAACTTGAAAAAAGTAATCAGTAACTAATTACTGATTACTTCCCCCAAAAAGCAATCCCGTGATGACTGATTTTCAAAGTAACTAAGTAATTAGTTACTTAGTTACTTTTTAAAACACGATTTACAACCTGAATAGGTAATAAAGCAATAGATCTTTCAGCCCAATTCTACTTTTTCTGCATAATCCATCATATAAAATTTAATCAAATGAAAAAGTCTCTTTTTAAAACTTGTTTCATTTTTTTTAATCTTTTAACTTAATGCATCAAGCAAAGATTAAATTATTTGCAACATTCTCTGACTGGAAGAAATTTGTTTAACATTTAAACCTATTTTCTGCACATTCCAGCATATAAAATAAAATAGTGTTTGTGTTTACACTCACTCTTTCAAATAGATGCAAGTAAAACACAGCAGAAAATAAATAAAATCAAAGACTCAGCGGTCCTGTTGCTCTATTTTCACCTGTATAGCAGGAGTGGGGCAGGTGGAGGTTTACCCTGGTGAAGGTGTGTCGCAGCCGTCATGTCATTGGAAGGATCCGGGAGTTTCTGTGTGAATTTCACATTCCCGTGGCAGCGTACTCGGTGCTTGCTCAGAAGTTTTGGGGTTTTTTTCGCAGTAAAAAGAAGTTTTCTTCCCACGCAGTGAACAGCGGACGCTAATTTTTTATCACTTTTTACGGAATCAAACTCAAAGTAAGGTCAGTACTTCCACACTTTAAACGCTGCACGGTCATATGCTCTCCCGCACTCAATATATTATCCATTGTTGATCTGCCCACACCTGTTGCCACCAACGTCGCACTCGCTTACGTCATTGTCATGAGACACTCTCGCAAAAAAATCACGGTTTTAGTAACGTGGTAACGCAGCATGCTTACGGGAAAGTAACAGTAATCTAATTACCTTTTTTGCAATAGTAATCCCTTGCTTTACTCGTTACTTGAAAAAAGTAATCAGATTACAGTAACGTGTTACTTGTATACTGCCCATCTCTGCTCACAAGTCTAGTGAAGTTTCACGCCTGGTGTATTTATAGTCTAGAATGCACTCTTTTTGTCGGTTCACTGTTGCCAGTCGGGATGACTGGTGGAATCCTACCAGAAATCAGATAAACCATTGGCCGTCTGACTGGTTGTGTAGATCTGGATCCTGAAGATCACACTGGGAGGCTTGCCAACAATTGGAATCACTGGTCTTTCCTCATGGCGCTTATAGCTCACTAAAAGGCCTGACCGAGACACGTGGAACCTCTGCTGATTTCGGCAGCTTTTTAACAACTTTTTGTCATGGTCCTGGGTCATTTTGACCCAGTGTTCTTACTTCTCTCGTGTTTTTGTATTTTGTTCATTATTTACTCCATGGTTCCTAGGTTATTCAGTTTAGTTTATTAGATTTCCCCTCGTGTATTTACCCCCTGTGTCCCTCTCCGTGTATCTGTGAGTTCCCATGCCTCGTTTCTCCTCCTTGTGTTTTATTCCATGTTTTCCCCAGCCAGTTATGTCTGTGCTCTCCCCGTGTTCTCTCTCTCTCTCCTGTCCACATCTCTGTGTACTTCCTGTTTTACTTTGATAGTCTCCCGTAAGTGTACATCACGTTGTGTTGCTCCTGCCCTGTCTTGTTATAATTATTAGTATCAGCTGTGTTTCCTGTGTGCTCCCACATCTCTCATTATGCTTCTGTGTATTTATGTCCGCGTCTCCCTCAGTTCTGTGTCGCATCCTCCCTCATGACTGTGTGCCCCTCCGTGTGTTTCCTAGTGAGTTAGTTCCTTTAGAATCTCCCAGTTTAGTTTTGCATTACTTTGTATCGCCTTTTCTTTCTTTCAACAATAAAGCTGTATTTTGAGTTCAGTCCTGTTTCCTGTGAGTTTGCGATTGGGTCCAATTCCTGCCTGCCACACAGCCGGATTATGACACTTTTACGAAGCTTTGCTTCCATAACCGAGGCAGTTTCTGCTGCTAATCAAGATAGTGTCTGCTTTTTCTTTTTCCTTCGAATGGCTGGTAACAACTGTTGCAAAAGCAGTTTCACCCTGGTTCGTATATTCGTCAGGCTACCAGAAAGAACACCGGGACTCAGTAGTCAATTAACAATACCTTTATTAATACACACTTATTGTTTATACCTTCTAGAAGGGAGATGTACAGAACCCCGGACTTTCTCTGCAGATCTCAACTCCTTTGTCTGTTACATGCAGTTTTGTATAAGTGACCCCCCTTCTAATCCCTCTACGAGGTGCCATAAAACTAAGCACCATGTTTACATGTTTGTGTGTGCGAGCACGTGAATGCCTACATGTGCGCATACCTGTGTGTATGTGTGTGCACGTGAGTGAATGTGCATGTGGGTGTGGGTGCGTAACAGTTAAAGCACTGTTTGTGTGTCTCTGTATACGTGACTTCCTGGGGGTCATAAAAGTCCATCTCCCTTCCAGACCACAGTTATCCAGTTACAATATTGAGACCCCCACTCAGGTATCTCCTGGTGAATTTCCACTCAGCATTAACTCTTCTTGGTCTTACATTCACAGTTCAACTGGGGGAGGGTCTCCTAAAATCTACTCCTAAGTTTGTGACACAGTCAGGCCTTTATTACATCCAGGGCAGTGTCAGTGTCTCTACAATAGTTCTATCCTATCTAACACATTCCTAAACTCTAAAATAAGCTAAACATTCCTACACAACACACCATGTTAACATACAACTTCTGGTAAACCTTCCACAGCAGGGGAAGTGTTGAACTAAAACACATTTTTTTACATCATCACTTCTTGTGACAATAAAATAAAACAAATAAAAGAACAATCCATAACTAAACAAATCACTTACAAAGCTTATCTTATTTTAACCCGTTTCTCCAGCTGGGTTACATACAGGTAATACATTTATTACCAACCTGAGAGTATATTCGCCGGTCATTTGACATGAAGAATGACTTCTGAATACTTAATCTGTGCCCCGCTCCAGCTCAAGATGCTGTAGGTCTGCTCAGTAACACTGGGTTCGCAGGTACAACGTAGCTCTATTAAACGGCACTCGATTACTCTGCAGCTTTCACAAAGGACCCGGATGTATGACCCCAAAACTGAATTGTAGAACTGAAATTGAATGGTAAGCAGTGAAACTGAAGGCATTCAAGAGCTAAATTTAAAGGATGGAATACATTCATTTTCAAAATATAAAATTCAGTTTCAATTTAGTGATGATCATTTTCAAACCAGTACATTGGATTTCAAATTAGGCTAATTCAAATTCAGTTTTAGAAGCTTTTATTCACTTTGAGCAATTCAGATTTAATCTGAGCAATTCAAATTCAACTTATTCAAATTCAGTTTCTGATGCCACAAAGTTCTGCCCATACACAAGCAAGGCATTTGAGGAAGCCAGTGTGTTTAAGGCTAATGAAATAACATTTCATTAATGCTATTTCATAAAAAATAGCATTTCATCAATCTTGTTTATGCAAGGTATTTTGGCTTGCTTAAGCTAGTCATTTTGTGGAAGTTGGTATTTTTGTGGTTAATAAAACTAAATTTTAATTTAGTTGATTTCCAAATTTAAGGTTGGTGGATCTGTCCTCAGCTTCTTCTTTTCTTTTGCTGAAGTATACTTAGTCTAAATGTTGACACCCGAGTTGCCATAAGATGTAAAAGCCATCACTGTAGTATTTTAAAATGCTCTTTCATGGGCACCGGTTTAGCTCAGTGCATTGAGCAGGCAACCACATGCCAAACGGCTGAGAGCGGCTGTCCTGGGTTTGAATCTGACCCACTGGCCTTTGCCGCATGTCTTCTCCCTTCCCTCTCTGCTCCCACTTTCCTGTCCTTTCTTCCCTGTGCCTAGCAAATGAAGCTTAGAAAGTGCTTTTAAAAAAAAGAAAACCTCATGTTACATGGGTTTCTAGCCTCCAGTGACCTTCCAAAACCCTTGCTTTCCATTGTTTCTTCTCGTTCTCCCTATACCAGTTAAAAGGAAAATAAAAAACACCAGCAAACATTGCAGCACATAGGGCTATTTGACATTATAAAGATGGTGCCAAGTTAAAATTGATGTTTTACCTTTTTTCTTTCACAAACACAGTGAGAGAACTACAAAAACTTCAGTTCATGTGAATGAAGAAAAATTCCAGTGAAATACTTTTTTTTATTCATATGCAAACCCAAATTGGAACACAACAGAGTTAACAAGCTGTTCTTATTAACTATAAGCTGCAGGGAGCGCGAGTGGACCATCAGCTGTCACCAGTAGACCCCAGTATGTGAGGCTGCGGGACTGTGTGTCCGAGGTGATAGTCTGTAGCACGGGGGCCCCACAAGGAACAGTATTCGCCCCTTTCCTCTTCACCCTGTACACTGCGGACTTCAGTTATAACATGAACACTTGCCATCTCCAGAAGTTCTCAGACGATACCGCCGTTGTGGGCCGGGTGTCGGAGGGAAATGTCCTGGAATACAGGTGGGTCATCAATGACTTTGTCAGCTGGTTTAAACAGAACCATCTTCGCATCAATGTCAGCAAGACGAAGGAGCTGGTGATTGACTTCAGCAAGAAGCCACCCCCTATTACACCAGTGAACATCCAGGGTTTGGACACTGAAACGGTGGAGGAGTACAAATACCTGGGTGTTCACCTCAATAGCAAACTGGACTGGTCCACGAACACAAATGCACTCTACAAAAAGGGTTTAAGTCATCTCCACCTGCTGAGAGGAAGACTATCTGCTATGACTGGTTGGGGGTGAGGGGAGGAAGATAGGATAAAGACACACTGTGGAAGAGAGACAGAGATGAATACCAACTAATCATTAAATGCGGTAAGAGAAGCACTAAGTGAAGAAGAAATGTTTCAGTTCATCATGGGAAGGCCCAGGCTGCTGTGGGCCTAGTCATAATTAATGGACAATTCACCTGATCCAGCCCTAACTGTAAGCTTTGTCAAAAAAGAAGGTTTTAACCTTAATCGTTAAAGTACAGAGGGTGTCTGTCTCCCACATCCATAATGGGAGATAGATCCGTTGGAAGGCTCTGCCTCTCATTTTACTTTTACACTTTATAATCTGGGAACTACAAATAAGCTAGCAGTCTGAAAGCAAAATCCTCTATTGGGGTGATAAGGCACTATGAGGTCTATAAGATAAGATAGCTCCTGATTATTCAAGACTTTGGATGTAAGGGAAAGGATTTTAAATTTGCCTGTTAGCCAATAATGTACCCTCCCACTAGAACACACTCTCTTCCCTGTCAGTACTCTCACTGCAAAATTTTGAATCAACTAAAGGCTTTACAGACAGTTTTTAGGACATCCTGATGAATTACAATAGTCCAGCTCTAGCTGAGATCTTTGTAGTAAAAAATTATGGTCCACAGTATTGATTGCTGTATTGAGGTCTAGCAGGAAAAGCACAAAGTGTCATGGTCCTGAGTCTGCAGACTCAGTGGTTTTGTTTTGATTATTTTCTCGTGTTCTAGTTTTATTCTGATTTTGTATTCTGTCTGGGAACTTCCTGTTTTATTTTGTAGATCCGTGTGTGACTTAACTGTGTTTAGCTTGTGTTTCCCCGTCATCTTGTGATTAGGATCAGCTGTGCTTCCCTCCTGTGTGTCATTTCCTAATTACCTTGTGTATGTGTATGTAGTGTGTGTCAGTCTGTGCTTATCGTCGGTTTGTCTGTGGATGTCTGTGTCTCTCAGGCCTATTCTCTGTGCCCTTTTCCCATATTTTGGTATGATTTCAGGTTTGTTCACTAGTTTTTCCCAGTTTTTAGTTTTGTACCTTAGTTTTGTCCTCACTTCTGTT
Source organism: Oreochromis niloticus (assembly GCF_001858045.2). Taxonomy (NCBI): domain Eukaryota; kingdom Metazoa; phylum Chordata; class Actinopteri; order Cichliformes; family Cichlidae; genus Oreochromis; species Oreochromis niloticus. The sequence goes on along the minus strand of NC_031983.2, from coordinate 14,802,026 downwards.
CATTCTCGTTCACTGTAAATAAACTCACTCGCACCACCGCCTTTGTCTGCAACTTGGGTCCTCCTTCACTACATCACACGACTGCTGCCCCAGTCATGACACACAGATTAAAGAGTGTATAATTTGTGTGTATTGATTCTCATTGGGTTCTCACTGGCTCAGCTTTAAGAGTCACCACGGTCAAATGTTTGGACATGTTGGAGGTATATCCCCTCTTTATTGTGGTCAGTGTTGGGGTCGTCACAAAAAAAAAAATGTATTACTTATTATACACAGAACAGTTATCTTAAAAGTAATGGAATATGTTACTTAATAACTCCCAGGAAATATTAATTATAAAACTTGTTAAATTACATCCATGTTACTCTGTAAAATGTCCTAAAACCCATTGTCACATAATAACTATTTAACAATATAAACCTATAGGCTACAGCCCCACATACCAACACAAATCCCTATCCTAATAAAGACACACATATGATCTTTCTCATAGTATTTAGGTATGAACACAAAGCTGATAACCACAATGATTCTACATGAACAGGAACAAATGGAGGCTGCAGCCTGCCTATTCATCACTGCTTTAGTTACCTGCTGAAGTTCAGTGTGGCTGCCGGACTGGGGTTAGCATTCACTCAGCTTTAACATCAGTCTGGCTTCTTGGCTAGCTTAGCGTTGGCATGCTGTCTTCATTGTCATTTGTGCAGATGCTCGCAAAGAGCCGAAGTTGTGTTCTGGTTGCAGATTTGTACTTTACCATTGCAGTCTCATCCCTTTGTGCACTAAAAGTTAAACTAATCTCCATATCAACGCTGTAGACTGCACTGCTAATTTCCTGCTCTGGCACCTGAACTGAATGTAGCACAAGCACAAGAACCGATAAGTGAGATCGACAGTCAAGCAGACTAATAATACCAAGGAATTGGTCTACTGGGAACCGGTTCTAGTAGAGAACCTGTTCTCAACTGCCATCCCTATCTATGAGTTGTACCATTTCCACTGAAGCTGCAGTTAGATTTTGATATATGCCTTGAAGACAATACATAATTATAAATATGCCTTTAGCAGAGCTAAAGTGAATATGTCATTGTAAGATCAATATATCAAACTTTGTTCAAATAAGCCAGGGTCTCTAAGCCATCTCTCTGGAGGGTAAACAAGGGATGAACAGTTTCTTTTAATGAAAAATATAACTGGCATTAACAGAATGGTGCTTGTAAGTAAAACAACATAAGAGAGAATTTTTCCAGAACTTTTCTGTTAGGATCCCTGGGTCATCGACCCAGTGGGTTATGTTTTGGTTCTTTGAGTTTTGTTATTTCATTATATTCTTGTTTGCTTTTTGGGTTTTTGGATTATTCTTAGTTTAGGTTCTCTGGGTGGGTTCTGTTAGAGTTTTAGTGTTCTGGTTTTCTGTCTGTGATTCTGAGTTGCTGTCTCCCCTGTTTGCTGTATCCCCACGTCCAGTCAGTGTCTGTGTCTGCCCTGGTCCCACGTCTTTGTTCCCTTTGTTATTATGCCTGCCTGTGAGTCTGTGTTATGTTTCCTGTTTTACTTTGAAAGTCCATGTCTCATGTTAGTGTATCTGGTTTTGCTCTCCTTGTCTCGTTAGTCCTGATTTGCCCCAGCTGTGTTTCCCTCCTGTTGCCCATTCCCTGATTGCTCCCTCTGTGTATTTGAACCCTGTGTTTCTTTGAGTCAGTGTCGCGTCGTCCCTCATGCTGTGTGTATCTCCCTGTGGTTCCCTGTGTGTGTGTGTGTGTGTGTGTGTGTGTGTGTGTGTGTGTGTGTGTGTGTGTGTGTGTGTGTGTGTGTGTGTGTGTGTGTGTGTGTGTGTGTGTGTGTGTGTGTGTGTGTGTGTGTGTGTGTGTGTGTGTGTGTGTGTGTGTGTGTGTTTTGTTAGATTCTTTTCAGTTTAGGTTTTGTAGATTTTCTTTGTTCAGCAATAAAGCTGTTTTGAGTTCACCGTTTTGTCTCCGGAGTCTGCACCTTGGGTCCTATTCCTGTCTGCACACAGCCGTAACATGACATTTTCAAACCAATGATGCGTAATCATGGTTGCATTATCCAGCTCTCTTTGTGGTTACAGTGGCTTGCAAAAGTACAAAAGAATTCAAGTTACAAAATAGGTTGGTGGTCAAAGTAAAATTAAATAACTTAACTTGACCATGTCTCTTAAGTGTGTATTTTTATGATTTTACATTATGTATTTTAAGTATTTCAAAAGATTGCAGATTAAACTTGTTTCATTCGATTAATATATCAAATGAAATTGTTTGCACTCAGCTAGCTTAAACTACTTTCATTTGACATAAGGTAATTTAAAATCAAAAACAGAGCATTCAGTGATATCTCTCAAAGCTCTGTAGAACTATGTCAAATCATACAATAAAGTGCAGATTTGGTGATTATGCATCAAAAGAATGACTCGTGACACTTAAATTAATTAGCTTTGCTGTTTTTGTTAAATAAAATGTTCTCATGTGATCCTCTTCTTAATGTATAGCTCCACCTCTTTTTATATCTGACATTCTTTCTGTTTGTTTACGAGCAGCTGGAATAGCTGTAGTCAGCTATATAAGCACTCCTCCCATGTGGTTATACTTCAGTCTTCGGGACAGACGCAGACACTGAGACAGGTAAGTAGCTACAACACAGATAACATGCAGACAAATGTAAATACACATTTTAGTGTTGTACCCATGAAAAGAAAAAAACAGAGATTTATTCATTTGAAAAACGAGAATTTAAAAAAAAGAAAGAAGGAAATAGAGTGCATACTGCAATAATGGAAAGCGACATCCAACATCATGACAGAAAGCATTTTAAAGCTGATGTTGGAAACATCAGAAACAAGCTGTTTAGTTTCCTGTAAGTCAAAAGGATCTGTGTCTGTTTCAGCTTGTTTTTAGTCAAGATGAAGTTGCTTCTAGTTGTTGCTGCTGTTCTGGCTGTATCCAGCTGTGGCCGCATGTCTCTGGAAGACATGGAGTTTCATGCCTGGAAGCTCAAGTTTGGTGAGACAGTAGATCTCTTCCACTCCATTTTTATTTTAGCCTTTTGCCAAATGCTTTTAATAATGTTTGGCAAGATTTGTAATTTTTTCTTTTTATACTTAATGATGATATTTAATTTTCCTTTTTTAACTGACAGAAAAATCCTACGACTCTCCATCAGAGGAGACTCAAAGGAAGCAGATCTGGCTCAACAACCGTAAACTTGTGCTAAAGCACAATGCTTTGGCTGACCTGGGTTTGAAGTCCTTCCGCCTTGGGATGACCTACTTTGCTGATATGGTATGTGCAGAAAAAGATGTTGTTTTGGTTTTACCCTTCAGCATTTATATTTTCATCAATATGTTCAGTTGCAATTTTACATGGCATTTGGCAACAAAAACCTCATGAATGTTGTCCCTCTTTAGGAAAATGAAGAGTACAAAAAGCTGGGCTGTCTTGGCTCCTTCAATGCCTCTCTGCCTCGCCATGGTTCTACCTTCAGACGACTGCCTAAAGGTACAGTCCTGCCTGACACTGTTGACTGGAGGAAACAGGGATACGTCACTCATGTCAAGGATCAGAAAGAATGTGGGTCCTGCTGGGCCTTCAGTGCAGTGAGTATATTGGAATTAGTCTTCTTCGTTGCTGTAAAGTGGGAAACTTTGCTCGACTGTTGCTTTTTTAAAATTGACTCATTCTTATTACAGACTGGTGCACTGGAGGGTCAGTACTTCAAGAAGACAGGAAAGCTGGTGTCTCTGAGTGAGCAGCAGTTGGTGGACTGCTCTCGTAAATTTCGCAACAATGGCTGTGAAGGAGGAGAACCGCACTGGGCCTTTCAGTACATTCGATACAATGGAGGTCTTGACACTGAGGAGTCCTACCATTATGAGGCTAAAGTAATACGTCAACAACATATCACACCTGATTTCTTGTTGATGTAAAGCATAGTATGTAAATCAGGTAATATAATTGTGATTATACCTTCATAATCAGTGATGGAAAAAAAGGGCGTTCAGTAATTAGTAATCTAATGAATTACTATTCCGGTCGTTACAACGCTGTAACCATTACTAACAAGAAAATGTGGTTGCTCACGTGGTACTATTTTTCAACACACAGACAGTTGAAGCTGTCTCATACTATACTATACTACTATACTATAAGCGATGTTTTTTCCTGAATAATATTGTCATGTTTAAAGCAGGAAGAAAAGACAAAAACAGCATCTTCTAAGGAAACACTCTCAACTTGCGAGCAAACACAACCCCCACCCCCTTATATTGGTGGAAACATTTACCATGTCGACCAATCAAAAAATTATATGGCAACATGGCATTTGGTTGTTTAGGAAGAGAGGGAAGTTTTAGCAGTGATGGCAGCGAGAGAGCGAACACTTTTTTAAAAGTAATGCAATAGTTACTTTTCTTAGTAATTAGCTACTTTTATAACATTGTAACTCAGTTACTAACTCAATTACTTTTATGAAGAAGTAACTAGTAACTATAACTAATTAATTAAGTAACTTGCCCCACATAATTCATAACATGTCAGTACAATAAAGTTTATAATGAATTATGACATTTTCTCTCAATTAGGATGGACAATGCCATTACAACCCTGATTCTGTTGGTGCCAAATGCAGTGGTTATGTTAATGTGAGTCCATTTGAAGATGCCCTGAAGGAGGCTGTGGCCACCATCGGACCAATATCTGTGGCCATTGATATTTCTCGTGTGTCGTTCCAACTCTACCATTCAGGTGCAGACACTGAAACACTTTGGGGAAAATGCCTACAAAAATGACCTCAAATATGAAAAGAAATTGGTTTTTATTATACTTAGTCTGTTGTTTTTCCAGGAGTGTATGATGAACCTTGGTGCAGCAACATAAACTTGAACCATGCTGTGCTGGCTGTGGGTTATGGTACTGAGAATGGACATGACTACTGGCTGGTCAAGAACAGGTAAAAATCCACATATAATGGTCATATTAATTCATGTGCTTCACTCCTTTTATCATCTACTGAGTGGTGATATAAAGCTACATAAAAGCATATATTTATGCGTCCTAATCAGAACATTATGTCTTTACATGCTATTGAACTATTAGTGTGAACAAAACTCATTCTTAGCTGCTAAATATTGTTAATTTGTTTCTTTCTGTAGCTGGGGTAGTGAATGGGGAAACAAGGGATACATTAAGATGACCAGGAACAAAGACAACCAGTGTGGGATTGCTACTGAAGCAAGCTACCCTCTAGTCTGAAGAAGTGGAAGCAAACTCATCTGCATCTTTTTTCTTCTGCTTTGACCAAAATTTTGTTTAAAATGCCATTTTAACATAATAAACTTCTGCACATTTAAAATATGTATGCATTCTACAGTTTAATCACTGTGTTTTCTTTAAAAAAAATAATTAAATTAATCAGATTATATAAGACAGTATCTTATTGTTCACGGTGTTAAGCGTCTCTTTTCCCTGGTTGATAATGAATGGAATAATTTTATAGAGACTATAAACATATTTTCTTGTGTGTTTTCACTGTTGGTTTAATAACCATGAGGTGGTTTTAGCATTAGAAACTGGTCTCTTAATCAAGCCACTATTATACAGACAGAGATATTCACAGTGTTGGGAAGGTTACTTTTAAAATGTATTCCACTACAGATTACAGAATACATGCCCCCAAATGTATTTTGTAACGTATTCCCTGACGTTACTCAATGAGAGTAACGTATTCTGAATACTTTGGATTATTGAATATATTATCAAGTTTTTTACAACTACATGAATGTACTATTTCTGTGTGATTTATTATTATTACTGAAGGTTACTCACCATAGTAATACCAACTACATTTTTAAATCTTAATATAAAATGAGCAACAGTAGGGTAGACATTAGGTAAGGCTGCACTTTTTGCTGCAATCTCGTATAGAAAATAGTGATGTGCGGATCGATACTGAAATATCGATTCCTCCGATACCAGTCATTTATGTTCTAGAATCAATTCTCATAATAAAATATTGATATTTTAGTAATTTAGGGTAAATTTGTACTTTATCATTAACAGTAACACAGTGGAAAGAAACTATATCATTCAGATTGTCTACATTGGAAGGAACTACTTCCTCTTCCTGTCACGGTTCTGGGTCTGTTGGACCCAGTATTTTGAGTTGTTATGTTTTGGTGTGTTTTTACATTCTGGATTCTTTTCTTATGATGATGATTATGAATCTATGTTTCGGTTATTCTCGTTTAGGGTTTAGTTCGTAGGTTTTGTGCTCTCATGTTTATTGCAGGTTTAGTTCAAGTTCCATGTGTCATTTTCTGTCTGTCTCTCAGTGTCGTGTCTGCGTCCCTGTGTAGTGTTTTCTTGTTTCCTTTTTTATTGTGAAGGTCTGCATCTCATGTGAATGTGTTCAGTTTTACCTCTTGTCTCGTCTCGTTAATTACTCCCAGCTGTGTCCACCACCTGTGTGTAATCTCCCTGTGTTTCTCTGAGTGTATTTGAGTCGTGTCTTCTGTGTTTGTAGTCGCTGGTCCGTCTGTGTATCCACCCTGCTCCTTCTGTGTGTTATCCCTGCTGCCTCCCGTCATCTACCTCTGCTCGCCGTCTTTCATGTTCGTGTTCTGGTTCCTCCTCCATAGTTTAGTTGTTTCCAGTATAGTTTAGTTTGTCTCCGTTTGCCATGTTTTCCCTGTGCCGTGTATTTCAATAAACCACCTTCTCACCTTTACAAAGTGCCTGCATTTGGATCCTATTTCATTATCTCCACACGGCTCATCTCACTCGCCGTGACACTTCCGCCTTTCATAGTCACGTGCGAAATACGGCTGTATAAATGTGTCGCAGCCCCTGGTGAGCACACTCACAACAATGGCTGAGCATAAATGGAGTCATGTGCGGACATATTTTACCTCCACAAACAGCCGAGACGTGGTTTGCGATACATGTGGCAAGAAAGTGAGGTGTTGTGGCAACACCACTAACCTTGTCAAACGCCTCACAGTAAATCATATCACAGAATATGACAAGTGTTTGTTGAGGCGAACTGAAGAGGAGGAGTGGACAGGGACAGGTGCTGCTAGGGCGAGACAGACGTCTCTTTAGTGCTGCAAGGTGTTTAAATAGCGCACAACATCAGTTTTTTTATTTCTATATGATGAATTCTGCATTACTAAGTGATAAGAACAATTAATCTGATGTCCTGTAATCATTATGACACTATAATTTGAGATACAATAAAAGATACAATAAATAAAATAAGTTTTCGTACAAAGTATCGGTATCGGATCAGTATCGTCGATACCACCCTGAATTTTACTTGGTATCGGATCGGAAAGGAAATCAGTGGTATCACACATCACTAATAGAAAACTATTCCGCGCGTATATAAAACAGGTCCACGGCTATGAACCATAGTAAAGGGACCTCTGGCTAATATGTTGGGTTCCGTGTCAGGCTCGTAGCCGAAAACTAGCTTTACTTTTTCGTCTGGGGGTCAACTTTGCTAGCGAGAGACGGAGAGGCGTTGAAAGGCTGCTCCAATGGAACTTATGGTTTCGGAAGAAAACACGAACACAGTGTACAGTCGAGTCTAAATAGCTTACTTACAACTGGACTCTTCAGGCACTCTTTTTGGCTGCAGTGGTTATTATTATATTTACATGCTTCCAGCTCCCGTTTCTGTTCGGTACCAACTCGTACTTTTCGATTCTCCTTTTTCTCCATTCCTCGCGCTCACAGACACATAATGGGTATGGCAGTCCATTCTCCCTGCAGCACAGACTACACCGCCCATGAGGCTACGTTCTTTAGGGCCTGTAATACTCTGCCTATTGCCTTCATATTAAATCATTTTTTGAATAATAATTTAAAAAAACATATTTCTTCACGTCATTATGCAAGGGATGACATGGGCCGGGAGATTGAGACACAGGCATTAGAGCTTCTTAATGCGTGTTTTGTTTGGGATTCCACTGCCGTGGAATTACCAAAAATAGAGAGGGCATAGCCTAATATATGAAACATGAAAAGACCGCCGTGTAATCCATTTATTTCAACAAAGTAACTGTATTCTGAATATCACCTTTTTAAACTGTAACTGTAACACAATACAGTTACTCATATTATGTATTTGAAATACGTAACGCCGGTACATGTATTCCGTTACTCCCAACACTGGATATTCAGCAACTGTTGGGATGACTTTCTATCTTGTCTTTTGCAGATTTTTGATTCCCCAGAGAATAAAGTCAACTGACTGGTTAAACCTTGGCTTTTCGTGTAGCAGCTCCATGGATTATATAATCCATGGAAATGTTATGTTTCACTGAGAAATGTCTCAATAGTTATAAGAAAATCATCATGAAATGATACAGTGATATTCAAAACAGCTAAGTAATCAGAATCAGAATCAGAATCAGAAAGACTTTATTTATCCCCAAGGGGCAATTCGGGTACAACAGAGCAGCATGACGTTGAAGATAAGGACAGGGCATTAACAGGCAATAAGAATGAGATAATAAATACACAGAATATACAGTATATACACAGTTTTAAAATTACACAATTTTAAAATTAAAGTGACTGAATAGGTGAATAAATAACTGTAAGTGACTAAAAGTGAATAAAGAGTCGGCAGTATAAAAGAGTGTAGAGTAGTTTGTTTCTGGTGTGGGAAATGGTCTTATCGGCTGGACTTAAAGAGCAGAGTGGCTTTGGGGACAAAGGTGGCTCTCCTCCTCTCAGTCCTGCAGGAAATGCAGCGGAGGCATCGCCCAGAGGGGAGCCATTGAAATGCGGGGTGAAGAATGAGAGAGGGGTCATTGATGATTTTGGCTGCCTGTCTAATGGCCTGTTGGCTGAAAACCTGCGCCAGAGTTCTGACAGGCAGGCCAATGATTTTAGAGCACACTGATGCAGTGTGCTACTGTCTGTTCCTGTTCTGAAAGCTGAGGGAGTGGAACCAGCAGGTAATGAAGAAGGTCATGATGCTTTCCAGGAAGGCATAGTAAAAAGTCATCATGATGGGTGTGCTCCTGAGAATCTCCTCTGTGTTGGCAGAGAATTTCAGGAGGTTGTCAAAGATGGTTCCCAGGTATTTGTACTCCTCAACTACCTCCACTGGCTTCCCGTGGATGGTGGTGGTGACTGAAGCAGCCAGATCCCTCTGCCTACTGGAGAAGGTCACCACCATCTCTTTGGTTTTGCTCACGTTCAGTTCAAGATTGGAGCTGTCACACCACTCTACAAACTCCTGAAGAGCTGGCCCGTGGTGTTGTGAAGGGCCTGACAGCACTGACAGGAGAACACAGTTGGGCTGTGTGGATCTGCAGTCATCGGTGTAGAGGATAAAGAGCAGGGGGGAGAGCACACAGTGAGTGGAGGTGGAACGGAGACCGGAAAGGGAGTTGTTGATCCCAACTTTCAGAGTCCTGTTGGTCACAAAGTCCAATATCCACAAGATTAGCTGATCAGTGATCTCGCAATACTGTACACCACTACATACGCTTTAGTGATTCATAACACTTTCTAAATAAGCTGAGCTGCAGCTCCAACTTTGATATCTATTTACTTAGATTTTATAAATGATACCATGAACATTTTATGAATTATATTATTAAGAATAAATGTTTACATCTGTATTTATAAATTACATACATATGTATAGTCATATGAAAATGTTTGTGAACTTCTCTTAATTTTTGTTAATCATTCGCTAAACAAAATATATATTAAAACCTTTTAATATATGTCATGACTTATGGAAATAGTATTATTTCAGCAGAGACATGAGTTTTTTGGATTAACAGAAAATATGAAATATGCATTATAACATAATTGGACAGGAGCATACATTTGAGCACCCAAACAGAGATTTTACATCAATACTTAGTTGAGCCTCCTTTTACAAATATAACAGCCTCTAGATGCCTCCTATAGCATTTCATGAGTGTCTGGATGGAGGTATGTTTGACTCTTCTATACAAAATCTCTCCAGTTCAGTCAAGCTGGCTGCTGAGCATCGAAGGCCAGCTTCAAATCATCCCATAGATTTTCAATTATGTTCAAGTCAGGGGACTGTGATAGCGATTTCAGAACATTGTACTCTTCTCTCTGCATGAATGCCTTTGTAGACTTCGAATTGTGTTTTGGGTAGTGCTGTCAAAATTAACGCGTTAACGCAAATTAATCCGCCATCACGGTCAAGGCGATTACATTTTTTAATGCAATTAAAGCATCTGGAGTGCAGAATGACTCAAAATCCCTGAAATGTTTCTGTCAATGCATTTCGGGCAGTTTGTCCAAGTAGAGTTACCTTCGCACATGCGCAAATGGGCAGTTGCTCTGGTAGTGACGGGCAGCTGAACCAATCAACTCAATATGGAAGATGATAAACGCACATTGGCCCTCTCGATAGGAAATTTGAGTATTAAAAATATAACAAAACGGAACAGTTGACGAACATAAAATATTATGCACATTGTGCAAGAAGGAATTTTCACCGAAGCGCTTCCAGCTTAAAATATCACATTGACACGAAGCATAGGTTAGTCCAGGATGCTGCTAGGACCTTGGCTAACGCGTCACCCAGCTTGCGACAAACCACTCACGGAGCATCGGGGACTCAGTAAGTCTACCTGGGAAATATTCACTGACACAATTGCCAAGTGGATTGCAACAAACTGCAGACCTTTACATAGCTTTGGTTCCTCGTTTCAATGACTTGAAGTGCCTCCCAAAGTGTGACAGAGAGAGAGAGAGTGGATAAATGTTTGTAACAAACAGTTTTTTTTGTTAACATGAATGTTTAAGATGTTCAATAAACATGTTAAGTGTGTATATTTTCCCTTTTTTCTCGAGTCTGTTTGCTCATGCAAAATGAAATTACTGAATAAAAATGAATGACATTTAATCATGATTAATTGAAATTAATCCACAGTAACCCTGTGATGAATCAGATTAAACATTATAATTGTTTGACAGCACTAATATATATTATATATTAGTGTATGTTGAAGAAAACTAATCAAATTCTCTTTGAAATTAAACATACATTCTTTGTGTTTATTCTGCATTTTCTTCATTATATTACATAAATGTCAGTTACAAGCTTAAATATAAAGTTGATAAAATGTCATTGCAACCAGGCTATTGATCAAGTAATTGCGAATCAAGATTAGTTACAGAAAATTGTGCGATTAATTAGCTAATTTTTTTAAATCTATTGACAGCACTAGTTTTTTGGGTCACTGTCTTGTTGGAATATCCAACCCCTGCATAACTTCAACTTTGTGACTGATGCTTGAATATTATCCTGAAGAATTTGTTGATATTGGGTTGAATTGATCTGACCCTCAACATTAACAAGGGCCCAGGTCCCTGAACTAGCAACACAGCCCCACTGTCATGGTAGCGGGTCTGCGACCCAGGATTTTTGTGTGTTTTATTTATTATCTACAATTATTGTTATTCATGGGTTTTGGCTCCGCTTGTAATATATTTAGTCCTAGGATTTTGGTTTCTGGTACTTTGCCTTTCTCATGTTCCTCGCAAGTAATCAGTATGAAACAGTTACATGCATTCAAATCCTAAAAATTACAAGGGTGCCCAAATTTTTACACAACTAGTTTGTTGGTGTGCTGTCTGGTTTTTCATTAGCTCTAACAAGACCCAAATAAATGCACTGAATGTAAATGACCATTTATTATTATTATTATTATTATTATTATTATTATTATTATTTTAATTTATTTGGATGCAGGGTCAATGTGGCATATATTTAATGCTCTTTCATTAGCCACAAAAGCTGCACTTTCTTCACTGGTTTTCTCACCAGCATCATTTGAGGAACACAAGTATGGGCAGGACTTTGTGTCATCAGAAACTTAATCAATATTTAGACTAAGTATACTTCAGCTAAAGAAAAGGAGAAGCTGAGGACTGATCCACCAACCTTAAATTTGGAAATCAACTAAATTAAAATTTTGTTTCATTAGCCGCAAAAATACCAACTTCCTCAAAATAACTCGCTTAAGCAATACCTTGCATAAACAAGGCTGATGACATGCTGTTTTAATGAAATAGCATCAATGTAATGCTATTTCATTAGCCTAAAGTGCACTGGCTTCCTCAATTTTTTTGCTTGTGTTCCTCAATTGAAGGTGGTGAGAAAACCAGTGAGGCAAGTGCAGCTTTTGTGGCTAACGAAAGTGCTTTAAATATATGCCACATTCACTCTGCTTATAAATAAAAATAATAATAATAATGATAATAATAATGATCCAGAACTTTGTGCCATCAGAAACTGAATTAAATTTGAATTTGAATTGCTCAAGTTGAATAAAAACTTCTAAAACTGAATTTGAATTAGCCTAATTTAAAATTCAATGTATTTGTTTGAAAATTATCATCACTGAATTAAAACTGAATTTTATATTTTGAAAATGAATTAATTTGATTTGAAATTGTATTCCATCCTTTTTTAAATTTAGCTTTTGAATGCTTTCAGTTTCACTGCTCACTTTTCAATTTCAGTTCAACAGTTCAGTTTTTGGTTCATACGTCTGGGTCCTTCGTGAAAGCCGCAGAGTAATCGAGTGCCGGTTAATAGAGATACGTTGTACCTGCGGACCTACAGCATCTTGAGCTGGAGCAGGGAACAGATTAAGTATTTAGATGTCATTCATCATGTCAAATGACGGGCAGATAAACTTTTAGGTTGGTAATAAATGTATTACCTGTATAAGAAAAAGCAGCATGTAAACAAATGATACCCTAATAATAACTCTTATGCTTATTGTTAGCTAAAAATGCTAATATCATATAATTTCAAACAGAGGCGATCCAGTAATGCTGCACTAATGAATTAGACTATTAACTTTAGCTAAAGTTATTAAGTTAGCTAATGAGTTGGGATGCTGTGTAAGACATAAATAAAGCTAAAATACAATGGTTTGGACATGCTTTTGCACATTTCCCTACTGTAGGGGTGTCTGCAAGCATATGTGGCTCTGAGAGAGTACAAGATGACAACTGTGAAATACTCCTAGAAAGAGTCGATCATATTTGTTTGTCAAAGCTGAACCCAGGGCAAACTAAGCTAAATTAGCGTTTTCAGCTAACAGCTACAATTAGCACAACAGTTACTGTTAGGCTATCATTTATTTACATGATGCTTTTTCTCATACATGTAACCCACTCCTGGGTAAGTACACCTCCCTCTAGGGAGGAGCTGGACATGAGTGCAAATAATCACAACACACAGAAATTTCAGTTAATTGTGACTTTAGTTTTAAACAGTTAACAGTTTCAAAACAAAAATAACAACCAGGGCCCTTTACAAAATAAAATGAAATAAAATAAATTAAAATAAAATGCATTGTCCTTAATTATTGGAATTGTCCCTTTGAAGGTATTTTGTTAGATTGCAAACCTTATATTTTAGTTTGTCCCTAGTTCCTTTGTTCTGAGTTTTCTAGAGTAGAGGGTCAGTCAAGTCAAAGCACAGATCAGGTGAGGGAATGATCTGTAATGATCTGTCAGTCAGCAACTCACAAGCAGTGTTGGTCAAGTAACTTGAAAAAAGTAATCAGTAACTAATTACTGATTACTTCCCCCAAAAAGTAATCCCGTGATGACTGATTTTCAAAGTAACTAAGTAATTAGTTACTTAGTTACTTTTTAAAACACGATTTACAACCTGAATAGGTAATAAAGCAATAGATCTTTCAGCCCAATTCTACTTTTTCTGCATAATCCATCATATAAAATTTAATCAAATGAAAAAGTCTCTTTTTAAAACTTGTTTCATTAGTTTTAATCTTTTAACTTAATGCATCAAGCAAAAATTAAATTATTTGCAACATTCTCTGACTGGAAGAAATTTGTTTAACATTTAAACCTATTTTCTGCACATTCCAGCATATAAAATAAAATAGTTTTTGTGTTTACACTCACTCTTTCAAATAGATGCAAGTAAAACACAGCAGAAAATAAATAAAATCAAAGACTCAGTGGTCCTGTTGCTCTATTTTCACCTGTATAGCACTAGATTTACTATCCTGCGCAAATTTGCGTAACTTCCCTAAACCCAACACCCCCTAGAATTACTGGCTTTTTTATTTTCTGGTGCAAGTCCCGAGGTGTTAAGCACCCCTGCTAAGATTTTCACAGGTCGTCAGCTTGTTTCTCCTACAGCTTTTGTTGTGCAAACCACCCATTGTCCTTGAGGCCTGGCACATTTGCATTTGCTCACTCAGAGTTGCTCAGATCCAAGGCAGGCCAAACCTCTGTGTTACAACTTTCAGAAATGCCTGGTAGAAATGCTTCAACTTACTCATGAGATTTTGACCACATTTTTTGCGGAAGTCACAACTATACTGAATGCACGACCGTTGTTGCCAGCTGCAAGAAATGCTTGGTAGGGAACAGCTGTTCCCTACCAAGGTTCATTTCAAAGTTTGAAACACTTTGAAATAAAACAGACTTGTGTACCCATATATTGTGAATGTCTGTCTTTTGTATGTAGGTTGTAAGACAGAGGTTTGGCCTGCCTTGGATCTAAGTAAACAAATGCCAATGTTGCACAAACACACACACACACACACACACACACACACACACACAGCAAATCTGCATTTATTTGTCCCACAAGTGGAAAATCTGCATTGTCATTGCAAAAAAGTGGACAGAGCAAGGTATAGAAAGTGCACTATACAAACAATCTGGAAACATAAATATGGACACGTGTATTCAAAAATATTGGTGTATGTATACACACACACACACACACACACACACATATCTATCTATCTACGTGTGTGTGTGTGTGTGTGTGTGTGTATATACATACATACACACACACACACAAACCTCTGTGTTACAACTTTCAGAAATGCCTGCCGTATCTATACAAAATATCCCACACATTGACTGACCTGCAAATATAAAAGACACACCTTCACACCTTCCTTGACTCTCAGCACAGATCTTCCATTGTTCCATCGTCACTGTGTATGTGTATGTGCCACTCCCTCACATACACAGTGACGATGGAACAATGGAAGATCTGTGCTGAGATCTTCCATTGTTCCATCGTCACTGTGTATGTGAGGGAGTGGCATTGCTTGCCTACAGCACAGTGCTGTGCATAAAAGCAGACCGACCCAGGCCGGAGAATCATTTCTTGTTCGCATTTCTGAGAACGCACATCAGGATGGCCTCCGTATCACTGCCACGCAGGAAGAACCTCTTCACGCAACAGGCTTTGGCCTTACTTCGGGAAATGGATGAAGCAGATTCTGATGGAGGAGAGGTTTCATTTGTCCAGCAGGCCACTGATACCTCCTCAGAAGAATCTGAAAATGAGATGCAACAAGAACCCAACATGCCTCCACGGAAGAGGCCTCGTGGTACTGGGAAGCCCAGCCAGAACCACACGGCAAAAGACGGCACTGTGTGGGTTGAGGAGGACATTGGAATGCCCAGTACAGAAGCAAATCGTTCGTGCTTCACTGCGCAAGCTGGACCCACAGAGTCTGCTAAGGTTTGTCACTGCCATATTAGATATGATATTTATATAAACCCATTTAGAGTGAGGTTCATGTAAATTTACCATTTTCTATTTGTTTATCTTCCGACAGCGTAAAGTTACAAGTGTGCTCCAAAGCTTCCTTTGCCTGTTAGACGTGGGAATGCTGCAGACCATCAGAGAGTGCACGGTACATCAAGCCCGCAGAACAGAGCCGGACTGGAATTTGGCAGTTCATGAACTTATGGCATCCATTTCAATCCTGTTTGTAAGAGCAATCATGTGTCCTGTTGGTGCCATTGTGGATTGCTGGTCAGAAAGTTTTCTGGTGCCACTAATCAAAGAGACAATGCCCCGAGATAGATTAATTTCAATTATGCAACACCTTCGATTTTATGACAGGGACACGCGGGCAGAATGGGTGAAAACAGACAAATTTGCAGCGATCTCCGACATCTGGACACGCTTCAACGAGAACTGTGCTAAGAGTTTCACTCCAGGGGAACACATGACCATAGATGAACAGCTGTTCCCCACCAAGGTTCGTTGTCCATTCACCCAGTATATTGCAACCAAGCCAGACAAATTTGGGATCAAGTTCTGGATGGCCACGGATTTGGACACCAAATATGTCTGCAGTGCATCTCCTTACTTGGGAAAGGACCCCAGTCGTCAGAAGGGAGAGAGGCTGGCAGAGAACGTGGTCATGAAACTGATGGAGCCGTTTTTGGATGATGGAAGAAATGTCACAACGGACAATTTCTTTACTTCACTGTCACTGTCGCACAGACTGCTGCAGCGCAAAACAACATTACTGGGCACGGTGAATAAAGTCCGGCGTGAACTTCCTCAACTTGCAAAAGATACTGCAAAGCGAGAGGTATTCTCCACTTCAGTGCTTAGAAGTGGCAGTGTGTCCTTGACAATTTATGCACCTAAAAAAACCAAGACTGTGTGTGTTCTAAGTTCCATGCACCAAGACGTGACGATCGGTGACGGCAGAAAGAGGAAACCCAACACGATCACAGACTACAACCATATGAAGGTATGTGAATGTGTGTACAATTTTACACCAGTGCTACAATGTTTTCTGATGTGTGTTATACAGGCCTATAGAAAAAAACATATACTCATGACTCTCTCGCTCTGCTTTTACAGTGTGGTGTAGACGTGTTGGATCAAATGGCACGGATGTATTCTGTAAGATCAGCAACACGCAGGTGGCCAGTAGCGGTTTTCTACAATATGCTGGACCTGGCGGCAGTGAATGCCTACATTTTGTACAAGGCATGTACAGGGTGGACAGGCAAAAGAAGATTGTTTCTGCGTCTTCTAGCTCAGCAACTTCGTAGCCGATTCATGCAGCACAAGGAAATCTTAGCACAGAGGCAGGCTGCTGCAGCTGCTGTGCCAGGGACTGTAAAGACAACGCAGTGCCAGGTGCAAGAGAGCTGCAACAGGAATCGCAGCAGATTTACCTGTGCAACATGTAAGAAATTAACCTGTGCCAAATGCAGGGATGATGGACACTGGGTCTGCAAACGCTGTAAAGTTTGAAACACTTTGAAATAAAACAGACTTGTGTACCCATATATTGTGAATGTGTTTCTTTTGTATGTAGGTTGTAACACAGAGGTTTGGCCTGCCTTGGATCTGAGTAAACAAATGCCAATGTTGCGCGCACACACACACACACACACACACACACACACAGCAAATCTGCATTTATTTGTCTTCTGAGGGTACTTCACGTAATCTTGGTAACCGGCTAGGGGGGGTCCAGGTTTCAAGCTTGGCCATGATCCTATCTTTCAGGTCAGTTCCTCTCGCACTCAACGATCCTTCTCCTATCGCACTTGGGGCTATGTACCCAATCTCGGGTGGGGGTGATGATATCTCCCCCCTGACCTGGCGTCCTGACTCCTCCTTGCCGTAGCATTTATGTTGTACCTCGTCAATCTCTAGCTGTGAGAGCAGTCCCTTCTTTCGAATGTTGGAACACTGAGCTACTAGTTGTTTCGCCGTCATTGTGGATGTTGGGTATCGAAGAATCCATAGGTCCCTCATCCTATTCATGTAACCCCTTCCGCCAGGGTTACTTGCGTAGTAGCATTCCAACAACGCCCTGTTTTCGTCTCTTGCCCACCGATGCTTTCTTGTTCCAGTAGCCCACTTGTCGTCAGGGTGCCCTGGTTCCTCAACACCTGACGCGGACCTTGTTGATCCGGGCGACGTCCGAGCCGGCATGCCTTCATATTTATCTGTCTCGCTCATGTCTGCGGTAGGCTCACTTTAGCATAGGGGGTCTAGCCTTAGGACCCTTACTGGATACAGACGCCCCAGGCAGGAATCGAACTTGCGATCTTCTGCTCCAAAGGCGTGTAGTTTAACCACTACGCTATCCAGTGGCTAGTGGATCTGAGGGCAGACCATAGCGACCTCCCTGAACAGGGTCCAGTAACCATCACAGTGGCAGACATCCAAGAAAGGGTCTCCAGTATGAAGAGTTGGACAGCACCAGGGCCCGACATGGTTCACGCCTACTGGCTGAAGAAGCTGACTGCACTCCACGAGCGTCTGGCAGCACAAATGAACCAGCTGCTAGTTAACGAGAGACACCCGGAATGGCTAACCGAAGGTCGGACGGTCCTGATCCCCAAGGACCCCAAGAAGGGACCGGTCCCATCCAACTACCGACCAATAACCTGCCTCAGTACTACATGGAAGCTCCTGTCAGGCATCATATCGGCTAAGATGAACAGGCACATGGGTCAATACATGAGCGGGGCACAGAAAGGGATTGGCAAGAATACCAGAGGCGCAAAACACCAGCTACTGGTAGACAGAACAGTCAGCCGAGACTGCAAGACCAGACTGACCAACCTGTGCACAGCCTGGATTGATTACAAGAAGGCCTATGACTCAATGCCCCACAGCTGGATACTGGAATGCCTAGAATTGTACAAGATCAACAGGACCCTAAGAGCCTTCATCAGGAACTCAATGGGAATGTGGCACACAACACTAGAGGCCAACTCCAAGCCCATAGCACAAGTCACCATCAAGTGCGGGATCTACCAAGGAGATGCTCTGTCCCCACTGCTGTTCTGCATAGGCCTGAACCCCCTCAGTGAGATCATTAACAAGACTGGCTACGGATACCGACTACGGAACGGAGCGGTTGTCAGCCACCTCCTGTACATGGATGACATCAAGCTGTATGCCAAGAGTGAACGAGACATCGATTCACTGATACACACTACCAGGCTATACAGCAATGACATTGGAATGTCATTCGGGCTGGAGAAGTGTAGTCGGATGGTAACAAAGAGAGGGAAGGTAGTCAGAACTGAGGGGATTGAACTACCAGAAGGCAACATTGCAGACATAGAGGACAGTTACAAGTACCTGGGGATCCCACAGGCGAATGGGAACGATGAAGAGGCCGCTAGGAAAGCTGCAACCACCAAGTACCTGCAGAGGGTCAGGCAAGTCCTGAGGAGTCAGCTGAACGGTAAGAACAAGATCCGGGCCATCAACACCTACGCCCTGCCCGTGATCAGGTACCCTGCTGGGGTAATAGGCTGGCCAAAGGAGGAGATAGAAGCCACTGACATCAAGACAAGAAAGCTCCTTACCATGCATGGAGGGTTTCACCCCAAGTCTAGCACCCTGAGGTTGTACGCTAAGCGGAAGGAAGGGGGCCGGGGACTGGTGAGTGTCAGCACCACAGTCCAGGATGAGACAAGAAACATCCACGAATACATCACGAAGATGGCCCCAACTGACAGCGTGCTCAGTGAATACCTCAGGCAGCAGAAACCCAAGAAAGAGGAGGAAGGCGAGGAACCATCATGGAAGGACAGGCCCCTGCACGGTATGTACCACCGGCAGATAGAGGAGGTGGCTGATATACAGAAATCCTACCAGTGGCTGGACAAAGCTGGACTGAAAGACAGCACAGAGGCACTAATCATGGCAGCACAAGAACAAGCTCTGAGTACAAGATCCATAGAGGCTGGGGTCTATCACACCAGGCAAGACCCCAGGTGCAGGCTGTGTAAAGATGCCCCAGAGACAATCCAGCACATAACAGCAGGGTGCAAAATGCTAGCAGGCAAGGCATACATGGAGCGCCATAACCAAGTGGCCGGCATAGTGTACAGGAACATCTGTGCCAAGTATAACCTGGAAGTCCCGAGGTCAAAATGGGAGATGCCCCCAAGGGTGGTGGAGAATGACCGAGCTAAGATCCTGTGGGACTTCCAGATGCAGACGGACAAAATGGTGGTGGCTAACCAACCGGACATAGTGGTGGTAGACAAACAGAAGAAGACGGCTGTAGTGATCGATGTAGCAGTTCCGAATGACAGCAATATCAGGAAGAAGGAACACGAGAAGCTGGAGAAATACCAAGGGCTCAGAGAAGAGCTCGAGAGGATGTGGAGGGTGAAGGTGACGGTGGTCCCCGTGGTAATCGGAGCACTAGGTGCGGTGACTCCCAAGCTAGGCGAGTGGCTCCAGCAGATCCCGGGAACAACATCGGAGATCTCTGTCCAGAAGAGCGCAGTCCTGGGAACAGCTAAGATACTGCGCAGGACCCTCAAGCTCCCAGGCCTCTGGTAGAGGACCCGAGCTTGAAGGATAAACCGCCTGCAGGGGCGCGCTGGGTGTTTTTTATATGTAAGAACAAGATCCGGGCCATCAACACCTACGCCCTGCCCGTGATCAGGTACCCTGCTGGGGTAATAGGCTGGCCAAAGGAGGAGATAGAAGCCACTGACATCAAGACAAGAAAGCTCCTTACCATGCATGGAGGGTTTCACCCCAAGTCCAGCACCCTGAGGCTGTACGCTAAGCGGAAGGAAGGGGGCCGGGGACTGGTGAGTGTCAGCACCACAGTCCAGGATGAGACAAGAAACATCCACGAATACATCACGAAGATGGCCCCAACTGACAGCGTGCTCAGTGAATACCTCAGGCAGCAGAAACCCAAGAAAGAGGAGGAAGGCGAGGAACCATCATGGAAGGACAGGCCCCTGCACGGTATGTACCACCGGCAGATAGAGGAGGTGGCTGATATCCAGAAATCCTACCAGTGGCTGGACAAAGCTGGACTGAAAGACAGCACAGAGGCACTAATCATGGCAGCACAAGAACAAGCTCTGAGCACAAGATCCATAGAGGCTGGGGTCTATCACACCAGGCAAGACCCCAGGTGCAGGCTGTGTAAAGATGCCCCAGAGACAATCCAGCACATAACAGCAGGGTGCAAGATGCTAGCAGGCAAGGCATACATGGAACGCCATAACCAAGTGGCCGGCATAGTGTACAGGAACATCTGTGCCGAGTATAACCTGGAAGTCCCGAGGTCAAAATGGGAGATGCCCCCAAGGGTGATGGAGAATGACCGAGCTAAGATCCTGTGGGACTTCCAGATGCAGACGGACAAAATGGTGGTGGCTAACCAACCGGACATAGTGGTGGTAGACAAACAGAAGAAGACGGCTGTAGTGATCGATGTAGCGGTTCCGAATGACAGCAATATCAGGAAGAAGGAACACGAGAAGCTGGAGAAATACCAAGGGCTCAGAGAAGAGCTCGAGAGGATGTGGAGGGTGAAGGTAACGGTGGTCCCCGTGGTAATCGGAGCACTAGGTGCGGTGACTCCCAAGCTAGGCGAGTGGCTCCAGCAGATCCCGGGAACAACATCGGAGATCTCTGTCCAGAAGAGCGCAGTCCTGGGAACAGCTAAGATACTGCGCAGGACCCTCAAGCTCCCAGGCCTCTGGTAGAGGACCCGAGCTTGAAGGATAAACCGCCCACAGGGGCGTGCTGGGTGTTTTTTTTATGTATAATGCTCTGTCCCCACTGCTGTTCTGCATAGGCCTGAACCCCCTCAGTGAGATCATTAACAAGACTGGCTACGGATACCGACTACGGAACGGAGCGGTTGTCAGCCACCTCCTGTACATGGATGACATCAAGCTGTATGCCAAGAGTGAACGAGACATCGATTCACTGATACACACTACCAGAATATACAGCAATGACATTGGAATGCCATTCGGACTGGAGAAGTGTAGTCGGATGGTAACAAAGAGAGGGAAGGTAGTCAGAACTGAGGGGATTGAACTACCAGAAGGCAACATTGCAGACATAGAGGACAGTTACAAGTACCTGGGGATCCCGCAAGCGGATGGGAACCATGAAGAGGCCGCTAGGAAAGCTGCAACCACCAAGTACCTGCAGAGGGTCAGGCAAGTCCTGAGGAGTCAGCTGAACGGTAAGAACAAGATCCGGGCCATCAACACCTACGCCCTGCCCGTGATCAGGTACCCTGCTGGGGTAATAGGCTGGCCAAAGGAGGAGATAGAAGCCACTGACATAAAGACAAGAAAGCTCCTTACCATGCATGGAGGGTTTCACCCCAAGTCCAGCACCCTGAGGCTGTACGCTAAGCGGAAGGAAGGGGGCCGGGGACTGGTGAGTGTCAGCACCACAGTCCAGGATGAGACAAGAAACATCCACGAATACATCACGAAGATGGCCCCAACTGACAGCGTGCTCAGTGAATACCTCAGGCAGCAGAAACCCAAGAAAGAGGAGGAAGGCGAGGAACCATCAGGGGGGCGAGGACCCGAGCTTGAAGGATAAACCGCCCGCAGGGGCGTGCTGGGTGTTTTTATATATATATATATATATATATATATATATATATATATACACATATATATATATATGTGTGTGTGTGTGTGTATATATGATATAGATGTGTCTGTGTGTATAACTACACTTTATGCATATTATATAAGGTGTGGCTATATAAATATATAAATATATGTACAACTCTGTGTATATATGTTTATGGACAGGCATGCAGGCAGGTAAGGAAGGAAAGTAGCCTTGCAGGGAAGGAAAAACTTGAATCTCTCATGGTTAGGGGTTGGGGGAGGGTGTGTTTGCACAACAAAAGCAGGAGAACAATGGAGCTGAAGACCTGTGAAAATCTCAGCGGGGTGCCAAGAGGTGTAAAGGTCGGGGGGAATTTACGCAAATTTGCGCAGGCCAGTAAATCTAGTAGTAGGGACTTGCACCAGGGAAAAAAGGCTCAGTAATTCTAGTGATAGCAGGAGTGGGGCAGGTGGAGGTTTACCCTGGTGAAGGTGTGTCGCAGCCGTCATGTCATTGGAAGGATCCGGGAGTTTCTGTGTGAATTTCACATTCCCGTGGCAGCGTACTCGGTGCTTGCTCAGAAGTTTAGGGGTTTTTTTCGCTGTAAAAAGAAGTTTTCTTCCCACGCAGTGAACAGCGGACGCTAATTTTTTATCACTTTTTACGGAATCAAACTCAAAGTAAGGTCAGTACTTCCACACTTTAAACGCTGCACGGTCATATGCTCTCCCGCACTCAATATATTATCCATTGTTGATCTGCCCACACCTGTTGCCACCAACGCCGCACTCGCTTACGTCATTGTCATGAGACACTCTCGCAAAAAAATCACGGTTTTAGTAACGCAGCATGCTTACGGGAAAGTAACAGTAATCTAATTACCTTTTTTGCAATAGTAATCCCTTGCTTTACTCGTTACTTGAAAAAGTAATCGGATTACAGTAACGTGTTACTTGTATACTGCCCATCTCTGCTCACAAGTCTAGTGAAGTTTCACGCCTGGTGTATTTATAGTCTAGAATGCACTCTTTTTGTCGGTTCACTGTTGCCAGTCGGGATGACTGGTGGAATCCTACCAGAAATCAGATAAACCATTGGCCGTCTGACTGGTTGTGTAGATCTGGATCCTGAAGATCACACTGGGAGGCTTGCCAACAATTGGAATCACTGGTCTTTCCTCATGGCGCTTATAGCTCACTAAAAGGCCTGACCGAGACACGTGGAACCTCTGCTGATTTCGGCAGCTTTTTAACAACTTTTTGTCATGGTCCTGGGTAATTTTGACCCAGTGTTCTTACTTCTCTTGTGTTTTTGTATTTTGTTCATTATTTACTCCATGGTTCCTAGGTTATTCAGTTTAGTTTATTAGATTTCCCCTCGTGTATTTACCCCGTGTCCCTCTCCGTGTATCTGTGAGTTCCCATGCCTCGTTTCTCCTCCTTGTGTTTTATTGTGTTTTCCCCAGCCAGTTATGTCTGTGCTCTCCCCGTGTTCTCTCTCTCTCTCCTGTCCACATCTCTGTGTACTTCCTGTTTTACTTTGATAGTCTCCCGTAAGTGTAGATCACGTTGTGTTGCTCCTGCCCTGTCTTGTTATAATTATTAGTATCAGCTGTGTTCCCTGTGTGCTCCCACATCTCTCATTATGCTTCTGTGTATTTATGTCCGCGTCTCCCTCAGTTCTGTGTCGCATCCTCCCTCATGACTGTGTGCCCCTCCGTGTGTTTCCTAGTGAGTTAGTTCCTTTAGAATCTCCCAGTTTAGTTTTGCATTACTTTGTATCGCCTTTTCCTTCTTTCAGCAATAAAGCTGTATTTTGAGTTCAGTCCTGTTTCCTGTGAGTTTGCAATTGGGTCCAATTCCTGCCTGCCACACAGCCGGATTATGACACTTTTACGAAGCTTTGCTTCCGTAACCGAGGCAGTTTCTGCTGCTAATCAAGATAGTGTCTGCTTTTTCTTTTTCCTTCGAATGGCTGGTAACAACACACCATGTTAACATACAACTTCTGGTAAACCTTCCACAGCAGGGGAAGTGTGGAACTAAAACACATTTTTTTACATCATCATTTCTTGTGACAATAAAATAAAACAAATAAAAGAACAATCCATAACTAAACAAATCACTTACAAACTTATCTTATTTTAACCCGTTTCTCCAGCTGGGTTACATACAGGTAATACATTTATTACCAACCTGAGAGTATATTCGCCGGTCATTTGACATGAAGAATGACTTCTGAATACTTAATCTGTACCCCGCTCCAGCTCAAGATGCTGTAGGTCTGCTCAGTAACACTGGGTTCGCAGGTACAACGTAGCTCTATTAAACGGCACTCGATTACTCTGCAGCTTTCACAAAGGACCCGGATGTATGACCCCAAAACTGAATTGTAGAACTGAAATTGAATGGTAAGCAGTGAAACTGAAGGCATTCAAGAGCTAAATTTAAAGGATGGAATACATTCATTTTCAAAATATAAAATTCAGTTTCAATTTAGTGATGATCATTTTCAAACCAGTACATTGGATTTCAAATTAGGCTAATTCAAATTCAGTTTTAGAAGCTTTTATTCACTTTGAGCAATTCAGATTTAATCTGAGCAATTCAAATTCAAATTTAACTTATTCAAATTCAGTTTCTGATGCCACAAAGTTCTGCCCATACACAAGCAAGGCATTTGAGGAAGCCAGTGTGTTTAAGGCTAATGAAATAACATTTCATTAATGCTATTTCATAAAAATAGCATTTCATCAATCTTGTTTATGCAAGGTATTTTGGCTTGCTTAAGCTAGTCATTTTGTGGAAGTTGGTATTTTTGTGGCTAATGAAACTAAATTTTAATTTAGTTGATTTCCAAATTTAAGGTTGGTGGATCTGTCCTCAGCTTCTTCTTTTCTTTTGCTGAAGTATACTTAGTCTAAATGTTGACACCCGAGTTGCCATAAGATGTAAAAGCCATCACTGTAGTATTTTAAAATGCTCTTTCATGGGCACCGGTTTAGCTCAGTGCATTGAGCAGGCAACCACATGCCAAACGGCTGAGAGCGGCTGTCCTGGGTTTGAATCTGACCCACTGGCCTTTGCCGCGTGTCTTCTCCCTTCCCTCTCTGCTCCCACTTTCCTGTCCTTTCTTCCCTGTGCCTAGCAAATAAAGGTTAGAAAGTGCTTTAAAAAAAAAAAAAGAAAACCTCATGTTACATGGGTTTCTAGCCTCCAGTGACCTTCCAAAACCCTTGCTTTCCATTGTTTCTTCTCGTTCTCCCTATACCAGTTAAAAGGAAAATAAAAAACACCAGCAAACATTGCAGCACATAGGGCTATTTGACATTATAAAGATGGTGCCAAGTTAAAATTGATGTTTTACCTTTTTTCTTTCACAAACACAGTGAGAGAACTACAAAAACTTCAGTTCATGTGAATGAAGAACAATTCCAGTGAAATACTTTTTTTTATTCATATGCAAACCCAAATTGGAACACAACAGAGTTAACAAGCTGTTCTTATTAACTATAAGCTGCAGGGAGCGCGAGTGGACCATCAGCTGTCCTCGTGGATTATTGACTACCTCACCAGTAGACCCCAGTATGTGAGGCTGCGGGACTGTGTCTGAGGTGATAGTCTGTAGCACGGGGGCCCCACAAGGAACAGTATTCTCCCCTTTCCTCTTCACCCTGTACACTGCGGACTTCAGTTATAACATGAACACTTGCCATCTCCAGAAGTTCTCAGACGATACCGCCATTGTGGGCCGGGTGTCGGAGGGAAACGAACTGGAATACAGGTGGGTCATCAATGACTTCGTCAGCTGGTTTAAACAGAACCATCTTCGCATCAATGTCAGCAAGACGAAGGAGCTGGTGATTGACTTCAGCAAGAAGCCACCCCCTATTACACCAGTGAACATCCAGGGTTTGGACACTGAAACGGTGGAGGAGTACAAATACCTGGGTGTTCACCTCAATAGCAAACTGGACTGGTCCACGAACACAAATGCACTCTACAAAAAGGGTTTAAGTCATCTCCACCTGCTGAGAGGAAGACTATCTGCTATGACTGGTTGGGGGTGAGGGGAGGAAGATAGGATAAAGACACACTGTGGAAGAGAGACAGAGATGAATACCAACTAATCATTAAATGCGGTAAGAGAAGCACTAAGTGAAGAAGAAATGTTTCAGTTCATCATGGGAAGGCCCAGGCTGCTGTGGGCCTAGTCATAATTAATGGACAATTCACCTGATCCAGCCCTAACTGTAAGCTTTGTCAAAAAAGAAGGTTTTAACCTTAATCGTTAAAGTACAGAGGGTGTCTGTCTCCCACATCCATAATGGGAGATAGATCCGTTGGAAGGCTCTGCCTCTCATTTTACTTTTACACTTTATAATCTGGGAACTACAAATAAGCTAGCAGTCTGAAAGCAAAATCCTCTATTGGGGTGATAAGGCACTATGAGGTCTATAAGATAAGATAGCTCCTGATTATTCAAGACTTTGGATGTAAGGGAAAGGATTTCAAATTTGCCTGTTAGCCAATAATGTACCCTCCCACTAGAACACACTGTCTTTCCTGTCAGTACTCTCACTGCAAAATTTTGTTCTAGTAGAGAACCTGTTCACAACTGCCATCCCTATCTATGAGTTGTACCATTTCCACTGAAGCTGCAGTTAGACTTTGATATATGCCTTGAAGACAATACATAATTATAAATATGCCTTTAGCAGAGCTAAAGTGAATATGTCATTGTAAGATCAATATATCAGACTTTGTTCAAATAAGCCAGGGTCTCTAAGCCATCTCTCTGGAGGGTAAACAAGGGATGAACAGTTTCTTTTAATGAAAAATATAACTGCCATTAACAGAATGGTGCTTGTAAGTAAAACAACATAAGAGAGAATTTTTCCAGAACTTTTCAAACCAATGATGCGTAATCATGGTTGCATTATCCAACTCTCTTTGTGGTTACAGTGGCTTGCAAAAGTACAAAAGAATTCAAGTGACAAAATAGGTTGGTGGTCAAAGTAAAATTAAATAACTTAACTTGACCATGTCTCTTAAGTGTGTATTTTTATGATTTTACATTATGTATTTTAAGTATTTCAAAAGATTGCAGATTAAACTTGTTTCATTCGATTAATATATCAAATGAAATTGTTTGCACTCAGCTAGCTTAAACTACTTTCATTTGACATAAGGTAATTTAAAATCAAAAACAGAGCATTCAGTGATATCTCTCAAAGCTCTGTACAACATTGTCAAATCATACAATAAAGTGCAGATTTGGTGATTATGCATCAAAAGAATGACTCGTGACACTTAAATTAACTAGCTTTGCTGTTTTTGTTAAATAAAATGTTCTCATGTGATCCTCTTCTTAATGTATAGCTCCACCTCTTTTTATATCTGACATTCTTTCTGTTTGTTTACGAGCAGCTGGAATAGCTGTAGTCAGCTATATAAGCACTCCTCCCATGTGGTTATACTTCAGTCTTCGGGACAGACGCAGACACTGAGACAGGTAAGTAGCTACAACACAGATAACATGCAGACAAATGTAAATACACATTTTAGTGTTGTACCCATGAAAAGAAAAAAACAGAGATTTATTCATTTGAAAAACGAGAATTTAAAAAAAAGAAAGAAGGAAATAGAGTGCATACTGCAGTAATGGAAAGCGACATCCAACATCATGACAGAAAGCATTTTAAAGCTGATGTTGGAAACATCAGACACAAGCTGTTTAGTTTCCTGTAAGTCAAAAGGATCTGTGTCTGTTTCAGCTTGTTTTTAGTCAAGATGAAGTTGCTTCTAGCTGTTGCTGCTGTTCTGGCTGTATCCAGCTGTGGCCGCATGTCTCTGGAAGACATGGAGTTTCATGCCTGGAAGCTCAAGTTTGGTGAGACAGTAGATCTCTTCCACTCCATTTTTATTTTAGCCTTTTGCTAAATGCTTTTAATAATGTTTGGCAAGATTTGTAATTTTTTCTTTTTATACTTAATGATGATATTTAATTTTCCTTTTTTAACTGACAGAAAAATCCTACGACTCTCCATCAGAGGAGACTCAAAGGAAGCAGATCTGGCTCAACAACCGTAAACTTGTGCTAAAGCACAATGCTTTGGCTGACCTGGGTTTGAAGTCCTTCCGCCTTGGGATGACCTACTTTGCTGATATGGTATGTGCAGAAAAAGATGTTGTTTTGGTTTTACCCTTCAGCATTTATATTTTCATCAATATGTTCAGTTGCAATTTTACATGGCATTTGGCAACAAAAACCTCATGAATGTTGTCCCTCTTTAGGAAAATGAAGAGTACAAAAAACTGAGCTGTCTTGGCTCCTTCAATGCCTCTCTGCCTCACCGTGGCTCTACCTTCAATGGCCTGCCTAAAGGTACAGTCCTGTCCGATACTGTTGACTGGAGGGAACAGGGATACGTCACTAATGTCAAGGATCAGGAGCAGTGTGGCTCCTGCTGGGCTTTCAGTGCAGTAAGTGTATATAATTTAGTGTGCATTTTTGTAACTTTGAAAACTTTGCTCAACTGACTCATCCTTATTGCAGACTGGTGCACTGGAGGGTCAGCACTTCAAGAAGACAGGAAATCTGGTGTCTCTTAGTGAGCAGCAGTTGGTTGATTGCAGTCGCAACTTCGGCAACCATGGCTGCAATGGAGGCTGGATGAACAATGCCTTTAAGTACATCAAAGACAATGGAGGAATTCAAACTGAGGAATCATACACTTATGAAGCTAGGGTAAATAGACAGCAATATTTCAAAAACATGTCAGATCACATTTCTTGTTGATGTAAATAACAATAGTTGAATTTTTTACACTATAAGGTATTTTATCGCTTGACCTTCCTATCTCTTCCTAGATATCAAAGTTGGAGCTGCAGCTCAATTCATTTAGAAATTGTTATTAATGACAAAAGTGTATAAAGTGGTGTACAATACTGCCAAAATACATAGTCGCTCCAAGTCATGTATAGCCCACAGTAAAAGCTACTTTATTAATGTCTTAAAAATCCATCTTTAACAACATAGTACTGTAAATGCTCTGTTTGCTATATAACTTTGATTGCCACTTCATAATGTCTCACTACAGTAACAAATTGTAATAAATTATGATATATTTTCTCTCAATTAGGATGGACAATGCCATTACAACGCAAATTCTGTTGGTGCCCAATGCAGTGGTTACACTAATGTGAAACAGGATGAAGAAGCTCTGAAGCAGGCAGTGGCCGCCATCGGACCGATATCTATAGCCGTGGATGCTTCTCATGAGTCCTTCCAATTCTACCAAACAGGTGTGGCTATTGACAGTGCCAACAAAAATATCTTAAAAAGAAGAAAAAGAAATAGAAAGTGTTTCTTTTTTGTACTTCTCAGTCTGACTGACATGTAATTCTAGGAGTGTATGTTGAGGAGAGTTGCAGCAACGTGTACTTGAGCCATGCTATGCTGGTTGTGGGTTATGGTGCTGAAGATGGACTTGACTACTGGCTGGTCAAGAACAGGTAAATACCCACATGTGATGGTAATTTTTTAATTCATGTGCTTCACTCTTTTTTTTTTTAATTTACTGAGTGGTGATCATTGTGTCTCTAAATGCTATTGAACTATTAGTGTGAACATAACTCATGCTTAGCTGCTAAATGTTGTTAATTTGTTCCTTTCTGTAGCTGGGGTCTTGGATGGGGAGAGGAGGGATACATTAAGATGGTCAGGAACAAAAGCAACCATTGTGGGATTGCTAATAAAGCAAGCTACCCTCTGGTCTGAAGAGGTGGAAGAAAACTCATCTGCATCTATTTTTCTTCTGCTTTGACCAAAATGTCCCATTGAAAACTTAATAAACCTAATAAACTTCTGAGCATTTAAAAATAAGGTGTGTGCATTTTTTTTAATGGTGCCAAGAATCTCTCTTTTCTACAGAAGAGGATTAGGGCCTCCGCAAAAAAAAAAGTGGGCACACTTTCTGAGAAAAAGTCAGAATTCTGATGTGCACACATGTTCCAAGTATTTAATTCCTTTACAACTCCAATCTGGAAAGTTAATCATATTTTTGTTATGTAGTACATCATGAATTAGAAATATATGAATCTACAGACCTGAACCAATCTTGTGATGTTTTACTTGGGATCATTGAAAATAATTTATTTTTGGCAAGACCATCATTTTTATTGCGGCAACCCTTCCCATCAGTGATATGCAGTGGCGTGTCTAGAAAATTTTTGTTGGGGGGGCCAGGTAGGGGCACAGATTTGGAGAAGGGTGTCAGATGTAATTGGCAGATAATGTTAAAAAAAAAATTCTACCAACCTTTAACCATAATTCAATAACCCTATAAACCTAATAACCGAATGTGCTTTTAACTCTTATTAGAATGAGATTTTAACCACTACGGTGCAAAGTTTTTAGATACTGCATTGATAAAGTACAAGAGATACAATCAGTGCTTTGTCAGTGTTTACTCAGCATTCAAGGACAGCAATATTTGCATAGTAATTTTACTGACATATAATGCACATATGTTTTGGGCAAAAACATTTTTGAATATTAAAATACGAACATTTTTAACATACAATTGGCAAATTAGCCAATGCAAAACTTTATCTGTCTATTAAAAAAAGAAGATAATCTTCTCACAAACTGGTGTTTGATTTTGAAACAGGAAAAAAGTGGGGAAACAAATGAAAAGACAAACATCTGAATAAAACCTGAAAGGAAGTAAATACTTTCTATGCTGCCTTATCATAAACTTTGGTAATATTGATGTATAAAGAACAACACTGGCTGATGATGAAATACAGTCAGCTGGCATGGTGACACTGCCAGTATTAACCTGCAGGGCTGGACTGGGACAAAAAATTGGGCATTTTGACTAGAGACCGGCCCACCAGGTATTAAAGCTATAAAGCCTTTGAATGAAAACAAACGCTGTTGTGACAGTGATGTACACGGTCTTTTTGGTATATGTATGATTTCTATACATTTTACGTCAGATTAAAACTTTGTTTGCAAGATTCAAATAACTATTTAATAAAAGCTAGATATTTTAAATGAGTATAAGAAAGAAAAGTATTTCTTTGTGCCCCCCTTTCCCTGTTAATGCCCTACCTGGCCCCCCTGGCAAAACTTTGCTAGATCCGCCCCTGCACAGTTACCAGCTGTCAGCTACTTAGAAAAGGATTCTGGTGTTATTTGTCTCTCAGAAACAGTTCATAACTTCCCTTCAACTCATTCATGTCACCTAAAAGGTAAACCTGTTTCTCCATCACCTGTTCAGCTCTGATGAGTCAGTAAGAACATTTCCTGGTTTCATTTTCATGTTTCCCTCTCACCACATATCCAAACTGACATCATGACCAGCAGCTTTTACAGCTGTGGCTCCAGCAAACATCAGCTGATACTAGAAATTATTATTAAATAAATTCTAACAACAGCTGATCAAGCTTAAACGTGCTGCTGTTGTTTAGCGCAACATCTGCTGGTTTCCTCTTTCTGGTGCAAAGTGGGCGATAAATAAACAAGAGAGAAAATCCGATCAGCTGATCATTGATCAGTTTCATGATTGAAGTACCAACAGGAGAGGGAGGGGAGAGAATGAGAGGAGAAGAGGCAGCTGTGCAGCGTAATGACAGAATAACTCCAGCTTTGTGTCTTTTTTTTCATTCTATCTGTAGTCCGGGACAAACTGCGTCTCTTCTCAGCTCAACACGAAATGCGTAATATTTTCTCTGAATGAGGGACCATTCCATTTTTTAAGGAGCCGTTGACAACTCTACTAACTAACCTTATGAATAAAATAAAGTTCACTATCAGTAACATCACAGCACCCACCCAGCTGTACAGAAACTCCGTCATGCTAGCTAGCACGCAGTACAAGTTATTGTAACTGACTGTAAAAAGTCAGCACAACGAAAATAAACTCCACCTAAACTTGGTTTATATCTGACCCACATAGACTGCAGGTCATAACTTCTTACCTGAAGTTCAGTTCACCTG
Source organism: Oreochromis niloticus (assembly GCF_001858045.2). Classification (NCBI taxonomy): domain Eukaryota; kingdom Metazoa; phylum Chordata; class Actinopteri; order Cichliformes; family Cichlidae; genus Oreochromis; species Oreochromis niloticus. The sequence continues at coordinate 14,769,806 of NC_031983.2, read as the reverse complement.
ACACTCGGACCGGCGGCCGCCTCGGGTCTCTCCTCCTCCTGCCTTCACTTCCCTCATCCACCTGCTGGCCTCCGTGGAAGCTCCGCCACAGCCACCACCAAACAACTGAGTTATTTTTACACACCGGCCAGCATCTGGCCAATCCACCAACTTTCATTGTTAATGCTGTTACAAAAAAAAAAAAAAAAAAGTCATCAGCCCACCGAGCAAATGCCCGGTATGCCCGATGGACAGTCCAGCTATGTTAACCTGTTAATCTTCGCCGAAAAATTGTTTTCTGCGGTGCCGTCTTTCGTGCTTGGCTCTCCTACTTTTGCTGCTCATAGTGCAGAAGCCCATGCTGCATTCACTTACACTCGGATATCTGAGCTTCACTGTGAAAACATAATCGTACATTTGCTGTTTCATTGAATTTTATTGTTTTAGCCTCGGGGTGGCACCTGGGGTGGCCAGTCTGGTTGGGGGGGTGGCCTGTGCCCCCCAAGCCACTGGACACGCCACTGATGATATGGGTAGAGATTTCCATCTAGCCAGATTGCCTTCTACTTGGGGGATGTGGTTTAATTTAGTTAAATCTGCAAGCTTAGGAGAGACATTAATACCTAAATAATTGATATTTCCAGATTGCAGTGGGGTAGAAGAAGAATTACGGAAGGAGCAATTAATTGGAAGAACTGTAGATTTTCACCAATTTATTGAATAATCTGAAACTCTTGAAAAAGAGTTTATGAATGCAATTAATCCAGAGAGACTGGTTTGTGAGTTTTGGAGAAAAAGCAACACATTGTCCACATAAAGACTGATTTTATGTTCTGCATTCTTGCACTTTAAGCCCTTATTTACTGTACCCTGTCAAATTGCTGCTGCTAGTGGACCAATAAAAATTGCAAACAGTGAAGGAGAGAGTGGGCATCCCTGCCTGGTGCCCCTCACAAGACAGAAGCTGGAGGATGTTTGATCTTTTTTTCTGACACAAGATGTTGGGGAATTATATAATATTTTTAAACAGTTTATGAAAGAGTTTCCAAAACCAAATTTGTGTAAAGTTGCAAATAAAAATTTCTAGTTAAGTCTGTCAAATGCTTTTTCTGCATCTAGAGATAATATTGCCATTTCAATTTTTTTATTGCATGAGTAGTCTATCAAATTAAGTAATCTACGTGTATTTGTTGATGAGTGCCTACCTTTTATGAAACCGGTTTGGTCAAAGTGGGATTATTTTATCTAATCTTTTTGAGAGGGCATTGCAGATTATTCTGAGGTCTACATTAATTAGGGATATTGGGTGATAGCTTGAGGGAAAAACAGGGTCTTTGCCAGGTTTTCTCAGGAGACTAATGTTGGCAGAATTCATATTTGGTGGTAGTCTGCCATTTTCCTTGATTTCATGCAACATTCTGTGGAATACTTGTGCCAGAATTGTCCAGAATTCTTTGTAGAATTCTGCTGGAAAGCCGTCTGGACCTGGAGCCTTATTATTGGGCATACTTATCAGGGCCTCCTAGAGTTCACCTGGTGTCAATGGCAAATCCAGTGCATTGCTTGACTGTCCAGTAATTTTGGAAGAGTTAAATTGTCAAGAAACTGATTTGTTATTATGTTGTCAGATAAATCTTCAACAGCACATATACTTTCATTTATTTCTTTTTAACTGGTTAGCTAAGAATCGCTTGGATTTGTTGCCGTGTTCAAAATTTTGCAAGTGAAGTCTTTGTACTAAGAATTGAGTTTTTTTTATTAATGATTTCATTTAATGCTAGTTTTGCGTATTTTGTTCAGTATTTCCTGATCTTAGTGGGACACGTAGGCTTTTTCTAAGGGTTTGATGTTTTTTTTCTAGTTCCTGAATATTTTGGTTTTCTTCTTTTTATGTGATGAGAAAGAAATTATTTTACCTCTTATCACAGCTTTCCCTGCTTCCCAGACAACAGATGCTGATGTTCCAGGAGTGTCATTATGGTCTAAATATAAAGTCTTCTCTTTTTTTAAATATTTAATAAAGTCTTCATCTTTTAGCAGTGATGTGTTAAATCTCCAGTTTTTACTTGTGTAGTGTTCTTGTTATGTATTAGTGTTAAAGATACAGGAGCATGATCGCTGACAGCTATAGGGTGTATCTCAGTGCCTGAAATGTCACTCAACAGTGATCTGCTGATTAGGAAATAATCCAGATGAGAGTATAAGCGATGGACATGAGGAAGAAAGTGTATTCCTTACAATTGGGGTGTAGGGAGCACCATGCGTTGCAAAGCCCAAACTCGGTCATATACTGTTTAATTATATTTGTGGACTGCCAATTGTGCTGAGTTCCAGCTGTGTTGAGCCTATTCAAAAAATCTTCATTTAGTCCAAGGTCAAGGTTGCCTCCAAGAACAAGTGTGCACTCTAGGTGTTCAGAGAGTGCACTAAAAAAAACATGAAAGAATGATGGATCATCAACATTTATTAGCTTTTTGTTAAGTATAGATAATTTAATGATTAGGAATCTACCCCCTGATTCTATAACTGTGTAGAGTACTGTGAAATTAATATTTTTATACATTACAATTGCTACCCCCCCTTTGTCTATAGCAGACTGAGACCTAGGGGTGGGTGTCAATAATTGATTTATTTCAATATGGATGGCACGCACATGGACACGCTATGGGGGCTGAAAGCCGACAGCTCACTGATTCTGATAAGTCGGGTCTGCTCTTTGTGTTTACGTCTTTGTGCGGAATCTGTTTACCTGCTCTTGTTTGCTGCCTTAGCTGTTTGGTGGTTGTTGAAATAGTTTTGTGAGGTTTATCACTCTCCAGCCAAAATTGACTGAACCAGCAGCAAAAGAATATCCAAACTAAGCTTCACATTTCACATAAACATCGTCATGAATTCCCTCTTATCTTTGCTGTTTTGCTTCTACCACGATAAAATCACGCTTCCCATCTCAGTGTACTTCAAGAACAGTTTCCCATCTAAAAATCTGTTTTCTGCATTATTCGCTTGCTTATTACCCACCAGTATACCGTTGTTTACAGCACTGTCGGCCGCTGTTTTTTTTAATGACTTCCGAAAAGAAAGCCTCATTTCTGCTGTCTTTAATACTGAAGAAATGCAAACTTTTTAAAATTATGACAAATTGCAAAACGCTTAGCTGTGTCTCTAATAAAACCTCTGTAACTTTGCTCTGCTTCACTTCAGCTGCATCAGGTAATGTTCATATGATGATTCATGGTTTTCTTCAGTTTTTTTTCTACTGCAGAATATTTTTAAGGTATCTGCTATAAAAAGCCAGGCCAGGAAAATCTCCTTCTTGTTTCTATGTGTTTTATCCTCAGTTACTTTGAACACAAAGGCTTCTGCTGTGATGCTTACACCTCTGATAAAGTCTCACAAGTGTCAGTACTGGTAAATGATCAGAATTATAATATTTCTGACTGTCTGAGGTAAAATTTCCCCGATTCAAATCGAATCGAATCAAAATCATGGATCGAATCAGTGACGATACCCAGCCCTACTGAGAACACATTAGGAAACTCAAGTATATTTATAGTTGTGACAGGTCCGTGTGTCTCTTGTAATAAAACAACGTCTGCCTGTAGTTTTTTAAGCTCGTTAAATATCTTTATCCTGTTTTCTCTGGAGCCAGCTCCATGCACATTCCATGTGACAAACCTTAGTGTGCCCATAGTTGTGTGTGTATAGCTAATGATGCACGCTGTGTGATGCTTAGATGGGTGGGGGAAATGGAAGTAAATAATTTCTTTGTAAATAGAGAGAGGCAAAATGTGTGGCAATATGCTCCATAAGTCTGACTATGTATGAGCATATAAACTAATTTGAGCAAGCGTGTATGAGCTTGAGTGTGTGTGTCCTGTATGTCTGTGTGCACTGTGAGGCTGTTGTGAATGTGCTGCCGTTGATATCATAGTTTGATAATATAACTATGATTACCAGTCAATCATAATATGTCAGTAAAACATTTGTCAAATTATAAGATTTCAATTTCTCAATTTGGATGAACAATGCGATTACAACTGTGATACTATTGTTGCCCAATGCATTTGCATTTGTGAATGAGCTGATTGAGCTTTCCTGAAAGAGGCTGTGGCCACCATCTGACTATAATCTGGGTCATTAATGCAGACATTGAAACACTTTGTGGAAGTGCTAAGAAAAGTATCTTCAAATAGAAAAAGAAATAGGAAGTTTATTTTGGTGTTACACTTGTCAGTTTGATGTTAATGATGATGACATGTATTTCCAGGACTATATGATGAACCTGGATGTAGCAGCATGCATTTGAACCATGGAGTGCTGGCTGTGGGTTATGGAACAGATAGGTAAATACCCACATGTGATGCTTATTAATCCTCACAGCAAGAAGGTGAGCCAAGCTTGTTGAAGTTAGCCTCACACAAAGTCCATTTTCCTGAAGGTCTTTATCCTTCAACCTTGGGTCCTGGGAGATTGACAGTGTTGGGAAGGTTACTTTTAAAATGTATTCCACTACAGATTACAGAATACATGCCCCCAAATGTATTTTGTAACGTATTCCGTTACGTTACTCAATGACAGTAACGTATTCTGAATACTTTGGATTACTTAATATATTATCATGCTTTTTACAGCTACATGAATGTACTATTGCTGTGTGATTTATTACTATTACTGAAGGTTACTCACCATACCAATACCAACTAGATTTTTAAATTTTAATATAAAATGAGTAACAGTAGGGTGGACATTAGGTAAGGCTGCACTTTTTGCAGTGATGTCGTATAGAAAACTATTCGGCGCGTATATAAAACAGGTCTGCGGCTCTGAACCGTAGTAAAGGGACCTCTGGCTAATACGTCGGGTTGTATGACGGGCTCGTTGCTGAAAACTAGCTTTACTTTGTTATCTGGGTCAACTTTGCTAGCGAGAGACAGAGAGAGGCATTGATTTATTATTATTACTGAAGGCTACTCGCCATAGTAATACCAACTACATTTTTAAATCTTAATATAAAATGAGTAACAGTAGGGTAGACATTAGGTAAGGCTGCACTTTTTGCTGCAATCTCGTATAGAAAATAGTGATGTGCGGATCGATACTGAAATATCGATTCCTCCGATACCAGTCATTTATGTTCTAGAATCAATTCTCATAATAAAATATTGATATTTTAGTAATTTAGGGTAAATTTGTACTTTATCATTAACAGTAACACAGTGGAAAGAAACTATATCATTCAGATTGTCTACATTGGAAGGAACTACTTCCTCTTCCGCCTTTCATAGTCACGTGCGAAATATGGCTGTATAAATGTGTCGCAGCCCCTGCCGAGCGCACTAACAACAATGGCTGAGCATAAATGGAGTCATGTGCGGACGTATTTTACCTCCACAAACAGCCGAGACGTGGTTTGCGATACATGTGGCAAGAAAGTGAGGTGTTGTGGCAACACCACTAACCTTGTCAAACGCCTCACAGTAAATCATATCACACAGAATATGACGAGTGTTTGTTGAGGTGAACTGAAGAGGAGGAGTGGACAGGAACAGGTGCTGCTAGGGCGAGACAGACGTCTCTTTAGTGCTGCAAGGTGTTTAAATAGCGCACAACTTCAGTTTTTTTTATTTCTATATCATGAATTCTGCATTACTAAGTGATAAGAACAATTAATCTGATGTCCTGTAATCATTATGACACTATAATTTGAGATAAAATAAAAGATACAATAAATAAAATAAGTTTTCATACAAAGTATCGGTATCGGATCAGTATCGTCGATACCACCCTGAATTTTACTTGGTATCGGATCGGAAAGGAAATCAGTGGTATCACACATCACTAATAGAAAACTATTCCGCACGTATATAAAACAGGTCCACGGCTATGAACCATAGTAAAGGGACCTCTGGCTAATACGTTGGGTTCCGTGTCAGGCTCGTAGCCGAAAACTAGCTTTACTTTTTCGTAATACTCTGCCTATTGCCTTCATATTAAATCATTTTTTGAATAATAATTTTAAAAAATATTTCTTCACGTCATTATGCAAGGGATGACATGGGCCGGGAGATTGAGACACAGGCATTAGAGCTTCTTAATGCGTGTTTTGTTTGGGATTCCACTGCCGTGGAATTACCAAAAATAGAGAGGGCATAGCCTAACATATGAAACATGAAAAGACCGCCGTGTAATCCATTTATTTCAACAAATTAACTGTATTCTGAATATCACCTTTTTAAACTGTAACTGTAACACAATACAGTTACTCATATTTTGTATTTGAAATACGTAACGCCGGTACATGTATTCCGTTACTCCCAACACTGGATATTCAGCAACTGTTGGGATGACTTTCTATCTTGTCTTCTGCAGATTTTTGGTTCCCCAGAGAATAAAGTCAACTGACTGGTTAACCCTTGGCTTTTCCTGTAGCAGCTCCATGGATTATATAATCCATGGAAATGTTATGTTTCACTGAGAAATGTCTCAATAGTTATAAGAAAATCATCATGAAATGATACAGTGATATTCAAAACAGCTAAGTAATCAGAATCAGAATCAGAAAGACTTTATTTATCCCCAAGGGGCAATTCGGGTACAACAGAGCAGCATGACGTTGAAGATAAGGACAGGGCATTAACAGGCAATAAGAATGAGATAATAAATACACAGAATATACAGTATATACACAGTTTTAAAATTACACAATTTTAAAATTAAAGTGACTGAATAGGTGAATAAATAACTGTAGGTGACTAAAAGTGAATAAAGAGTCGGCAGTATAAAAGAGTGTAGAGTAGTTTGTTTCTGGTGTGGGAAATGGTCTTATCGGCTGGACTTAAAGAGCAGAGTGGCTTTGGGGACAAAGGTGGCTCTCCTCCTCTCAGTCCTGCAGGAAATGCAGCGGAGGCATCGCCCAGAGGGGAGCCATTGAAATGCGGGGTGAAGAATGAGAGAGGGGTCATTGATGATTTTGGCTGCCTGTCTAATGGCCTGTTGGCTGAAAACCTGCGCCAGAGTTCTGACAGGCAGGCCAATGATTTTAGAGCACACTGATGCAGTGTGCTACTGTCTGTTCCTGTTCTGAAAGCTGAGGGAGTGGAACCAGCAGGTAATGAAGAAGGTCATGATGCTTTCCAGGAAGGCATAGTAAAAAGTCATCATGATGGGTGTGCTCCTGAGAATCTCCTCTGTGTTGGCAGAGAATTTCAGGAGGTTGTCAAAGATGGTTCCCAGGTATTTGTACTCCTCAACTACCTCCACTGGCTTCCCATGGATGGTGGTGGTGACTGAAGCAGCCAGATCCCTCTGCCTACTGGAGAAGGTCACCACCATCTCTTTGGTTTTGCTCACGTTCGGTTCAAGATTGGAGCTGTCACACCACTCTAACAAACTCCTGAAGAGCTGGCCCGTGGTGTTGTGAAGGGCCTGACAGCACTGACAGGAGAACACAGTTGGGCTGTGTGGATCTGCAGTCATCGGTGTAGAGGATAAAGAGCAGGGGGGAGAGCACACAGTGAGTGGAGGTGGAACGGAGACCGGAAAGGGAGTTGTTGATCTCAACTTTCAGAGTCCTGTTGGTCACAAAGTCCAATATCCACAAGATTAGCTGATCAGGGATCTCGCAATACTGTACACCACTACATACGCTTTAGTGATTCATAACACTTTCTAAATAAGCTGAGCTGCAGCTCCAACTTTGATATCTACTTACTTAGACTTTATAAATGATACCATGAACATTTTATGAATTATATTATTAAGAATAAATGTTTACATCTGTATTTATAAATTACATACATATGTATAGTCATATGAAAACGTTTGTGAACTTCTCTTAATTTTTGTTAATCATTCGCTAAACAAAATATATATTAAAACCTTTTAATATATGTCATGACTTATGGAAATAGTATTATTTCAGCAGAGACATGAGGTTTTTTTGGATTAACAGAAAATATGAAATATGCATTATAACATAATTGGAAGATGATAAACGCACATTGGCCCTCTCGATAGGAAATTTGAGTATTAAAAAAATAACAAAACGGAACAGTTGACGAACATAAAATATTATGCACATTGTGCAAGAAGGAATTTTCACCGAAGCGCTTCCAGCTTAAAATATCACATTGACACGAAGCATAGGTTAGTCCGGGATGCTGCTAGGACCTTGGCTAACACGTCACCCAGCTTGCGACAAACCACTCACGGAGCATCGGGGACTCAGTAAGTCTACCTGGGAAATATTCACTGACACAATTGCCAAGTGGATTGCAACAAACTGCAGACCTATTAGTATCGTTGAGAACACGCGCTTTACATAGCTTTGGTTCCTCGTTTCAATGACTTGAAGTGCCTCCCCAAGTGTGACAGAGAGAGAGAGAGTGGATAAATGTTTGTAACAAACAGTTTTTTTGTTAACATGAATGTTTAAGATGTTCAATAAACATGTTAAGTGTGTATATTTTCCCTTTTTTCTCGAGTCTGTTTGCTCATGCAAAATGAAATTACTGAATAAAAATGAATGACATTTAATCGTGATTAATCGAAATTAATCCACAGTAACCCTGTGATGAATCAGATTAAACATTTTAATTGTTTGACAGCACTAATATATATTATATATTAGTGTATGTTGAAGAAAACTAATCAAATTCTCTTTGAAATTAAACATACATTCTTTGTGTTTATTCTGCATTTTCTTCATTATATTACATAAATGTCAGTTACAAGCTTAAATATAAAGTTGATAAAATGTCATTGCAACCAGGCTATTGATCAAGTAATTGCAAATCAAGATTAGTTACAGAAAATTGTGCGATTAATTAGCTAATTTTTTTAAATCTATTGACAGCACTAGTTTTTTGGGTCACTGTCTTGTTGGAATATCCAATCCCTGCATAACTTCAACTTTGTGACTGATGCTTGAACATTATCCTGAAGAATTTGTTGATATTGGGTTGAATTGATCTGACCCTCGACATTAACAAGGGCCCAGGTCCCTGAACTAGCAACACAGCCCCACTGTCATGGTAGCGGGTCTGCGACCCAGGGTTTTTGTGTGTTTTACTTATAATCTACGATTATTGTTATTCATGGGTTTTGGTTCCGCTTGTAATATATTTAGTCCTAGGATTTTGGTTTCTGGTACTTTGCCTTTCTCATGTTCCTCGCAAGTAATCAGTATGAAACAGTTACATGCATTCAAATCCTAAAAATTACAAGGGTGCCCAAATTTTTACACAACTAGTTTGTTGGTGTGCTGTCTGGTTTTTCATTAGCTCTAACAAGACCCAAATAAATGCACTGAATGTAAATGACCATTTATTATTATTATTATTATTATTTTATTTTATTTGGATGCAGGGTCAATGTGGCATATATTTAATGCTCTTTCATTAGCCACAAAAGCTGCACTTTCTTCACTGGTTTTCTCACCAGCATCATTTGAGGAACACAAGTATGGGCAGGACTTTGTGTCATCAGAAACTGAATCAATATTTAGACTAAGTATACTTCAGCTAAAGAAAAGGAGAAGCTGAGGACTGATCCACCAACCTTAAATTTGGAAATCAACTAAATTAAAATTTAGTTTCATTAGCCGCAAAAATACCAACTTCCTCAAAATAACTCGCTTAAGCAATACCTTGCATAAACAAGGCTGATGACATGCTGTTTTAATGAAATAGCATCAATGTAATGCTATTTCATTAGCCTAAAGTGCACTGGCTTCCTCAATTTTTTTGCTTGTGTTCCTCAATTGAAGGTGTTGAGAAAACCAGTGAGGCAAGTGCAGCTTTTGTGGCTAATGAAAGTGCTTTAAATATATGCCACATTCACTCTGCTTATAAGTAAAAATAATAATAATGATGACAATAATAGTAATGATCCAGAACTTTGTGCCATCAGTGCTCACTTTTCAATTTCAGTTCAACAGTTCAGTTTTTGGTTCATACGTCTGGGTCCTTCGTGAAAGCCGCAGAGTAATCGAGTGCCGGTTAATAGAGATACGTTGTACCTGCGGACCTACAGCATCTTGAGCTGGAGCAGGGAACAGATTAAGTATTTAGATGTCATTCATCATGTCAAATGACGGGCAGATAAACTTTTAGGTTGGTAATAAATGTATTACCTGTATAAAAAAAAGCAGCATGTAAACAAATGATACCCTAATAATAACTGTTATGCTTATTGTTAGCTAAAAATGCTAATATCATATAATTTCAAACAGAGGCGATCCAGTAATGCTGCACTAATGAATTAGACTATTAACTTTAGCTAAAGTTATTAAGTTAGCTAAAGAGTTGGGATGCTGTGTAAGACATAAATAAAGCTAAAATACAATGGTTTGGACATGCTTTTGCACATTTCCCTACTGTAGGGGTGTCTGCAAGCATATGTGGCTCTGAGAGAGTACAAGATGACAACTGTGAAATACTCCTAGAAAGAGTCGATCATATTTGTTTGTCAAAGCTGAACCCAGGGCAAACTAAGCTAAATTAGCATTTTCAGCTAACAGCTACAATTAGCACAACAGTTACTGTTAGGCTATCATTTATTTACATGTTGCTTTTTCTCATACATGTAACCCACTCCTGGGTAAGTACACCTCCCTCTAGGGAGGAGCTGGACATGAGTGCAAATAATCACAACACACAGAAATTTCAGTTAATTGTGACTTTAGTTTTAAACAGTTAACAATTTCAAAACAAAAATAACAACCAGGGCCCTTTACAAAATAAAATGAAATAAAATAAATTAAAATATAATAAAATGCATTGTCCTTAATTATTGGAATTGTCCCTTTGAAGGTATTTTGTTAGATTGCAAACCTTATATTTTAGTTTGTTCCTAGTTCCTTTGTTCTGAGTGTTCTAGAGTAGAGGGTCAGTCAAGTCAAAGCACAGATCAGGTGAGGGAATGATCTGTAATGATCTGTCAGTCAGCAACTCACAAGCAGTGTTGGTCAACTAACTTGAAAAACGTAATCAGTAACTAATTACTGATTACTTCCCCAAAAAAGTAATCCCGTGATGACTGATTTTCAAAGTAACTAAGTAACTAAGTAATTAGTTTCTTAGTTACTTTTGAAAACACGATTTACAACCTGAATAGGTAATAAAGCAATAGATCTTTCAGCCCAATTCTACTTTTCTGCATAATCCATCATATAAAATTTAATCAAATGAAAAAGTCTCTTTTTAAAACTTGTTTCATTAATTTTAATCTTTTAACTTAATGCATCAAGCAAAAATTACATTATTTGCAACATTCTCTGACTGGAAGAAATTTGTTTAACATTTAAACCTATTTTCTGCACATTCCAGCATATAAAATAAAATAGTTTTTGTGTTTACACTCACTCTTTAGAATAGATGCAAGTAAAACACAGCAGAAAATAAATAAAATCAAAGACTCAGCGGTCCCGTTGCTCTATTTTCACCTGTATAGTAGGAGTGGGGCAGGTGGAGGTTTACCCTGGTGAAGGTGTGTCGCAGCCGTCATGTCATTGGAAGGATCCGGGAGTTTCTGTGTGAATTTCACATTCCCGTGGCAGCGTACTCGGTGCTTGCTCAGAAGTTTAGGGGTTTTTTTCGCTGTAAAAAGAAGTTTTCTTCCCACGCAGTGAACAGCGGACGCTAATTTTTTTATCACTTTTTACGGAATCAAACTCAAAGTAAGGTCAGTACTTCCACACTTTAAACGCTGCATGGTCATATGCTCTCCCGCACTCAATATATTATCCATTGTTGATCTGCCCACACCTGTTGCCACCAATGCCGCACTCGCTTACGTCATTGTCATGAGACACTCTCGCAAAAAAATCACGGTTTTAGTAACACAGCATGCTTATGGGAAAGTAACAGTAATCTAATTACCTTTTTTGCAATAGTAATCCCTTGCTTTACTCGTTACTTGAAAAAGTAATCGGATTACAGTAACGTGTTACTTGTATACTGCCCATCTCTGCTCACAAGTCTAGTGAAGTTTCACGCCTGGTGTATTTATAGTCTAGAATGCACTCTTTTTGTCGGTTCACTGTTGCCAGTCGGGATGACTGGTGGAATCCTACCAGAAATCAGATAAACCATTGGCCGTCTGACTGGTTGTGTAGATCTGGATCCTGAAGATCACACTGGGAGGCTTGCCAACAATTGGAATCACTGGTCTTTCCTCATGGCGCTTATAGCTCACTAAAAGGCCTGACCGAGACACGTGGAACCTCTGCTGATTTCGGCAGCTTTTTAACAACTTTTTGTCATGGTCCTGGGTAATTTTGACCCAGTGTTCTTACTTCTCTTGTGTTTTTGTATTTTGTTCATTATTTACTCCATGGTTCCTAGGTTATTCAGTTTAGTTTATTAGATTTCCCCTCGTGTATTTACCCCCTGTGTCCCTCTCCGTGTATCTGTGAGTTCCCATGCCTCATTTCTCCTCCTTCTGTTTTATTCCATGTTTTCCCCAGCCAGTTATGTCTGTGCTCTCCCCGTGTTCACTCTCTCTCTCCTGTCCACATCTCTGTGTACTTCCTGTTTTACTTTGATAGTCTCCCGTAAGTGTAGATCACGTTGTGTTGCTCCTGCCCTGTCTTGTTATAATTATTAGTATCAGCTGTGTTCCCTGTGTGCTCCCACATCTCTCATTATGCTTCGAAGATGGCGCCAGCAGTATGCACGGCGACACATCAGTCAACTCTGCTAGCTTTGCTTTGGCTTTCGCTAGCCTTATCCTTTTCTATATTATCCCAAAATGCCCTCGCTCTGCGTGTGTACAATCGCCAGTTACTCTTAGAAATCAAAGCATCGTATGACCTGGCTCTTAAACATACGGAGACAGGAGATGATTATGGGCCTCCTCCACCACTTTTTGAGCCCTATATTCCGGCTTATCTGTGCCAACACTCCTACACCACTTCCTGGAAGAAGCGCCCGAGGAAACGAGGAAAGCGGGCTGGTACACTCATCAAAGTCCAAGCTCTTCTCCGTGCTTCTCGTGGAACTACTGGACCAGCAGAGTGCATCTTTAGATGGATCCTGCCTGTTGTCCCTGGAGCTCCCACGACACTTGATCCCCCGCTCTCAGCTTTCTATTTCCCTAAGCGGCCTCGGACCCGTGGATGCGGTGTGGACCACAGAAATCTTCGCACACTTAACCGAGCTGGAACATCTGATGTTAGGATCTACACACTCCAAATGGCTTTACTAAATGTAAGATCATTAGCAAACAAGACGTTTGTATTAAATGACTTCCTAAAGTCACAACAGTTGGACTTTCTGTTTCTGACAGAAACATGGCTTCAACCCGGTGAGTCTGTAGCTTTTTCGGAACTGGTTCCTCCTAACTTCTCATTCTTCAGTCTCCCTCGGCCCTCTGGTAGGGGGGGAGGCTTAGCCACCGTGTTCAACGCTCGATTTCATTGCCATCAAACATTACAGCACGACTCATTTTCTAGCTTTGAACTCCAGCTGTTTGAGTTACACCTAAACTCTGCTGCGCCTTTGCTGTGTGCCCTCCTTTACCGTCCTCCTAAGTTTAATAAGGATTTTATCAAAGAGTTTTCAGGTTTTATGGCTGGAATTGTTCTTAATTTCGACAGTTTTTTAATCCTTGGTGATTTTAACATCCATGTCTGCTGTGACTCTAAACCTTTGGTCAAGGACTTTTTAAATATTATTGACTCTTTTAACTTGACCCAGTGGGTTACCGGTCCCACGCATGAAAAAGGTCACACACTGGACTTGGTGCTCTCCCATGGGCTGGATGTGTGCATCACGGAAATATCCGAGTTGCGCATCTCTGATCATCTTCCTGTGTTGTTCACTCTAACGCTGCGCTGCTCGGTAGATAAGCCGTACACTCCAGCACGCAAAAAGCGAGCGCTTAATGGTCTAACAGCGCCCGCTTTTTCTGCTGCCTTTATGGATTCTGGAATAATGAACTCCAACTGTAAAAGTGTTGAGGACCTCTCGGACATTCTTCATTCTACCTGCACTGATATCTTGGACTCTATTGCTCCGCTCAGGACTGTGCGCGCTAAACATTTATCAGAGCCATGGTTGAACGAACATACGCACTCCCTCAGACGTGACTATAGACGCGCTGAAAGGAGATGGAAAAAGGACAGATTGCACGTTTTCCTACAGATTTTAAGGACTCGTCTTTCTGCTTACCAAGAAGCTGTAAAAGCTGCAAAGACAAAGTTTGTCTCAAACTTAGTGTCAGTAAACAGTCACAGGCCTCAGGTACTTTTTAATGTCCTTAATCGCTTTTTTAGTTCACCTGATAATGCTGGAGTCATTTCTTCACCAAGCATGTGCGATGATTTTTTAGCATTTTTTAATGACAAGATTCTATCGATTAGGGCTCTTGTCTCGTTGTCTGCTGCTTCAGATCCTAGTCTTTCTCCTGTGTGCTCAGCTGTCTTAGAGCAGTTTGATCCCGTCTCCCTTAATGACTTGACTGCGGTAGTTAGTAACTTAAGATCATCACACTGCCCCTCTGATTGTCTCCCTCCAAGCTTGCTTAAAAGCACTTTTAATACTGTTGGGCCTTTTATCCTGAGATTAATTAATATGTCCCTTGCTACAGGCTGCGTCCCATCATGCTTTAAACAAGCTATAGTTCAGCCTCTTCTTAAAAAACAAAATTTGGACCCAACTGTTCTGTCCAATTACAGGCCTATCTCAAAGCTTCCCTTTCTATCTAAAGTCTTGGAGAAAGTGGTCTACCTACAGCTGCAGGCCCACCTTGATTTTAATATGATCTCTGAAAAATTTCAATCTGGTTTTAAATCACTACATAGCACTGAGACGGCACTTTTAAGGATTTTTAACGATATTCTTTTAACTCTGGACTCTGGCAGCCCTGCTGCCCTTTTATTGTTGGACTTGTCAGCAGCTTTTGACACGGTCGACCATGACATCCTGTTATCACGGCTAGAATTTCATGCTGGCCTAAAAGGATCTGCCCTACAGTGGTTTCGGTCCTTGTAAGGAGTAAATATTTAAACAAGATATTCTTCAGGCGAAATAAAGACACTCAAGACAGTTTAGATGGTAACAACGTGCGCACGCTGGGTGAGCGCTGCTGTCTCAGGCTCACAACCAGCGTATGCGGCAGTTCTTTATTTATAGCGTTTCAGAGTATGTGTGTGTGTGTGTGTATGATCTCAGAGTGTGTGTGTGTGTGGCTGTATGATCTCAGAGTGTGTGTGTGTGATTCTGAAGAATGGGCCCCTCTTGGTATTTGGGAGTGTATAGATAAGAACGTCCTGCTCTCCCCTTCCTGGGAGTGAAACGGCTCGTAGAGAGCCAGGTACAGAGGAGATGTCCTGGGTAAATCATATCTGAGAACACTATGCTTTTGTCTTTACTTCAGCTTCACTTCTAGTGAAGCAGTAAAATACGATTAAATGGAAAGAATAAATGGGTAAACAACTATTAACACTGAAACTAAAGATAAACTTTCAATAACATATGAATAGAAGTGGGAATAATACTTGAAACATTTGAAAATCTCTTAACAGTCCTATTTGTCAGAAAGGTCTTTTCATGTCAGTATGGCCCCCCACAACTCCAAAATAGCCCCTCTTAAATACGGTGTACCTCAAGGCTCTATTTTGGGCCCTGCCCTGTTCGCACTCTATTTGTTGCCATTGGGCTCCATCTTCTCGCGGTTCAGCATCTCATTTCATTGTTTTGCTGATGATTTACAGATTTATCTACCTTTAAAAGCAGGGTCAGACCATCCCCAGCTCTTATTACGCTGTCTTGACGATGTCAAACAGTGGTTGTCATTAAATTTTTTAAAGCTAAATGAAAATAAAACTGAGGTTGTCATTTTTGGCAACTTTAATCATATCGACAGCACTCTGGGCGCCCTTTCCTTGTATTGTAAAACACATGTAAAAAACCTCGGTGTCTACATTGATGGTTCTTTTAAATTGAATAAGCAGGTGAGTGCAGTAGTTCAGTCCTGCTTTTTTCAGCTAAGACAGCTAGCCAAGGTAAAGCCATACCTCCTGGCTAACGTCTTTGAGCGTGTTATTCACCTTATTCTTACTTGCAGATTAGACTACTGCAATTCATTGTATTATGGTCTAGATCAGGCCACCATCCATCGTCTTCAGATGGTTCAAAATGCAGCTGCTCGCCTGCTAACTGGTACCAAACGGAGAGAGCATATAACCCCAGTTTTAGCTTCTTTACACTGGCTTCCTGTCTCCTACAGGATCCAATTTAAAGTTTTACTTTTTGTTTTTAACTCACTTAATGCCCGAGCCCCTCCTTACCTGTCTGAGCTCCTCTCTGCCTATGCTCCAGGAAAAACCATGAGGTCTAGCTCAAAATTAATGCTGTCCATCCCACGGACTAATCTCAAATCCCGTGGTGATAGATCCTTCTCTGTGGCAGGTCCCAGACTTTGGAATAGTCTCCCCTTAAATATTAGATCTGCACAAACACTTGAGCAATTTAAATCATTACTAAAGACACATTTTTATGCCCTGGCTTTTAACACACTATGATCCAAGCATTTTGGTCTTATTTGAATTAGTTTTAGTTATTGTTTTAATTCTTTCATTGTCCTATTATTGTTTTTTATTGTTATTATTGTATTACATTGTTACTTTTTAATGCCATTTTTATATTGTTAAGCACTTTGTGCAGCATCGGCTGTTTGAAATGTGCTATATAAATAAATTTTGACCTTGTGTATTTATGTCCGCGTCTCCCTCAGTTCTGTGTCGCATCCTCCCTCATGACTGTGTGCCCCTCCGTGTGTTTCCTAGTGAGTTAGTTCCTTTAGAATCTCCCAGTTTAGTTTTGCATTACTTTGTATCGCCTTTTCCTTCTTTCAGCGATAAAGCTATATTTTGAGTTCAGTCCTGTTTCCTGTGAGTTTGCGATTGGGTCCAATTCCTGCCTGCCACACAGCCGGATTATGACACCGAGGCAGTTTCTGCTGCTAATCAAGATAGTTTTTCTTTTTCCTTCGAATGGCTGGTAACAACACACCATGTTAACATACAACTTCTGGTAAACCTTCCACAGCAGGGGAAGTGTGGAACTAAAACACATTTTTTTACATCATCATTTCTTGTGACAATAAAATAAAACAAATAAAAGAACAATCCATAACTAAACAAATCACTTACAAACTTATCTTATTTTAACCCGTTTCTCCAGCTGGGTTACATACAGGTAATACATTTATTACCAACCTGAGAGTATATTCGCCGGTCATTTGACATGAAGAATGACTTCTGAATACTTAATCTGTACCCCGCTCCAGCTCAAGATGCTGTAGGTCTGCTCAGTAACACTGGGTTCGCAGGTACAACGTAGCTCTATTAAACGGCACTCGATTACTCTGCAGCTTTCACAAAGGACCCGGATGTATGACCCCAAAACTGAATTGTAGAACTGAAATTGAATGGTAAGCAGTGAAACTGAAGGCATTCAAGAGCTAAATTTAAAGGATGGAATACATTCATTTTCAAAATATAAAATTCAGTTTCAATTTAGTGATGATCATTTTCAAACCAGTACATTGGATTTCAAATTAGGCTAATTCAAATTCAGTTTTAGAAGCTTTTATTCACTTTGAGCAATTCAGATTTAATCTGAGCAATTCAAATTCAAATTTAACTTATTCAAATTCAGTTTCTGATGCCACAAAGTTCTGCCCATACACAAGCAAGGCATTTGAGGAAGCCAGTGTGTTTAAGGCTAATGAAATAACATTTCATTAATGCTATTTCATAAAAATAGCATTTCATCAATCTTGTTTATGCAAGGTATTTTGGCTTGCTTAAGCTAGTCATTTTGTGGAAGTTGGTATTTTTGTGGCTAATGAAACTAAATTTTAATTTAGTTGATTTCCAAATTTAAGGTTGGTGGATCTGTCCTCAGCTTCTTCTTTTCTTTTGCTGAAGTATACTTAGTCTAAATGTTGACACCCGAGTTGCCATAAGATGTAAAAGCCATCACTGTAGTATTTTAAAATGCTCTTTCATGGGCACCGGTTTAGCTCAGTGCATTGAGCAGGCAACCACATGCCAAACGGCTGAGAGCGGCTGTCCTGGGTTTGAATCTGACCCACTGGCCTTTGCCGCGTGTCTTCTCCCTTCCCTCTCTGCTCCCACTTTCCTGTCCTTTCTTCCCTGTGCCTAGCAAATAAAGGTTAGAAAGTGCTTTAAAAAAAAAAAAAGAAAACCTCATGTTACATGGGTTTCTAGCCTCCAGTGACCTTCCAAAACCCTTGCTTTCCATTGTTTCTTCTCGTTCTCCCTATACCAGTTAAAAGGAAAATAAAAAACACCAGCAAACATTGCAGCACATAGGGCTATTTGACATTATAAAGATGGTGCCAAGTTAAAATTGATGTTTTACCTTTTTTCTTTCACAAACACAGTGAGAGAACTACAAAAACTTCAGTTCATGTGAATGAAGAACAATTCCAGTGAAATACTTTTTTTATTCATATGCAAACCCAAATTGGAACACAACAGAGTTAACAAGCTGTTCTTATTAACTATAAGCTGCAGGGAGCGCGAGTGGACCATCAGCTGTCCTCGTGGATTATTGACTACCTCACCAGTAGACCCCAGTATGTGAGGCTGCGGGACTGTGTCTGAGGTGATAGTCTGTAGCACGGGGGCCCCACAAGGAACAGTATTCGCCCCTTTCCTCTTCACCCTGTACACTGCGGACTTCAGTTATAACATGAACACTTGCCATCTCCAGAAGTTCTCAGACGATACCGCCATTGTGGGCCGGGTGTCGGAGGGAAACGAACTGGAATACAGGTGGGTCATCAATGACTTCGTCAGCTGGTTTAAACAGAACCATCTTCGCATCAATGTCAGCAAGACGAAGGAGCTGGTGATTGACTTCAGCAAGAAGCCACCCCCTATTACACCAGTGAACATCCAGGGTTTGGACACTGAAACGGTGGAGGAGTACAAATACCTGGGTGTTCACCTCAATAGCAAACTGGACTGGTCCACGAACACAAATGCACTCTACAAAAAGGGTTTAAGTCATCTCCACCTGCTGAGAGGAAGACTATCTGCTATGACTGGTTGGGGGTGAGGGGAGGAAGATAGGATAAAGACACACTGTGGAAGAGAGACAGAGATGAATACCAACTAATCATTAAATGCGGTAAGAGAAGCACTAAGTGAAGAAGAAATGTTTCAGTTCATCATGGGAAGGCCCAGGCTGCTGTGGGCCTAGTCATAATTAATGGACAATTCACCTGATCCAGCCCTAACTGTAAGCTTTGTCAAAAAAGAAGGTTTTAACCTTAATCGTTAAAGTACAGAGGGTGTCTGTCTCCCACATCCATAATGGGAGATAGATCCGTTGGAAGGCTCTGCCTCTCATTTTACTTTTACACTTTATAATCTGGGAACTACAAATAAGCTAGCAGTCTGAAAGCAAAATCCTCTATTGGGGTGATAAGGCACTATGAGGTCTATAAGATAAGATAGCTCCTGATTATTCAAGACTTTGGATGTAAGGGAAAGGATTTCAAATTTGCCTGTTAGCCAATAATGTACCCTCCCACTAGAACACACTGTCTTCCCTGTCAGTCCCTGTCAGTACTCTCACTGCAAAATTTTGTTCTAGTAGAGAACCTGTTCACAACTGCCATCCCTATCTATGAGTTGTACCATTTCCACTGAAGCTGCAGTTAGATTTTGATATATGCCTTGAAGACAATACATAATTATAAATATGCCTTTAGCAGAGCTAAAGTGAATATGTCATTGTAAGATCAATATATCAGACTTTGTTCAAATAAGCCAGGGTCTCTAAGCCATCTCTCTGGAGGGTAAACAAGGGATGAACAGTTTCTTTTAATGAAAAATATAACTGCCATTAACAGAATGGTGCTTGTAAGTAAAACAACATAAGAGAGAATTTTTCCAGAACTTTTCAAACCAATGATGCGTAATCATGGTTGCATTATCCAACTCTCTTTGTGGTTACAGTGGCTTGCAAAAGTACAAAAGAATTCAAGTGACAAAATAGGTTGGTGGTCAAAGTAAAATTAAATAACTTAACTTGACCATGTCTCTTAAGTGTGTATTTTTATGATTTTACATTATGTATTTTAAGTATTTCAAAAGATTGCAGATTAAACTTGTTTCATTCGATTAATATATCAAATGAAATTGTTTGCACTCAGCTAGCTTAAACTACTTTCATTTGACATAAGGTAATTTAAAATCAAAAACAGAGCATTCAGTGATATCTCTCAAAGCTCTGTACAACATTGTCAAATCATACAATAAAGTGCAGATTTGGTGATTATGCATCAAAAGAATGACTCGTGACACTTAAATTAACTAGCTTTGCTGTTTTTGTTAAATAAAATGTTCTCATGTGATCCTCTTCTTAATGTATAGCTCCACCTCTTTTTATATCTGACATTCTTTCTGTTTGTTTACGAGCAGCTGGAATAGCTGTAGTCAGCTATATAAGCACTCCTCCCATGTGGTTATACTTCAGTCTTCGGGACAGACGCAGACACTGAGACAGGTAAGTAGCTACAACACAGATAACATGCAGACAAATGTAAATACACATTTTAGTGTTGTACCCATGAAAAGAAAAAAACAGAGATTTATTCATTTGAAAAACGAGAATTTAAAAAAAAGAAAGAAGGAAATATAGTGCATACTGCAGTAATGGAAAGCGACATCCAACATCATGACAGAAAGCATTTTAAAGCTGATGTTGGAAACATCAGAAACAAGCTGTTTAGTTTCCTGTAAGTCAAAAGGATCTGTGTCTGTTTCAGCTTGTTTTTAGTCAAGATGAAGTTGCTTCTAGTTGTTGCTGCTGTTCTGGCTGTATCCAGCTGTGGCCGCATGTCTCTGGAAGACATGGAGTTTCATGCCTGGAAGCTCAAGTTTGGTGAGACAGTAGATCTCTTCCACTCCATTTTTATTTTAGCCTTTTGCCAAATGCTTTTAATAATGTTTGGCAAGATTTGTAATTTTTTCTTTTTATACTTAATGATGATATTTAATTTTCCTTTTTTAACTGACAGAAAAATCCTACGACTCTCCATCAGAGGAGACTCAAAGGAAGCAGATCTGGCTCAACAACCGTAAACTTGTGCTAAAGCACAATGCTTTGGCTGACCAGGGTTTGAAGTCCTTCCGCCTTGGGATGACCTACTTTGCTGATATGGTATGTGCAGAAAAAGATGTTGTTTTTGTTCAGCATTTATATTTTCATCAATATGTTCAGTTGCAATTTTACATGGCATTTGGCAACAAAAACCTCATGAATGTTGTCCCTCTTTAGGAAAATGAAGAGTACAAAAAGCTGAGCTGTCTTGGCTCCTTCAATGCCTCTCTGCCTCACCGTGGCTCTACCTTCAATGGCCTGCCTAAAGGTACAGTCCTGTCCGACACTGTTGACTGGAGGGAACAGGGATACGTCACTAAAGTCAAGCATCAGCAGCAGTGTGGCTCCTGCTGGGCTTTCAGTGCAGTAAGTGTATATAATTTAGTGTGCATTTTTGTAACTTTGAAAACTTTGCTCAACTGACTCATCCTTATTGCAGACTGGTGCACTGGAGGGTCAGCACTTCAAGAAGACAGGAAATCTGGTGTCTCTGAGTGAGCAGCAGTTGGTCGATTGCACTCGAAACTATTTCAACCAGGGCTGCGATGGAGGCTGGATGATCCCTGCCTTTAAGTACATCAAAGACAATGGAGGAATTCAAACTGAGGAATCATACACTTATGAAGCTAAGGTAAATAGACAGCAATATTTAAAAAACATGTCAGATCACATTTCTTGTTGATGTAAATAACAATAGTTGAATTTTTTACACTATAAGGTATTTTATCGCTTGACCTTCCTATCTCTTTCTAGATATCAAAGTTGGAGCTGCAGCTCAATTCATTTAGAAATTGTTATTAATGACAAAAGTGTATAAAGTGGTGTACAATACTGCCAAAATACATAGTCGCTCCAAGTCATGTATAGCCCACAGTAAAAGCTACTTTATTAATGTCTTAAAAATCCATCTTTAACAACATAGTACTGTAAATGCTCTGTTTGCTATAGAACTTTGATTGCCACTTCATAATGTCTCACTACAGTAACAAATTGTAATAAATTATGATATTTTTTCTCTCAATTAGGATGGACGATGCCATTACAACGCAAATTTTGTTGGTGCCCAATGCAGTGGTTACGGTACTGTGAAACAGGATGAAGAAGCTCTGAAGCAAGCAGTGGCCGCCATCGGACCGATATCTATAGCCGTGGATGCTTCTCATGAGTCCTTCCAACTCTACCAATCAGGTGTGGCTATTGACAGTGCCAACAAAAATATCTTAAAAAGAAGAAAAAGAAATAGAAAGTGTTTCTTTTTTGTACTTCTCAGTCTGACTGACATGTAATTCTAGGAGTGTATGTTGAGGAGAGGTGCAGCAACAACCACTTTAGCCATGCTATGCTGATTGTGGGTTATGGTGCTGAAGATGGACTTGACTACTGGCTGGTCAAGAACAGGTAAATACCCACATGTGATGGTAATTTTTTAATTCATGTGCTTCACTCTTTTTTTTTTTTAATTTACTGAGTGGTGATCATTGTGTCTCTAAATGCTATTGAACTATTAGTGTGAACATAACTCATTCTTAGCTGCTAAATGTTGTTAATTTGTTCCTTTCTGTAGCTGGGGTCTTGACTGGGGAGAGGAGGGATACATTAAGATGGTCAGGAACAAAAGCATCAATTGTGGGATTGCTAATAAAGCAAGCTACCCTCTGGTCTGAAGAGGTGGAAGAAAACTCATCTGCATCTTTTTTTCTTCTGCTTTGACCAAAATGTCCCATTGAAAACTTAATAAACCTAATAAACTTCTGAGCATTTAAAAATAAGGTGTGTGCATTTTTTTTAATGGTGCCAAGAATCTCTCTTTTCTACGGAAGAGGATTAGGGCCTCCGGAAAAAAAAAGTGGGCACACTTTCTGAGAAAAAGTCAGAATTCTGATGTGCACACATGTTCCAAGTATTTAATTCCTTTACAACTCCAATCTGGAAAGTTAATCATATTTTTGTTATGTAGTACATCATGAATTAGAAATATATGAATCTACAGACCTGAACCAATCTTGTGATGTTTTACTTGGGATCATTGAAAATAATTTATTTTTGGCAAGATCATCATTTTTATTGCGGCAACCCTTCCCATCAGTGATATGGGTAGAGATTTCCATCTAGCCAGATTGCCTTCTACTTGGGGGATGTGGTTTAATTTAGTTAAATCTGCAAGCTAAGAAGAGACATTAATACCTAAATAACTGATATTTCTAGATCGCAGTGGGGTAGAAGAAGAATTAGAGAAGGAGCAATTAATTGGAAGAACTGTAGATTTTCACCAATTTATTGAATAATCTGAAACTCTTGAAAAAGAGTTTATGAATGCAATTAATCCAGAGAGACTGGTTTGTGAATTTTGGAGAAAAAGCAACACATTGTCCGCATAAAGACTGATTTTATGTTCTGCATTCTTGCACTTTAAGCCCTTATTTACTGTACCCTGTCAAATTGCTGCTGCTAGTGGACCAATAAAAATTGCAAACAGTGAAGGAGAGAGTGGGCATCCCTGCCTGGTGCCCCTCACAAGACAGAAGCTGGAGGATGTTTGATCTTTTTTTCTGACACAAGATGTTGGGGAATTATATAATATTTTTAAACAGTTTATGAAAGAGTTTCCAAAACCAAATTTGTGTAAAGTTGCAAATAAAAATTTCTAGTTAAGTCTGTCAAATGCCTTTTCTGCATCTAGAGATAATATTGCCATTTCAATTTTTTTATTGCATGAGTAGTCTATCAAATTAAGTAATCTACGTGTATTTGTTGATGAGTGCCTTATCTAATCTTTTTGAGAGGGCATTGCAGATTATTCTGAGGTCTACATTAATTAGGGATATTGGGTGATAGCTTGAGGGAAAAACAGGGTCTTTGCCAGGTTTTCTCAGGAGACTAATGTTGGCAGAATTCATATTTGGTGGTAGTCTGCCATTTTCCTTGATTTCATGCAACATTCTGTGGAATTCTGCTGGAAAGCCGTCTGGACCTGGAGCCTTATTATTGGGCATACTTATCAGGGCCTCCTAGAGTTCACCTGGTGTCAATGGCAAATCCAGTGCATTGCTTGACTGTCCAGTAATTTTGGAAGAGTTAAATTGTCAAGAAACTGATTTGTTATTATGTTGTCAGATAAATCTTCAACAGCACATATACTTTCATTTATTTCTTTTTAACTGGTTAGCTAAGAATCGCTTGGATTTGTTGCCATGTTCAAAATTTTGCAAGTGAAGTCTTTGTACTAAGAATTGAGTTTTTTTTATTAATGATTTCATTTAATGCTAGTTTTGCGTATTTTGTTCAGTATTTCCTGATCTTAGTGGGACACGTAGGCTTTTTCTAAGGGTTTGATGTTTTTTTTCTAGTTCCTGAATATTTTGGTTTTCTTCTTTTTATGTGATGAGAAAGAAATTATTTTACCTCTTATCACAGCTTTCCCTGCTTCCCAGAGAACAGATGCTGATGTTCCAGGAGTGTCATTATGGTCTAAATATAAAGTCTTCTCTTTTTTTAAATATTTAATAAAGTCTTCATCTTTGAGCAGCGATGTGTTAAATCTCCAGTTTTTACTTGTGTAGTGTTCTTGTTATGTATTAGTGTTAAAGATACAGGAGCATGATCGCTGACAGCTATAGGGTGTATCTCAGTGCCTGAAATGTCACTCAACAGTGATCTGCTGATTAGGAAATAATCCAGATGAGAGTATAAGCGATGGACATGAAGAAGAAAGTGTATTCCTTACAATTGGGGTGTAAGGAGCGCCATGCGTTGCAAAGCCCAAACTCGGTCATATACTGTTTAATTATATTTGTGGACTGCCAATTGCGCTGACTTCCAGCTGTGTTGAGCCTATTCAAAAAATCTTCATTTAGTCCAAGGTCAAGGTTGCCTCCAAGAACAAATGTGCACTCTAGGTGTTCAGAGAGTGCACTAAAAAAAAACACGAAAGAATGATGGATCATCAACATTTATTAGCTTTTTGTTAAGTATAGATAATTTAATGATTAGGAATCTACCCCCTGATTCTATAACTGTGTAGAGTACTGTGAAATTAATATTTTTATACATTACAATTGCTACCCCCCCTTTGTCTATAGCAGACTGAGAACTAGGGGTGGGTGTCAATAATTGATTTATTTCAATATGGATGGCACGTACATGGACACGCTATGGGGGCTGAAAGCCGACAGCTCACTGATTCTGATAAGTCGGGTCTGCTCTTTGTGTTTACGTCTTTGTGCGGAATCTGTTTACCTGCTCTTGTTTGCTGCCTTAGCTGTTTGGTGGTTGTTGAAATAGTTTTGTGAGGTTTATCACTCTCCAGCCAAAATTGACAGAACCAGCAGCAAAAGAATATCCAAACTAAGCTTCACATTTCACATAAACATCGTCATGAATTCCCTCTTATCTTTGCTGTTTTGCTTCTACCACGATAAAATCACGCTTCCCATCTCAGTGTACTTCAAGAACAGTTTCCCATCTAAAAATCTGTTTTCTGCATTATTCGCTTGCTTATTACCCACCAGTATACCGTTGTTTACAGCACTGTCGGCCGCTGTTTTTTTTTAATGACTTCCGAAAAGAAAGCCTCATTTCTGCTGTCTTTAATACTGAAGAAATGCAAACTTTTTAAAATTATGACAAATTGCAAAACGCTTAGCTGTGTCTCTAATAAAACCTCTGTAACTTTGCTCTACTTCACTTCAGCTGCATCAGGTAATGTTCATATGATGATTCATGGTTTTCTTCAGTTTTTTTTCTACTGCAGAATATTTTTAAGGTATCTGCTATAAAAAGCCAGGCCAGGAAAATCTCCTTCTTGTTTCTATGTGTTTTATCCTCAGTTACTTTGAACACAAAGGCTTCTGCTGTGATGCTTACACCTCTGATAAAGTCTCACAAGTGTCAGTACTGATAAATGATCAGAAATATAATATTTCTGACTGTCTGAGGCAAAATTTCCCCGATTCAAATCGAATCGAATCAAAATCATGGATCGAATCAGTGACGATACCCAGCCCTACTGAGAACACATTAGGAAACTCAAGTATATTTATAGTTGTGACAGGTCCGTGTGTCTCTTGTAATAAAACAACGTCTGCCTATAGTTTTTTAAGCTCGTTAAATATCTTTATCCTGTTTTCTCTGGAGCCAGCTCCATGCACATTCCATGTGACAAACCTTAGTGTGCCCATAGTTGTGTGTGTATAGCTAATGATGCACGCTGTGTGATGCTTAGACGGGTGGGGGAAATGGAAATAAATAATTTCTTTGTAAATAGAGAGAGGCAAAATGTGTGGCAATATGCTCCATAAGTCTGACTATGTATGAGCATATAAACTAATTTGAGCAAGCGTGTATGAGCTTGAGTGTGTGTGTCCTGTATGTCTGTGTGCACTGTGAGGCTGTTGTGAATGTGCTGCCGTTGATATCATAGTTTGATAATATAACTATGATTAGCAGTCAATCATAATATGTCAGTAAAACATTTGTCAAATTATAAGATTTCAATTTCTCAATTTGGATGAACAATGCGATTACAACTGTGATACTATTGTTGCCAAATGCATTTGCATTTGTGAATGAGCTGATTGAGCTTTCCTGAAAGAGGCTGTGGCCACCATCTGACTATAATCTGGGTCATTAATGCAGACATTGAAACACTTTGTGGAAGTGCTAAGAAAAGTATCTTCAAATAGAAAAAGAAATAGGAAGTTTATTTTGGTGTTATACTTGTCAGTTTGATGTTAATGATGATGACATGTATTTCCAGGACTATATGATGAACCTGGATGTAGCAGCATGCATTTGAACCATGGAGTGCTGGCTGTGGGTTATGGAACAGATAGGTAAATACCCACATGTGATGCTTATTAATCCTCACAGCAAGCTGCGCAGAGTCCTGCGCAGGTGCAGTATCTCTTCCTAGGACTGCAGCTGCAGCTCAGTGTTTGGGTCTTTAGTTTGGCCAAAAAGATATCCAGTTGTTTTCATTTCAAGTTCTGAGATTATGATGTGTTTGCAGTGTTGGGAAGGTTACTTTTAAAATGTATTCCACTACAGAATACTGAATACATGCCCCAAAATGTATTCTGTAACGTATTCCGTTACGTTACTCAATGAGAGTAACGTATTCTGAATACTTTGGAATACTTAATATATTATCATGCTGTTTACAACTACATGAATGTCCTATTGCTGTGATTTATTACTGTTACTGAAGGTACGTAGTACGAAACGTAGTAAAGGGACCTCTGGCTAATACGTCCGGTTCCGTGTCGGGCTGGTAGCCGAAAACTAGCTTTACTTTGTTGTCTGGGTCAACTTTGCTTGCCAGAGACAGAGAGAGGCGTTGAAAGGCTGCTCCAACGGAACTTATTTTTTCCGGAGGAAAACACGAACACAGTGTACAGTTGAGTCTTAATAGCTTACTTACAAATGGGCTCGTCAGGCACTCTTCTTGGCTGCAGTGGTTATTATTATATTTACATGCTTCCAGCTCCCGTTTTTGCTCCGTGACAGCTCGGACTTTTCCTTTCTCTCCCTCCCTCGCTCACAGACACATAACGGGTATGGCAGTCCATTCTCCCTGCAGCACGGACTACACTGCCCATCAGGCTACATGCTTTAGAGCTATGCCTGTAGCATTCTGTCTATTAGCTTAGCACAACAACAACAACAAACTAGAAAGCGAAAATTTCAGAAGAAATTTTATGTGTGCCTATGCCGCTGCTAATCACTGTAGTTGCCATTCATACGGCTACAGAGAGCAAAACTCAGAAGAGCACCCATTCTCCACCATGAACTATGGTAAAAACAAACACCGCTCACGCTTCACAGATAACAGCTTACAGTTTTGTGTAAAGATGAAGTTACTTCGTACAGCGCCGATTTGCAGACGCTGTGCACACAGGTTCATGAGCAGAAGTCCCATTGTACCACGGCAGATCCGACAATGTTTGCATGAACACGCTTTGAAGCATTACGTTATGGACCACTTTTCACACATGGTTGGTGTACCCAAACAGCCGGCTGTAGCTTTTCAACTCACAGCCCGACACACACCCAAAAACAGCCGAGAGAGCACAGACTACGCCCGAGAGGCGTGATTGCAGGTGCCGCTCAGGTGGGTCCACCTCCCCTGCAGCGGCACTGCAGACCACGCCCCGCCACACACATCAAACACGTAAAATAAATATTTATGCACTTTTGCATTCACTTTTTGTTTTTTGTTATTTTTACACAGTGTTCTGAATGATGAACAATGGTCTACAGCCAATCTTGTGTATTATTATACAAACTTTGGTTGTAAGATTCAGATAACTATTTAATAAAAGCTAAATATTTTATATGAGAGTAAGAAAGAAAAGTATATCTTTGTGTCCACCTTTCTCTGTTAATGCCCTACCTGGCCCCCTGGCAAAAGCTTTGCTAGATCCGCCCCTGCACAGTTACCAGCTGTCAGCTACACAAAAAAAGGAGCTTGGTGTATATTTGTCTGTCAGAAACAGTTCATAACTTCCCTTCAACTCATTCATGTCACCTAAGGGTAAACCTGTTTCTCCATCACCAGTTCAGCTCTGATGATTCAGTAAGGACATCTCCTGATTTCATCTTCATGCTCCAGCAAACATCAGCTGATACTAGAAATTAAAATCAAAAGAATTCTAACAACAGCTGATCAAGCTTAAACGTGCTGCTGTTGTTTAGCGCGATAAACAAACAAGAGAGAAAAGCCGATCATTGATCAGTTTCATGACTGAAGTTTCAACAGGCGAGAGAATGACAGGGGAGGCTGTCATAAAGTTCAACATCGGTAACTTAGCGCGCACACAGCTGTATACAAACTCCGTAGTGCTAGCTAGCACGCAGTACGAGTTATTGTAAGTGATTGAAAAAGTCAGCACAACGAAAATAAACAACACCTAAACTCGGTTTATATCTGACCCAAATACAGTGCAGGTCATAACTTCTTACCTGAAATTCAGTTCACCTCACGCTCCTGCCTTCGCTTTCCCTGATCCACGATTGACCTCCGCGTTAGCAAACACCGGTCGATCGGCGGTAGCCTCACCGCCTTGTATGTCTCGTTCGCGGCATGTCCTTTCTGTCACACACCGGTGGATAGCTGCCCTCTGTTGTAGCTCCACCACCAAACAACTCAGTTATTTTTTCCACATCGACCAGCATCATCGGCCCATATAAACGAAAAATAAGTCCAGCTAAGACACAGACCCTTGCCGAGCGATCGAGCGATTAAACAAATTTTAGCCACCTCACTATCAGCCAAGCCTGGGTGGTTTTTCACGAAGGGTCGCTAGCCGCGCTAGCTAGCTAAGCTAGCGGCGCTAGCTAGCTAGCCAGCCGGCTATCAGCAACACGTAAGAAAACTGTTGCTAAATAAACTACACCTAAACTCGGTTTATATCTGACCCAAATAGAGTGCAGGTCATAACTTCTTACCTGAAATTCAGTTCACCTCACGCTCCTGCCTTCGCTTTCCCTGATCCACGATTGACCTCCGCGTTAGCAAACACCGGACGATCGGCGGTAGCCTCACCGCCTTGTATGTCTCGTTCGCGGCATGTCCTTTCTGTCACACACCGGTGGATAGCTGCCCTCTGTTGTAGCTCCACCACCAAACAACTCAGTTATTTTTTCCACATCGACCAGCATCATCGGCCCATATAAACGAAAAATAAGTCCAGCTAAGACACAGACCCTTGCCGAGCGATCGGGCGATTAAACAAATTTTAGCCACCTCACTATCAGCCAAGCCTGGGTGGTTTTTCACGAAGGGGCGCTAGCTAGCTAAGCTAGCGGCGCTAGCTAGCTAGCCGGCTATCAGCAACACTTAAGAGAATTGTCGCTAATATGGGATGTCTTGATAAAACGAGTAGATATCTGAAGTTTACACACCTACATTCTCGCCTGAAAATATCTTAAAAGTGTATTTTGTGACCTAGAAACACGAATAAAAGACATATAAAACGAAGTGGTGTCCGCCATTGTTTGACTCGGTAGAGGCATGCTATGAATTGTGGGATATGTAGTTTTCACCAAGCATGGCACCCTTTAGGCCGTACTACTCCCGGTATACCACTAGAGAGAGCCAACACACCACAAATGAAGTCTGTTTCTATGGTGCCAAAAGCAGAATCTTTCTCAGGAGCCTAGAAATTGGCCTAAATTTGCACTAAAATCTAAATATTTCAAAAACTATAAAAGTTATAAACACCAAAAGTCACACCATACTAGCCCAGCTCCAGCCGCACAAAATGATGTAACATATGTACCCCTATTGTCAAAACTGTTTGGCAGGGGAGCGCGGGAAAATTTTCACTAAAATATTAATATTTAAAAAACTATAATAGTCATAAACACCAAAAGTCATAGCACACCATTCCAGATCCAGCCGCACAAAATGAGGTAACATATATGAAGCTTTTCTCAAAACTGCGGGGCGTGATACGTGCCGAAATTTAGGCGGAAGATGGAGAATAATAATAACTAGAAAAATTTGCATTTCCTGCGAAAATGCAGTGTGGATGCTGTAATGCTGAAGCTGTCTGCTGAAACTAGCAGAAAAAGCTGAAAAGTTGCAGAATTTGTAAAAACTTTGCAAAAGCAAAGGAACTTTGCTAAACTGTAGTAACTTAGCAGAACTGCAATATCTTAGAGGAAACATAATACTTGGCAGAAATACAATAGCATAGCAGAACTTAGCAGAAATATTGTAACTTAGCAGAAACACGATAACTTCCCAAAAATGCAAGAATTTAGGAGAAATAGTATAAGATAACAGAAAGAATATATTTAGCCAAACATTCTTAAACATTACAGAAATACTATGATTTAGAAAAACAGTACAACATAGCAGAAATGCTGCAATTTACCAGAGACACTGTAATTTACTATTAATATTGAAATTTTTAAAATAAATACTATGTTTTAGCACAAATACTGTAATTTGACAGAAATACTATCATTTGGCAGAAATACTATGTTTCAGCAGAAATACTCTGGTTTAGCACAAATATTATAACATAGCAGTAATACAATTATATAGCAGAAATGCTATATTTAGAAAGAAAAATATAATATAGTAGAAATACTATGATTTAGCAGAAATACTATGATTGAGCAGAAGTACTAAGATGTAGTAAAAGTACTTTGATTTAACAGAAATACAATTATGGAGGAGTAATACTTTAAAATGGGAGAAATATTGATACACACACACACATACACAGAGCCTAAAGGGAACAGTATTTGTGCCATGGAGTGTTAACAAGAATCTGAGGTCCATATTAGAAAAGCTGCTAAAATCATAAAAGTTTGCAGAATTGTAATAAATGATGAGTATGAATTAGTGGTCTGTGATAGTGTATTAATTTGTAGGGAAAAAAAACATGTTGCCCAAGGTGTAATTGAACCCACGACCTTTGGGTTGCAGAACTGTGTCATTACCAACTGCGCCACTGGGAAAGAGAGCGAGCGCCTGGAAAACAGGGTGATGAGCAGTCAGAATTAGATTGCGGTGAGAGGCGAAAAACGCTGTTTTTTGGAGTTACAAAACGTCGTGTAACTCAAAAACTAGGTGGACTAGAAGCATAATTCTTGTACTGGGTGAATCAGCGTACTTTCGTGTACTTTGACTGTGATTTGCATTGCTCTTTGTACATCTGTCGCTGAGATATGACGAGAGAAGAAAGGGCAGACCTCAGATATGATTGGCTGGCTGGGAAGCCGTGCAGGCCCTGATATGTAAATTTTATATGTATCAGTCCTCACAGAGGATTAGCCGCCTGGGGACCTGGCAGAAATATATACAAATAGTATGATTAAGCATAAATACTACATTTAGTAGAAATACTATGTTTTAGCACAAATACTATAAAATGGCAGAAATACTATAATTAAGCAGAAATACTATATTTGGCAGAAACACTATATTTAGTACAAATCTTATGAAATAGCAGAAATAATATGATTTAGCAGAAATGCTGTATTTGGCACAAATCTCATAAAATAGCAGAAATAGTATGATTTAGCAGAAATCCTGTATTTAGCACAAATACTGAAAAGCAGCAGAAATGCTATGACTCAACACAATAGTAATAACTTAAAAAAGAAAAGGAAAATGGACAGCTGAAAGAATCCTGAACATGCTAAGGGTCCCTCAAATGTAATTGTTAAATGAAAAAAATCAGCAAAAAAAAGTATAACAGTGACACAATCACAAATATGGGCACATATGGAAACACACATGCACAGAGAGACACACACAGGACCAAATTCAGTCAACCAGTCTAAATATATTGAATTTAAGTGATATAATAAGATGCTCCCATCAAAAGGCTATCTCTCTCTCGCTCTCTCTCTCTCTCTCACACACACACACACACACACACACACACACACACACACACACACAGAGCCTAAAGGGAACAGTATTTGTGCCATGGAGTGTTAACAAGAATCTGAGGTCCATATTAGAAAAGCTGGTAAAATCATAAAAGGTTGCAGAATTGTAATAAATGATGAATATGAATTAGTGGTCTGTGATAGTGTATTAATTTGTAGGGAAAAAACACATGTTGCCCAAGGTGTAATTGAACCCACGACCTTTGGGTTGCAGACCTGTGTCATTACCAACTGCGCCACTGGGAAAGAGAGCGCGCCTGGAAAACAGGGTGATGAGCAGTCAGAATCAGATTGCGGTGAGAGGCGAAAAACGCCGTTTTTTGCAGTTACAAAACGTCGTGTAACTCAAAAACTCGGTGGACTAGAAGCATAATTCTTGTACTGGGTGAATCAGCGTACTTTCGTGTACTTTGACTGTGATTTGCATTGCTCTTTGTACATCTGTCGCTGAGATATGACGAGAGAAGAAAG
This sequence comes from Oreochromis niloticus, assembly GCF_001858045.2. Classification (NCBI taxonomy): domain Eukaryota; kingdom Metazoa; phylum Chordata; class Actinopteri; order Cichliformes; family Cichlidae; genus Oreochromis; species Oreochromis niloticus. The sequence continues at coordinate 14,736,801 of NC_031983.2, read as the reverse complement.
GGCAGACCCCAGATATGATTGGCTGGCTGGGAAGCCGTGCAGGCCCTGATATGTATTTGTATGTATCAGTCCTCACAGAGGATTAGCTGCCTGGGGACCTGGCAGAAATATATAGAAATAGTATGATTAAGCATAAATACTACATTTTTTAGAAAAACTATATTAAGCACAAATCCTATAAAAAGCAGAAATACTATATTAAGCAATATAAATATCCTCTAAAAATCCAATAAAAAGCAGTAAAACTGTACTATGATTTGGTAGAAAAACCCTAATTAATCAAAAATACTAAATTTGGCAGAAATAGCAGAAACACTATATTTAGCACAAATCTTATGAAATAGCAGAAAGAGTATGATTTAGCAGAAATGCTGTATTTAGCACAAATCTTATGAAATAGCAGACATAGTATGATTTTGCAGAAATGCTGTATTTAGCACAAATACTGAAAAGCAGCAGAAATGCTATGACTCAACACAATAGTAATAACTTAAAAAAGAAAAGGAAAATGGACAGCTGAAAGAATCCTGAACATGCTAAGGGTCCCTCAAATGTAATTGTTAAATGAAAAAAATCAGCAAAAAAAGTATAACAGTGACACAATCACAAATATGGACACATATGGAAACACACATGCACAGAGAGACACACACAGGATCAAATTCAGTCAACCAGTCTAAATATATTGAATTTAAATCATATAATAAGATGCTCCCATAAAAACTCTCTCTCGCCCTCCCTTTCTCTCTCTCTCTGTCACACACACACACACACACACACAAACAGGGAGAGAAAATCAACTTTCTAGGTCAGTCAAGCAGCCTGGGAGCTGCTAAATTTGAATCCACCAATCAGAGAGGCTGTGTACTTTTTCCCGCCAAAACAGGTGCAGCCGTTTTTACACACTCAGCACAGAGAGAGACAGGATTTCTGCAGTGTATTTCTCATAGTGAGGATTCCTCTCAAACAAATGGCCATAATTTCCTAACCGTAGGGGCTAGAACGGTCATTCTTACACCGTTTTGTTCAGAAGAGATGGGGGAATCTTACAGTGTGGACAATTTATCATTAAAATATGAATTATTGAAGATATTTGACTTCTAATGCACCATAACTGAGTAGAGGCAAGCGAAAACTGCCTTGACTTGCCCTCAAACAACGCTTTCTAACTCTAAATCTATTTGGAGTATAGATATCATTCTTTCACCGTAAGAGACAGCAGGCTTTGGTGAACAGTCATGGAAATTTTCAGGTCTCTGTGGAAATCTATCAAAAACATATGACGAGAGAAAAAAGTGCCTCATTTCCAGAGTTTGAAATCTGAAGAAATCTGAGCGAGGGACAAATTTCCTACCCTCAAACAAGTCTAACTCATTTCAGAACGGTAATAGGTGAGAAAAAATTCTTGAATTGTGAGCGTCAGGAGTGTCTGAAGATATACGGGACAAGCCTCATGTTTTAACTTCGCTTCGTTAAGGAGATATGACGATTTGAATATGCCTCTCATTAGAGAAATCAAGCGATGATTTTGAACAAACTCTCCATTGACTTTCTATGGAGAGTTTTCTGACTTTGTGTTGGTCTGAGGAGATTTGCCAAAATTCTATAAATCTCACAACCATGATAGTGACATTTTCTGAAAGCCAGCAAAAATACCTACGTTTTGATGTATAATTTGTGTGGGTTGAGTGAAAATTGAGCGAGTAGCAAGAAGTTGTTCGGACATGAAGAGAAAATTGCCAAAGGTACAGTGGCTCACTTAGAACCAAGTGCATAGCAACCATAACAACGCATGTATTTTGTGAAAAATCACAAAGATGAAACTCAAAACTTAAAGAGGGATAAGATGAAAACGGTAACAGATATGAAAAAGCTGAATCATTCATGAATAGCCCAATAATTTGTGAACATTTTAAAATTTGAATGGTTGTTCTAGGCGAAAGTATGAGAAAGTAGTTAAGTTTCAAAAAAGAGTAAGTTTTAGCAGAATTGCGGAAGTTTCCCATTCATTTCAATGGGACAAATTAAAGGAAAAAAACGTAATATTTTAAAAAGTATAACAGTTAAAAATACCAAAAGTCATAGCGCACATTAGCAGAAATAGCAGAATAGTTTAAAATTTGAACGGTAAAAATCGGTTGAAAATTGTGGAAGTAGTTAAGTGCCAAAAAAGTACAAAAAGTTGCAACTAGAATAATAATAAAGTATAACTAGAAAAATTTGCATTTCCTGCGAAAATGCAGTGTGGATGCTGTAATGCTGAAGCTGTCTGCTGAAACTAGCAGAAAAAGCTGAAAAGTTGCAGAATTTGTAAAAACTTTGCAGAAGAAAAGGAACTTTGCTAAAATGTAGTAACTTAGCAGAACTGCAATATCTTAGAGGAAACATAATACTTGGCAGAAATACAATAGCATAGCAGAACTTAGCAGAAATATTGTAACTTACCAGAAACACGATAACTTCTCAAAAATACAAGAATTTAGGAGAAATAGTATAAGATAACAGAAAGAATATATTTAGCCAAACATTCTTAAACATTACAGAAATACTATGATTTAGAAAAACAGTACAACATAGCAGAAATGCTGCGATTTACCAGAGACACTGTAATTTACTATTAATATTGAAATTTTTTTTAAAAATACTATGTTTTAGCAAAAATACTGTAATTTGACAGAAATACTATCATTCGGCAGAAATACTATGTTTCAGCAGAAATACTCTGGTTTAGCACAAATATTATAACATAGCAGTAATACAATTATATAGCAGAAATGCTATATTTAGAAAGAAAAATATAATATAGTAGAAATACTATGATTTAGCAGAAATACTGTAATCAGCACATATACTGTAACATGACAGAAATTCCTCCACTTAGTAGTAATACTGTAACATAAAACAAATGTTATGATTTGGCACAAAAACCATAATTTGGCAAAATACTATGATTTAGCAGAAATACTATGATTGAGCAGAAGTACTAAGATGTAGTAAAAGTACTTTGATTTAACAGAAATACAATTATGGAGGAGTAATACTTTAAAATGGGAGAAATATTGATACACACACACATACACAGAGCCTAAAGGGAAGAGTATTTGTGCCATGGAGTGTTAACAAGAATCTGAGGTCCATATTAGAAAAGCTGCTAAAATCATAAAAGTTTGCAGAATTGTAATAAATGATGAATATGAATTAGTGGTCTGTGATAGTGTATTAATTTGTAGGGAAAAAAACATGTTGCCCAAGGTGTAATTGAACCCACGACCTTTGGGTTGCAGACCTGTGTCATTACCAACTGCGCCACTGGGAAAGAGAGCGAGCGCCTGGAAAACAGGGTGATGAGCAGTCAGAATTAGATTGCGGTGAGAGGCGAAAAACGCCGTTTTTTGGAGTTACAAAACGTCGTGTAACTCAAAAACTAGGTGGACTAGAAGCATAATTCTTGTACTGGGTGAATCAGCGTACTTTCGTGTACTTTGACTGTGATTTGCATTGCTCTTTGTACATCTGTCGCTGAGATATGACGAGAGAAGAAAGGGCAGACCTCAGATATGATTGGCTGGCTGGGAAGCCGTGCAGGCCCTGATATGTAAATTTTATATGTATCAGTCCTCACAGAGGATTAGCTGCCTGGGGACCTGGCAGAAATATATACAAATAGTATGATTAAGCATAAATACTACATTTAGTAGAAATACTATGTTTTAGCACAAATACTATAAAATGGCAGAAATACTATAATTAAGCAGAAATACTATATTTGGCAGAAACACTATATTTAGTACAAATCTTATGAAATAGCAGAAATAGTATGATTTAGCAGAAATGCTGTATTTGGCACAAATCTCATAAAATAGCAGAAATAGTATGATTTAGCAGAAATGCTGTATTTAGCACAAATACTGAAAAGCAGCAGAAATGCTATGACTTAGCACAACAGTAATAACTTATAGAAAAATTGGAAAAGCAAAATGGACAGCTGGAAAAATCCTGAACATGCTAAGGGTCCCTCAAATCTAATTGTTAATTGAAAAAAAAAATCAGCAAAAAAAGTATAACAGTCACACAATCACAAATATGGGCACATATGGAAACACACATGCACAGAGAGACACACACAGGACCAAATTCAGTCAACCAGTCTAAATATATTGAATTTAAGTGATATAATAAGATGCTCCCATCAAAAGGCTCTCTCTCGCTCTCTCTCTCTCTCTCACACACACACACACACACACACACACACACACACACACACACACACACAGAGCCTAAAGGGAATAGTATTTGTGCCATGGAGTGTTAACAAGAATCTGAGGTCCATATTACAAAAGCTGCTAAAATCATAAAAGGTTGCAGAATTGTAATAAATGATGAATATGAATTAGTGGTCTGTGATAGTGTATTAATTTGTAGGGAAAAAACACATGTTGCCCAAGGTGTAATTGAACCCACGACCTTTGGGTTGCAGACCTGTGTCATTACCAACTGCGCCACTGGGAAAGAGAGCGGCGCCTGGAAAACAGGGTGATGAGCAGTCAGAATCAGATTGCGGTGAGAGGCGAAAAACGCCGTTTTTTGCAGTTACAAAACGTCGTGTAACTCAAAAACTAGGTGGACTAGAAGCATAATTCTTGTACTGGGTGAATCAGCGTACTTTCGTGTACTTTGACTGTGATTTGCATTGCTCTTTGTACATCTGTCGCTGAGATATGACGAGAGAAGAAAGGGCAGACCCCAGATATGATTGGCTGGCTGGGAAGCCGTGCAGGCCCTGATATGTATTTGTATGTATCAGTCCTCACAGAGGATTAGCTGCCTGGGGACCTGGCAGAAATATATAGAAATAGTATGATTAAGCATAAATACTACATTTTTAGAAAAACTATATTAAGCACAAATCCTATAAAAAGCAGAAATACTATATTAAGCAATATAAATATCCTCTAAAAATCCTATAAAAAGCAGTAAAACTGTACTATGATTTGGTAGAAAAACCCTAATTAATCAAAAATACTAAATTTGGCAGAAATAGCAGAAACACTATATTTAGCACAAATCTTATGAAATAGCAGAAAGAGTATGATTTAGCAGAAATGCTGTATTTAGCACAAATCTCATAAAATAGCAGACATAGTATGATTTTGCAGAAATGCTGTATTTAGCACAAATACTGAAAAGCAGCAGAAATGCTATGACTCAACACAATAGTAATAACTTAAATAGAAAAATTGGAAAAGCAAAATGGACAGCTGAAAGAATCCTGAACATGCTAAGGGTCCCTCAAATGTAATTGTTAAATGAAAAAAATCAGCAAAAAAAAGTATAACAGTGACACAATCACAAATATGGACACATATGGAAACACACATGCACAGAGAGACACACACAGGATCAAATTCAGTCAACCAGTCTAAATATATTGAATTTAAATCATATAATAAAAACTCTCTCTCGCCCTCCCTTTCTCTCTCTCTCTCTGACACACACACACACACACACACACACACACACACAGGGAGAGACAAGCAAGTTTCTAGGTCAGTCAAGCAGCCTGGGAGCTGCTAAATTTGAATCCACCAATCAGAGAGGCTGTGTACTTTTTCCCGCCAAAACAGGTGCAGCCGTTTTTACACACACAGAGCACAGAGACAGGATTTCTGCAGTGAATTTCTCATAGTGAGGATTCCTCTCAAACAAATGGCCATAATTTCCTAACCGTAGGGGCTAGAACGGTCATTCTTACACCGTTTTGTTCAGAAGAGATGGGGAATCTTAAAGTGTTGACAATTTATCATTAAAATATGAATTATTAAAGATATTTGACTTCTAATGCACCATAACTGAGTAGAGCAAAGCAAAACTGCCTTGACTTGCCCTCAAACAACGCTTTCTAACTCTAAATCTATTTGGAGTATCATATCATTCTTTCACCGTAAGAGACAGCAGGCTTTGGTGAACAATCATGGAAATTTTCAGGTCTCTGTGGAAATCCATAAAAAGATATGACGAGAGAAAAAGTGGTCATTTCCAGAGTTTGAAATCTGAAGAAATCTGAGCGAAGGACGAATTTCCTACCCTCAAACAAGTCTAACTCATTTCAGAACGGTAATAGGTGAGAAAGAAATTCTTGAATTGTGAGCGTCAGGAGTGTCTGAAGATATACTGGGACAAGCCTCATGTTTTAACTTCGCTTCGTTAAGGAGATATGACGATTCGAATATGCCTCTCATTACAGAAATCAAGCTGTGATTTTGAACAAGCTCTCCATTGACTTTCTATGGAGAGTTTTGCGACTTTGTGTTGGTCTGAGGAGATTTGCCAAAATTCTATAAATCTCACAACAATGATGGTGACATTTTCTGAAAGCCAGCAAAAATACCTACGTTTTGATGTATAATTTGTGGAAGTTGAGTGAAAATTGAGCAAGTAGCAAGAAGTTGTTCGGACATGAAGAGAAGACTGCAAACCTCAGTGGCACACTGGAAGCCAAGTGCATAGCAACCATAACAACGCATGTATTTTGTGAAAAATCACAAAATGAAACTCAAAACTTAAAGAGGGATAAGATGAAAACGGTAACAGATATGAAAAAGCTGAATCATTATGAATAGCCCAATAATTTGTGAACATTTTAAAGTTTGAATGGTTGTTCTAGGCGAAAGTATGAGAAAGTAGTTAAGTTTCAAAACAAGCAAGTTTTAGCAGAATTGTGGAAGTTTCCCATTCATTTCAATGGGACAAATTAAAGGAAAAAAGCTTAATATTTTAAAAAGTATAATAGCATAAAATACCAAAAGTCATAGCCATCATTAGCAGAAATAGCAGAATAGTTTAAAATTTGAACGGTGAAAATCGGCTGAAAATTGTTAAAGTAGTTAAGTGCCAAAGAACGTACAAAAAGTGGCAACTAGAATAACTAGAAAAACTAGAAAAATTTGCATTTCCTGCGAAAATGCAGTGTGGATGCTGTAATGCTGAAGCTGTCTGCTGAAACAAGCAGAAAAAGCTGAAAAGTTGCAGAATTTGTAAAAACTTTGCAGAAGAAAAGGAACTTTGCTAAAATGTAGTAACTTAGCAGAACTGCAATATCTTAGAGGAAACATAATACTTGGCAGAAATACAATAGCATAGCAGAACTTAGCAGAAATATTGTAACTTACCAGAAACACGATAACTTCTCAAAAATACAAGAATTTAGGAGAAATAGTATAAGATAACAGAAAGAATATATTTAGGCAAACATTCTTAAACATTACAGAAATACTATGATTTAGAAAAACAGTACAACATAGTAGAAATGCTGCGATTTACCAGAGACACTGTAATTTACTATTAATATTGAAATTTTTTTTAAAAATACTATGTTTTAGCAAAAATACTGTAATTTGACAGAAATACTATCATTCGGCAGAAATACTATGTTTCAGCAGAAATACTCTGGTTTAGCACAAATATTATAACATAGCAGTAATACAATTATATAGCAGAAATGCTATATTTAGAAAGAAAAATATAATATAGTAGAAATCCTATGATTTAGCAGAAATACTGTAATCAGCACATATACTGTAACATGACAGAAATTCCTCCACTTAGTAGTAATACTGTAACATAAAACAAATGTTATGATTTGGCACAAAAACCATAATTTGGCAAAATACTATGATTTAGCAGAAATACTATGATTGAGCAGAAGTACTAAGATGTAGTAAAAGTACTTTGATTTAACAGAAATACAATTATGGAGGAGTAATACTTTAAAATGGGAGAAATATTGATACACACACACATACACAGAGCCTAAAGGGAAGAGTATTTGTGCCATGGAGTGTTAACAAGAATCTGAGGTCCATATTAGAAAAGCTGCTAAAATCATAAAAGTTTGCAGAATTGTAATTAATGATGAATATGAATTAGTGGTCTGTGATAGTGTATTAATTTGTAGGGAAAAAAAACATGTTGCCCAAGGTGTAATTGAACCCACGACCTTTGGGTTGCAGACCTGTGTCATTACCAACTGTGCCACTGGGAAAGAGAGCGAGCGCCTGGAAAACAGGGTGATGAGCAGTCAGAATTAGATTGCGGTGAGAGGCGAAAAAGACAGTTTTTTGGAGTTACAAAACGTCGTGTAACTCAAAAACTAGGTGCACTAGAAGCATAATTCTTGTACTGGGTGAATCAGCGTACTTTCGTGTACTTTGACTGTGATTTGCATTGCTCTTTGTACATCTGTCGCTGAGATATGACGAGAGAAGAAAGGGCAGACCTCAGATATGATTGGCTGGCTGGGAAGCCGTGCAGGCCCTGATATGTAAATTTTATATGTATCAGTCCTCACAGAGGATTAGCTGCCTGGGGTCCTGGCAGAAATATATACAAATAGTATGATTAAGCATAAATACTACATTTAGTAGAAATACTATGTTTTAGCACAAATACTATAAAATGGCAGAAATACTATAATTAAGCAGAAATACTATATTTGGCAGAAACACTATATTTAGTACAAATCTTATGAAATAGCAGAAATAGTATGATTTAGCAGAAATGCTGTATTTAGCACAAATCTCATAAAATAGCAGACATAGTATGATTTTGCAGAAATGCTGTATTTAGCACAAATACTGAAAAGCAGCAGAAATGATATGACTCAACACAATAGTAATAACTTAAATAGAAAAAGTGGAAAAGCAAAATGGACAGCTGAAAGAATCCTGAACATGCTAAGGGTCCCTCAAATGTAATTGTTAAATGAAAAAAATCAGCAAAAAAAGTATAACAGTGACACAATCACAAATATGGACACATATGGAAACACACATGCACAGAGAGACACACAGAGGATCAAATTCAGTCAACCAGTCTAAATATATTGAATTTAAATCATACAATAAGATGCTCCCATAAAAACTCTCTCTCGCCCTCTCTATCTCTCTCTCTCTGTCTCTCACACACACACACACACACACACACACACACACACACACACAGGGAGAGAAAATCAAGTTTCTAGGTCAGTCAAGCAGCCTGGGAGCTGCTAAATTTGAATCCACCAATCAGAGAGGCTGTGTACTTTTTCCCGCCAAAACAGGTGCAGCCGTTTTTACACACACAGAGCACAGAGACAGGATTTCTGCAGTGAATTTCTCATAGTGAGGATTCCTCTCAAACAAATGGCCATAATTTCCTAACCGTAGGGGCTAGAACAGTCATTCTTACACCGTTTTGTTCAGAAGAGATGGGGGAATCTTAAAGTGTTGACACTTTATCATTAAAATATGAATTATTGAAGATATTTGACTTCTAATGCACCATAACTGAGTAGAGGCAAGCAAAATCTGCCTTGACTTGCCCTCAAACAACGCTTTCTAACTCTAAATCTATTTGGAGTATCGATATCATTCTTTCACCGTAAGAGACAGCAGGCTTTGGTGAACAATCATGGAAATTTTCAGGTCTCTGTGGAAATCCATTAAAAAGATATGACAGAGAAAAAAGTGGTTCATTTCCAGAGTTTGAAATCTGAAGAAATCTGAGCAAGGACGAATTTCCTACCCTCAAACAAGTCTAACTCATTTCAGAACGGTAATAGGTGAGAAAGAAATTCTTGAATTGTGAGCATCAGGAGTGTCTGAAGATATACTGGGACAAGCCTCATGTTTTAACTTCGCTTCGTTAAGGAGATATGACGATTCGAATATGCCTCTCATTAGAGAAATCAAGCGATGATTTTGAACAAGCTCTCCATTGACTTTCTATGGAGAGTTTTCTGACTTTGTGTTGGTCTGAGGTGATTTGCCAAAATTCTATAAATCTCACAACAATGATAGTAACATTTTCTGAAAGCCAGCAAAAATACCTACGTTTTGATGTATAATTTGTGTGGGTTAAGTGAAAATTGAGCGAGTAGCAAGAAGTTGTTCGGACATGAAGAGAAATTGCCAAAGGTACAGTGGCTCACTTAGAACCAACTGCATAGCAACCATAACAACGCATGTATTTTGTGAAAAATCACAAAGATGAAACTCAAAACTTAGAGAGGGATACGATGAAAACGGCAACAGATATGAAAAAGCTGAATCATTCATGAATAGCCCAATAATTTGTGAACATTTTAAAATTTGAATGGTTGTTCTAGGCGAAAGTATGAGAACGTAGTTAAGTTTCAAAAAAGAGTAAGTTTTAGCAGAATTGCGGAAGTTTCCCATTCATTTCAATGGGACAAATTAAAGGAAAAAAACGTAATATTTTAAAAAGTATAAGAGTTAAAAATACCAAAAGTCATAGCAATCATTAGCAGAAATAGCAGAATAGTTTAAAATTTGAACGGTGAAAATCGGCTGAAAATTGTGGAAGTAGAAAAGTGCCAAAAAACGTACGGAAGCAACTGGAATAATAATAATAACTAGAAAAATTTGCATTTCCTGCGAAAATGCAGTGTGGATGCTGGAACGCTGAAGCTGTCTGCTGAAACTAGCTGAAAAAGCTGAAAAGTTGCAGAAATTGTAAAAACTTTGCAGAAGCAAAGGAACTTTGCTAAAATGTAGTGACTTAGCAGAACTGCAATATCTTAGAGGAAACATAATACTTGGCAGAAATACAATAGCATAGCAGAACTTAGCAGAAATATTGTAACTTACCAGAAACACGATAACTTCTCAAAAATACAAGAATTTAGGAGAAATAGTATAAGATAACAGAAAGAATATATTTAGCCAAACATTCTTAAACATTACAGAAATACTATGATTTAGAAAAACAGTACAACATTGCAGAAATGCTGCGATTTACCAGAGATACTGTAATTTACTATTAATATTGAAATTTAAAAAAAATACTATGTTTTAGCACAAATATTGTAATTTGACAGAAATACTATCAATCTGCAGAAATACTATGTTTCAGCAGAAATACTCTGGTTTAGCACAAATATTATAACAAAGCAGTAATACAATTATATAGCAGAAATGCTATATTTAGAAAGAAAAATGTAATATAGCAGAAATACTATGATTTAGCAGAAATACTATAATCAGCACATATACTGTAACATGACAGAAATTCCTCCACTTAGTAGTAATACTGTAACATAAAACAAATGTTATGATTTGGCACAAAAACCATAATTTGGCAAAATACTATGATTTAGCAGAAATACTATGATTGAGCAGAAGTACTAAGATGTAGTAAAAGTACTTTGATTTAACAGAAATAGAATTATGGAGGAGTAATACTTTAAAATGGGAGAAATATTGATACACACACACATACACAGAGCCTAAAGGGAACAGTATTTGTGCCATGGAGTGTTAACAAGAATCTGAGGTCCATATTAGAAAAGCTGCTAAAATCATAAAAGTTTGCAGAATTGTAATAAATGATGAATATGAATTAGTGGTCTGTGATAGTGTATTAATTTGTAGGGAAAAAAAACATGTTGCCCAAGGTGTAATTGAACCCACGACCTTTGGGTTGCAGACCTGTGTCATTACAAACTGCGCCACTGGGAAAGAGAGCGAACGCCTGGAAAACAGGGTGATGAGCAGTCAGAATCAGATTGCGGTGAGATGCGAAAAACGCTGTTTTTTGGAGTTACAAAACGTCGTGTAACTCAAAAACTAGGTGGACTAGAAGCATAATTCTTGTACTGGGTGAATCAGCGTACTTTCGTGTACTTTGACTGTGATTTGCATTGCTCTTTGTACATCTGTCGCTGAGATATGACGAGAGAAGAAAGGGCAGACCTCAGATATGATTGGCTGGCTGGGAAGCCGTGCAGGCCCTGATATGTAAATTTTATATGTATCAGTCCTCACAGAGGATTAGCCGCCTGGGGACCTGGCAGAAATATATACAAATAGTATGATTAAGCATAAATACTACATTTAGTAGAAACACTATGTTTTAGCACAAATACTATAAAATGGCAGAAATACTATAATTAAGCAGAAATACTATATTTGGCAGAAACACTATATTTAGTACAAATCTTATGAAATAGCAGAAATAGTATGATTTAGCAGAAATGCTGTATTTGGCACAAATCTCACAAAATAGCAGAAATAGTATGATTTAGCAGAAATGCTGTATTTAGCACAAATACTGAAAAGCAGCAGAAATGCTATGACTTAGCACAACAGTAATAACTTATAGAAAAATTGGAAAAGCAAAATGGACAGCTGGAAAAATCCTGAACATGCTAAGGGTCCCTCAAATCTAATTGTTAATTGAAAAAAAAAACCGGAAAAAAAAAGTATAACAGTCACACAATCACAAATATGGGCACATATGGAAACACACATGCACAGAGAGACACACACAGGACCAAATTCAGTCAACCAGTCTAAATATATTGAATTTAAGAGATATAATAAGATGCTCCCATCAAAAGGCTCTCTCTCGCTCTCTCTCTCACACACAAACACACACACACACACACAGAGCGTAAAGGGAACAGTATTTGTGCCATGGAGTGTTAACAAGAATCTGAGGTCCATATTACAAAAGCTGCTAAAATCATAAAAGGTTGCAGAATTGTAATAAATGATCAATATGAATTAGTGGTCTGTGATAGTGTATTAATTTGTAGGGAAAAAACACATGTTGCCCAAGGTGTAATTGAATCCACGACCTTTGGGTTGCAGACCTGTGTCATTACCAACTGCGCCACTGGGAAAGAGAGCGACTGCCTGGAAAACAGGGTGATGAGCAGTCAGAATCAGATTGCGGTGAGAGGCGAAAAACGCCGTTTTTTGCAGTTACAAAACGTCGTGTAACTCAAAAACTAGGTGGACTAGAAGCATAATTCTTGTACTGGGTGAATCAGCGGACTTTGGTGTACTTTGACTGTGATTTGCATTGCTCTTTGTACATCTGTCGCTGAGATATGACGAGAGAAGAAAGGGCAGACCTCAGATATGATTGGCTGGCTGGGAAGCCGTGCAGGCCCTGATGTGTAATTTATATGTATCAGTCCTCACAGAGGATTAGCCGCCTGGGGACCTGGCAGAAATATATACAAATAGTATGATTAAGCATAAATACTACATTTTTTAGAAAAACTATATTAAGCACAAATCCTATAAAAAGCAGAAATACTATATTAAGCAATATAAATATCCTCTAAAAATCCTATAAAAAGCAGTAAAACTGTACTATGATTTGGTAGAAAAACCCTAATTAATCAAAAATACTATATTTGGCAGAAATAGCAGAAACACTATATTTAGCACAAATCTTATGAAATAGCAGACATAGTATGATTTTGCAGAAATGCTGTATTTAGCACAAATCTCATAAAATAGCAGACATAGTATGATTTTGCAGAAATGCTGTATTTAGCACAAATGCTGAAAAGCAGCAGAAATGCTATGACTCAACACAATAGTAATAACTTAAATAGAAAAATTGGAAAAGCAAAATGGAGAGCTGAAAAATCCTGAACATGCTAAGGGTCCTTCAAATGTAATTGTTAAATGAAAAAAATCAGCAAAAAAAAGTATAACAGTGACACAATCACAAATATGGACACATATGGAAACACACATGCACAGAGAGACACACACAGGATCAAATTCAGTCAACCAGTCTAAATATATTGAATTTAAATCATACAATAAGATGCTCCCATAAAAACTCTCTCTCGCCCTCTTTCTCTCTCTCTCTGTCACACACAGACACACACACACACACACACACACACACACACACACACACACACACACAGGGAGAGAAAATCAAGTATCTAGGTCAGTCAAGCAGCCTGGGAGCTGCTAAATTTGAATCCACCAATCAGAGAGGCTGTGTACTTTTTCCCGCCAAAACAGGTGCACCTGTTTTTACACACACGCAGCACAGACAAAGGATTTGTGCTGTCTATTTTTCATAGTCAGGATTCCCCTCAAACAAATGGCTATAATTTCCTAACCGTAGGGGCTAGAACAGTCATTCTTACACCGTTTTGTTCAGAAGAGATGGGGAATCTTACAGTGTGACAATTTATCATTAAAATCTGAATTATTGAAGATATTTGACTTCTAATGCACCATAACTGAGTAGAGGCAAGCGAAAACTGCCTTGACTTGCCCTCAAACAACGCTTTCTAACTCTAAATCTATTTGGAGTATAGATATCATTCTTTCACCGTAAGTGACAGCAGGCTTTGGTGAACAGTCATGGAAATTTTCAGGTCTCTGTGGAAATCTATCAAAAAGATATGACGAGAGAAAAAAGTGCCTCATTTCTAGAGTTTGAAATCTGAAGAAATCTGAGCGAGGAACAAATTTCCTACCCTCAAACAAACCCAATTCATGGCGAAATGGTAATAGATGAGAAAAAAATTCTTGAATTGTGAGCGTCAGGAGTGTCTGAAGATATATTGGCACAAGCCTCATGTCTTAACTTCGCTTCGTTCGGGAGATATGACGATTCGAAAATGCCTCTCATTACAGAAATCAAGCGGTGATTTTAAACGAACTCTCCATTGACTTTCTATGGGGATTTTGGACTTTGTGTTGCTCTGAGGAGATTTGCCAAAATTCTATAAATCCCACAACAATGATAGTGACATTTTCTGAAAGCCAGCAAAAATACCTACGTTTTGATGTATAATTTGTGTGGGTTGAGTGAAAATTGAGCGAGTAGCAAGAAGTTGTTCGGATATGAAGAGAAGATTGAAAAAGGAAGAGTGGCTCACTTAGAACCAACTGCATAGCAACCATAACAACGCATGTATTTTCTGAAAAATCAGAAAAATGACTCTCAGAACTTAAAGAGGGATAAGATGAAAATGGTAACAGATATGAAAAAGCTGAATCAGTCATGAATAGCCCAATAATTTGAGAACATTTTAAAGTTTGAATGGTTGTTCTAGGTGAAAGTAGACAAAGTAGTTAAGTTTCAAAAACAAGCAAGTTTTAGCAGAATTGTGGAAGTTTCCATTCATTTCAATGGGACAAAAAAAGCATAAAAGCTTAATATTTTAAAAAGTATAAGAGCAAAAAATACCAAAAGTCATAGCGATCATTAGCAGAAATAGCAGAATAGTTTAAAATTTGAACGGTGAAAATCGGCTGAAAATTGTGGAAGTAGAAAAGTGCCAAAAAAGTGCAAAAGTGGCAACTAGAATAATAATAAAAAAAAAAAAAAAAGAAACAGAACCAATAGTGGATGCATAAGCATACAAACTAGAAAAATTTGCATTTCCTGCGAAAATGCAGTGTGGATGCTGTAATGCTGAAGCTGTCTGCTGAAACTAGCAGAAAAAGCTGAAAAGTTGCAGAATTTGTAAAAACTTTGCAGAAGCAAAGGAACTTTGCTAAAATGTAGTAACTTAGCAGAACTGCAATATCTTAGAGGAAACATAATACTTGGCAGAAATACAATAGCATAGCAGAACTTAGCAGAAATATTGTAACTTACCAGAAACACGATAACTTCTCAAAAATACAAGAATTTAGGAGAAATAGTATAAGATAACAGAAAGAATATATTTAGCCAAACATTCTTAAACATTACAGAAATACTATGATTTAGAAAAACAGTACAACATAGCAGAAATGCTGCGATTTACCAGAGACACTGTAATATACTATTAATATTGAATTTTTTTAAAATACTATGTTTAGCAAAATACTGTAATTTGACAGAAATACTATCATTCGGCAGAAATACTATGTTTCAGCAGAAATACTCTGGTTTAGCACAAATATTATAACATAGCAGTAATACAATTATATAGCAGAAATGCTATATTTAGAAAGAAAAATATAATATAGTAGAAATACTATGATTTAGCAGAAATACTGTAATCAGCACATATACTGTAACATGACAGAAATTCCTCCACTTAGTAGTAATACTGTAACATAAAACAAATGTTATGATTTGGCACAAAACCATAATTTGGCAAAAACTATGATTAGCAGAAATACTATGATTGAGCAGAAGTACTAAGATGTAGTAAAAGTACTTTGATTTAACAGAAATACAATTATGGAGGAGTAATACTTTAAAATGGGAGAAATATTGATACACACACACATACACAGAGCCTAAAGGGAACAGTATTTGTGCCATGGAGTGTTAACAAGAATCTGAGGTCCATATTAGAAAAGCTGCTAAAATCATAAAAGTTTGCAGAATTGTAATAAATGATGAATATCAATTACTGGTCTGTGATAGTGTATTAATTTGTAGGGAAAAAAACATGTTGCCCAGGTGTAATTGAACCACGACCTTTTGGTTGCAGACCTGTGTCATTACCAACTGCGCCACTGGGAAAGAGAGCGAGCGCCTGGAAAACAGGGTGATGAGCAGTCAGAATTAGATTGCGGTGAGAGGCAAAAAACGCAGTTTTTTGGAGTTATAAAACGTCGTGTAACTCAAAAACTAGGTGGACTAGAAGCATAATTCTTGTACTGGGTGAATCAGCGTACTTTCGTGTACTTTGACTGTGATTTGCATTGCTCTTTGTACATCTGTCGCTGAGATATGACGAGAGAAGAAAGGGCAGACCTCAGATATGATTGGCTGGCTGGGAAGCCGTGCAGGCCCTGATATGTAAATTTTATATGTATCAGTCCTCACAGAGGATTAGCTGCCTGGGGACCTGGCAGAAATATATACAAATAGTATGATTAAGCATAAATACTACATTTAGTAGAAATACTATGTTTAGCACAAATACTATAAAATGGCAGAAATACTATAATTAAGCAGAAATACTATATTTGGCAGAAACACTATATTTAGTACAAATCTTATGAAATAGCAGAAATAGTATGATTTAGCAGAAATGCTGTATTTAGCACAAATCTCATAAAATAGCAGACATAGTATGATTTTGCAGAAATGCTATATTTAGCACAAATACTGAAAAGCAGCAGAAATGATATGACTCAACAAATAGTAATAACTTAAATAGAAAAATTGGAAAAGCAAAATGGACAGCTGAAAGAATCCTGAACATGCTAAGGGTCCCTCAAATGTAATTGTTAAATGAAAAAAATCAGCAAAAAAAAGTATAACAGTGACACAATCACAAATATGGACACATATGGAAACACACATGCACAGAGAGACACACAGAGGATCAAATTCAGTCAACCAGTCTAAATATATTGAATTTAAATCATACAATAAGATGCTCCCATAAAAACTCTCTCTCGCCCTCTCTATCTCTCTCTCTCTGTCTCTCACACACACACACACACACACACACACACACACACACACACACACACACACACAGGGAGAGAAAATCAAGTTTCTAGGTCAGTCAAGCAGCCTGGGAGCTGCTAAATTTGAATCCACCAATCAGAGAGGCTGTGTACTTTTTCCCGCCAAAACAGGTGCAGCCGTTTTTACACACACAGAGCACAGAGACAGGATTTATGCAGTGAATTTCTCATAGTGAGGATTCCTCTCAAACAAATGGCCATAATTTCCTAACCGTAGGGGCTAGAACAGTCATTCTTACACCGTTTTGTTCAGAAGAGATGGGGGAATCTTAAAGTGTTGACACTTTATCATTAAAATATGAATTATTGAAGATATTTGACTTCTAATGCACCATAACTGAGTAGAGGCAAGCGAAAACTGCCTTGACTTGCCCTCAAACAACGCTTTCTAACTCTAAATCTATTTGGAGTATAGATATCATTCTTTCACCGTAAGAGACAGCAGGCTTGGTGAACAATCATGGAAATTTTCAGGTCTCTGTGGAAATCCATTAAAAAGATATGACAGAGAAAAAAGTGGTTCATTTCCAGAGTTTGAAATCTGAAGAAATCTGAGCAAAGGACGAATTTCCTACCCTCAAACAAGTCTAACTCATTTCAGAACGGTAATAGGTGAGAAAGAAATTCTTGAATTGTGAGCATCAGGAGTGTCTGAAGATATACGGGACAAGCCTCATGTTTTAACTTCGCTTCGTTAAGGAGATATGACGATTCGAATATGCCTCTCATTAGAGAAATCAAGCGTGATTTTGAACAAGCTCTCCATTGACTTTCTATGGAGAGTTTTCTGACTTTGTGTTGGTCTGAGGGATTTGCCAAAATTCTATAAATCTCACAACAATGATAGTGACATTTTCTGAAAGCCAGCAAAATACCTACGTTTTGATGTATAATTTGTGTGGGTTAAGTGAAAATTGAGCGAGTAGCAAGAAGTTGTTCGGACATGAAGAGAAAATTGCCAAAGGTACAGTGGCTCACTTAGAACCAACTGCATAGCAACCATAACAACGCATGTATTTTGTGAAAAATCACAAAGATGAAACTCAAAACTTAGAAGGGATACGATGAAAATGGTAACAGATATGAAAAAGCTGAATCATTCATGAATAGCCCAATAATTTGTGAACATTTTAAAATTTGAATGGTTGTTCTAGGCGAAAGTATGAGAAGTAGTTAAGTTTCAAAAAAGAAGTTTTAGCAGAATTGCGGAAGTTTCCCATTCATTTCAATGGGACAAATTAAAGGAAAAAAGTAATATTTTAAAAAGTATAAGAGTTAAAAATACCAAAGTCATAGCATCATTAGCAGAAATAGCAGAATAGTTAAAATTTGAACGGTGAAAATCGGCTGAAAATTGTGGAAGTAGAAAAGTGCCAAAAACGTACGAAGCATGGAATATAATAATATAATAATAATAAAGTATAAAGAATAAAGAGAACAGGAACTCAATAGTGTGGATGCCTCCAGCATCCACCAATAAAACTAGAAAAATTTGCATTTCCTGCGAAAATGCAGTGTGGATGCTGTAATGCTGAAGCTGTCTGCTGAAACTAGCAGAAAAAGCTGAAAAGTTGCAGAATTTGTAAAAGCTTTGCAGAAGCAAAGGAACTTTGCTAAAATGTAGTAACTTAGCAGAACTGTAATATCTTAGAGGAAACATAATACTTGGCAGAAATACAATAGCATAGCAGAACTTAGCAGAAATAATGTAACTTACCAGAAACACGATAACTTGTCAAAAATACAAGAATTTAGGAGAAATAGTATAAGATAACAGAAAGAATATATTTAGCCAAACATTCTTAAACTTAACAAAAATACTATGATTTAGCAGAAATACTATGATTGAGCAGAAGTACTAAGATGTAGTAAAAGTACTTTGATTTAACAGAAATACAATTATGGAGGAGTAATACTTAAAATGGGAGAAATATTGATACACACACATACACAGAGCCTAAAGGGAACAGTATTTGTGCCATGGAGTGTTAACAAGAATTTGAGGTCCATATTAGAAAAGCTGCTAAAATCATAAATGTTTGCAGAATTGGGAAAGAGAGCGAGCGCCTGGAAAACAGGGTGATGAGCAGTCAGAATTAGATTGCGGTGAGAGGCGAAAAACGCCGTTTTTTGGAGTTATAAACTCGTGTAACTCAAAACTAGTTGGACTAGAAGCATAATCTTGTACTGGGTGAATCAGCGGACTTTGGTGTACTTTGACTGTGATTTGCATTGCTCTTTGTACATCTGTCGCTGAGATATGACGAGAGAAGAAAGGGCAGACCTCAGATATGATTGGCTGGCTGGAAGCCGTGCAGGCCCGATTTGTAAATTTGAATGTTGCATCCCTAAGATAAGATTGGCTGGGTGAGAAGCCGTGCAGGCCCTGATATGTAAATTGAATGCCTCAGTCCTCACAGAGATTGGCTGCCTGGGACCTGGCAGAAATATATAGAAATACTATGATTAAGCATAAATACTACATTTAGCAGAAATACTATATTAAGCACAAATCCTATAATAAGCAGAAATACTATATCAAGCAATATAAATATCCTATAAAAATCCTATAAAAAGCAAAAATACTGTACTATGATTTGGTAGAAAAACTATAATTAATCAGAAATACTAAATTTAGCAAAATCTTATAAAACAGCAGAAATGCTATGATTTAGCACAATAGTAATAACTTAAACAGAAAATTGGAAAAGCAAAATGGACAGCTGAAAAAATGCTGAACATGCTAAGGGTCCTTCAAATATACTTGTTAAATGAAAAAAATCGATAAAAAAATATTAACAGCCACACAATCACAAATATGGACACATATGGAAACACATGCACAGAGACACACAACACCACACACTCACACACACACACAGGATCCAATTCAGTCAACCAGTCTAAATATATGAATTTGAATCTTACAATGAGATCATCCCATAAAAGGCATTCTCTCCTCTCTCTCTCTCTCTCTCTCTCTCTCTGTCACACACACACACACACACCACACACAAGATCCAATTCAGTCACCAGTCTAATATATTGAATTTGAATCTTACAATGAGATCATCCCATAAAAGGCTTTCTCTCTCTCTCTCTGTCACACCACCACACACCACACACACACACACACACACACACAAGATCAATTCAGTCAACCAGTCTAAATATATGAATTGAATCTACAATGCATCATCCATAAAAGGCTTTCTCTCCTCCTCTCTCTTCCCTCTCTCTCTCTCTCTCTCTCTCACACACACACACACACAACACAAGATCCAATTCAGTCAACCAGTTAAATATATTGAATTTGAATCTTACATGAGATCATCCCATAAAAAGGCTTTCTCTCTCTCTCTCTCCTCTCCCTCTCCTCTCTCTCACACACACAACACACACACACACACACACACACACACACACACACACCACCACACCGGGGAGGAGTAAGTTTCTAGCTCAGTCAAGCAGCCTGGGAGCTGCTGAATTTGAATCCACCAATCAGAGAGCCTGTGCATTTTTCCCGCCAAAACAGGTGCACGCAGCACAGAGAGACACAGGACTTTGCAGTCTATTCTCATAATGACGACTCCCCTCAAACAAATGACCATAATTTCCTAACCGTAGGGCTAAAACAGTCATTCTTACACCATTTATTCAGAAGACATTTAAATAAAATATGAATATTAGAGATATATGACATAGATGATTGGTGGCTTAGAAGCCATGAAGGTCCCAATATGCAAATTTAAATGTGCCACGACTCAGATATGATTGGCTGGCTGGGAAGCCATGAAGGGAACAATATGAAATTTAAATGTGCCAGGACTCAGATATGATTGGCTGGCTGGGAAGCATGAAGGTCCCAATATGCAAATTTGAATGTGCCAGGACTCAGATATGATTGGCTGGCTGGAGCCGTGCATGACTTGATATGTCAATTTGAAAATTACAGTCCTCACAGAGGATTGGCTTCCTGAGGAGCTGGCAGGAATACATAGAAATACTATGATTACCCAGAAATACTGCGTTTAGTAGAAATACTATGTTTTAGCACAAATACTATAATTAAGCAGAAATATATTAGTACAATCCTATAAAATAGCAGAAATAGTATGATTTAGCACAAATGCTGTATTTTAGCACAATCTTATAAAATAGCAGAAATAGTATGATTTAGCAGAAATGCTGTATTTAGCACAAATACTGAAAAGCGCACAAATGCTATGACTTAGCACAATAGTAATAACTTAAATAGAAAAATTGGAAAAGCAAATGAACAGCTGCAAAAAGTCCCACAAGCACAGAGAGACACACACAGGATCAAATTCAGTCAACCAGTCTAAATATATTGAATTTAAATCATACAATAAGATGCATCCAATAAACTTCTCTCGCCCTCTCTCTCTCTCTCTCTCTCTGTCTCACACACACACAACACACACACACACACACACACACACACACACACAGGGAGAGAAAATCAAGTTTCTAGCTCAGTCAAGCAGCCTGGGAGCTGCTAAATTTGAATCCACCAATCAGAGAGGCTGTGTACTTTTTCCCGCCAAAACAGGTGCAGCCGTTTTTACACACCACAGAGCACAGAGACAGATTTCTGCAGTGAATTTCTCATAGTGAGGATTCCTCTCAAACAAATGGCCATAATTTCCTAACCGTAGGGCTAGAACAGTCATTCTTACACCGTTTGTTCAGAAGAGATGGGGAATCTTAAAGTGTTGACACTTTATCATTAAAATATGAATTATTGAAGAATATTTGACTTCTAATGCACCATAACTGAGTAGAGGCAAGCAAAAACTGCCTTGCTTGCCCTCAAACAACGCTTTCTAACTCTAAATCTATTTGGAGTATTGATATATCTTTCACCGTAAGAGACAGCAGGCTTTGGTGAACAATCATGGAATTTTCAGGTCTCTGTGGAAATCCATCAAAAAGATATGACGAGAGAAAAAAGTGCTCATTTCCAGAGTTTGAAATCTGAAGAATCTGAGCGAGGGACAATTTCCTACCCTCAAACAAGTCTAACTCATTTCAGAACGGTAATAGGTGAGAAAGAAATTCTTGAATTGTGAGCGTCAGGAGTGTCTGAAGATTATACTGGGACAAGCCTCATGTCTTAACTTCGCTTCGTTAAGGAGAATATGACGATTCGAATATTGCCTCTCATTACAGAAATCAGCGGTGATTTTGAACAAACTCTCCATTGACTTTCTATGGAGAGTTTTCAGACTTTGTGTTGGTCTGAGGAGATTTGCCAAATTCTATAAATCTGACAACATGATGGTGACATTTTCGGAAAGCCAGCAAAAATACCTACGTTTTGATGTATAATTTGTGGAAGTTGAGTGAAAATTGGCAAGTAGGCAAGAAGTTGTTCGGACATGAAGAGAAGACTGCGAAACCTACAGTGGCACACTGGAAGCCAAGTGCATAGCAACCATAACAACGCATGTATTTTGTGAAAAATCACAATTTTGCAACTGAAAACTTTAAGAGGGATAAAAGTAAAACTGGTAAAAGATATGAAAAAGCTGATCATTCTGAATAGCCCAATAATTTGAGACATTTTAAAGTTTGAATGGTTGTTCTACGTGAAAGTAGGAAAAAGTAGTTTTCAAAAACAAGCAAGTTTTAGCAGAATGCGGAAGTTTCCCATTCATTTTCAATGGGACAAATTAAAGGAAAAAAGCTTAATATTTTAAAAAAGTATAAGAGCATAAATACCAAAGTCATAGCGATCATTAGCAGAAATAGCAGAATAGTTTAAAATTTGAACGGTGAAAATCGGCTGAAAATTGTGGAAGTAGAAAAGTGCCAAAAAACGTACGGAAGCAACTGAATAATTAATAATAATAAAGTATAAAGAATAAGAGAAACAGGAACTCAATAGTGTGGATGCTTAAAGCATCCACACAACTAGAAAAATTTGCATTTCCTGCGAAAAT